>NC_134700.1:44815999-45519999 GCF_043290135.1 Rhipicephalus microplus
TCACCAACTTATTATTTTAGGCTTATCATTTTGAAACTGGTGACGAAGTTGAATAAAGTTCAACCTTTCCATCAAAATTAAACCGAAACACAACAATACACGAAGCCGCAAGTACGATTCGCCACCCGCAAGTACAAAAAATAGGCGTATTTTTTACTACTATAGTGTACAAGAAGTGTTGAGTGACGTGACCGTGCCTCACCACCTGATCTCTTCCGCGTAGCCCGTAGCGGCGGCGCTGCAGTTGAATAGTACTGAAAGAGCCGCGCACCGCGTCCAGGAACTACTATGCGCTTTGTCTACTCTGTAGCCCTTTCTTGATGAGGATTTTTTCGGACCACCCATCATTCAAGTCTAGCACATATTGCCATAGTCCTTGAAGTATGATCCGACAATCTACTGAATTTGAGCTCCATAAAAGTTTTTGTGAGAGATCAAAAATGTTTCAGAAAACGCATGTCTTATTCTGAACTCCTCTGTATTATCTCTTTCTTCATTGGTTAGGCGTCTACAATATACAGAAACTGAGCATATTTATTGGAAGTTAGCTGTGCTCAGAAAGCTGTGAGATTTAAAAAAAATACCTTTTCAAACGCACGCAGAACAAGGCAACAAGAAGCCCCTACACGACGAATTGTTTTCGTAATTTAACTTTATAAGGTATACTAAATTATTTACAATATATATATATATATATATATATATATATATATATATATATATATATATATATATATATATATATATATATATATATATATATATATATTGTAAGATGGCGTTCAGTACCCTCAAGACTCTTCTTTATTGTCTCGAGTATGTGCCCCACAACCTAAGCTTGACTAGTGATGATAAGTATGTACAGATGAAAAGATGGGACGCATAAACGTAATAAACGTAGCTCACACTAATTTTCCCCGCGCACTTGAGCAGCTGGCCCGGCCGAGACTTAGGCGGGAAATGTACGGTGAACAAGTGGTTTAAGAAGTGAAACGTGGACTATCTCGGTGGCACGGTAACGACGGTCCGAGAAACCCTCGATGGGAGTGACAAGGTAATTGACAGGAGATGTCTGTTCAGAAATAACGTAAGGTCCGCGAAAGCGTGACTGAAACTTTTCACACAATCCTGGAGTGCGAACAGGCAGGCGTCCAAAGTAATACTTCATCTTCAGCACGGAAAGTGACGTCTCGACGGAAGCTGTTATAGCGTTGCTTGCGGTCTTGTTGATTGGCCTCCGTGTTGAGTTGAGCACGTTGCCGTGCCTCAGCAAGCCTGGAAACGAAATGCTCTGGCGTAGTCGTGGACGTTTTTGTCGTCACATTGAAGAAAGAGGCGTCAATGGTGAATGTCGGCGCACGACCATAGACGAGGAAGAAAGGTAAATACCCAGTGATTCGTTGAACAGCGATGTTGTGTGCAAATGTTACGAACGGCAAGATTTTGTCCCAGTTATCGTAGTTCGGTCTGATGAACATGGATATCATGTCGATTAGAGTCCGGTGGAATCGCTCTGTCAGGCCATTTGTATGCGGGTGGTAAGCGGGTGTGGTCTTATGAACTGTGTCACAAGTTTTTAGGATTTCATCGAGAATTGTGGACAGGAAGGCCTTGCCTCGGTCACTTAACAGTGCGCGAGCTGCACCATGACGCAACACAATGGCTTCTAAAAAGAAGGCGGCAACGTCTGATGCAGAGCTAGTGCGTAGAGGAGCAGTCTCCGCGTATTGTGTGAGGTGGTCGACAGCTGTGACAATCCAGCGTTGGCCCGCTGGCATTGCGGGAAGTGGCCCGACGAGGTCTATTCCGACAACGACGAAAGGTGTATCGGGACATAGAATGGGTTGTAAGAGGCCAGCAGGAGCTAAAGTTGGTCGTTTCCGGCGTTGACAAAGTGTGCAAGAAGCGACATAATTAGCCACAAAGGTAGAAAGACCAGGCCAGAAGAAACGTCTCCTAACGTGGTTGTAGGTCTTTTGGAATCCTAAGTGTCCAGCTGATGGGTCGTCGTGCAATGATTCGAGAACTTGTTTTCGCAGCGAACGGGGAAGTACTGGCACCCACCGATGCCCATCCGCATTGTAAGTATAGCGCTGCAGGACGTTGTTCTCTAGCTTGAACTGCCGTGGCTGACGACGTAGTCCGGCATTAGGTGGAGAAAACGAGCCATTCAAGTATCCGATGATGCGGTTACAGTAGGGGTCGTCACGTTGGCACGCGGCAAACTGGCCGCTACTGTTTAAAGATAGTGACCCAGCAACTGCCAGGGGTGATAACGTGGGTGAAGAGGAAGCCGCTTGATCACCTGAGCGGCATTGAGGATTCGTGGTTGGAGATGAAAGTGGCAGAGGGCAGCGAGAGAGAGTGTCAGCATCGTGATGCTGTTTGCCAGACCTTTACACAACGTCAAAAGTGTACTCTTGCAAACGCAGTATCCAGCGACCAAGGCGCCCAGACAAATTCTTCAGCGAGGACAACCAGCATAGGGCATGGTGGTCGGTGATCACAGTGAAGTGGCGTCCATACAGATAAGGTCAAAATTCTGGATGGCCCAAACGACAGCGAGACATTCCTGCTCTGTTATCGAGTAGTTCTACTCCGCAGGTGTTAGTGCGCGGCTGGCATACGCAACTATTCGCTCACGTGATGTTTCATCGCGCTGGAGGAGGACAGCACTGATTCCGTGGCCACTGGTATCTGTGTGCAGGAAAGTGGGTGCAATCTCATCGAAGTGATGGAGGACGGGGTCTGATGTCAGAGCACGCTTAAGGGCTTGGAAAGCACACTCGCACTCGTCAGTCCACGTGAAAGCCGTTCCTGACGTCAGAAGCTTGTGTAATGGCCCCGCAATGGCAGCAAAGTGAGGGATGAAGTGGCGGAAGTAAGACGCCAGGCCCACGAAACCTTGCAATAGTTTTTGATTGCCCGGACGTGCAAAACTAATTACGGCAGCAACCTTGTCGGGGTCGGGTCGAACGCCATCTTTGCTAACAAGGTGACCCAATTCCTAAATGCTTGTGCTGGCGAAGTAGTACTTCTTTGTATTGAGCTGTAGACCAGCATTCGAAATGCACGTTCGAACTTCATTCAAACGCTTAAGGTGCTGAGGAAAAGAAGAAGAATAAATTACGTTGTAGTCTAAGTAACATAAACAGGTTTTTCCATTTGAGACCACGTAAGACGGTATCTATCATGCGCTCGAATGTTGCTGGAGCGTTGCATAAGCCAAAAGTCATGACGTTAAATTCGTAAAGCCCGTCAGGCGTCGCAAACACTATTTTCTCCTTCTCTGCTTCGCGCATAGATATTTGCCAGTACCCGGATCGGAGGTCGAGGCTGGAGAAATATTCTGCGCCTTGTAGGAAGTCCAGGGCATCAACTATGCGTGGCAACGCGTATACGTCTTTTTTCGTGATCTGATTTACCGCTCTGTAATTAACACAAAAGCGGACAGAGCCATCCTTTTTCCGGACCAACACCACAGAAGACGACCAAGAGCTGTTGGAAGGTGGAATAATATCCCGTTTGAGCATGTCGGTGACATTTTCCTCAATGATTTGCCGTTCCGCCGAAGACAGACGGTATGGGCGGTGGCGTACAATGGAGCTGCCTTCGGTTTCGATGCTGTGCTCTGCAACGGAGGTGTGGCCCAGAACTTTGGAATGTACGTCAAACAAAAGGCTGTGCTTTGGAAGAAGGTCTAAGAGGTCTCTCTTTTGCTCAGCAGTGAGGTGAGGACTTATGGTGTCATTTAAAGCAACAGTGGTAGCCTTCATATCAGTTGTAGGAGACAAATGCGTTAATTCTGCGTGAAGGGGAACCAGCGAGAAAGGCTCGCTGTCAGCGAAGCAGCTCACAGCAGTGCCTTGGGGCGGCATCACTGGCGATGAAGTTCGGTTCAAGGCAGTGATCAATGCTTTGCTGTCGTTAAACCGCACAAGGCCAGGTGCTATGGTAAGCCCCGCTGGTTTGGAGCGAACTGATGGGGCTATGAACACGTCACCATCAACTATAGTATCCAAAGTGATCGTGAGGATTTGTTCATCTCCTGGCGAAATGAAACAATCAGCGGCAGCAACGAAACGGAAGCTGTATGGATCGACATCGGATGAACTCTCAGTAGCTGACATTTCAATTACTCGCTGACGACAAGATATGAAAGATGAAAGCTGATGCCGAAGAAAGAAAGTCCCATCCTAAAATTAATGTGTGAGTGCACCAAGGAAGTACAAGAAACTGAATGTGGTGAAGGATGCCATCTATGAAAACGCAGACTGTGCAAACACTTGAAGGCTGAATAGGGACTCCATCTGCGCAACGAAGGAGAGGGCCATCGTATGGTGTCCTAACTTTTTTCAGGTGGGCACAAAAGTCTGCACGAATTACGGAAAGTGAGGCGCCTGTGTCTACGAGTGCCTCTGTCTGTATACCTTCAACATACACCAATAAAACATTCGATGGGTGATCCGGAGGAGTTTGACGCAGTTTGAAAGATGCAGCTTTCCCTCCCGAAGCTGCACTGTTTAGTTTTCCAGTTGGCGGTCAGGAATCGAAGTAGAAGGTTGGAGAGAAGAGGAACGCCGCATCGGTGAAGGTGAGCGACGACGTGAGAAACGGGAACTGCCAACGGAGCCAAAGTTCTGCGGAGACGGTGACCGACGTGTGCTGTTGTGATACAGTCGACGATAGGGTGGTCCAGTGGGGTAGAAGTCGTCCTGTTCAAAGTTATCGTAGCTTCGTCTTTCGTCTCGCTGACGGCGTCGGCAAAACCTTGAAATGTGACCACGGATGCCGCACTAGAAGCAAGTCGGCCACGAAGTGCGCCAGTCGTTGTAAGGCTGGGAAGATGGTCGCGGTGCGAGTGAGTTGAGCGAACCATGCAATTCGGCCGCTGGTAGCTGCATTGGGCTGTGCTGTGGTGCAGGTGTCCTAGCAGCAACTTGAGCATAAGTTGGCATGGCCGCAGGATATGAGCTCGGAACTGGTGAGATTGTCATCGAGGCCAGGCTTTGCTGGGGCGCAGGTGTCGTTGCAGCAACGTGAGCATAACTTGGAATGGGCACGAGATGTGAACTCGGAACTGGTGTACCTGTGATCAATGCCAGTTCCTCCCTCACGACGTCGCGTAAACTAGTAGCAGGTGGCGTTGTTCGGATATCAAGGGGGCGAGGTGAAGCCTGTGCATGAAGTTCCTCGCGAATGATAGAGCGGATCGATGCACGCAGCTCTGTTGTGCCATGACTCGAGCTGAGATCAGGCATATCAGGGTGCACCCGAGTGGTTTGAAGCTCCTCGAGGCGCTGACAGGTAGCTACAACATCGGCTGCGGTCTGCGGATTCTGCACCACAAGCGCATTAAAAGCGACAGTCAAGACGCCGCTCAAGTAGAATTAAACGTGGGTGAGTTTTGCAGGCTCATCCCAGTTGTTGATGGCACTCACACGGTCATACTCCTCGAGCCAGTCTTCCACGTCCTCACCAGGAAGCCCTGCGAACAGCGGAGGATCTTTTTGAGGGCTGGTGACCAGGTCAGAAGGGTTTCTTGGCGGTGGGAGCGGTGGCGCAGCTGCTCCGCTGGGCTGGTCGGCTTGCGACATTACCGAACCCAGGTTGTTTATGCGGTGGCCTGAACGGAGCTCCAGGGATGTGTTCTAGAAGACGCTGGGGTTGTCCGAGAGTGCAAGAGGACGCAGGAATCGGGCAGCACTCTCCACCACTTGTAAGATGGCGTCCAGTACCCTCAAGACTCTTCGTGGTTGTCTCGAGTATGTGCCCCAAAACCTAAGCTTGACTAGTTTATTTATTTATTAGAATACCCTCAGGGCCCGTAGGGCATTACAGAGGGGGTGGGTACAACATTTATAACACACAAGAAAAAAAAAGACAAAATAAAGAAACAAGTGTCAGATGCGCAAATCAGGAAGGCAACATAAGTCAACTAAAAATGTATAAGAATTCAAGCACTTACTAGACAAAGATAGATAATGGAAACTGCGTATAGTTACAAGCATTGCTGAGAAATTGCAGTCTTGAATAACAAAGGGTCTGCTATTGTTACAACGGAAGAGGGAAGGTGGTTCCAATCGGCGGCTGTTTTCGGTAAGAAGGCTGCTGAAAAGAATTTGGTGCGGCAAAACGGAATGGTAACCTTATGCTGATGATCAATGTGCGATGAGTGGTATGACGATTGTGAAATGAGGTCTCGCTTCATGGATGGATTGTGAAAAAATATCTTATGAAAAAAATGCAGTCGCGCCAGTTTCCTCCGGACAGTTAAATTGGGTAGGTCAAGGTTAGATTTCATTTCTGATATGCTAGCAGTACGGGAATAATTAGAACAAATGAACCAAACTGAGCGGTTTTGAACAGATTCTAACGCGTTAATTAAATTTTGCTGCACGGGATCCCATATAGCGGACGCGTACTCAAGCTTTGGGCGAATTAGTGATCGGTATAATAGAATTTTGAGGGACAGCGGAGCGCGAGAAAAGTTGCGGCGTAGTGATGATAAGTATGTACAGATGAAAAGATGGGACGCATAAGCAATGCTCACAATATATATATATATATATATACATATATATATATATATATATATATATATATATATATATATATATATATATATATATATATATATATATATATATATATATATATATATATATTTATATATATATATATATATGTGTGTGTGTGTGTGTGTGTGTGTGTGTGTGTGTGTGTGTGTGTGTGTGTGTGTGTGTGTGTGTGTTCACTCAAAAACTGCCTACACTTTTGAGACTTGATATTAGAACTTAACTTATAATACAAAGCATTGTCATAAATTTGCTGGCCTGAATGGCGTTACGCCAATTGATTATTTGGAAAGCAGCACAGTTTAAGCCGTCGATACAAAATGAGAACTGGTTACAATAATTTACACAGATTAACAGGCGGGCTATATATACAATTGGCACTTTTAATATGTTTGTGTGTTGTTTTATATGTTCAATACGGAATAAGCCTTTCAGAACGCAATAATTATAGTCTTCCGCAAAACTGGCTTGATAAAACTGAGTCGTCATCGATACAAATGTTGTAACAATGTTACTTATATTCGGGTTGCTCGTGAAACGATCGAGCGCATGAAGCCTCATATAAGGAACACTGTGCTCTGCACATGGTAGAGACTGCCGACAAACCACGCGTATGATTTAATCGCAGTTTTGATACTTTTCCTCTCTTTGTAGTTTGCCAGTAGCCCCGTATGATGTAACGCAGCTCAAAGCGCTGCTTGAGTGAGAAGCTAGGTGGATCCGTGTATATTTCAAATGAATCTTTTTTTGTGTGTGTGTGTGTGGGTCGGCAGGTTTTTGAAACAGTGATTGTATGGATGCTATTTCGGCGTTCCTGCATATTGACTCGCACATCATGGCGCATAGCAGGTGAGTTCACTTATAAAGGCTCAGAAACGAATTAAACGCGCTAAAAACGAGCAATGACACGCTTTCGCAAGCTACAGCGCACGCGCTCCCAATGCAGACGCTCTCTAGATAGGGTGGCTAGAATGAGGTGTGAAAAGCGGCTGCCGAAACCGGTCCGAAAGCGCGCCGATGCCGCTTGGGGTGCTGTATGCCCCGGCGCGGCAGGTACATATGCACCGGCGCGGCAGGTGCTGGTACATATGCACCGGCAGGTACATATGCACCGGAGCGGCGGTGTATGCACTGGCGCGGCAGGGGCTGTATGCACCGGCGCGGCAGCACTGGCGCGGCAGGCGCTGTATGCACCGGGCGCTGTATGCACCGGCGCGGCAGGTACATCATGATGAATTCATGATGTACCTACAAGGATTAGAGACCAAATTAGAGGGAAGTGGACTGGGCTTCAACCTCTCTTTAGTCAAACAAGAAAAACTTATTGATCAGGCACTACCAGCATTAATGTACGCAGATGATATAGTGCTAATGGCCAACAACAAGGAAGATTTGCAGAGATTGATAGACATCTGCGGTAATGAGGGAGATCGGTTAGATTTTAGATTCAGTAAGGAAAAATCAGCAGTCATGATTTTCAATGACAGCGAAGGTAGTGAGCTTAGACTACAGGAGGTCAGGCTAGAGATAACAGACAATTACAAATATCTGGGCGTATGGCTAAGCAACGGGACCGACTACCTGAAGGAACACGAAATATACGTGACGACTAAAGGTAACAGGAATGCAGCAGTGATGAAAAATATGGCAGCTACTTGTACATGAAGAATGTCGATACAAAATGGAGGAAGCGAACCAGGAAATTGACTGGTAAATACTTAGAAAACAGCAGGTGGCCAAACCAAAAATAACTATCGGTAAAGAAGAAAGTGAAGGAAATGGAGACTGACATGTGGAGAATGGACATGATTAAGAAGTCCGCACTAGAGATCTATCGAACATTTAAGCAGGAAATTGCCAAAGAAAGGATCTATGATAATACTCGGGGTAGTTCTCTACTGTTTGAGGCCAGGATGGGAGTACTGCGAACCAAGACATATCGGGCCAAATACGAAGGGGTAGACACAGTATGCAGTGCGTGTGGAGAGGAAGAAGAAACTGCCGAACACTTGATAATGTTCTGTAAAGGGCTTCACCCTATAGTTCAGGATGATGGCGCAGAGTTTTTCAAGGCAGTGGGGTTTAGGGACCGGGAGGGCAGAATAGACTTTAAGCGGGTAGACTTAACTAGAAGGAGGTTATCCGATTGGTGGCTAAAGTCAAGGCACGAGTGAAAATTAAACTCTTCACTGCAAAGTACGAATCCTCAAACTCACTTTTTAAAGAAAAAAAATAAATCTAGTTTTTGGTTCATTAAGTGTTACGGCTTGGTGGCGCTAGCCACCACCCGATCTAAAGGGTACAGCCATATCAATCCATCCATCGGGTAACATTGCGGAGGAGACAAACGAGACATCACGCGCCGTTCTCCACAAAAAATTGCCCCCACGCTGTGTGGTGGTGACCCGTTTTCAGTAAAATCATTTTGATCGAGCAAGTGTATGGCAGTACATGGAACCCTAGCTCTTTAAAGTCTCATCTCTGAAAACCATTCTTGAAAAGGCTTTGATATGTTTAGTTTAACGTCCCAAAACCACCATATGATAATGCCAATTCTCCACATGTCAGTCATCATGCCAATTCATGCCAATTCTCCACTCATGCCAATTCATGCCAATCTCCACATGCCAATCATGCCAATTCTCCACATGTCAGTCTCCATTTTCTCCACCCTTTTCTTAACTGATAGTTCTTTTTGGTTTGGCCCCCTCCTCTTTTCTAAGTTACCCGTGAATTTTCTAGTTCGGTTTCTCCGATTTCTATCGAAATTCTTATGTACAAGTAGCTGAAAGCCTTCCTAGCCCAACGCTCATCCCCCATTTCTCTCAATCGCTTCTCAAACTTCGTCTTGCTAGCTTCCCTGCCCTCGAATAATGTCGATCCCATATCACCTTGTACTCCCTGATTTGGTGTACTCCCGTGAGCTCCTAAAGCAAGCCTACCTATTCCACGTTGCTTAATTTCTAGTCTTTCTTGAACTTCTGATCTCATGATCAAGACCGCATTGCCAAACTTCATGCCAAGAACCATGGCCCCTTTACACACTCCTCTCACAACATCATACCGATTGTAATTCCACAGTGCCCTATTGTTCACCACTGCCACATTCCTGTTTACCTTTAGTCGGTATGTATGTTTCGTGTTCCCTCAGGTATTCAGCCCATTGCTTATTCATACACCCAGATATTTGTTTTTATCTGTTATCCCTAGCGTGACCTTCTGTATCCTAAGCTCACTACCTTCATTATCATTAAAAATCATGACTGTTTATTTTTTATTACTGCGTCTGAAATCTAACCCATCTCCCTCATTACCGCAGATGTCCATCAGTCTTTGCAAATCATCCTTGTTGTCGGCCATTAGCACTATATCATCTGTATACAGCAATGCAGGCAGTGCCTGTTCAATGAGTTTTCCTTGTTTGACGAAAGAGAGGTTGAAGCCAAGCCAACTTCCCTCTGATTTGGCCTCTAATCCTTGTAGGTACATCATGAATAACAAGGGTGACAGAGGAAAACCCTGCCTAAGCCTCCGTTTTACCTCTGTGGGCTTGGATACCTGTTTTTCCGACTTCACCTACCTTGTTACTTTTATAGATATTCTTTAAAAGATTAGTGACTCCATCTTACTGCACACCTAATGTGTCCAGTCAGACGGAATACTGGACACCTAATGTGCCCAGTATTCCCCACAAGTCCTCTTGAACTACGTTATCGTACGCTCCCTTGATATCCAAATATTCTAGCCACAGGGGTCTGCGCTTCTTTTCTGCAACTGCAATTTCGATGCACTGTGTCAGTGAGAACTGATTGTCTTCCAACCTCCTGTGTTGTCGAAACCCATTCCGCAGTTCCCCCAGCACCCTCTTATCGTCTATCCATGCCTGTAGCCTTTCGTTTACAATCTTCATCGCCAGCCTGTAGGCCACTGATGTCACTGGTATAGGACGGTAGTCGTTGATATCAGCTTTGTCCCCCTTTGTTTTATAAATCATGCACATCCTGCTAAGTGCCCATCCATCAAGGACTTCACCATCAATCATTGTTTTGCTCACTGCCTCTCTCAAAATCAGTTAAGACTTCAGAACCAATGCCTTTATCAGCACAATTGGAATGGCATCTGGGCCTGTTGATGTACTAATACTTGGAACCCTCTTCTCAGCCCTTTCCCACTCTCGTTGTGAAAATGAAGCCATTGCGCCACTTGATACATCTTTGTCTATTGTGGTGCATAAGGCACTTTTTTGTTGAAATCTTTCTGTCACCCTTGTTCTTACATATTCAATAGCTTCTTCCCCTTCTTGCCTAGCACCTTGACCTTTAGTGTTAAACCTCTGTTCTAGGTTTTCTTATTTCTTATGGAGTTGAGATGGCTCAAAAACTTTGCAGCTGCCCTTCTATTTTTATGTACTTCTGCTAGCCACTGAGTCCCTTTTCTTCTAATCTTTTCGTAATCAAAACAGATGCTTCCCTTCTACAGCTTGGAAAGATGTCCCATTTTCTTTCAACATCATCTGTCGGTTCACCCTGCTGCTTAGCATGTCTGTGTTCTCTAGAGGCTTCCTGATGTTTTTCTATGGCTCTCTTAACTTCCTCATCCCACCAACTCTTGCGCTTGTGTCTTCTTTTCCGGGGTGACTTGTCACGTGCCTTAGCAAGCTCTAGCCAAAACAGTCTAATTAGATTTGTGTATGTCCACACAGCTTTATTATCCTCAGTGATTACTTTCTCAATTTGTTTAGTAGCAATTTCTACTTGCCGTTCTGAAAAAGTTTTTCGTGTAGTTGCTGATCTTGTCTCCTTGCCACTTTCACTTCTCTTTCAAAAGTTAGCTTGATGCGTTTGTGATCACTACCCAGACTTCTGGAGCCACATTCATCTATGTGCATTCCCCTGAGCCTATCGTACATGCTATGTGACATAAGTGCATAATCTATCGTCGACTGCATTCTTCCTACCTCCCATGTTAATTGCCCTTCACACATCTCAGTTCTGTTCCAAATGATCAAATCATGCTTTTCACACATATCCATGATCATTTTGTCTGTTGGGTCAGTATACCTGTGGGATAACATAACTTCATTGTTTCCACACTGAAGGTTCTACAACGACTGCCCCTGAATCAGGGCACACACACAGTTTTCTTGCTTATTTCGGGCTAGAGTGTTCTTATCGCTGGCGCCCATTTTTGGAGGCATCGCCGCGACGCGCAGGCGCAGAAGCAGCGCCGACCCGTTTCGCCACACCACCCCCCACGCAGATAGGAGCCGTCAGAGTTGAAGAGGTTTGGGGACCCGCACCTGGCGTCCAAGGCGGGTGGTGTAGGGTGCGAGCCTAGGCGTTGCGGGCTGTGTCGGCGAATTACGGGAGGCGTGCGGGGGTTGGTAGGCTCCTGGGAAAGGATGTATGATGGCTTTAGGTGGTCGATGGAGACGCGTACATCCTTCCACTGATATGCAAGGTGAATGTTTTGTCGTCGCGACAGATGACTTTGTAAGGTCCAGAGTAAGGCGACTGGAAATGTGCGCGTACGGTGTCGTCGCGGAGGGAGGCATGCCAGCATGTTGCCAGGTCCTTAAACACGAATGGGGTCGGCTTGGTGTGGTGAGCCGCTGGTGAGGGGCGCAGCGCGCCCATTGTGTGATGGAGTCGAGCGACGAAGTCTGCGAGGTCCGAGCTGGTTACATCAGAGGTCGGAGTGGAGAGCAGTTCTCCAGGTAGGCGAAGCGACTCCCCGTAGACGAGTTCCGCGGGCGTGGCTTGAAAGTTGCGCGCAGACCAAGAGCGACAGCGGGGAGTGCTTCGAGCCAGGTTGAGTGAGGGTGGCACATGATGGCTGCCTTGAACTGCCGGTGAAACCGTTCCATCATCCCGTTGGCGCAAGGGTGGTAGCTAGTTGTCCGTGAACTTTCGAACCCGGTGGAGAGCCCGAGTAGCCTGAAGAGTTGAGATTCGAATTGCCTTCCTTGATCGGTGGTGACTCGACGAAGAGTGCCGAAGCGTGAAACCCAGCCGGAGAAGAAGGCTGATGCGACGTCTTCTGCGGTGATCCTTTCGAGCGGCCACACCTTGGGCCAATGAGTGTAACTATTGATGGCGGTGAGGCAGTAGCGGTAAAGGCCGGCTGGTGGGAGGGTGCCAATGATGTCGATGTGGACGTGCTGGAACCGTTCCATTGGGAGGGGGGATTCTCTGAGTGGCGACGTGACGTGCTGGGTGATTTTGGCGCGCTGGCATTGAATGCATGTGCGTGCCCAGGTGCGGTAGTCCCGTTGCGTTGAGGGCCACGCGTACCAGTCAGTCACGAGGCGTGTAGAAACTCGGATGCCGGGATGACTGAGGTTGTGTGACTGGTTCAAGAGGCTTTGACGATGCAAAGAAGGGAGGTATGGTTTCACTCGTTCTGTTGATATGTCACAGTAGAGAGCGTCCGTTGACCTAGGGATGGTAACTTTTTGAAGTTGAAGGGAATAGCCATTCTCTAGGAGCTGCTGAAGTTCGGTGTCCGTTTTCTGAGCTTCGGCGAAGGCGTCGGCTGTAACGGTTGGAAGCTCGACAGCCGAGACGCGAGAGAGTGTGTCGGTGACCCCGTTTTTCTTTCCGCTGATGTGGTGGATATCTGTGGTGAATTGAGCGATGAAGGACAGCTGGTTCTGCTGGACTGGTGGAAGATTTTTGTGAAGTTGGGAGAGGGCGTAAGTGATAGGTTTATGGTCGGTGTATAAGGTGCAGTGGTGTGCCTCGAGGATGTGGCGAAAGTGTTGGACTGCTTCGTAGATGGCAAGGAGCTCTCTGTAGTAGGCTGGCCAGGTCGTCTCCGCAGGGGGCGAGGTTGCGTCGTCGATGCTGCCGGAAGGCGGGGGCGGCTTCGGGGAAGAGATTTTGTTCGAGAAGAACGCCAAGGGGCGCCAGTTGTTTCCCACACGCTGCATGAGAGAGGCTCCGACGGCGGTGCTAGAGGCATCTGTGAAAAGACTCAGGGGCGCCTCTGGCTTGGGATGGACGAGCAGCGTAGCGTTGCAGAGGGCAGTTTTGCAGTCTTCGAACGCTTGCGTTAAGGCTGTCGTCCAAGTGACAGGGTGGTTGCCACGTTGGCCGGCCAACGCATAATGGAGAGGGGCCTGATATGTGGCCGCTTTAGGCACGAAGCGCCTGTAAACGTTGAACATGCCCAGCAAACGGCGGAGGTCTTTCGCTGTGGCAGGCAGCGCGTAATTTTTCGGAGCCAGGATGCGGTCAGGCAAGGGTCTAGATCTTTCTGAAGAGATTGCATGGCCGAGAAACGTGACGACGGGGGCGCCGAGCGTGCTCTTCTGAACGTTTATGAGTAAGCCGTGTTCGTCGAGACGCTGGAACAGTTGACGAAGGTGTTGGCGATGTTCCATTTTGTTGCGGGAGAAGATCAAGATGTCGTGTAGGTAGACGAAACAGAAGTTCAAGCCACGGACGACGTCGTCGATGAAGCGTTGAAAGGTTTCCCCCGCGTTGCGGAGACCAAAACTCATGAAAGGAAATTTTAATAGACCGAAAGGCGTGATTATTGCGGTCTTTGGGACGTCATCCGGGTGTACAGGAATTTGTGTGTTGGCCTTTACGAGGTCCACCACTGAGAAGATAGTGCTGCCGTCTAATCGGTGTGCAAAGTCCTGTATATGAAGGACGGGGTACCTGTCGGAGACGGTGCGGGCATCGAGGTCGCGATAATCTCCGCAGGGGCACCAGCCATTGGTCTTCTTTGGTACCAGATGAAGCGGTGAGCCGTAAGGCCCCTCCGAGCAGCGGGCAGCCCCTTCGCGGAGCATGGCTTCGAATTCAGCCTGTGCGATTCGTAGGCGGTCCGGGGCTAGCCGACGGGCGCGGCATGAAACCGGGGGGCCGGGAGTAGTACGAATGTAGTGCACGGTTGAGTGGCGCACCTCTCGTAGATGCCCGCTAGGTCGAGTCAGATCGGGAAATTCTGCGAGGATATCATGGTATGGCGACTGGTTCCCAATGGTGAGTGCCTTGACGTTAGGCTGTTGAGTGGTCGCACGTTGGCCCGGCGTGAAGAGGCCTGTTGCAGCGTCGATAAGTCGGTCATATCGGCAGTCAGGTAGAAGATTGTAGTATGCCAAGAAGTCGGACACGATGATCGGCTCTGCGACGTCGGCGATCACGAAATTCCATGAAAAATCTCGACACAGGTTTTTGCAGTTGATGTTAAGGCGGAATGAGCCGTAGGTCTTGATAGTCGAATGGTTCGCCGCACTGAGCTCAGAGGACGTGCAAGGACGCTTGTCACGCAGGAAGGTTCGGGGAAAGCAACAGATGTCGGAGCCACAGTCGACGAGGAACCGCCGCTTTGTGACTTGGTCAGTGACGAATATGCGACGACCTCTAAGTTGGCAGCTCGCGGCCGTCTCTACGGGCTGCCATTGAAGTTTCCCTGACGTCCAGCTGAGCAAGATGGTTGATATTTCTGGGCTTTGTCCCCGAAGCAGCGATGGTAGTAGCAGCAGCCGTTATCATTTCCATGCGATGAAGCAGCGTTGTCTTGGCTTTGGGAGCGTTTTTGTGGACGCAGCTCCGTGCTTTGATCCAAGCGCCTTTGAATTGAGCCCAGCTGACGGGTGATTTCGTCGACACGGCGCGCGAGCTCGCTGCTGGACTGTCGGGTGTCAACAGCACTGACGGTAAGAGGCTATGCTGGCAACGAAATCTCGACGACTTATCAGCGATGTCAGAGAGCTGGTCCAGCGGCTGATTCGGCTGCACCTGGAAAATGGCCTGTGCATGTGAGGGTAGACGCTGAAGCCAGATGATACGGAGGAGGGAGTCGTCGACCGGCGTGCTGCCCAAAAGATCACGCATGCAACGCAGGAGCTGTGATGGCTTGCGGTCACCAAGTTCTTCGTGCTGGAGTAGGTGACACACCTTCTGGTCTTGTGAAGGTGAAAGTTGGCGGATCAGTTCCCTCTTCAGGTGTAGATAACGGTCATCAGCCGGGAGATTCGCAAGTATATCGTGAACCTCAGCCGCATAGCGAGAGTCTAGATGGGCGACGGCGTAGTCATAGCGCGTTAGGTCCTGGGTGATGCGTGCCGTGGAAAACTGCGCCTCGACTTGAGCGAACCAAACGTCAGGCGCCTCTGCCCAAAACGGCGGAAGTTTGACGGCGACGCGACAAACGTCCGTGTTGGTGGCGGCCGCAGCAATGGAGGCGCCTTAGGTGACAGGACCACTGGAGCGAAGTTTTGGGGGCGTGACCCAAGTGGGGTGGTGCACGGTCGTCTGACGAGAGTGCTTCATTTTCATTGCGCTGCTTCTGTTCCCGGAGCTGCTGCTCTTGGTTCTGGATCACTTGCTGCTGGGAGTGCAGTTGTTGTTGCAGTTGTTGTACGTGTTGTTGAAGGGCAGCAAGGGTTTCCTCGTCAGCCATGGCTGTGCGGTACGTTCGTTTTCTGGGTCAGAAGATTCAGAATAACATAACTTTAATGTTTCCGCACTGAAGGTTTTACAATGACTGCCCCTGAATCGGGGCACACACACAGTTTTCTTGCTTATTTCGGGTGAGAGTGTTCTTATCGCTGGCGCCCGTGTTTGGAGGCATCACCGCGATGCGCAGGCGCAGAAGCGGCACTGACCCGTTACGCCACCTACCCATCTATATTTTCTATGTGCGCATTCATATCTCCCAGTAAAATTATCTCGCACTCTCCTCCTAATTCATCAACGTCCTTTGATATACACTCCACCATTGCCTGGTTTTCTTGTCTGGCCTTTGCTCCCATCTACAAGAACACCAAACAAAGGAGTGTCATCTGCCCAGCTACTTTCCCTCTTAACCATAAATTTTCCATACATCAATGCTTGACTCTTTGCCAACCCATACTTTTATGTATGAATGCACCAATTCCACCCCACTTTTTGCTGCCTTCTGTTCTATTGCAATATTCCCATACGTAGTCCGAATTGCAAGGTGGTTGCTGCATGTCCCGAAGATGTGTCTCCACAACCCCATATACCATCAGCTCCTCCTGCCTCAAGCGCTTTTCTATCTCTTCCTACTTTAACCTATTCCTGCCACCCTGCATGTTAATATAGCCTATGTCTGACTTATATCGGCCCTTGTGTTTACGTCAACTTTTTCTCCCACGGACTCCGTGTGGCATGAATATTTGTGCCCCTTGAGAACCGTCTTTGGCTACACTGTTGGCCTCAGTGCTTTTGGTCCATCTAAAGAAACTGTGGCTTGACGACCCATCCTATTACAGACCCTCCTGCCCGTCACGCCACTGTAGTGAATGCCATCCTGTGCAAAGGGGCGAGGTCGGGCTCGTACACGTCTTGGTTCACTTCCATTACGCTGTATCCGAGTTTCCGGCTCATACCCTTGATCACACAGTTGGCCTCTAATACTGTCCTTTCAATCCCATGAGACTCCCCCAGACCTCGGGGACTGTGCATATGGTCACGTGCACACTCCAAGAGGCTTCTCTCAGCTTACGCTTCCCATCTTCTAACTGTGTCTGAACGTTCTGATCCTTGCCCTTTAGCACATCATTGAGCCCAGCATGGATAATGACGAGATTTTCGCCCTCTATGCTTTCTTCTACAACCTCCTGAGCATTTCTCGCCCGTGGTTTTCCTAGCCTACTTAGCCATCGCCCGCCCGACCATCAGACCAAGCAACCGACAACCCTAAGCTGAACCCTAATCCCGCTATCCAGCTGCCTCCGCTAATTCCCCTACCTCAACAACTGTTAGATACTGCCGCCTACACCGCACAAACACGTCTTCAAGTTCGCTAGTATACTCTTACTGGGTACCCTTTGTGTTCAGCTCTAGCTGTTTAACAACTAGCCGGGCACCCTGAACTTCTTCAAAACAGCCGCCTATCCCATTCACGTGGCCAACGTCACTGCAACGTTGCCCATGTCCCACACCTACAGTACTCGCAACGCGAGTTATTGATCAGGAGAAAAAATAACAATGGTGTTCACAAACACAAAGAAATAAAAGAAAACTTATCTCTATTTGCGCGCTGCTTCTGCTCCAACCGACCTGCTCGACCTTGCAAGACCTAGCGACCTGACAGCGACTTCTGTTGAGCTGGCCAGTTCTGTACAGTGGGACAACAGCACCGCCGCTACTGTCACCCGCCGGAGAATCAGCCGGGATACGGCGCGGCTGCCTCATTCGTTCCACTGCCCCCTCTAGTACACTGGACTACTCGCTAGAATAGGGAAGTCTGATTACATGGAGAAAAAAATATAGGAGAGGCCATGACGTCATATTTGTGAAGCCGCCACCTCTAGAACACCCACACTTACCGTAGCGAAAAAGTAGACAAACACTTCACCATTTCCAGCGAGTGCTGCCGCGGTGGCCTTCGAAGTGGCGCCGTTGGAGTGGAAGCTGCTGTTAGGTGTTCTCTGCCGCCAGCGACTCAGTTCACGAGTACTGCTTCTTTTGCATGTTTTTTTAGGAAAACTGTGCGATGCCCAGTTGTACTGTATACTCAGTGCGAATCGTGTGCACTGCCAGATGTACCTGGTGGCACTTTTCACGTACATTCGCTTCACTGTTGATCAATAATGCATGGTATTTGCTTGTGGAGCTCTGAGCTGTTCGCTCCGTTGGTTCTTACTCATTGTGACAAGTTAGAACACACGCGAACTTTCGTGTTTAGTGCTGTAGGCATCGTGTCGCGTTTGTAGAAGTTGTGTCGTTCATACGGATGGACAACAAACTTTTCTAGTTATCGGACTGAACGTGTATGTATTGTACGGTGTGCGCTCGCTGCGTGTTAGTTATGTTGGCACTGAAATTACACACTTTACGTGCACGATCGCGTATACAATACAGTGGTGCCTTCTTATCAACGTGAAATATGTCAAGCACTAGGCTGGCATTGCACGGAATAGCTACGAAGCAAGCTCTCAAAATCGTACAATGCCACACTGACACTATATGCGAGCAAAAAACTGCTAATCAGTCCGCATATCGAGAAATCTGCAAAGGAAAAAAATCCTTATGGTGAGCAGAAAGCATAAGTCACTGCTGGGTGAGTTATGTGATTCTTAAAGGCAAAAAAGAATAGAAAAGTGAGCCCCATAACTGTCTGCATTAGAGTGCGACACCTCTACAGTAGCTGGGGGTAAGGAGCAATGAAAAGGATAGGATTAAAAGGTATATATAGAGAAAGAAAGGAGAAAGGGAGGTGCAGGGACAGCGAGCGACGGAAGTGAAGAAGAGATAGGAAAGATGGACGCGCTCGCAGGAGTCCGAGGACGGGGCACCACACAAAGAGAGCTCATGTCGGCGGCAGGAAATGGCGTAGGGGGAGCCCAGTAGGCTCGAGCTGCGCTGTCGTCGGAGATCGCGGGGGTACAACCTGTCGGCCCGAAATACAGAAAGAGAGTCTTCTGGGTCAGTTCGAATACGATGATGTAGGGACTGAATGGTTTTGGTTACGACACGTACCGGTGCTCTCTGCTGTTGCACAAAAACACTCCACGAAGTACTTCAGCACGCCACGCTTGGGCCTGCCACGCACGAACAGTCTCGGAAAGGTGTGCCCGCAACATTTAACTGCATGCAAACCATACAATAATCGTTAAATTTACGTCGGGGATATAAGTCCGCACAGAAGCTAACCAGCGCTGAGAGCACGCCGTGGAGCGTCTGCTGTTTTGTTTACCCCATACCTGTACAGAACATTATCAAGTGTTCCGCAGTTTCTTCTTCCTCTCCGCACGCACTGCATACCATGTCTACCCCTTCGTATTTGGCCCGATATGTCTTGGTTCCCAATACTCCCGTCCTGGCCTCAAACAGTAGAAAACTACCCCGAGTATTATCATATATCCTTTCCTTGGGAATTTCCTGCTAAAAAGTTCAATAAATCTCTAGTGAGGACTTCTTAATCATGCCAATTCTCCACATATTGGTCTCGGCTTCCTTCACCTTCTTCTTAACCGATAATTCTTTTTGGTTTGGCCCCTTGCTGTTTTCCAAGTATTCACCAGTCAATTTGCTGGTTCGCTTCCACCATTTTGTATCGACATTCTTCATGTACATATAGCTGAATACCTTCCTAGCCACACGCTCCTCCCCCATTTCTCTCAATCGCTTCTCAAATTTTATCTTGCTGCTAGCTTCCCTGCCCTCAAATGATGTCCATCCCATATCACCTTGTACTCCCTGATTTGGTGTATTCCCGTGAACTCCTAAGGCAAGCCTACCTATTCCACGTTGCTTAATTTCTAATCTTGCTTGAACTTCTGATCTCATGCACAAGACCGCATTGCCGAACGTCAGACCAGGAACCATGACCCCTATCCATATTCCTCTCACAACATCATACCTATTGTAATTCCACAGTGCCCTGTTTTTCATTACCGCTGCATTCCTCTTACCGTTAGTCGACATGTATATTTCGTGTTCCCTCAGGTACTCGGCCCCATTGCTTATCCATACGCCCAAATATTTTTATTTATCTGTTATCTCTAGCGTGACCTCCTGTATTCTAAGATCACTACCTTCATTGTCATTAAAAATGTTCGACTGCAGCGTCGCCGCTGCGGGCAACGCGGAAGGGATTACGCGACGAGGCACGGTTACGCCACTCAACACTTCTAGTACTATAGTGCACTAGAATATGGGGTAGTGTGTTCAGGGAGGAGACATGGCTGCCGCAGTTGGTATAGACAGCCGCGAGATGGCGCCACCTTAGCACGGGCTGTCGCCTGACGCATTACTCCTCATGCACTTCTGTGCTTTGATATTAGTAATAGCAGGGGTTTAACATCCCTAAATTACCATATGATTATGAGAGACACCGTAGAGGAGTGTTCTAGAAATTCGACCACCTGAGGTGCTTCAACGCGCTCCTAAATGTAGGTACATGCACCTTAGTATTTGCGCCTTCGCCGAAAATGCAGCCGCCGCGGCCGGGATTCAATCCCGTGACATGCGCTTCCATACGTCGCGCTTAATAGTCTTGTGTTTAATTACTGACACGTCCGCAAAAAGCTTTCTGAATGGGTGTGTTCTTACTGCATTCAAATCAAAACAAAATGTCAAAGCTGCGATGCATGGGCCGAATGCAGGTATTAACAAACGATGGCGAAGCAGTCATCTCTGGGGAAACTGCCTGCAGTTTTTTGAAGCTCGGTTGGTGAACGAATAAAAAATTAGGAAGAGTAAGGTATCGAAGGAGCATCTATAAACCCGAAAGTTTCTTGTTATATTACTGCTATATCGAGTCGTAGTCCGCACAATGCGACAGCTTCGACTTCCTTCGTTACGCGCGCGGCACCGTTCTTGTCGATAGTTGCATCATGCAATTGTAATTATGTGGCTAAGGTGAGAAAACTGCCATTTGATTGCGAGGCGCACTGTAGCTGAAGACTTGGGAATAATTTTGACAATCATGGGTCCTTAAACGATTACACGCCCACCGAAATACTGCTGGAGTAGCTCATATATTGCACTGTACATTCAAAAGGAAGCATCACTTGGCGCCACTGTACGACTGTAAGAAGAAACCCTTTATTTTCGAGCGCACATACTGCCGTGAAAAGTAACACCGATCAAGTTCGTCGCCATTTCATGGAATTATCAGTTCTCGATCACTTCATTCCGGTGGCACCTGTATGAACACCGACTGATTTCCGCGTGCAGCTTTTTTTTTTCGTTTTGCCTCCCGAGACTGGTTGATGCCCTTCACGAAAAAATTAAGTCGTGACAGCAAGTAAATTACCACTCTCTTTGACCCGAGATGCGGTTCGATCGGACTCATATAAACAAAGCTTGAGTAAGCATTCCAGCGAAGCTGCAGTCCCTTTAGTGTTCGCCTTCTCTGGTTCGTAGTCAGCAGGAAGGTCCATCGATGAACGTGAATCAATGGCCTCACCGTCAACACAGGGTGCTGCAGTTTTCTTGGAGATGATAGATTCGACCACCGAGTTCTTCCGCTTTTTCGGAAGCCTTGGATGCGACGCGTTCTTCGATAAGTGCCTTGGAGTGTTGGGCAGTAACATCGGCACAGCGTCCGGCGTTAGCTCTCATCTCCTACGTGGTATGCGAACTCCTTCGCCGTTTATAACGTGCACGTATAGTCTCCGAGAACACATGAAGGCTCGAAGTGTAGCTCAAATACAGAGCAGCTTTCGTTCAAGGTCCCATCCTTTCGATGTAAATTCTGTTCCCAAACCTTCCTCCGTGCTTCGTTTTTGGGTGCAGTGAGAAGTGATGGCTGCTCACATTTTTCCAATGGTATATTCCGTTTCGCACCTAGGTGCGAAGCAGTGTCGTTGCCGCCGATGACTCGGCATTGCCTCACTGCCACGTGGCCAGCAAAAGCATTGCAGAAAAACTTTCATTTAGCGGGAGCAAACACAAGCAACAGGTCACTGAGCAGACAGAGAAGACAGAGCGGTGCTACAGTGGCTGTATGGAGTGCTGTCAGCATCAGCGCGCCGGAGAGCGAGCGAGAATTCATCCGGATGCGGCGGCTTGCAGTAGCTTTCGAGATGCCCCTCCTCGCGCCCGCATGCGCGTATCAGTCTTTTTTTGTTGTTGTTGTTGTTGTTGTTGTTGCAAATATTTCACGCAACCCTGTGAATTATAACAAAGTCTACCGGCCACAATTGTGGCGGCGCGCTGCATAGCGTGTATTGGCACTGAAAACTAGTGTTTTCAATTCACTTTGTAGTATATCAGCTACGAAGCTTAGAAGATAGAGAATCAAGTGACGTGCCGTGAGCCTGACACCAAAACAAAGTCCGTGCAGTTTTCAAATTTGATGCCACAATGTTCTCTGTGAAGTCTCAATGCACTTAAAGGTATTGGCAACCGTTATTTTTATTACTTGTGATATCAAGGTCTAATTTTACAAACAAGACATTCATTTTCTCGAAAGCGAAAAAGAACATGAAAAATAAACACAGCATATGCATTAAGGTTGAAGAAAACTGCAAGTTGTATGAAACTTAGCTAATGCAAGTGAATAAGGCAACTAATGA
Organism: Rhipicephalus microplus; assembly: GCF_043290135.1. NCBI lineage: Eukaryota > Metazoa > Arthropoda > Arachnida > Ixodida > Ixodidae > Rhipicephalus > Rhipicephalus microplus. The sequence continues at coordinate 44,838,587 of NC_134700.1, forward strand.
GAACAGTAAATATACGACGATACAATGGGCATACATACACACATAACATTAAGATTTCATTGGCGAATATAGATACAGTCAAAAACCAGTTCATGAAAAAAATTATTTTTGCGTAGGCCCCGCCACGGTGGTCTAGTGGCTAAAGTACTCGGCTGCTGACCTGCAGGTCGCGGGTTCGTATACCGGCTGCGGCGACTGCATTTCCAATGGAGGCGAAAATGCTGTACGCCCGTGGGCTCAGATTTGGGTGCATGTTAAAGAACCCCAGGTAGTCAAAGTTTCCGGAACCCTCCACTACAGCGTCTCTCATAATCATATGATGGTTTCGGAACGGTAAACCCCACATATCAAATCAATCAATTGATTTCTGCGCATGTGAAACACAGCCAGACAGTGACATCACTGTTGTTAATGGGAGATTTATAACAATTTGAACAAGACATTAGTAAAATCACAAGAAACAACAAAGAGTGAGTAATGCGCAATAACATAAAATTAAATCTTGTTCGCTGAGTGAACACTATGACAGTTAAGTTATACGTCTCAACTTTAAGAACTTTTTTTCTCTCTCTATTTTTATTGAATGCATTTGCTCCAGCAACAAGGAAATGCAGTGTGGTCAGTGTAAAAAATCTAATTATCTGATTTGTCGTTTCCAGTTTGTGGTGTTCACAGCCGACCATATTTAACCTCGTAACAGACAGGCAAGAGATAAGGTCTGTTATGTGGTCACTTTTGAACGTATTGAAACTGAAGCAATAGGTTAATGCATCTTCCATAGCTTTGACCAGGTCTATTAAGGACTCGGACGGTACAGAAGGCATGATTCTGCCAGAAGCAAGCTGGAATTCTGAGTGAAGCAACAACCTGCTACGTTCGTTGCACTTTGCCTTTTTCACCACCTTCCTGGCCATATAGCCAGAGATGTATTGTGATCCGGGAGTCACTTTTGCGTACAATAAGATCAGTGTGGTCAGGGAGGGCTTCACAAGCAACAATAATTTCATGAACCTCATTGAGGCGCCCCACATCTAGCAGCTCATCCAGGTTCTTCTGCAATTTTATTAAATTATTGTGGATACCAGAACATAAAAAGCTTCTCCGAACTCCAGAAGGTATGTTTCCACTGGAGGGTGACCGTGACAAACTGCAAAAACTCAGCCAATTCGGAGAGATCAAAAATTATGTCGGCGAAGGGTGATTATTTGAGCCAGACATTTGCTTCGCATTTCCAAAAAAGATTAGAAGTGCGTCTTGGAAGAGGTGAGATGTCATCAAGTATTCATAGCCCAAGGTTTTCATGACATAGCGCTGGATGGAAAGAGTCCTGGTTAGAGTGACGCGGTGTCCTTCGGCAGTTTATGGTAGTTGATTCACTCAGGAACCCACCCTCCTTAAAGACAGCGTTTTCCCAAGTTGCCAAGAATCCGTTGATAACATGCCTGTAGCTACGAACGATGAATCTTTCGTCGAATTGAGCTTCGCACACAACGCAGTCCTTTTCCAGTGGTTTGTCAGCGCGAGGAAACATACGCCCCCAGGCTTCACGGTGTTCATCGCCGGCGGGAGCAGAGAAGAGAGATGCTTTCTTCCCTTGTTTGCGGGCCAAAGTACATCCCGCATTGCATCCAGGTGCAAAGCAGTGTCCTTGCTGTTTACTCATCACTGTTACATGGTCACATTGGCACGTATTGATCCCGAACAAGTCCAAATAGGCAAAGCGCACACGTTGCAGCTTACGAGCACGCGAGCAAGCGACTAAAAGCGACTAGCGGCTGGCAAGCGCTCTCGACCGATCATGGTGGCGACTTGCGCGCCGCTCTACGGCGGAACGAAATACCAGCACGCCTCCTTTCAAGGCGCGGCCGGGACGAAGCTAACACTTCTCCTTCTAACCACCGTAGTGGCGCGGAGCAGGGACGATCCTGCCAGGATGGATGGATAGTTTAATTGACGTAACCGTACCCTTTAGATCGGGCGGCGGCTAACGCCACCTATCCGTAGTACTTAGTGAACCAACAACTAGATTTATCTATTTTTCTCTTTAAATAGTGAAGTATAGGACTTGTACTTTGCAGAGAATGGTTTACTTTTCACTTGTGCTTTGAATTTAGCCACCAATCACACAACCTCCTTTTAGTTAATTCTACCCGCCTTAAGTCTATTTTGCCCTCCTTGTCCCTAAACCCCGGTGCTTTGAAAAGCTCTGCGCCATTATCCTGAATTATAGGGTGAAGCCCTTCAGGTGGTGGTAGTGGTTAGAAGAGGAGAAAGGCACCGAATTTCTGCAGCCCTTTACAGAACATTATCAAATGTTCGGCAGTCCCCTCCTCTCCGCATTCACTGCATACCGTGTCTACCCCTTCGTATTTGGCCCGATATGTCTTGGTTTGCAATACTCTTGTCCAGGCCTCAAATACTAGAGAACTACCCCGAGTATTATCATGGATCCTTTCCTTGGCAATTTACTGCTTAAAAGATTGATAGATCTCTAGTGCGGACTGCTTAATCATGCCAATTCTCCACATGTCAGTCCCCGTTTCCTTCGCCTTCTTCTCAACCGATAGTTCTTTTTGGTTTGGCCCCCTAATGTTTTCTAAGTATTCACCCTTCAATTTTCTGGTTCGCTTCCTCCATTTTGTTTTGACATTCTTCATGAACAAATAGCTGAAAGCCTGCTTAGCCAAACGCTCCTCCCCCATTTCTCTCAATCGCTTCTCAAATTTTATCATGCTGCTAGCTTCCCTGCCCTCAAATAATGTCCATCCCATATTACCTTGTCTTATTAATCTGGTGTATTCCCAGCCCATGCAATGGCAGCGCCGCCTTGAGAACCAGTTTTTTGTCCACGTGCGCTGCTTCACACGACGCATGGCGAGAGAGAGTGCCTTAACACACTACCCCATGGCTGCAGGTCATGCAAGGTCGAGCAGATCGGTTAGTGCAGGGGCAACGCGCAATGAGAGATACGTTTTCCTTTATTTCTTTGTGTTTGTGAACACCATTATTATTTTTTCTCTCAATCAATAACTTGCGTTGTGAGTACTGTAGGTGTGGGACATGGGCAACATTGCAGTGACGTTGACCACGTGGCTGGGTAGGCGGCTGTTTTGAAGAAGTTCGGGGCGCCAGGTTAGTTGTTAAACAGCCAGAGCCGAACACAAAAGGGACCTAGTGAGAGTCTACTAGCGAAATTTAACACGCGCGTGTGCGGGCTAGGTGGCAGCTTCTGATAGTTATTGAGGTAGGAAAGTTAACGGAGGCGGCTGGATAGCGGGATTAGGGTTCAGCTTAGGGTTGTCGGTTGCTTGGTCCGATGGTCGGGCGGGCGATGGCTAAGTAGGCTAGAAAAACCACGGGCGAGAATGAGCTGGTGTGGTGCGAAGAATGCAAGCGCTGGTGCTACTTGGACGAGAATGAATTCTCGAGTTAGGCCGACGCGCAGAAGGCGAGCTTCGTGAGCAGGCTGTGCGAGGCACTGAAGGCGGCCGTGCAGCGCATGGAGGCTTGCAACAAGGGGCTTCAGGGGGAGCTTAGGGTGGAACGAGAGCAGAGGATAGAACTGCAAAAAATGCTCGGAGCGTCGCGTGAGTGAGAGGAGGCTACCGCCAGCCTATTAGAGCAAATGAAAGGTGACCTTCGAAAAGAACGGGAAGGGTGGACCAAGCTCGAACAGCGGGTAAATGAGCTAATTGCGCTTTGTTCCGGCCCCGAGCGGTGTGAGACGGAAGGCGTGGGTAGCGGAGAAGGTGACAGGCGGGCAGGAATAGGCGAGAAGAGAGGTCAGGGGGCCGCAGTGTCTGGCCACAGCACGGAGGCTCCGAGAACATACAGCTCGGTGGCGTGGCAGTTTTCGAGCAGGGCAGAAACACAGGACAGACGGCAGAGAGAGGAACAGGTGTAGCAAACAGGGGTGCCATCACAAACAGGAAGCCAGCGATTGGAGCATAGAAGGGTCCTGTTGGTGGGGGACTCTAACGTGGCCAATGTTAGGGATGGCGTCTTCACGACAGTGAAGTAAGATGGGAGAGTGATAGTGGAAGCCCAGTCAGGGGAGAACATGGTAGATGCACTGACCAAAGCTCAAGAGGTTGTAGAGGACAGCATGAAGGGCGAAAATCTCGTCATTTTTCATTCTGGGCTCAATGATGTGTTGAAGGGCAAGGATCAGAAGCTTGTGAGACAGTTAGAGGATGGGAAGCATAAGCTCCGAGAAGCCTCTGGGAGGGTGAATGTGACCATATGCACAGTCCCAGAGGTCTGGGGACAGTCTCGTGGAATTGCAAGGAGGGTAGTGGAGGCCTACTGTGTCATCAATGGTATGAGCCGGCAACTCGGATACAGCGTAATGGAAGTGAACCAAGACGTCTACGAGCCCGGCGCTCGCCCCTTTGTACAGGATGCCATTCACTACAGTGGTGCGATGGGCAGGAGGGTCGGTAATCGAATGGGTCGTCAAGCCACAGCTTTCTTAGGGGTACCCAGAGCCCTGAAGCCAACAGTGTAGCCAAAGACGGTTTTAAAGGGACACAAATATTCAAGCCACATGGAGTTCGCGGAAGAAGAAATCGATGTAAGCACAAGGGCCGAGCTAAGGCAGACGTAGGTTATATTAACATGCAGAGTCGCAGGAATAGATTAAAGCGGGAAGAGATATAAGAGCAGTTGAGGCAGGGTGAACTGATGGTATATGTGGTTGTGGAGACACATCTTCGGGACATGGAGCTACCACATTGAAGTCCGGACTACGTACGGGAATATTGCAATTGAACAGAAGGCAGCATAAATGGGGGTAGAATAGGTGCATTGATACGTAAAATTATGGGTTGGCAAAGAGTCAAGGAGGGATGCATGGAACACTTATGGTCAAGAGGGAAAGTCTGACACTCTTTGGTTTGGTGTACTTGTAGACGGGAGCAAAGGCCAGGGAGGAAAACCAGGCAATGGTGGAGTGTAAATCAAAGGGCATTGAAGAATTAGGAGAGTGCGAGAAAAATATTTTAGGAGATATGAATGCACATATAAAAGTTATAGATGGGTATACTGACCCAACAGGCAAATTGATCATGGCTATGTGTGAAAGGCATTATTGGATCATTTCCAACAGTACTGGGAAGTGTGAAGGGCAAATAACATTTGCGGTAGGAAGGCTGCAGTCGACGATAGATTATGCACTGATGTCCCATGGCATGTATGATAGGCTCGGGGGAAAGCACATAGATGAATGTGGCTCCAGAAGTCTGGGTAGTGATCACAAACGTATCAAGCTAAGTTTTGGAAAAGCAGTGAAAGTGGGAAGGAGACAAGATGATCAACTACAGGAAAAATTTCATTCAGAAAGGCAAATAGAAATTGCTACTAAACAAATTGAGAAAGTAATCACAGATGTTAATAAAACAGTGCGGACATACACAAATCTAATTAGACTGTTTGGGCTAGAGCTTGCTAAGGCACGTGACAAGTCACCCCGCAAAAGAAGACACAAGCCCAAGAATTGGTGGGATGAAGAAGTTAAGAGAGCCATAGCAAAACGTCAGGAAGCCTCTAGGGAACAAAGACATGGTAAGGAGCGGGGTGAATTGACGGATGGTGTTGAAAGAATACGGGACATCTTTCTAAGCTCTAGAAGGGAAGCATCCCTTCTGATCAATGAAAGATTAGAAGAAAGGGTACTCAGTGGCTGGCAGAAGTACATAAAAAGGACAGAAAAGCAGCTGCGAAATTTTGGAACCTTAGAAACTCTTCAAGAAATGAAACAAGCCTAGAGCAGAGGTTTATAACTACCGCTCAAGGTGCTAGGCTAGAAGGGGACGAAGCTATTGAATATATAAGAACAAGGGTGACAGAAAATTTTCAACAAAGAAGTGCCGTATGCACCACAATTGATAAGGATGGATCAAGTGGCGCAATGGCTTCATTTTCACAACGAGAGCGGGAAAGGGCTGAGAAGAGGGTTCCTAGTAGTACATCAACAGGCCCAGATGGCATTCCAATTATGCTGATAAATACATTGCGTCCGAAGTCTAAACAGACTTTGAGTGAACCTGTGAGCAGAACAATAATCAATGGTGAAGTCCCCGATGGATTGAAACTTAGCAGGATGAGCATGATCTATAAATGAAAGGGGGACAAAGCTGACATAAAGAACTACCGTCATATAACAGTGACATCAGTGGTGTACAGGCGGGCGATGCAGATTACAAAGGAAAAACTGCAGGAATGGATAGAAGATGAGGGGGTGCTGGGGAAATTGCAGAATGGATTTCGAAAACATAGGAGGTTGGAAGACAATCGGTTTTCACTGGCGCAGTGCATCGAAATAGCAGAAAAGGAACACAGACCGCTGTGGCTACCATTTTTGGATACCAAGGCAGCGTACGATAACCTGGTTCAAAAGAACTTGTGGGGAATACTGGACACACTAGGTGTGGAAGATGGAGTCACTAATATTTTAAAGGATGTCTACAAAAGTAAAAAAGTAGTTATAAAGTGGGAAAACAGTTATCCAAGCACACAGAAGTAAAACGACGGCTTAGGCCCCCGTGTCCTCTGTCCCCCTTGTCCCATTGTGTCCTCTGTCACCTTTGTTATTCATCCCTACCAGCAGTGGCTGATGACCGATGACTGGAAACAGTTTGGATTCCCATTGGCTTCTGTTATCATTGGCCAATGCCCGGACAGCGTGACAGAAGAGGGCATTGCCTGCAAGCAAAATATTGGCGAGATGGTAGCGAAAGCCTCAATTTTTTTTTTAAAGTGCGCGTTTCTCTTAGTTGTTTGCTCTTCTTAAAGATAAAAACGAAGCAAAAGTTTTGGAAAATATCCGTGATGTTTAACATGGCCAAGGGCTTCCCTAACACATACCGTGGTTGCTGGCCAATGCTCACAGAATTTGCCTGTTCATCAATCTTACTTACTTTTGTGTATGATATACACAAAATATTATATATTCGACAGAAATTCGTGGCATGCGAGCACGTACAAACGGTGAAAAACGGAACACGGTCAGAGCAGATGCGCCTGTTTCTTTAGTCACTTCATCGTGAAGTCAGACGAACAGCTACCGAATAGCCATGGACGCTCATTTGTTCCGGTTATTAATTGAGTTCGCACAGGGTTCTCTACGGAATACCTCGTTTTTTGTTTCTTTTCATCCAAAGGACCAAAGTGTACCAGCAAGTGCACAGTGTGGAATTTAAACTGCACACTTTTTACCGCGCGTACGCCCGTTTGGCCCATGCACAGCCCTACTGCGCTTGAGAAAAATAGTTCACCAAAGCTCCCCAAAGACAGGCAATTTTTAGAAGCCCACAAACTGGAACGGCTGTAAAGCACTTACGTAATAGTTCAAAAGTTATCAAAAATACTGCAATTCTTTTAGCTTTAGGCAAATATAACGCATCCATCGTAATGCTCGCTTCCACATTCCACAGCGTGTTACGTGTATCACAGCGCGCCATTTTCACCTGGTTCGCACGTTAGATGGACGTCATGGCCGTCACATCCGTGCAGCGACGAGCTGCTTATTCAAGTTGAAATAGGAGGTGAGTAGATATCAGCAGTACTTGTATTTGCTTTTATCTGACAACGGCACTTGTATTTGCCCTTGTTCTCTCATTGGCCAATGCTAATTGGCGGTCAGGTTTACGGCGGCGAAAATAGCGCATGTGTGCATAGCGCAGGTGCTGCGTAGCGCAGGTGCTGCGTAGTACTAGCTGTAGTCCTACCTCGTCTTGGCGATATTGCACATGGCGTAGTTACAGTCTCTTGTTACAAGTAAACACCGGACATATTCGAAACGTTCTTTGGTCCCAGACAACACAAACACAACCTCAGGACGTCCTCAGTATGCCTCCGTGAGGACAATATGACGGCCTCAGAATGTCCTCTTATAGTACTAGAGTGGCACTAATCACGTCCCCTTGTCTATACACATAACAACCTCAGCACATCCTCAAAACAACACTTCAGTACTTTTAGGTATATTTTCAGAACAGCGATAGCATGGCCGGTTCGGTACTGTGGGCACCGATATTACTTAGGATTTACTTCTTTTCATGATATTTTCATACATGAAAAGAAAACCACCTGCGAGATCTCGAGTATATATACTGTATCAATCAACAGAGAGGTGACAGTGCTGTACTATTTAAAAAAACAAAGCTTGTTGACTGAAATTTTTTTATTCAACAGTAGTTAATCACAACTGACAGCTTTGACAGGCATTCGAGTCCACGTATAGTCTGAAAAAAGAAAAGCAGTTTCAAGGCAGTCAACGCAGCTCAATCAACCACGTTTGTAATCTTCCTCGAAAGTTTGACACAGTGTCCTCATCACCACGTGTATCGCACCCAATGCACTCACTAGTGTTGGAGGCTCCGCTCTTACAGTCTATCAGTACACTCGACACGGGCGTTGTCTTGACTTGCCCGAGGTCGAGCCATATCTGTCAGATGCAGAAGTCGATCCTTTCACGTTGGGACCAGGCTGCTTCGAAGCACAATTGATCGCGATTGGCTGGTGTTCCAGGCTGCTTCAAACCACACCTCGCCGCGGTCGGCTGGTGACAATGCATTCATGATCAGTCTGAACGTTAAGCAGCCCAGTGCACCCATCGACACGGCAATTTGCCTCCCACCATCACCTACGACTTACACTCTCACACATATCTCACTTTTAACCATGCACACAAACAACAAAGGACACGAACTATCACTAGTGCACTGCACCTTCTCTGATAGGGCCGCCGCTGCCATTTTGACAGTCAGTTGACTTCGAATGGCTTGGCCACTTGACTATCCAGAATGGTGCCACATAGTCAATCGTTGCCAGCTGCTAGTTTGTTATAGCGTGCTAGAGCGACCTAATTTAAGGCTGTGACATTTAAGAACACACTGTTTCAAATGGACATTTCGCAATATCAGGTTCGATACCTAAGCCAATTGATTACGCGTGTCTCATCAGGCGGGATGCATAATATGAAAATTTTCTGCCGAAAAAGAAACAAAGGAGGCGAAAATATACAATAACTTTATGACTGTATGAAACAAACATGCGGAGAGAGTTTTCATGTATTAAATACATCTACTTGGTGCGCAAAGGTCTTGAAGAATTATATGTGTGTGCTCAGTGCAATTCTTTTGTCATCCCCAAAAGGTTGTTGACAGGACCTTTTCTGGAACAATTGTTGTCCTCAGAAAGCACTCGAATAGACGTATGAACCAGCACTAGTGCATTGCTGTTGTCATCTGCAAAACGTCCTCAAAATTACTTTTTCAGGATAAATTGTTGTCCTCAGAAAGCACAGGAAAAGACGTTTCCGGGTCAAACCAGCTTGTGTCGTCCTCAGTAAGTACCAAGGTCAATGAGAACTGTGCGAGGATGATTGTACCATATTAGGATGGCCTCAGGACATCGAGTGTTGTCTGGGGTAGAGTGTTCGAGCACCGATTCATTTTGGGGTATTTTTAAAATTAACGATACACTGTTTTCGGGGAAAACTTGAAATTAACTGAAACTACCTGGTTGCTAAGAACAGGAGCCCAGCCGCTGGTTGTGTATGTGGACACGTGGTGCACGGCCATTTCTTGTTCGCTTCTGGTGAGACTGCCTGCTGCTGACGACGAGTGCATCTCGCTAAAGGCTGTTTCACTTGTCGGGATTGCAGTGAAAAAAAATCTTTCTGTTGACTCCATTTGCAACCGCTGCTAATGGCGGTTTCGTTTCACATGAACCATGAACGGTCCGTGATTTTCACTCCGCGACTGGAGCGGTGAGTTCTTGCCACCCTTCTTTCTGGAAGACACCACAGAATTTTTTTGAACGTAATGTAATAATTTGTGCATTATAATATCATTGCGTTTCTATAGGCAGCTTGCATGAACGGCGGCGACGCTATGCACTCTGGGTAGGCAGCCATTTTTTGTCAGAGGCGGCCGGGGAGTGCCGCAGCGCCGACGTGTTTGCGAGCGTTGGCGTAGCTTGCAAGCGTGATCGAGTGCAAGTGCGACGCAAATTTAACTCCAGAAAGTGTCGAGCGCGATGTCAACCTCACCGGAAGGTTACACTGCAGCGCTGTGCCAGAAAGACCTCGAGCGGTACGAAGAAGAGACGAGAATTCGCTCTGAGTGGACCCATTCACGTTTCGTGTGGGCGACTGTGTTAGTGATGTGGACTTCTGGCCACGCGTCGACAGCTCCGATATTAATGAATTTCTCGTTCCGAGAACGAGTTTTAGAACCTGGGAGCAGATGAAGTCCAGAAAGGCCCTCGGGGGTCACAACTTTTTGAAGAGTGGCTGGTTGTGGGTGCAGTGGGTGAATAAATTCGCCGCCTACACCGTTATCGTTGTCACTCAAGTAAGAGGTGTTAAACTACTTGACTTTGCCATAGATGTAAATGTTTCTGTTTGTTCTGTATAAATTCTCAGTGTGTTCACAAGGCCCCCGTGGACGTCTTGTTCATAGGCAAGAGCGATGGCGAGATCCTTGCCGCGCACTGTACATCCATGGCAGGGAACAGCGAAGCCTGCTTGCATCCCACTGCGTTGTTATTCTACGTGGAGTACGACAAACGTGCACTAGAAGAGCGTTCTCAATTTTTTTAACACGTCTTACTTGAGTGACGACGATCACGGTCTCGGTGGCAATTTTTTTTCACTCATGGCTCCCGCTGTGGCGTGAGCGAACTGGTCTTTTTTTTTTCGCTGCGAGCGAATTCGCGCACTAAAAATCGCTACTTTTTGTGTCATGTGAAACGGCCTTAATGCGCCATGGGATTTAGGTTTGACAACAGTGCTTTGTTAATTAATTCGAAATCGTAAACTTGTGCGTGCAGTCATACTTGAAAGCTAAAATAGATAAAAGCTGGTGCCGATGCGAGAAAGTCATGGGTCATCTACCATCTAAATTCAGCCGTGCATGTATTATTTCTTCGTTTACATAATCGTTTGGCGCAATAAGGTTCGTCGGTATTGTTGGGTCTACTTTAGTGGAATTATACTTTTGGAAAAAAATGTTATGATAAAATTTTAGCTTCAGTGACTTTAGGATATTATTTATCGATATTTACCGTAGTCATTTCAGATGTTGGCACAGTTTGAAAGTTGTGGTTAGTCAATAAGTGTGCAACGTTGGTGAGCGACGCTATTCTGAATGTGATGCATTTATTCAGAATTTTCATTTTGTAATCTGTCGTAAATTATCTATCATTGCAGTATCTGCCCAATTCCTCCCACATGCATTCGTCAATTAACTCACGGCCTTCAGTTCCCAGCATCTGCGAAGCATCTGACCACGGCGATGGTCAGATCTGCAACGCAGCAGAGGGAGTTAAGAATCTCTGGATCCGGACAGGCCGCCATTGGAACCTGAACTTGGCAGCGTTTAACGCTGGAAGCTTATCCGATGAGGCAAGTCTAGCTGTACTATTCGAGTAGCTAGAGGGTGGTCAATAGGATATAATAGGGCGCACTGAGGTTAAGAGGACAGCTGAAGCCTATAAGCTGCTTCAGAATTGGCACGTTCTTTGCTATTGGGGCTTGGCTGACAGAAGAGAACTTGGAGTGGTGTTTCTAATTCACAGAAACATAGCTGGCAACATAGAGGAATACTATAGCATTAATGAAAGGGTGGTAGGTATCGTAAATAAACTGAATAAGAGATACAAGATGAAGGTGGTACAGGCCTACGCGCCTACATCCAGTCATGATGACGCTTCAGTTGAAAGCTTCTATGAAGACGTGGAATCGGCAATGAGTAAGGTACAAACACAGTATACAATACTGATGGGAGACTTTAATGCAAAGGTAGGGAAGAAGCAGGCTGGAAACCAGGCAGTAGGAGGTTATGCCATCGGTACTAGAAATGCCAGAGGGGAGCTACTAGTAGAATTCACAGAATGCAATAATTTACGGATTTTGAATACCTTCTACCCAAAATAAGGAAACCGTAAGTAGACATGGAGGAGCCCTGATTGCGAAAATAAAAACGAAATAAGCTTTATAATTAGTGCAGACCCAGGCATTGTGCAGGATGTGGAAGTGGTTGGCAAGGTACGATGCAGTGACCATAGAAGTGTATGGTCTCGAATTCACCTAGACTTAAAGAAGGAACGACAGAAACTGATACACAAGAAGCCAATCAGTTAGCTAGCACTGAGAGGGAAAGTACAGCAATTCAGAGTCACTTCAGAACAGGTACTCGGCTCTTATTGAAGAAACCAACCTTAGCGTAGATACAGTGAATGATAACCTGACGAGTATCATTACGGAGTGTGCAGTGGAAGTTGGGGGCACGGTAGTTAGACATGACACTGGCAAGCTTTCCCAGGAAACGAAGAATCTCATTAAGAAGCATCAAAGCATGAAATTCTCAACTACGACAGACAAAATAGAACTGGCAGAGCTTTCGAAGTTGATTAATAGGCGTATGGTATGCGATATAAGAAGGTATAACATGGAGAAAATTGAACACGCTCTGAAAATTGGAGGAAGCGTCAAAGCAGTGAAGAGGAAACTTGAAATATGCAATAATTGAATGTATTCACTAAAGAACAAAGAAGGCAAAATGACTACCAATATAGATAGGATAGCTAAAATAGCGAAGGAGTTTTACAGAGATCTGTGCAGTAACGGGGACAACCACAACCCTAATAATATAAGAACTCACAGTAATCAAGAAGACACCCCACCAGTAATAATAGAAGAAGTCAGGAAAGCCTTGGAGAGCATGCAAAAAGGCAAAGCTGCTGGTGAGGATCAGTTAGCATCAGATGTGCTTGAAGATGGAAGACAGGTTGTGTTAGAACAACTAGCTACCCTGTTTACAAGGAGTCTCCTGACAGGAAGAGTACCAGAATCTTGGGAGAGTGCTACCATCATCTTAATACTAAGGAAAGAGATGACAAGGACTTGAAGAATTACAGCACGATCAGCGTTCTCTCCGTAGTATACAAAGGTAATTGCTAAGAGTGTTAAAAAAGATTAAAATTAAATCAACCAAATGAACAAGCAGGATTTCGAACAGGCTACTCAACAAACGACCACATTCATACTACCAATCAAGTAATAGAGAAATGCTCAGAATACAGCAAACCACTATACATAGCTTACGTTGGTTACGAGAAGGCGTTTGATTCAGTAGAAATATCAGCAGTCATGCAGACACTGTGAAATTAGGGTGTTGATGAAGCATATATAAACATCCTGGAAGAAATCTACAGGGGATCAACAGCTACCATAGTGCTTCATAAATAAAGCAACAGAATACCAATAAAGAAGGATGTAAGGCAGGGGGATACAATCTCCTCCGTGCTATTTACCGCGTGCTCACAGGAGGTTTTCAGAGGCCTAAACTGGGAACAGTTAAGCATTAGAGTTAATAGAGAGTACCTCAGTAACTTGCGGTTTGCCAATGACATTTCATTGCTGAGTAACTCAGGGGACTAATTGCAACTCATGATTAAGGAATTAGACAAGGAGAGCAGAAATGTGGGTCTTAAAATAATCTGCAGAAAACGAAAGTAATGTAGAACACCCTCAGAAGAGAGCAACGCTTCGAGATAGGTAATAGTGCACTTCAAGTTGTAAAAGACTATGTCTACTTAGGGCAGGTAATAACCGCAGAGCCGAACCACGGGATTGCAGTAACTAGAAGAATAAGAATGAGGTGAAGCACATTTGGCAAGCGCTTTCAAATTATGACAGGTATATTGCCACTATCCTTCAAGAGGAAGGTATATAACAGCTTTATGACGGGCTCTATAATATAACGGGCTCGACACCGCATCGAGAATGTCTCGTTTACGACCCATGTTTTTGCAGGTTGCTCTCACCTGGGCGTTCTGTTCTGGTCTGCCCGGCAATTTACGATCTGCATCTAATTCACCATCTTTCGACGAGCCATTTCCGTCATCATTCCTGCTAAATGTGAATAAAATGGTCCACTTCAGCGAGAAGCCAACGTCTACTACAGCCACCTGGCCCTTGTGTCTCGACGGGATTGGCTCTGGCCGACTAACTACCGTTTCACTCGAGCTGAAAGAGCCGCCTTGAAAGCGACCAATGCCAAATCTGGGTGCTACAGGCTTCTTCGTCTGGCAACGAAAATCAACAACAGCGACGGTGGAAGTGCGCGCCACGGGATGTAAATGCCAGTCTGCTGCCTCACACTTTGGGCTCGACACCGCATCGAGAATGTCTCGTTTACGACCCATGTTTTTTCAGGTTGCTCTCACCTGCGCGTTCTGTTCCGGTCTGCCCGGAAATTTACGATCTGCATCTAATTCACCATCTTTCGACGAGCCATTTCCGTCATCGTTCCTACTAAGTGTGAATAAAACGGTCCACTTCAGCGAGAAGCCAACGTCTACTACAGCCACCTGGCCCTTGTGTGTCGACGGGATTGGCTCTGGCCGACTAACTACCGTTTCACTCGAGCTGAAAGAGCCGCCTTGAAAGTGACCAATGCCAAATCTGGGTGCTACAGGCTTCTTCGTCTGGCAACGAAAATCGACAACAGTGACGGTGGAAGTGCGCGCCACGGGATGTAAATGCCAGTCTGCTGCCTCACACTTTGGGCTCGACACCGCATCGAGAATGTCTCGTTTACGACCCATGTTTTTTCAGGTTGCTCTCACCTGCGCGTTCTGTTCTGGTCTGCCCGGCAATTTACGATCTGCATCTAATTCACCATCTTTCGACGATCCATTTCCATCATCATTCCAGCTAAGTGTGAATAAAACGGTCCACTTCAGCGAGAAGCCAACGTCTACTACAGCCACCTGGCCCTTGTGTCTCGACGGGATTGGCTCTGGCCGACTAACTACCGTTTCACTCGAGCTGAAAGAGCCGCCTTGAAAGCGACCAATGCCAAATCTGGGTGCTACAGGCTTCTTCGTCTGGCAACGAAAATCGACAACAGCGACGGTGGAAGTGCGCGCCACGGGATGTAAATGCCAGTCTGCTGCCTCACACTTTGGGCTCGACACCGCATCGAGAATGTCTCGTTTACGACCCATGTTTTTTCAGGTTGCTCTCACCTGCGCGTTCTGTTCCGGTCTGCCCGGAAATTTACGATCTGCATCTAATTCACCATCTTTCGACGAGCCATTTCCGTCATCATTCCAGCTAAGTGTGAATAAAACGGTCCACTTCAGCGAGAAGCCAACGTCTACTACAGCCACCTGGCCCTTGTGTCTCGACGGGATTGGCTCTGGCCGACTAACTACCGTTTCACTCGAGCTGAAAGAGCCGCCTTGAAAGCGACCAATGCCAAATCTGGGTGCTACAGGCTTCTTCGTCTGGCAACGAAAATCAACAACAGCGACGGTGGAAGTGCGCGCCACGGGATGTAAATGCCAGTCTGCTGCCTCACACTTTGGGCTCGACACCGCATCGAGAATGTCTCGTTTACGACCCATGTTTTTTCAGGTTGCTCTCACCTGCGCGTTCTGTTCCGGTCTGCCCGGAAATTTACGATCTGCATCTAATTCACCATCTTTCGACGAGCCATTTCCGTCATCATTCCAGCTAAGTGTGAATAAAACGGTCCACTTCAGCGAGAAGCCAACGTCTACTACAGCCACCTGGCCCTTGTGTCTCGACGGGATTGGCTCTGGCCGACTAACTACCGTTTCACTCGAGCTGAAAGAGCCGCCTTGAAAGCGACCAATGCCAAATCTGGGTGCTACAGGCTTCTTCGTCTGGCAACGAAAATCGACAACAGCGACGGTGGAAGTGCGCGCCACGGGATGTAAATGCCAGTCTGCTGCCTCACACTTTGGGCTCGACACCGCATCGAGAATGTCTCGTTTACGACCCATGTTTTTTCAGGTTGCTCTCACCTGCGCGTTCTGTTCTGGTCTGCCCGGCAGTTTACGATCTGCATCTAATTCACCATCTTTCGACGAGCCATTTCCGTCATCATTCCTGCTAAGTGTGAATAAAACGGTCCACTTCAGCGAGAAGCCAACGTCTACTACAGCCACCTGGCCCTTGTGTCTCGACGGGATTGGCTCTGGCCGACTAACTACCGTTTCACTCGAGCTGAAAGAGCCGCCTTGAAAGCGACCAATGCCAAATCTGGGTGCTACAGGCTACTTCGTCTGGCAACGAAAATCGACAACAGCGACGGTGGAAGTGCGCGCCACGGGATGTAAATGCCAGTCTGCTGCCTCACACTTTGGGCTCGACACCGCATCGAGAATGTCTCGTTTACGACCCATGTTTTTTTCAGGTAAGTTATCTCAATCATGCTACCAGCATAAAAAGCAGCAATTATTGTCTTCTCGTGGTGTCGTGCCCACCAGAGTGTAGTGATCTAGTGAAACGGGTGTCATTTTGAACGTCTTTTGCATGTTGTACTTGGTCCGACTTTTTGTTTTTGCTTGCAGGTGACGTTGAGGTAAATCCAGGGCTTATGTCGAAGGCAGAGGCTGATGCATTCGCCCAGGCACTGGAAACTGCACGGGAACTCAAAGATGAATACTCTGCTTTGGTAACGCAACATAATACAGTCCTCGACGAAATGAAGCAACTAAGGCTAAAGGTCGATGCGTTAGAAAAGGTTCAGGCCACCGGAATTACAGCTAGGGATAGTAAAGAAGCAGCTCTTTGGGATATATCTGAAAAGCTGAAGTCAACTGAACATGAGATTAAGTGCCTAAGTACAAAAGTGGTATCACTTGAAGAGGCACAGTCTTCGGCAGGTATGAGTTCTAAGGCCACACATGCAGACACACTGCGAGGATTTACGGATCAGCTTACGTCAATATCTTCACGATGTGATGAAGCGGAAAATAGGATGCGTCGATCCAACCTACTCTTTTTCGGTTTGGAAGACAATGCTAATGAAGATTAGGCAGCTTCTGAACCGAAAATTATTAGGTTTTGTTCTGAAAAATTGCAGCTTACACTCACTGGTACTCAGTTTGAAGGGGTTCATAGATGAGGTAAACATGATAAAGAAAAGTGTCGACCAATCATTGGCAAACTTACTTTTTTTAAAAAATAAGGACCAAATCTTGTCACGTGTCCGAAATCTGAAGGGCACTACGTTTTCAATACTCGAAGATTTTTCATTGGCAACGCGACAGACCCGCAGAAAGCTAATAGAATTTTCCAGAACTCAAAATAAGCCATTTAAGCTTGTAGTAGACAAGCTGCGCATCGAAAACGTTACTTACATCTATGACGCCGTCACTAAGTCAGTTATACGCTCAAGCAGATAGCTACAAGGAAACGTGCAAACGTTTAGGAAGCGGGAGCTGCAAAATTCTTGCACTCCTCTATCACTAACAGTATCATTCAATGTTAGAAGCATCTTAACGAAACGTGAAATAGTCTCATCTTACATCGATGATAGCCTTTCTGATATTTTTGTCTTCACTTAGACATGGCTTACCGCTGACATCAATGACAATGAGATCTTTACGCACGCTAACAGATACAACGTCTATCGAAGCGATCGTCCAGACAGAAGGGGTGGTGGTGTTCTTATAGCTGTTAAAAAAACCATCACGTCTTATGTCGTCGCTTCCCATTATAAGATTGAAATTATATGGGTAGTGTACACAATTCATTCCACAAGGATCTTGCTCGGCAGCTGTTATCGTCCTCCCGATTGTCATCATTTTTTCTTAGAAGAGTTGCGCAGCAGCATTAATTCTGCCATCGAAATCTGTGGCTCTCGCATCGTTTATCTATTCGGTGACTTTAATCTACCATTTATTGACTGGGAGCAGCTGTCATCTTTTTGTAAGTACTCAACTGACTTCATTAACTTAACTTTAGACTTTGATTTGGGTCAGGTTGTCACTCACTCAACTCGCAGTTCAAATACACTTGACCTCGTTCTTACAACTGCACCTGAAACTAAAAACCACATAAACTATTTGAATGGCTTTAGCGACCACAAAATGCTGCAAGTTGATCTTTCTATCTTGCCACCTTTTGCAGGAACCGAATCAAAGAAAATTAGAGATTATAATAAAGCCGATTATGAAGCCATTAAAAGAAAACTTGAGTCTTTCCTTCACAATGTGCTACTGCCTTCTTTTTACAGTCGCTCAGTTGAAGAAAACTGGGTTCTTTTCAAGAATAAGATTTCAGCCCTAATAGAAAAACACGTGCCGTTGATAACGATTACGAATGATAAAACTAATTCATGGTTCACCAAGTCTTTGCGCAGACTTAGATACAAAAAGAAGCGGCTTTATTGGTCTGCAAAAAATTCGCGTTCACACACGTCTTGGGATAGATACGAGGAATACCTAAAGAAATATTGCCACGAATTGACAACTTCGAAAAATAAATACTATTCCCAGGATTTGCCTTCACTCCTAAAATCTAATCCGAAGAAATTCCGAAAAGTAATAAGTCTTGATCGGGACGATAACTTCATTTCATTACACGATGCAAATAACACTCCTTTTGCCGACACTGATAGTCCTCATGTCTTTAATTCATTCTTTTCATCCGTGTTTACTAGCGAGCATGGTCATCTTCCAGAAATTGTTGAACGCGATTACTCTATCATGTCACCTATAGATATTGTGTTGATCAATGATAAAAAAACAAAGGCCGTTCTTTTTCATCCGCGTCAGCTTTCAGTCACCATTGATAGTTCCTTATTTTTGGGCACGGCGCCTATAGAATTTGTGAACTCAATAAAAATTTTAGGTGTGCTGTTTCAAAAAAATATGTCCTGGGACGATCATTTCGACCACGTTCAATCTCACGTGGCTAAAAGTGTGGGTGCTATTGCAAAATTTCGACACATTCTTCCTGTATCGATAAAACTCATGCTGTACAACACGCTTTTTTTATCTCACATAAATTATTGTTTTTTGGTGTGGGGAAATTCCACACAGAGGAATAACCATAGAATATTATTGTTACAAAAAAGGGCTCTTCGGTCCATAGCTAACGTTGAATATCATGCGCACACAAAGGATTTGTTTCATCGTTTTAACGTTGTACCCATAGAAAAATTTTATGATTGGAAACTAGCTATCAGATATAAAAAGGCTGTTCATAAAAATCAGCATGACCTTCTAAATCTTGCTAATCTAAGAGGAAATGTTCCTTTCTATTCTCTCCGCAAACAAGACTTCGGGAACATCCCCTTCTGCCGAACTGAATACGGACGACAAATGTTACAGTAGTGTTTGCCTCACTTGCTAAATACTCTCCTCAGAAGCGAAATAGAAGTAGAGAAACGCAGTATAAGTCATATTAAAAAACACTTCCTGTAACCAATCACCGTAAAAAAAAATTGCTGTACTGTAATTGCTAGGCTCAGAAAAAAACAAGATCGAATGTATAATACGAAAGGCTTTCAAGAGAGCAATTGGAGTTCCACTGAATGCGAGCACTGAAAAGTTACTAGAACTTGGACTGCACAACTCACTCGACGAGTTAATTGAGGCCCATGTCGTTTCGCAAAACGAACGCTTGTCGGGGTCTAAGACGGGTCGACACATCCTCGAGTCACTTGGCATCTGGTACCACACTCAGCAGGGAGAAAAAGCGGATGTTCCTGCCTCGGTTCGCGACCGCCTAATTGTTCCGCCGCTTCCTAAGAATATGCACCCGACGCACCACGTCGGGCGCCGTAACCAGCGAGCTAGTGACCTTCAAAAGAAGTACGGCACTAGCGACGAAGTTGTGTACGTAGATGCCGCGAGATATGGCGACGGGAGACACGCACACGCCGCTGCGGTCGTTGACCGTGCGGGCAAATGCCTCGCGAGCGCCACGGTGACCACGGGACATACGGAGGTGGCCGAAGAAGCCGCGATAGCCCTAGCAATCGCCACGGTGCCGAACGCTACGATCGTAATCAGCGACTCGCAGGCAGCAATCCGCGGCTTCGCGCGCGGCCGCGTCTCGCGGGAAGCGGCCCGCATCCTTAAGAGGTGCGGTGATGGTGACTCAGCGTCGCGATCGCCACAACAAAATTTAACAGTCTTCCTCCTTTGGACCCCGGCACACACCGATGTCCCGCTTCCGGGCAACGAGGCGGCCCACGCCGCGGCTCGAGGTCTCACTCGCCGAGCCGCGGCACATTCCGTGGCCGCCGCCTCCGCTCCCGAGAGCGGGGCTTCTGATCTGCCGGATCGAGACACTTTGACAGACACGCAGCGACAACACAGATCACAATGGTCGTGGGGTGATCGTCTCATCACGTTCCGAGATATTACGCAACACTACAGACTGGAAAGGCGAAAGTTCCCGCCACCACATGACAAATTAAACAGACACGATGCCGTAAGCTATCGCTTACTACAAACCCACTCTTACCCCAGCCCGGTCGTCTTACGCCACTGCTACCCGCACTTACACACTACCGATCTATGTAAAGCATGTGGGCACAGAGCAACGCTGCGCCACATGCTCTGGGAATGCGCCGATAACAATGGTCGAGAAACGGCCGCCGTTCGCGATGCGCCTATGGCGGCTGCCAATACCAGGCAACAGGAAGCCTCGAGCTCACTCGTTCCCGCCGCCGTCCCGTCTGCGGGAGCCGCGGGGGACCTTCTCCGTCGGCGACGCCGCCGCTGGGAGGCGGAGCTCAGAAGCTCGGAGCTCAACGACCAGCTCTGGGCTGTCCGGCGGGCCGAAGATGCCACCCGAGTTCAGGGACTCAGCGCCGCCATCTGAGGCCACCAAGACCAAGCTGCCGGCCAAGTTCTAATAAAGTTTCCTCTCTCTCTGCTGTACTGTATGAAGAGAGATATATTTACATTGCTTTTGTTTGTTTGATGTTTGCCTGTTGTTTTTTGTTGGGCCAAATCATTATCTCTATCGATTAACTATCGGCATGAACATTTGCACATACCCTGTATCATTGTTGTAACGCGCTGTTATGATTTCGTGAGAGTATCTGTGTTAGTATTTTTTTTTTCATGTATGTAACGCGCTAGTTTGTTTTCTGATAGCGTTTTCACATCTTTGTGTGCCTCTACTGTTATGCCTCGTATATGTGGGCTTGGGCTTTCCTCAAGCGAATTGTTTCGCTTTTCGCCCAAGCTTGCCCACATCTTCAGGATGTAAATAAACTTTGATTTGATTTGATTTGAGATATTACAATTGAAGGCATAGTTAAAATTATTGAAAATTCGAAGATGTCATCATCTTCTGGTATTGACTATGTCAATTCAAAAACATTAAAGAACACTGTTTATGTGTCTGGCACTATCCTGTTTCACGTTTTTCTGCAGTCGCTCACTACAGGAATGTTGCCTTCTGACTGGAAGATAGTGAAGGTAGTGCCAGTCCATAAAAGTGGTAGTAAAAGTTCACCTGGAAATTATCGCCCCTTTTCCTTGACGTGCATATGTTGCAAGATGCTTGAGCATATCATAGCTTCTAACATTTATGCGCATCTAGAATCTAACAATTTCTTTTTCTCTGACCAGCTCGGGTTCCGAAAGGGTCGTTCTTGCGAGACAACTCTTTGAGTTCACCACCTACCGACATTCTAACATAAACAGTAATCTACAGACAGATTGTTTATTTCTTGTTTTGCAAAGGCATTTGATCGTGTTGCTCATTGTCGCTTGATATTAAAACTGTCATCACTAAAACTTGATTCACTCACGCTAACATGGCTCAGAAACTTCCTAACTAACCGCCAACAATTCACTATCGCCAACAATCACTCTTCATCACTTTGTTACGTTTCTTCTGGTGTACCACAGGGCAGTGTTCTTGGTCCCTTACTTTTCCTCATCTACATTAACGACCTGCCTGACAACATATCCTCATGTATGCGTATATTTGCCGATGACAGCATTATTTATCGTTCCATCCGCAACAATAGCGATCGTCTAACTCTTCAAAAAGACCTCGAGCATATAATTTATTGGTGCAAAACATGGCAGATGACACTTAATGTTTCCAAATGCAAACTAATAACTTTATTAGCCAATACATAATTGATAATAGCATTGTAGAACGCACTGATCATTACAAATACCTAGGCATAAACTTAACTTCTACACTTTCGTGGTCCACACATATCACTTCTATCTGTGCCAACACATCAAGATCATTAGGTTTTCTGCGCCAAAATCTATACAGTGCTCCCTCCGATGTGCGCAAACTGGCTTATCTTGCTCTAATCCATCCTCAACTGGCATTCGCATCCTCCATTTGGTCACCATATCAACAATACCTCATAGATAAGTTAGAATCTAGCCCCGCCACGGTGGTCTAGTGGCTAAGGTACTCGGCTGCTGACCCGCAGGTCGCGGGATCAAATCCCGGCTGTGGTGGCTGCATTTCCGATGGAGGCGGAAATGTTGTAGGCCCGTGTACTCAGATTTGGGTGCACGTTAAAGAACCCCAGGTGGTCGAAATCTCCGGAGCCCTCCACTACGGCGTCTCTCATAATCATATGGTGGTTTTGGGACGTTAAACCTCACAAATCAATCAAAGTTAGAATCTATACAGAACAGAGCTAGTCGATTCATAGCGCGTAACCACAGCTACCCGTCCAGCGTAACACAGATTAAACATAGCCTTGCACTCGAGTCACTGAAAATTCGCCGCGACGTCTCACTTTTATCACTATTTCACAAACTTATCCACACCAGCATGATGCTATCTGTTCACCTTAATCTAGCACATCGAACTTCGAGCAGACTACATAACACCTTTAGCATATCACGCATGTACGGCAATACTAACGCTTTCAACCAGTCGGCTCTTCCACGAGCTATTCGTTTGTGGAATGATTTGCCAAATGACCTTGCGTCAGAACAAGACCACACAAAGTTCTATCATACTCTTAAAAATACTTATCCACCAAAAACTGCTCTATCGCATCTTCGTAAGCATCAGTGTTTATAGGACTGTCACCGATGTTTTTGCACTATTGCTAGGCTGTAGTTACTGTCATAATATTTTTTGTATTTCACCTTCACATACTGTAACTCACTTTTCTAGTATGTATTTTGCTTACGTGTTCATAAGTTGAACTGCATTTTCTATTATATTCAATATTTGTCTATATATATATATATATATATATATATATATATATATATATATATATATATATATTGTAACAGCGAGCTGTGATCAGATGGTTTTATTTACAGGAGGTGAACGATGGTCGTTTGCGGCAGCACACTGCGATCGTTTTTGTTTTGTTTTGTTTCCCTGGGAGGTTGGCTCATACCCACTCAGGGGGATTGGCCAAGAAAGTGTAGTGCAGTTTTTCTGTGATCATTTTAACTATGTGCAATGAATTGGTAATATAATAAGACTAATGTAAAAATAAAAACAACATAAAAAGAGCAAACGAAAAAAAATCAAATTGAGCAATTTTGAGATTTTAGGTGTTATGTTTACCACTCAGCTGCGTTTACTTCACTCTGCCTTCTAGAGTAATAAATATTTTTTTTGATTGAAGATCACAAAGGTATACGCTTGGTTGCCTGAATATAATCGCAAACGGCATTGAAAGCATCTTTGTGGCAATGTCCCAAAGCTGAGGCGCCAAAGCTTAGCGCCGTTTCCGCCGTCAATCTAAGGCCTATTTTCCGAAATGGCATAACTAGTAACCTTTTCTAAGTATCTCGTAGCGGCGACAATACAAAAAATAATGATCTAGTGATTCCATTTCTCCGCAGAATGCGCAGAGGGGTGATGTTGTCTGACCAGCTCTGTGTAGATACAGGTTTAGGGGGGGGGGACATGACATCGAAATTAAGTAATTAAGACTTCGAGCTTTCTGGACTGACTCCAGTGGGGTTGCCATGGAAACATGAGGTGGTTATAGTCTGTCCATATAATTACTTTTTCTATCGTATCAGTGGAGATTGCTGATTTTCGATATCTTATAGCCGTGATATATTCTACATTTGGCAGTATGAACAAAACTGGCCCATCAAGTGCGGCTCGTGCTAAGGAATCGGCCAATTCATTTAATCTTAATCCACAGTGACCCGGAACCCATAGTAATCTCAGGAGTCTCAACTGCGGCGGTACTAATGTTTTGAATGTGTTTAGAATTCGAGAGTTCTCTGAAGCTGTCAGAGCTGCACAAACTGAAAGAGAATCCGTCATTATTATTGCATTCTTTTGATTTGATGGAAGTTTTCGAAGAGCTAAAATAATCGCCAAGAGCTCCGCTTCAAAAACTGGAGTAAAATCAGGCAGTCTCACTGAAAAGAACCAGTCAAGCAAATCAGAGGCAATGCCTACACCTGCCTTTTGATTATTTACGGAAGCATCTGTGGCTATTATATTTTTAGTTTTTGCATGCTCCAAGTAATCTAATAATATGTTATTTAAAAATTTGAGGGATTGTAATTTGGCGTTTTGGGGGAATATATCATCATACTCAATAATAACATGACAATTCGAGTCATTAGTCTCAATTACATTTCTAATGTTCACATTTATACTTTGTAGATTTTTTTTTGTACAAACATTATCTGAGGTGTGTGAAACCATGGCCAATGAGCAAGAAAGAAGGCGTCTGGGTTAGCGATAAAAGCATATTGAGATCTTCTTGCCGGTAAGCTATAAAATTTTAAAAATGCTTGTACGGTCAAAATTCGAAATCGACAAAGTAGTGTAGGCAGGCGCGCTTCCTGGTACAGTACGTTGATAGCCACAAATCTAGGGAGTCCCAGACACATTCGCAGTGCTTCTCGCTCCAAGAGAACTAGAGGTTTCGTTTTATAAGCAGGGCCACCCGAGAATAATATGCAGCCGAATTCCATGATGGGGCGCATGTACATTTTGTACAACGTTATCAAGGTGTGCCTCCGTAACCCATATTTCCGGTTACTTAGCTTGTGTAGTAAGCCTGATGCCCACTGTGCTTTGGTAGTTATATACTCTATGTGTGGACTCCAGTTAAGTTTGTCATTATAAATGATTCCCAAATATTTTATAGAGTCTACTTGCTGGATGGGTTCCTGTTTATATAGTATTGAAATTGAAATTGGTTCTGCAAGCGGAAACGCCATGAGCGCGCTTTTGTTGACATTTAACGATAACGAAATCGACTGCAACCAAATTTCTAACATGTTAAGATATCTTTGTAATTTAAGTTGTAATGAGTAAATACCACAGTCAGCAGCAAAGAGTGCGATGTCATCAGCATAAATGTGGACAGTAACTTCTTGATCTGTTGGAATTGTGCTCATTAAAGCATTAAATAATATTGGAGATAAGACTGCTCCTTGGGGAACTCCGCGCGTTTGTTTAAATCTAGATGAGGAACATCCATCCTTGACGCAGTAGAATTCTCTTGATTCTAAGAACTCTGCCACCCACTCAATAAAATATCGTGGGAAGTTCAATCTCTCCAGCGTATTTAACAATACGAAGTGCTCCACACTGTCATACGCCTTGGCTATGTCAAGCGTTACTAAAGCAGCGTATTGCCTTCTTTTACGCGCGAGCTGTATTCGGCTCTCTAAATCAGCATGGGCACACCAAATTGAGAAATCACTACGAAAGCAGATTTGGTTCGGTTTTATTACTAAATTGTCTGCCATCCAGATACTTACTCGGCTATGTAGGACCCTCTCTACTAGTTTGACCATGTTAGATGTTAGAGAGATTGGTGTGATATTATCGACCTCCACCCGGATTTTTTAGTATAGGAATCACCTTTGCTATCCTCCAATCCTGCGGCACCCATGAGTTTTTTAAGGAGTAGTTAATAACATTGGCGACGTCTCGAGGCGATAAATTGAACAGAATTTTAATCATGGGTACTGTGATTCCATCTAGGCCAGGAGATGCACAGGGTAAATGTTTAATCACGTTGGATACTTCAGTCTGTGTCACCTCTTCAAAATCAGACTTTGTCGTAGACTTGTGCCAGTTGTTTGGCACTACTGAAGTGAATCTGCTTTCCAGACCTTTAGCGATTGCCTCTAAGGTAGTGGTCATTTCTTGTGCCGATAGATTATCACAAGCTACATCAACTGGTGATGGCAGGATTTTCCGAGCTCTCATATATCGGAACAGTGCTTTCATATGTTTAGGCTTCGACAGGTATTCATAATGTCTTCTGTCATAATCTTGTTTAGCCTGAGCTATCGATCGTGCCAAGACTCTTCGTCTTCCTCTGCTTCTCTTCTCAACCTTTTTCTAGTCTGTTACATTCCCCCGCAAGCAGACGAAGCCCGTAGGGCGAGTTATGATGCACAACGAGGGTAGAAACATTTCAGGCGAGCGACGTGAGTGAGCTGCGTTCTGCTCGATCGTCGACCATTGGACAAAAGACGAGCTATTATGTAAGTGAGCTGGCTTAGACGCTGCAAAACTACAAATGGGCCTGAATATCGTGACAGAAGCTTTTGACACAATCCACGCTTGCGTTGCGGTGTCCAAAGTAACACCAAGTCACCTTTTTGAATAAAACCGGTTCGTGACGGTCGTCGTATCGTTGTGCCTTGTTCTGTGGTGCCTTGTGCCTTGTTCTGTGGTGTGCATGACAAAAGGAGTAGCAACATTGTGGGCGCTGAGCTGTTCTGCCACGCCGGTTGTGCTTCCTCGTGGGATGAAGATAGCTCTCTTTGATGAAGCCTCATGCAACTCGATAGCAGCAATAGCTGCGGACCTCCCCACCTCTTCCTCTACTTGTGATATTCGCCATAATGAAGATCTAATGCTCACTATGATCAGCAAGACTCTTCGTCTTCCTCTGCTTCTCTTCTCTACCTTTTTCTAGTCTGTTACATTATATATATAACATATCATCTGTACCGCCCCCTTACACAATGCCCCTCGAAGGCTCTGTAAGGTACTGTAAATAAAAAAATAAAAAAAGCTGTATCTTGCCGGTACTTAGCTATGGAGCAGAAACCTGGAGACTTACAAAGAGGGTTCAGCTTAAATTGAGGACGACGCAGTGAGCAATGGAAAGAAAAGTGGTTGGTGTAACCTTAAGGGACAACAAGAGAGCAGAGTGGACTTGGGAACAAACTGGGTTTATGGATATCATAGTTGAAATTAAGAAGAGGAAATGGACATGGGCCGGGCATGTAGCATGTAAACACGATAACGACTGGTCATTAAGGGTAACTAACTTGATTCCCAAGAGGAGGAGGAGGAGGAGGAGGAGGAGAAAGAATAAATGAGGAAGGACAGGGATGTTTGGATTCTCAGAGAAGGAACCTTTCATCTCCCCCTAACCCGCTTGCCTTCTCTGGACTCCCAGAAAAGGCAAGCGGGTTAGGGGGAGATGGAAGGTTAGGTAGGCAGATGAGGTCAAGAAGTTTGCAGCTATAAATTGGCAGCAGCAAGCACACGACCAATTTAACAGGTAGAACATGGGAGAGGTCTTTTTCCTGCAGTGGTTGTAGTCAGGCTGATGATGATCTCTCATCAGCTCAATGTATTATTAGTTTCATATATCTGTTCTATTTTCTTGCATGCAGTGAGTGGCGCTCCTCAGACTATAATAGACACAAAAACACATGACTATTTCAGTTGTCCAACAGAATCTTTAGGAAATTTGCACCAAAAAATACTGTTTGCAAAAAATAATTACGCCTAAATACTTACTTGGTTTATGAGTTTTATTCAGTTTTCTACAATGAAGGTATACTTTTGCCAGTCCAAGTACTTTGTAGAATGTCCAATGAATATTTTGATGAATTGATGCTGTTTTGTTTTGGCAAGATTATCTTTCTGTTAGCACCACAACCACTGTGTATAGTAGACTTTTTCAAAGCTTCTAAACATGTGTTAATTTCTCAACTTTCTAATTTATGTATTACTTTTTTACAGGTCAGCTATTTGTTCCTGAAGAATGTCAGCAGTGCTGAATATGGTGTGCACAAAAAGCTCCATCACACTGTACTAATGTGGTTGGGAAGAAGTACTGCTGGGCTTCTGAGAACAATTTTCTATTTAAAAGCCTGCAAACGTGCTGCCGCTTCTGTTTGGTGAGCATCAACAGAAAACAAACAAATTGGTTTTGCTTTGCCTTTTCTTGGCAACATCCTTTTGACTTTTCGTCATGTCAATGCTGTGATATTTTGGTTGGTGTTCTTTACAGTGTTCCACTAGGACCAGAGTATTGCACATACTGCATCACTGATGTTTGTTTCAAAACTTGACCTACTAATACATTGTTTTTAGTTTATATATGATGCCCTCCTCAAAAAAGCCAACATCTGTCATCTGGAGCGAGATTGAGCATTAAAACAGTTTCACTGCCACCATATTAATCACTTAAATGTTGTATATTCTTATTTCCTGTTCTATCAGCTTGCCAATTTGTGGAAGCTGGGAGCCAGACCACATAACCAATTTCATCGTTTAAACAGTCAGCTGCACGACTAAGCGGCAGGACTGCTCAATAATTAGCATTGAAATGAAATAAAGCATTGACAACAGAAGCTACACGACAAAAGTAACTTTCGTAAGTAAGGGTGCATGACTACCTCAGTAATGTTTATAAATATAAAAGGACGTACGTACAAGAAAGAAACAGGGACACTAAACAATGCTTCTGTGCCAAAGCTGCTTCCAGAATGCTATCAGTAAAAAAAATTACCTTTTCTTCTAATTGAGAGAATATATGTTCTAGAATGTGCGAGAATAAAGGGATTTTTTTAATTGTCTTCAGTAAAAAATGCACCATGTAGTCCAACAAGTATTTTCTTCCCGTCTGTGCAGGTTCTATCATCTTCAAAATCATGCATAACCTATTAGTTTCCCAACAAATGTTCCTACTGTGTGTTTTGTTGAAAATTTGTGAAAGCAGTTGCTTAAGAGATAGCCTAACAAAGAAGAGGACCTCATGACGTTTTTTATCCTATTTTCCAGATGAGACATACTCTGTTCATAAAACTGATGCAGCTGTTCCAGGCGTAACAAAAGGATGGCTCGTGTTTGCTTCAGATCAAGAAGGTGCACCTATGCGAGAAGGCATGCCAGTACGATGGATGACTTCAAGGGAAGCCCCAGCAACACTTCAGAATCACAAGAACTTGAGAAATGAAAAAATGGCATATTGCCTTCTATATACTACGTGTAAAATAAACCTGAAGCTCTAAAAATAAAAGAAATGGTCTTGTTACGTTTCGTAGGGGAAGGGAGGGGGCATGAAAAATATAGAAAAAAGTAGCCGTGGCATCGAATTGTAGCCAAGACAAAAAATAAATGAGCCAGAAATTGCAATGGCCAAAATGGTTGGCTCCCATGCCAAGAACATGCTTCGCTATTGCGTGTTAATCCACTGCAGTGCCAACCTAGTAAAGGGGTGTTTCCAATGATTTTCCAAGCACTTCCTTCCTTTGCTTGGCTAATGGTAGGCTTGTCACACTTCCCAAGCACATACTTCCCTTGGCCTCCGATAACTTTCCCAGCATGGGCAGCTTGGCCACTGATGATTTAACATGCTTGGCCCAAGCAAATTTTGCTTGTAGGGATGATGTACCTACAAGGATTAGAGGCCAAATTAGAGGGAACTGGACTTGGCTTTTTCGTTAAACAAGGAAAACTCATTTACCAGGCAATACCAACATTGATATACGCAGACGATATAGTTCTAATGGCCGACAACAGGGAAGATTTGCAAAAGTTGATGGACATCTGCGGTAATGAGAGAAATAGGTTAGATCTCAGAGTCAGTAAAGAAAAATTAGCAGTCATGATTTTTAATTATAATGAAGGTAGTGACCTTAGTATACAGGAGGTGACGCTAGAGATAACAGATAAATACAAATATCTTGGCGTATGGATAAGATATGAGACCGAGTACCTAAGAGAACACGAAATATACGTGACGACTAAAGGTAACAGGAATGCAGCATTGATAAAAATAGGGCACTGTGGAAAAACAATAGGTATGATGTTGTGAGAGGAATATAGAAAGGGGTTATGGTTCCGGGTCTGACATTCGGCAATGCAGTCTTGTGGCTGAGATCAGAAGTTCAAGCAAGATTAGAAACTAAGCAATGTGAAATAGGTATGCTTGCTTTAGGAGCTCACGGGAATACACAAAATCAGGGAGTACAAGGTGACATAGGATGGACATCATTTGAGCGCAAAGAAGCTAGCAGCAAGATAAAACTTGAGAAGCGATTGACAGAAATGGGGGAGGAGCGTTGTGCTAGGAATGTTTTCAGCTGCTTGTACATGAAGAATGTCGAAACAAAATGGAGGTAGCGAGCTAGAAAATTGACGAGTAAATACTTAGAAAACAGCAAGGGGCCAAACCAAAATGAACTATCGGTTAAGAAGAAGGGGAAGGAAACGGAGACTGACATGTGGAGAATCGGCATGATTAAGAAATCTGCACTAGAGATCTATGAAATTTTGAGCAGTAAATTGCCAAGGAAAGGATCTATGCTAATACTCGGTGTAGTTCTCTACTATTTGAGGCCAGGACAGGAGTATTGCGAACCAAGACATATCAGTCCCAATACGAAAGGGTAGACATGGTATGCAGTGCATGCAGAGAGGAGGAAACTGCCGAACACTTGATAATGTTCTGTAAAGGGCTCCACCCTATAGTTCAGGATTATGGCGCAGAGTTTTTCAAAGCACTGGGGTTTAGCGACAGGGAGGGCAAAATCAACGTTTCTAGAACAAGGTAAGTTGCAAAACTGAGTGATGTTGCGTGGCGCCGCCGCTGCCAGAGACAAATGTGGCGCTGCTATCGCATCCAGATTCACTGAATGCATGCTCGCTGGTGTCACTCCCGTAACCTCCGTCGGCTGTGCATGTTGCAGTGCGTCGCTATCCATGAAGGCTTCTTTCCGCGTGAACGGTATTGTGCTTCAGCGTACCCTTTTCTGCTTTGTATGTGTTGCGTGTTTTCATCATGCCTACATGTTGCGGTCCACGCTATTCCTCGTGCGGATAAGAAACTACCCAGCACACCACCTGTGTTTGATATGCACTTTCATGGGGAGGACATCCTGAAGACTTTCACTAACGCCGTCAATATTAAGGAGGTGTAAACTACCAGAAGAAAGTGGGACCTCATCTGAAGATGCGTTCCGCGGATATCACAAATTTGCCCACTTAGCTTTCAAAACGTGCGACAAAGAAGTGAAAGCCGCCCAATAGAAGTGGGTTACTTTCCAGAATATCATCGGCTAAAAAGAATAGACTATCTCCGAGCACTGATCTCGAAGACGGTAAAATAGGTTTTTACGTGCCTTCAACGAGTGGCATCATATTTTCGCTTCAAGACAGAGAAAACGTTTATTTGTCTGCATGTTGGCGGAAAGTTGTTGAGAATGGCGAGACAAGACATCTTGTAGTGTTTCTAGTGTTCAAAGCAGAAAAAAAGAGCGCTATTTGTGGAGAAATGCGTAGTCGTTGCAGAAGACATGACAGTCCCCGTTGGTAGCCGTCACCATTGCTTAGCCAAGTCGCCCGGCAATGCAGATACCATCACCCAATTGACCGAACTTCTGGACGAAATAGAAAAGCTGAAAATGTGTTCATGTTGTCTTAATGCGTCAGCAGGCAGCCCCGTGAGTAGTCGCTACGAAGGGCTCACCAATACCTCAAAGTGTGGTCTCTGCTCGAAGCTTTGGCTTCATCTTAGTTAACAGGTTTCATTAGAGGATCTTAAGAAGAAGCGGAGGAAAGACGTGCTTAAGAAAACTGCCACACGCGCAGCTTTTTGACGGCCTATGTAGCTAAAGATTGCAACTGACATAAAAAAAAAGCTGACTACAGAACCAGACAAAAGCCACGGGATAGCGCCACATAATTGTAATTTATTTCAAGACACGAAAAACACAGTCACAAGTGAGGATACAGGACATTCTATTTGCTTTTTTTTGCCTTAAATAATTGCGATCGCACATCAACTATCAACTAACGGACAGAACGTATGTTATGCTATCAAGCATCTTTTATTGTGGGTAGTTCAGAAAGTCATAATTATACTGTATTTGCGTAAACTATTACGAAGTATCCGCAGTATAGACCACTGAACTACTACGCAGTATCAAGTATCTGTGGCAGCACATTAATTAATTCTTATAATATGCTGTTGGCAAATCTCTTTCAGAACGGCGTGCTTCAGAAAGCTCTTTCAGAATTGCGAGTTTTCGTCTGCAAGTGGAAGCTTGTTGCGCCGCCAGCGCCACGAAACCAAAAGTTGTCTTGGCGCTGTGTGACGGGTCATCTGACGTGGGGAGTTTTGCAACTTAACCAGTTCTAGAAACGCTGGGCAAAATGGACTTTACAGTGGCTAAAATAAGAAAGTGTGATGAGCGGCGAACGGCACCTACGGAGCGCACTGAAGCCACCGAGGAGGAGCCACGTGGGGGCGCGCACAATCGTTT
The DNA here is from genome assembly GCF_043290135.1 of Rhipicephalus microplus. Taxonomy (NCBI): domain Eukaryota; kingdom Metazoa; phylum Arthropoda; class Arachnida; order Ixodida; family Ixodidae; genus Rhipicephalus; species Rhipicephalus microplus. The sequence goes on from NC_134700.1 coordinate 44,870,882, forward strand.
ATACGCTGTCACGGTGGATGGACGCGTTTTTTGAGCGCTCCGGATCGACTGCGCAGATAAGTGTTTTTGCATGTTTTGAGCTTGTCTTTATAATTATAAGGTAGCGGTTAAAATCTTCGTAGCACTTATTTTATGGTACGACTTTTTCGGGGGCCAGTCACCAGGTATTTATTAGTTAGTGCGGGTATGTGTGTTTGAACTTTTTGTTGTTTTTTTTTCTTTTTCCACCCCGTAGGGGAGGTGCGCGTACATTGAACACGCAAATTTTTGTAGTAGAACTAAGACTTTCTTTTTTTTCGTAGTGCAGGGCTCGAGTTTAGTAATTCTCGAGTACAGGCACAATTGGTGTCAGAAAGACATGGTTAAAAAGACTGTAAAGTGTTCAGGATGTGGAGTGGGTTTGAAAGTGGACCCAAGCGTAGAAGCGGATGGAGAAGAGGCTGACGCGAAGTGTAGGCAATGTGAGGTTGAGGAAAAAATGGAGAAAATGATGGTTGCCCAGAGTGAACTGCTGATGAGAATCGCCGAGCTCGAGACTGCGTTGGCGACAGAGCAAGAGAAAACGAGGGCAATGATAGAAAGACTGAAGTCCGCCGAGGAAGCACTAGCGAAGCTGAACAAAGAAGCGGCCTACGGAGAGAACAGTAGGGGACCGGCAACCAGAACGGTGGAGAAGGAAGAGCAAGCAAGTTTGGAAAAAACAGGTTCAGCCGGTTCAATAGTCGCAAGGCCCAGCTTCAGCGAGGTAGTGGTGGGGCTGGGAGGGGACAAAGCAGCTGACGTCACAGGTGCAAGTAGCCCCTAGGTGCAGGACGCCCCAGCTGAAAAGTCACAGCATGTGATGATCGCCGGGGACTCGAGTTTAAACCGATGCACAGAAGCCATCAAAAAGAGGATAAGAGGTGACAAGAGGGTTGCAGTAGAGGCGTTCCCAGGACGCAAGCTTGGAGCAGTCATGAGGCAAGCGAGCACAAAACTCAAAACTACAGCTGATAGACGAAACCTCGTGATAATTTCAGGCGGTTTAAACGATGTCTTAAATGAAGATACAGCAGAACTAGCACCCACAATGGCGAAAGGCGTCGATGACATGCGCGCCACTTCTCCTAAGGTACAGGTAGTGATATGCACGATGACGGAGGTACCGGTGCGTGATAGCAACCTTCAAAGAGCGGTTGTCAACGCAAACCAAGAGATATGGCGGATGAGTCGAGAGAAAGGCTTTGAGGTGGTGGAAATAAACAGAGAGGTGCATAGGTAGGGTGGTTTTCAACGAGACAGAATTCACTTTGATGGGCGGCTTGGTCATGAGGTGGGTTGGCGACTTGCGGGACGCGCAGTTGCTTTTTTGTAGGGCAAGCGAGACCTTCGGGGTGCAGGATAGCTAGTAACGAGGAAAACAACCAGGGAGACTCTTCGACAGGTGGTATGGACAGATACGAGGCCAAAGTGGCACTAATATCTACGATAGGCAGAGTCCGGTGCATAAATAGACGTAGCCACGAGTGCCGAGCCAATTCAGACATAGGGTATATTAACATGCAGGGTGGTAGGAACAGGCTGAAGTGGGGAGAGATAGAAGAACAGCTAAGGGAAGAGAGGTCGATTGAATACGGTTTTGTAGAAACATCTCAGGAACATGGAACAACCTCCGAACAATCCGGACTACGCGTGCGAATATTGTAAAGAACACAAGGCAGCAGAAATGGGGGTGATATTGGGGCATTCATTCATAAAAGTACAGACTAATTGATTGATTGATATGTGGGGTTTAACGTCCCAAAACCACTATATGATTATGAGAGACGCCGTAGTGGAGGGCTCCGGAAATTTAGACCACCTGGGGTTCTTTAACGTGCACCCAAATCTGAGTACACGGGCCTACAACATTTCCGCCTCCATCGGAAATAAAAGTACAGACTGGCAAAGGGTCAAGCAGGAGTGCAAGGAACATTTATGGCTAAAAGGGAAAGTGGCAGGTCAAACGACACTCCTTGGTTTCGTGTACTTGTGGACGGGAGAAAAAGCCAGAGAGAAAAACCAGGCAATGGTAGAGTGTATATCAAAGTACATTCAGGAGTTAGGAAGAGAGTGCGAGATAATTATACTAGGAGACATGAATGCGCACATAGAAGATATAGATCAGTATACCGACCCGACAGGCAAAATGATCATGGATATGTGTGAAAGGCTTGATTTGATCATTTGCAACAGTACCGAGAAGTGTGAAGGGCAAGTAACATGGGAGGTAGGAAGGCTGCAGTCGACGATAGATTATGCACTGATGTCACATAGGATGTATGATAAGCTTAGGGGAATGCACATAGATGAAGGTGGCTCCAGAAGTCTGGGTAGTGATCACAAACATATCAAGCTAAGTTTTGGAAAAGCAGTGAAAGTGGGAAGGAGACAAGATGAACAACTACAGGAAAATTTTTATCCAGAAAGGCAAATTGAAATAGCCACTAAACAAATTGAGAAAGTAATCACGGAGGATAATAAGAGAGTGTGGACATACACGAATCTTATTAGACTCTTTGAGCTAGAGCTTGCTAGGACGCGTGACAAGTCACCCCGGAAAAGAAGACACAAACCCAAAAGTTGGTGGGATGAGGAAGTTAAGAGAGCCATAGAAAACGTCAGGAAGCCTCTAGGGAACACAGACATGCTAAGCAGCGGGGTGAACCGACAGATGATGTTGAAAGAAAATGGGAAACCTTTCTAAGCTGTAGAAGGGATGCATCCCTTCTGATCAATAAAAAGATTAGAAGAAAGAGAGCTCAGTAGCTGGCAGAAGTACATAAAAAAGATAGAAAGGCAGCTGCGAAATTTTGGAACCATCTAAACTCCGTAAGAAATGAGACGAGCCGAGAGCAGAGTTTTATAACTACAGCCCAAGGTGCTAGGCTAGAAGGGGACGAAGCTATTGAATATATAAGAACAAGGGTGACAGAAAAATTTCAACAAAGAAGTATTTATGCACCACAATAGACAAGGACGAATCAAGTGGTGCAATGCCTCCATTCTCACAACGAGAGTGGGAAAGGGCTGAGAAAGGGGTTCCTAGTAGTACATCAGCAGGCCCAGCTGGCATTCCAATTATGCTGATAAAGACATTAGGTCCAAAGTCTAAGCAGGCTTTGAGAGAGGCAGTGAGCAAAATAATAATCGATGGTGAAGTTCCCGATGTATGGAAACTTAGCAGGATGAGCAAGATCTATAAAGGAAAGGGGGACAAAGCTGACATAAACAACTGCCGTCCTATAACAGTGACATCAGTGGTCTACAGGCTGGCGATGCAGATTATAAAGGAAAGACTGCAGGCATTGATAGAGGATGAGGGGGTGCTGGGGGAACTACAGAATGGGTTTCGGAAACAAAGTAGGTTGGAAGACAATCTGTTCTCACTGACGCAGTGCATCGAAATAGCAGAAAAGGAACACAGGCCCCTGAGGCTAGCATTTTCGTATATCAAGGGAGCGTACGATAGCGTGGTTCAAGAGGAATTGTGGAGAATACTGGACACACTAGGCGTGAAACATGTAGTCACTAATCTTTTAAAGGATATCTATAAAGGTAACAAGGTAGTTATAAAGTTAGACAAACAGGTATCCAAGCCTGCAGAGGTAAAACGGGGGCTTAGGCAGGGGTGTCCCCTGTCACCCTTATTATTCAAGATGTACCTACAAGGATTAGAGGTCAAATTAGAGGGAAGTGGACTAAGCTTCAAGCTCTCTTTAGTCAAAGAAGGAAAACTTATTGATCAGGCACTACCAGCATTAATGTACGCAGATGATATAGTGCTAATGTCCAACAACAAGGAAGATTTGCAGAGGTTGATGGACATCTGCGGTAATGAGAGAGATAGGTTAGATTTTATATTCAGTAAGGAAAAATCCGCAGTCATGATTTTCAATGACAATGAAGGTAGTGAGCTTAGAATACAGGAGGTCACGCTAGAGATAACAGACAAATACAAATATCTGGGCATATGGATAAGCAATGGGACATAGTACCTGAGGGAACACGAAATATACGTGACAACTAAAGGTAACAGGAATGCAGCAGTGATGAAGAATAGGGCACTGTGGAATTACAATAGATATGATGTTGTGAGAGGAATATGGAAAACGGTCATGGTTCCTGGGCTGACGTTCGGCAATGTGGTCTTGCGCGTGAGATCAGAAGTTCAAGCAAGATTAGAAATCAAGCAACGTGGAATCGGTAGGCTTGCTTTAGGAGCTCACGGGAATACGCCAAATCAGGGTGTACAAGGTGATATGGGATGGACATCATTTGAGGGCAGGGATGCTAGCAGCAAGATAAAATTTGAGAAGCGATTGAGAGAAATGGGGGAGGAGCGTTGGGCTAGGAAGGTTTTCAGCTACTTGTACATGAAGAATGTCGATACAAAATGGAGGAAGCGAACCAGGAAATTGACTGGTAAATACTTAGAAAACAGCAGGTGGCCAAACAAAAAAAAACTATGGGTTAAGAAGAAAGTGAAAAAAAATGGAGACTGACATGTGGAGAGTGGGCATGATTAAGAAGTCCGCACTAGAGATCTATCGAACATTTAAGCAGGAAATTGCCAAGGAAAGGATCTATGATAATACTCGGGGTAGTTCTCTACTGTTTGAGGCCAGGACGGGAGTACTGCGAACCAAGACATATCGGGTCAAATACGAAGGGGGAGACACGATATGCAGTGCGTGTGGAGAGGAAGAAGAAACTGCCGAACACTTGATAATGTTCTGTAAAGGGCTTCACCCTTTAGTTGAGGTTGATGGCGCAGAACTTTTCAAAGCCCTGGGGTTTAGGGACAGTGAGGGCAAAATAGACTTTAATCGGGTAGAAATAACTAGAAGGAGGTTATCTGATGGGTGGGTAAAGTCAAGGCACGAGTGAAAATTGAACCCTTCGCTGCAAAGTACGACTCCTCAACCTCACTCTTTAAGGAAAAAAAATAAATCTAGTTTTTGGTTCATTAAGTATTACGGCTTGGTGAAGCTAGTTACCGCCCAATCTAAAGGGTTTAGCCATATCCGTCCATTCATTCATCCATCCATCCATCATCACGGTGACGGGCGGTACCAGCTAAGCGTTTTTCATCTGCGGCCCATGGGGCGCGTCAATCGAGAGTTGTCCGAGACCTGCAACTGTGCACCACTGTTTCGGAGGCTATGCAAAGTGTTGCGTTGTTGCACCATACGGCACAGGTAACGCTAGCGACCGAGAACATTTTCAAAGTGAGGGAAAGAAAGGGTGTGGCAGCTGTTTTTTTTTTCTCATGCGGCAGGCATCGTCCTACAGGACGCGTTGGCCCGGCTTGATCCCTCGCGCCTCCTCGCGTATGCCCCTCCAACGCCGACGCCGAGAGGCGCATTCGATGCTTTTGACGCGTAGACGTGAGCATACGCGTGCCAGTGGTTGGCACTTAAAGTACCAACCACTGGCACGCGTATGCACGCGCCTACGCGTCAAAAGCGTCTTGTCGCGCCTGTGGAAGAAAAGGGCACGCAACCACTGGCATACGTCGACCGCGTTGACGCCCACGCGTCCAAGACAGATGCACAATGTTGCTTGATCTTTTGGCTTAGAACTGTCCAAGTTCAGCACAGAACGGCACGTTCTCAACTGGAGCGGGTTTGTATGCTTTAGAAGATATGAGAAAGCTATAAAAAGTTGATAGCGCTTCACCCACCACAGTTTAGACTATTTTAGAAGTAATTGACATCCCAGTGCCCAATGTAACTTCAGTGGTATGCACCAGAAATCGACATCGGTGCGTGCGCCGCTCCCGCGAATGAAAATTCGCGTCTAGGATACTGTACGTCTATCATAGGCGTGTGCAGGGTTCTCCTTAGGGGGGGGGGGGGGCAAAAGTTTGTCGCAGTGCCCCCTCCATTTTCTTATATTAGGGAGGGGCTGAGTTAGCGCCCCCTCTCTACTATGTTAATATATGGAGTTGACATTAAGCCTCCCTTGTCCTCTCTTCGATGAATAAGGCGGCGGCTGCCCCCCGAATCAGGTTTATAAAATACCGGGTTTCTATACCTGCACTACCAAATTTATTAATATTATCGTGAATGTGCTAGTGCCTTCAGTACATTTACACTTCATATTTTTATAGCTCTCAGCTTAATAATCACGCCTGAAACTTCATGATCGGACAGATTTAAATCATAAGACTTCAATTGAGGCCATAGTAACAGGCTTTCTGTTAATGTGTGTGTTTGAAATATCCTCTAATGCAACAAAGCACACCTGGTTCTTATTGGTACAGCAGATATTGGTCATAAGATAGAAACCAAATACTGCGTAGAATGCCGTCGGGCATTTTCGATAGTCAAAATTTGCTCTAATGCAACTAACTGGGCCTGACACTTCATGATATGACAGATATGGGTCATAATATTGCAACTGAACCCTGTATGGAAGACTTCTGGACGTTGTCTTTAAACAAATTATTCTCTAAAGTGACAAACCACACCTAACTGTTGATGAAGTCATAAATATCGGTGATAACATTGGAACTGAACCATGTATGGAAGACTTCTGGACGTTGTCTTTAAACAAATTATTCTCTAAAGTGACAAACCACACCGAACTGTTGATGAAGTCAGAAATATTGGTGATAATATTGGAACTGAACCATGTATGGAAGACTTCTGGACGTTGTCTTTAGTCAAAGTATTCTCTAAAGTGACAAATCACACACAACTGTTCATGAAGACACAGATATCAGTCATAATATTGGAACTGAACCCTGTATGGAAGACTTCTCGACGTTGTTTTTAGTCACAGTATTCTCTAAAGCGACAACCTGCACTCAACTGTTCATAAAGTCACAGATATCGGTCATAATATTGGAACTGAACCCTGTATGGAATATTTCTGTACGTTGTCTTTAATCAAAGTGTTCTATAAAGCAACAAACCACAAACAACTGTTCATGAATTCACAGATATCGGTTATAATATTGGAACGGAACCCTGTATGGAAGACTTCTGGACGTTGTTTTTGGTCGCAGTATTCTCTAAAACGACAAGTCACACCCAACTGTTCATGAAGTCACAAATATCGGTCATAATATTGGAACTGAACCCTGTATGGAATACTTCTGGACGTTGTCTTTAATCAAAGCATTCTCTAAAGCGACAAACAGCAACAAACTCTTCATGAAGTCACAGATATCGGTGATAATATTGGAACTGAACCATGTATGGAAGACTTCTGGAAGTTGTCTATAGTCAAAGTATTCTCTAAAGGGACAAATCACACACGACTGTTCATGAAGTCACAGATATCGGTCATAATATTGGAACTGAACCCTGTATGGAAGACTTCTAGTTGTTGTTTTCAGTCACAGTATTCTCTAAAGCAACAAACCGCATCCAACTGTTCATGAAGTCACAGATATGGGTCATAATATTGGAACAGAACCCTGTATGTAAGACTTCTGGACGTTGTCTTTAGTCAAAGTGTTCTCTAAAGCGACAAACCACACTCAGCTGTTCATGAAGTCACAGGTATCGTTCATAATATTGGAACTGAACCCTGGATGGGATACTTCTGGACGTTGTCTTTAATCAAAGCATTCTCTATAGCGACAAACCACGCACAACTGTTCATGAAGTCACAGATATCGGTCATAGCATTGGAACGAAACCCTATATGGAAGAATTCTGGACATTGTTTTTAGTCACAGTATTCTCTAAAGCGACAAACCGCACCCAACTGTTGATGAAGTCACAGATATCGGTCATAATTTTGGAACTGAACCCTGCATGGAAGACTTCTGGTTGTTTTCTTTTGTCAAAGTGTTCTCTAAAGCGACAAACTGCGCTCAGCTATTCAAGCAGTCACAGATATCGGTCATAATATTGGAACCGAACCCTGTATGGAAAGCTTTTGAACGTTGTATGCAGTCGAAATGTTCTCCAATGCAACAACCCACACCCTACTCTTCATGATGTGACGAATTTAGGTGATGAGGTTGTAATTGTGTCCTGTGCGGAAGGCTTTCGAATGATAAGCGTATTGGAAATTTCCTCTAATGCAAGAGACGGCGCCTGGCTCTTAATGATACAACAGATATTGGCCATAAGAATGGAACCAAGCACTACGTAGAATACCTTTGGGCATTTTTGTAGTCAAAGTACGCTCTAACGCAACTAACTGTACCTGAAACTTTCATGATAAGACATATATAGGTCATAAGACCGCAACTGAACCCTGTATGGAAGACTTCCGGACATTTTCTGTAGTTAAAGTATTCTCTAAAATGACAAACCGCACCCAACTCTTCTTGAAGTCAAAGATGTTGGTCATAATACTGGAACTGAACCCTGTATGGAAGGCAGCCAAAATGTTTTCCAATGCAATAAAACACACCCGACACTTCATGATGCAACAGATATTAGTGATAAGATTGGAAGCGAGTGCAGCATGGAACACTTTCGGATGGTATATTTATTTATTTTCAAATACGGCAGCCCAATGTGAGGCTACTGCAGGAGTGGTGTACATATATACGAAATAAAAGCATTTACAGTAATATCACACTGAGCATGCCAACATAAATATCCATACCCCCTGAGTGCACCCCGGTAAAAAATGAGAGAAATAGAACATTATTATGATACAAGTGCCTCCAAAAAGTGAGACACACTGGTATCACGAACCAAACCAAGTAGATCATTCCAGTGTTTCATAACTTTATTGAATGTGTTAGAGAGCGCTACAAATGGCTTCTAAGCTGCATTGTGATAGCAGATCAGTGCTGTGTTGAAAGTTTCCGCACTTTGATGGTAGTTTAAATGTACTTTAACGTCTACCAAATGCATCTGACACTTGTTGATGAGACAGATATTGGTTTCGAGATTGCAGCCAAGCACTGTGTAGAAGGCTTTCACGCGTCATTAATAGTCAAAATACCCTACAATGCAATAAAGCATACCCCAAAATTTTTATGAGACAGATACCGGTCATAGGATTGTACCAGAGCACCGTACCAAAGTTTTGGCAAGTTTTCTAACATAGCTAAACTGAATATCTTGATATTTTGAATATGCTTAAGTGCATGCATATATAGTCCAAGTTAAATGCGCACACTAAAAACTCAACAGAAATGAAGCAGTTTTTGAAAACACATACAAAAATTCAATGTTCGAAACCATGTAATAATATCTTCAGCTCATTACAGTCGGGAGGAACAGATAAATACATGCACAGTTTTGAAAGGTCTCATAAGTCACTTGAGGTACTTTTTGGATTTCTTCTATACAAAGTGCAGTACAGTACTGGTGCACCTTCATTCATTCTGTGCATACCTTCTCTTCCTACTATCGTGTCATCGTGCAGCTGATTTCTAATCAGGTGCTTCTCACAAGGTTGTCAGTTATCTGTCCAGCTGTAAACAAAACGCGTCTTGCATTATAGTAAGCTGTAAAACAACGGAGAAGCGTCATGGTATGCTTATAGCTATGATTATCAGAATGAACTAGAAATTGAGAGTGTGTGTGTTAGAATGCCTCCAAACAACGTATTTCCTACTGAGCGTGGCAGAGAAGCAGAACAAGCGAGAAGTGAAATAGCAGGCAAAACCAGCAACACTTCATCATGCAACTTCCTTTTTCGATAACCACAGCAACGCACGTTCGAGTTTCTGTCTTGTACATGAATGAACATGAGACCGCTCACAGCTGAATGCGTCAGCGTCGCTGTCACCCGACACGAAATCACATCACACTGCTACCAACCAGTGCACGCTGGTTATTAGCTTGGCAACACACGAAAACAATTTGCACCGAAGCCAAGAATGTTTCAGCGTCATACAATCCGCGAATATACTTATACGTACGATTTCACATCACCGAAATGAACTGGCTAGTGCGAGGTCCACTTTAAGCGATGATGAATACCGATATTGAAAACAAACACAGTGCAGATAAAAACACCTCCGTATGCACTACGCGATGTTTCGGGCGTCGTATATGTTCAGCAGATGTTTTTGGCATGTGCTGGTTCATACGAACTAGACGGTAGAGGCCTACGCTGGATGCAGATGACACCGCTCTGGATTACCTCCGCGGTAGGCGAGGGCTCACGCTGAAAGCTTCAAACCTCTGAATTTTGTTTACACTCTTTTTCAGCAAAGAAAATCACAGATAAAAGCACAGAAACACCGATATCCCCCAGTAGTCTGTACGGTGTTTTCGCTCGGACGACGATCGCACTCAGGACCGGCGCAAGCCAGCCGGCCGGAATTCGCTGGATTTGTCGGCGTCGCTCGAACTCGGCACGAAACCACGTCACGCTGGTAGCACTCGCAGTCGTTCGTCGTGTCGTTTTCGTTCTAGATTACGAAGCACTCATTCAGGAATGTTTAGAGTAGTTTCCGTGCTTGCTTCCAGCACTCGGCCGTGCCTTCGATGCGGCGGCCATTAGGCACAGCATTCGGAGTCATCGCGGCCTCTGGTTGGTCGGCGCGCGGCCCCTGGTTGATTGGCGCCGCTTTGCGCGTGGTTACGTAGCGTACGCGTGGCAAAAATATCAAGCCTGGCTTGAACCAACGCCGACTAAATTTCAAGGCCGAAAGGCTGCCGCAGTGACGTCAGAATGTGGGGGCCCAGTTACGCCGCGAACGCGGCGGAAAGCCTGTGTTTCGTTCACGTTTTAGGAGAACCAACGCTCCCGCTCTCGCAGCTGCTGCGGCTTGACTGGGCCGAATAAAAGATGTGGAAAAAAAGTCGTACTCAGCATGCTCAGTTGGGCAACTGGGCCCCCAACCTCTGACGTCACTACGGCAGCCTTTCGGCCTTGAAATTTAGTCGGCGTTGCTTGAACCTTCGTGCCTCCTTGCGTATGCCCCTCTGACGCCGACGCCTAGAGGCGCATTTGACGCTTTTGACGCGTAGACGCGAGCATACGCTTGCCAGTGGTTGCCACATTGGCACAGTGTTGAGAGGAGGAAGGAATGCACAGATGGCTGGCGGAAGAGCAGGAGAGGCAGCGGACGGCGACGGCGCATGACTAGCCCCTAGTATAACATGCTCCGCATGTAAAAAAGATAAATCTAGTTGGCGGTTCACTAAGTACCACGGCTAAGTGGCGTTAGCCGCCACCCTATCCAAAGGGTACAGCCACATCAATTCATCTATCCATCCATTCATATTCTAGTACACCACGGAGGAAGGAAAGGTAGGAGAGGCCCTGACGTCACTCGTTGTGAAGCCACGATGAAGCCTGAAGTCGGCCATATTGACTAAGCAAATTCTCCTCTCTTGTTTACATTCGAATGTAAAGCAGAAGGCGCGACTCCAGCTCGAAAAGCACGTGGGCTGCGCAGCGCGTGTGTCATGACGATCCGAAACTAATGGAACGGGGCTCATCACTTTGAGCGAGCGGGACACCTTCGGCGAAATCATTTCGTCCGAGTAATAACAGGGAGTAGCAGCTCGCCGACAACGAAGCAACTACAAGAGAACGAGCGCTAGATGCATTGATAACGGCGAGTGTTCTCACGTCGTTAATTCAGCAACTGTACAGATAGCACGATCGGTCGTGCGCCTTCTACTGTTCTATTCCGCCACGCGGCTGACGCAGCGTCCGGCCACTTTGCCCGTGTTCCGCGTGAAACTCACCGGCATCAGCATTCTGCGACCGTGGTAACTTTGAGCACCGTGCAAGTGACACTTGAACGCGGTTGTTGTTACGCTGAGATTACACGCAATGCTGGTGGAGAGTGTACGAAGCGGAACAGAAAAGGTGTTTTATTACGCACATGCAAGTTGTTACTGTACGTACACAACACGAAACTACGTATGTACACATGGTCCTCATGGCGTCTTGCTGGGCTCAACAGCCTCGTCCGCTGTCACAAGCAGGAACACTGCTCAAACGTCACTGACCTGCAAGGCGTTCGTCGTCGTTCAGCTTCGTCATGGCGTCCAATGCAATTTTGCTGAACACTAACTGCTTCATCCACGTCATCCGCCGCACGACGCATGGATATACACTTGTTCTACGCACTGTTGAAACCCCGTGATGAACAAAGGGATTTGTAAACGTTGCTAAAAGTAATGTAACTGCCAGGAGAACACTGCGCAACCAATAACGCGGCGCAGAGCACGGATATTAGGGAGTTTTAGAATAGCGCAACGCGAGCCCTTGTGGTGCGGTTGCTGCCACTGCGCATGCTTCGTAACGCGAGTCGGCGTTCGCGGACCACACGCAAAAAATCCGAAATAGCGTGCGGTAATGACGGCCCGCATGTGGCCCTCAAGTGCTGGTTTCGAGGCTACGGACGGTGATGGCGGCTCGGATGTGGCACGCAAGCACTGGTTTCGAGGCTACGAAGTCGCTGCGATTGTACGTTGCGGTAGAGTGTACTAGAAGTAGTTGCGGATCGCAGCAGAGCAAACGCTATTCTAAAGCTCATATGGCGCCCGCAACGCCCTCAAACGGTATTCTAAGACTCCCTATTGTCTGCCACTGCTCAGCACGAGACCTGGGGAGGCACACGTGCCGCGGCCAGCCGCTCCCGCTCACTGCTAGACCCGCTCCACTGCGCAACACATAACCATAACAACGCCACCATTGTGCGAACGTGCCTAGAGGCTGTGAACCATGTCAGCTGCTGCACTTCACCGACGTCCGGCTGCGCAGCCTCCAGCGTGAAAATTCAACGCCGGCAAATCGCTCCGAGACTGCCTACGAAGACGAAATAATCTTGCACAGTGTGGGCGTGTTCGCCGGTGGGTGAAAATGCGCTGTTTTGCATCTGAACATGGTCCTTTTATTTTGCATGCGCTACAGTTTTTGTCATTTTATAAGGCTTTTCGACTTGTACAGCTAATGAGATGCACACCTTGTGTATGTTTCAGATTGTTTACTTCGTTGTCACATTCGCTGAAAATATTTTACTGCTAAAATTTGTAGCACAGATCACAGCATAAGTTCTACCTGTTTCTGCTCAAAATGAGTCTGCTGCAATCTATGCTCATAAATTCAATACGTAGTAGAGCCAAGTGAACCTTTAGTTCACATACGCATTTGTACATTTTTCGTAAGTTTGCAATGAAGCATTAGTGACAACCCCATATGCCACTTAGTGACAACCCCATATACCACTGGTATGCCAGGCGGGCAAATGGAAGCCTTATACCGAAAAGCAGTGGTTGCGTACGGTATGTTCAAGCTCTACAAAATTGGGTGCACAGATTGTTGTTTCTTGCTTTATGAATTACTCAGTTTACCAGAAATGTGCAGGCCTCAAAATTCTTGGACAGTGCATGTCATGGGGTGCACATGCTGTACATCTCGCTATATCTCAAACTTTGCATAGAGTATCACATATAACTAGGTGACAAATGGGCTTGTAGTAGTTCATATTTAGCAGCACTTCTTTTTCACATTGTGTATAGATTGCTGTGAATGTAAAGACTGATGCAAGGCAGTGGTAGGTAGAGCTATAGTAGTGTTGAAACAGTTACTGATACCACGTGCATGTTGGGAGTCACACTATCAAAGTACTAAAAAATGCGCAAAAACTCTTGTCTTCATGAAGCAAGACATGTCCTGCAGAGGTAGCAATCGTGAAGGCAAACCGTGGCAGTAAAATACTTAGAAGAATAAGGAAGAATAAGGATGGGTGGATCACATTTGGCAAGCATTCTCAAATCATGAATGATAATCTGTCACTAACTCCCAAGATGAACGTATATAACAGCTGCGTCTTGTCCGTACTTACCTACGGAGGCTTACAAAGAGGGTTCAGCTTAAATTGAGGACGACGCAGCGAGCGATGGAAAGTAAAATGATAGGTGTGACGTTAAGACACAAGAAGAGAGCAGAGCGGGTCAGGGAACAAATCGGTGTTAAGGATATCGTAGTTTAAATCAAGAAGAATAAATAAGCATAGGGTGTGCACATAGTACACAGGCAGAATAACGGCTGGTCATTAAGGGTAACTGACTTGATTCACAGAGAAGGAAAACGCATGAAGTGAAGACAGAAGGTTAGGTGGGCCAATGATATAAAAGCTTTGAACGTATAACGTGGCAGCAAAAAGCACAGGACCAAGCTGATTGGCCAATCATGGGAGAGGCCTTTGTCCTGCAGTGGGTGTAATCAGGCTGATGATACGCCAAAAACAAGCACTGACATGCACGCGAGCAGTGAGCCTTAATGTTGAAACGTATGCCAATACTTATGCTTCAAAAACATGTTTGTTTACATGACAGAGTTAACACAATCAAAATTAAAAGTAACCAGTAATTTGCATTCGCTTGCACCTATTCCACTGTGACTCCATGACTATCATTCCTAGCTTGTCCAAGGGATCCAGTTCAGCATGCGAAATCTCATCTGCTCAGAAATGCTGCTGCTCAGTTGTTTTCCTCCTCTAGTTAATTTAGTTTGGTTTGTTTTTGCAAAATGTTGTGATCACTCTGGTCAGACTTGTGCGAGCAGCAACGAAAACAAGGGATTTTCAGTTTGAATTAGCTGTTGTGGATACCAATGTGTTCAAATCGTTGAGAGATTTCCCACAATAGAAATGGGCTGTGCGCTTTTACTTAACCGAGTTCAAATAACGACCTTTTACTGCAATATTATTTGTTCTATGCAAAATACCTGACGCATGACAAGGCATTTTTAAAGGTATGTTTATTTATGTTTATTTAAAGGTATGTTTATTTATGGTATGTTAACAATGGCCGAGTGCACTCAGTAGGTATAATCAAAGTTGGCCAGTGTTTGTACGTGTCGATAATTCGAATGTCTACTAACAGCTATTTCCTTGATATTGCTGTGAATTATGTAGCCAAAAGGACTAGTTTTGTATGATACCCGTGATAAAAGTGAGGCAGACAGTTAGGAAGTAGTGAACAATAAAAAGGTGATATCAGCTTTAGCCGTTGTTCATTGTTTGAGCAGTGTCTTTGATCACTATGCACCATTGGCACAAAAAAGAAAAAAACTAATTTATTCATCTGTCAATGCAAAGCATAGAAACATAAAAGGTCATTCAAAAAGTAAGGGCCATTTGGTTCCAAGCAAGTAAATATTCATTAGCAAAAGTTTTTATTGGTGGGCTTGGTTTAGCAAAACCTACTTCACTTTTCTACAGAATCACTGCTAACTTCTTAGTGCTTCTCATACCGTCGCAGTAGTTTATTTAGTCAATCTGAATGAAAGATCGCCGCTTGGTTATTGAACCTTTTGCGAATGGGTGATCTTAAATTTCTCACTGTCTTAAAATCGTACCCCGAGCCACTGTTTCGAGTGAAAGAAGAGGAAATAATCACACGGTGCTGGCACAAGACAGCAGGGTGAGCAATTAGTGTTCCCTACCAGAATATTTGATTTTCCCATCTATTCGGATTGTAGTGTAAGGATGCATGTTGTCATGTAGTAGGCCGATCCTGGATGAGAATTAGTGACGTCATCAATGTTCATCGTGCTTATTACTCTGGTTTGTGTTTTACAGTATATGTCAGCTGTACGTGTGGCCCACATTTTATGAAATTAAACACTAAAAATTACCTTTTTGACTTGGAAAATGGTAGCCATCATTTTCTAACTGGAGTAAGCAATCTGCTTGAATTTTTTTTTTTTTTGTGAAAAGAAGTGGTGGCACCACTGTGTGTTTTCCGCAATTGCAAACACTATGAAGCGTTGTCACCTGTGCAACAGTGTGCGAAAACAAATCACCCTTTTTATCGGGAGCGGTCCAAAAACACTCATCCACTTGATGTCCTTCAGTGTTTGAGTTGGTTGCTAAGCATTTTTAGAACCTAGCTTTGTGATATCTGGGCATATCGGCTACAATTGTGCAAATTGTAGTGAGGCCAACAAGGGGAACTTTGTCTTACAGACCAGTAAGTACAGTCCTCAATCTATTGCAATATCCTGTCCTTTGGTTGGTATGGATGCTTGGCGTGGCGCTCCACTTTTTTCGTACGCATTTGTGCAGCCATTTCGGAAGTCTCAACAATGTGTTCCGACACTTGTTTCACTCTTCACTGTTGGTCCATGAACTGTGAACAACTCCTCGTAAATTAGAAAAGCTAGTGATTCTTTTGCATGCAAAAATGTAAATACAATGTGCACCCCGCAACAGGCGGAAGCAACAATGTTCGCCAACATTGGTGTCTGCGTTTCCCGTTGAGCAGATGACTACTGAGCCAGAACAATCACTTTAATACTTTCGCTGAGAAGTGGCAGATTGTGCTGTGCACATAACTCTTCAGTCTGATGTGCAAATACTTAAAGATTAAGAAATGGCCCTTACTTTGTGAATAACCTTCATAGAAAATTTCATTATGTAGATTTGACTGCAATGATTATTCACTTCCTATTTTTCTAACATTGCTACCATGACTTCCAGCACTTCTCAGCCGTCTAGTGTTACTAATGTTCCAGATGTCTCTATTGTTTGTGTATATGTCATGTGCAGTGTGTTGCGAGTGCTATCCACTGGTGCATAATTTCTTTTTTACGAATGAGTGCTTTTGGGAGCACCAACGGGCATCCTCTATCTAATGTGTCAGCTGATCTACAGTAGGCGAGCAAGGGCACGGGTAGCTAATTCTCTTGTCGTCCGTGACAACTTTGACAAGAATGTTGACTTGCTGAAATTTTTTGACTCAGGCTTTCATTATTCGCCGACTGTTACTCAATTAAAGTGCCTGTCTCTGCAACACGTTTACCTCTTTTGAAACGTAAACCAAGTTTACTTTTGAACATGATCCTGTAAATGGTGTTTTCCCAGGATGCACTTGCTTAACAGAACTGTAAGTTGATCTAGTTAGTCGTAAAAAGATCCGACATGCAGGTGAAAACACAGCTTTTAAACACAATATCGAGAACAATGTTATGTGCAGGGATACCTAGCACAACAGCGCGGGGTCATTTCTTTTTATTCAACGCGATGTGCTTCTCACCAATGCGTTGTCAAATATCATATTGCGGCTCAGGCTAATCGTACTGACACTACACTTTTTGAGAGCATGTGTGGTGAGAAAGCCAATGGGTAGCACAGTACCTATAGTACAGTGCAAGGGGTGTTCAGTGTAAATATCGTTGTCTGACCGAACGAGCCAAGAGACAAAGTTGCACAATTTCAGCAGGTAATTTTATTGAACAGATGTCTATCACTGTTTTTTTTTTCATGTATTGTTCAACTCTTTGAGAGACAGTGTTGCTTGTTTACATGTATACTGCTGCATTCACGATTGTCAATAAACAATGTAAGCTTACTTGCTTGGCGTGTTTTTTGCCAGTTGAGGCCTCTAGGTCACCTGGCGGTATAGCAGAAATATATAGTAACTTTAGGATGTCATGTGCGCGAATACCACCCCGCAATATCAGCGAATAAACGCCCATAAACCTGCGGGTGCGGCGCACAGTGACCCTCCGCACCCGCTACCAAACCGGCCGTTATATTGCTTCAGCGCAATGATGATGATAGGCCTACCAGTGTCGTCGCTAGTTTGAATAAGTTAGTTCACAATCCCGCCGCTACCCTTATTTTTGTTGCAATGTCAAAGGTACAGTTGCCCTTCTCTAATGGTAGTGTAGTGTTCTGCGCTAGAGTCACGATGTGGCTAGAGTGTACTAGAAGTGTTGAGTGGCGTGACCACGCCTCGCCGCCTGATTCCTTCCGTGTTACCAGTAGCGGCGGCGCTGCGGTCGAATGGTACTAAAAGAGCCATGCGCCGCGTGCAGGAACTGCTATGCGCTTCGGCTCCTCCGTCGTGCTTTCTTGATGCAGATTTCTCCATACCAGCCCATCATTTATGTCTAGCACATGATGTCATAGCCCTTGAAATATGGCACACCAATCTACTGAATTCAAGCTCCATAAAATTCGTTGTGAGAGCTCGAGAATAATTCAGAAAAAAACGTGTCTAACACTGATTTTTTGTCTTGACTCTTTTTTCGTTGGTTAGGCATCTACTATATTCATAATAACTCAGCCGATTTATTGGAAGTTAGTTGTACTCAGAAAGCTGTGAGATTAAAAAAAATAGCGTTTCAAACGCATGCAGAACGAGGAGGCCGTAAGTAGAGAGGGAAGATGAAGGAAATAGGAACCCATACACCACGATATCTTTTCGTAATATAACTCTTCAGGATATACTAAAATATTTATGCGCATTCACAGCGAACACCAATCGCCAAAGTTAGTCGTTGTGCTGCATCCTTCCCCTAAAAAAAAAACTGGGTAGCCTTGCACCGAACGTTTAAAGTTGGCAAAGATGAATATAGCGTGTCTCTGCAGAAATGCGCCCTGTAAATTTGACCTTTTCAACAGTATGACGTCTTAAAACTAGTTCAAGTCTAACATAGTCGGACGAAAAATGCACCGCCTAAAAATAGTAGCTGTGCTATGGCGCACTGCATGAATATTGTTAATGGGGCAGGGATGTGTGACTTAAATGCGTGTACTTGGGATATATATATATATATATATATATATATATATATATATATATATATATATATATATATATATATATATATATATATATATATATATATATATATAATGGTTTTGTGTGTGTGTGTTTACTGTGTATATGCCAGCCTACACTTTTCACACTTAATCGTGGAACTAAACTTATAATACAAAACATTCTCATAAATTTGCTGGCTTACAATGGCGTTACGCCAATAGAATATTTGCAAAGCAGCACAATTTAAGCTGTTGATACAAAATGAGAACTGCATGGTTACAATGAATTTACGCAGATTAACAAACGGGCTATATATACAATTGGCACTTTTAATATGTTTGCGTGTTGTTTTTATTGTGTTTGATATGTAATAAGCCTTTCAGAAGGCAATAATTCTTATCTTCCGCAAAATTGGCATGATAAAACTTTGTCGTCACCGATATGAATATTGTGACCACGTTACTTATACTCGAGTTTCTCGTGAAACAATCGAGCGCATGTTGGCTCATATGAGGAACACTGTGCTCTGGATATCGTAGAGGCTGCCGACAGAACAAGCGTATAGTTTAATAGCCATTTTGATACTTTTCTTCGATTTGTAGTTCACCAGTATCCATTATGATGTAGCGCAGCTCAAAGCGCTGCTTGTGTGAGAAGCTAGGCGGGAGGGAAAAAAGCTAGGAAGGAAAATCTTTTCCTTTCTCCATGTTCAGTACCATGGAACTACAGCGCCGCCGCTACTGTCACCCGCCGGAGAATCAGCCAAGATGCGGCGCAGCCGCCTCGGTCATTCTACTGCCCCCTTCTAGTACACTGTAGCCGTCCATTGCAACTCCCATAGACACTAGCGCCAGAGTTTCCTCTAGTTACAGTGTACTGTATCAACGCCTCCTAGATTTCTTGTGCCTGCCGGATGAGCGCGAAACGCCGGTCATTCTTGGCGGCACTGCCTACGTAAAGATAAGGGTTTTGTATTCGGCCTTTGAGATTGGCAATTTTAGCGTTTGTTACGAGTTTCAGAGGATGCCTTGTAATAAAAAACTTGCTTGCTGATTGACAGTGTCACTTACGTAGGGTTGAATATAATTACGTTTACGCCTTTTAAAAACTTTTTAACGTTATTTTTGTTGCATATAAGCTCCAAAAATGTAAAAACCCACTTGAAAACATCTCTACTTGAGTGACGCCACCATCGTAGTTCCGACGACCGCCGCTTCCCAAGTGACCACCGATAATCCGGCAGGCACGGGAAATCTAGGAGGCATTGACGGTATATTACACGGAGGAAGAAAAAGGTAAGGAGAGGCCCTAACGTCACTCGTTGTGAAGCCGAGATAAAGTGAGCTAGAATAGGGTAGTGGGCTCACTCGCCGGCCGGCGCCATGCATTGCGGTGACGCCGCCAATGTCACACAAACGTGCTTCGGCGCGCCTCCGTGGCGCGGCGCCACCGCCACATTAAATGTAGCGAGCGTTGGCGCTGCGGCAGTTGCTGCCTGTTTGGAGTGGCGGTCGGTGTGTGCGAGTTTTGTTACTTTGAGAACTCGTCGCGCTTTGCATCCTCAATCCCCTAGGTTCTTCGGCGAACAGTGATGTGGCCTGACAAGCAGTGACCCTCGAACGAGGTTAAAATGCTTCCGCGGTGGCAAAACCACTGTTTTGCGCCAGGCTGTCGTACAGGTTACGTCCACGTGAAGGGCAGCAAGAAGCCGTCTTTGTTCGGCGCTCCGAAGGATGCAGCCCTGAGGAAGCAATGGGAAAGAAATTTGCATCGAGCGGACAAAGCCCTGTACGACACATCTGCCGTGTGTGAACTTCATTTTGAGCCAAAGTATGTGCTACGGGACTACGTGCACATAATCGAAGGGAAAGAAGTACGCACACCACGTGGGAAACCTTGCCCACGAGAGGACGCTGTGCCTACAATCCTGCCTAACATGGCGTCGTATTTGACGAAAAAGACACCACAAAAAAGACCGACCCGAAAGAGAAAGCGATCGGGAAGCGTTGAAGGCGACAAGGTACGTTCTCGTACCATTGGCGCGACTGTTGATGGCTGCGCCGTAAACTCGACGGAAACGCCTGCGACGTGTGCCCAGCTCGTGGAAGCGCGTCCAGACGATATCTTGGGTGATCTACACTCTGATGCAGAAAGCTCAAACGATAAACAAGCCAGCACAAACTTGTTTGGATCCTTGAGACTTCCTTCCCTGTTTTGGAGCAAGCATCAGTTCCCGGATAACGACGGCGTCGTCTACTGCACAACCGTGCTGACTGCAAAAAGCGAGGTACAGTCAGAAAAAGTAATGATGTTCGTTCCCTCTTCGTCTGACGTCTATTGCAAGGTGTACGCTAGAGGTTCCTTGCTGAAAGAGGTGCTAGTGCGAAGTGAAGCCGAGGCTGAGACAATCCTTGAAGAAACAAACTCTGTGGTGTTGCCATATCACAAGAGGATTATGAAGATGAGTGGTTCACTCAAAAACTCAAGGGCCAAGTTGTTTCACGCCACGGATCCTACTTCAGCAGGAGCTGTATGACAAAGGTTGCCAAAAAAGGTAACTATCTTGTGACGTCTTTTAACATAACATGCACGCTCTTCCGAACTATATGCTATTTTCTGTCACACTTACCAATGTAATTATTTTTTCTTGTTTTCCAGGGGCACAGTGCGTCTCTTGCAAATATTTGAGGAGGGCTATGCTCATGCGACGGTCGCGAGTTCAGAGCCAGCATGTCAAGAGCTGCTCTTCTCATAAGCGAAAGTTGAGAACTGTGACCCAGAAGAACAGGCGTCTTGTTCGTCGTCTTTCATGTGTCAAGGAAGACCTCGCCAAAATGCAAGAAAAAAATGCAGCAATTAAAACAGAAACCCTCGAAAAACACATCACGTGTCTTCCACCAAGACAACGAGACGCTGTCAGACAGTGTTTCGCAACCGCCAAGGTGAAAAAATGCGGGCAAAGGTATACAAAAAATTGGATATTGGAATGTGTAATAATGAAGATGAAAAGTCCTCGCCTTTATGAGCATCTTCGGAAGAACAACATATTATCTCTCCCCAGCAAGGCCACGTTAAAGCGCTACATGACTTCTTACCGCACGTGTTTTGGCTTTAATGAAAAGGTCTTAAGGCAACTGAAAGAAAAGACGGGTAACCTTGATCACTGTAAACGACACGGTGGCCTGCTGATTGACGAGTTAAAATTGTCGAAGCATTTGGCAGTGAAGAAGACTGGGGCAATCGAGGGCTTCGTAGATTTAGGACCCTTCACTACAGGAGCGCACAAAGGCATACCTTCCGACCATGGACTGGTAATCCTTTTGGTACCTTTCCAAGGTAAATGGAGCCAGATTATTGGGTGCTTCGCCACTAATGGCAATATGAAGGGGGACATTCTTGTGAAAGTGGTTGTTGAGGCAACAATCCTGGCAGAAAAAGGGGACTATTCGTCGACTTTGTTACCTGCGACGGCGCCTGTTGGAACCGGAACATGTGGAAGAGATTGGGCATTGGAGCAAGTGCGAAGTCAGTGAAGTGTAAGGTCCAACACCCAACTGATGCGTCTCGGCACCTCTTCTTCGTGTCGGACTTCCCGCATTTATTCAAGTGCCTAAGAAATTCACTGTTGAAGACGGGATTCAATACGCCAGCTGGCCATGTAAGTTTTTCCATTGTCCATATAGTGACATTTGTTGTCTATTTGTTCATGCATGAAAATATTTGCATGCACAATTTTAAGCGTTTTAACACCCTGAGTGGTTTCACTTTCTTCATTGAGAATAAGACTGTGCATCTTCTGATTAGGCTGTTACATGTAGTTTAAAAATATGAGGCAACTATATGGATATGATAGCAATTCATCACAAGTTTCTGCATTTCTACAGGTCACCATACGACATGTTAAAGAGGCCCACAAGATTGACTCCTGCAACGTCACATTGAAAGCCATGCCAGGAATCACAATGTGCCACATTCAACCAAATGGCTTCGAAAAAATGTGAGTGTCGTTTGCCTTTCAGCTCTTTGGGCTGAAGGTTATTCAAGCACTCCATTTATATAAAGAACAGCTGGAACGCATATGGGGAAGCATAACTCCGACACAGCTCTTTTTCAAGTGAGGCCGCATTTTAATCGTGGTTCAAGGTGTAATTTTTCTAGAACACTTTTGTAAAAGCCGTTACTAATGCTATTACATTTGTCACAACAATCAAATATACTTTCACTTTCAGCAAGATACACAGCGTGATATGTGCAATGACGTCCCGGTACCCAGCTGAAGCTCTTCGCCCAGGATCAAGAGAAGTCGATTTGCTGAAGGATTTCCTGGTGTACCTAAATGAATGGGAAGCTCATGCAAACAACACAGGTGCTTCCTGAGTGACTCCACAGTGACTGGACTGCGTGTGACTATAACCAGTGTACTAGAAATGCTTTCTTATTTGACAGGGAAAGTAGGATTTAAATACGTAATGACATCAAAGATCAGCCAAGACCCATTAGAAAATTTATTTGGTATTATACGTCAGTCATCCGGCAGCAACGACCACCCCACGCCAACTCAGTTTTTGCTAACCATTACTTGTCTGTCATTCTATGGTCTCGTAAAAACAGTTAGCCAGAGGAACTGTGACCAGGGCGAGCTAGCGTCATTGCTGCAGATCGATGCTGCTACTGACACACTGCCACAAGACGATTCAGTTGGCAGTGCAAGCACTGTGGATGAGCCTAGTTCTGTACCAGCACCTATTGACCACAACCAGCATATTGCTAGAAGTGATTCCAGGCTGATCTTTTATGTTGCTGGCTATATTGCGCGAAAGTGTGTCATGAAAACAAACTGCGAAGTTTGCATAACCCTACTCATGATGCCAGCTCAGGGAGAAGATTTTCAGCTCGCTCGTCTGACCACCTTTCGTGACAAAGGTGGACTGTTGTATCCATCTAGCCACCTGTACAGTTTTGTGAGCAAGCTAGAAAACATGTTTACGGAGTGCTTTTCTTGCCACAAGTTGCATTCGGACAGCATTTTGGATGTATTGGCAATCGTGAAAGAAAGGTTTTCCCAAGAAGTTGGGTGCGCACAACATGCCCCTGGCCTCTCAAAAGACGTAATCAGCTTTTATATCGTTACACGGTTACACTTTTTTGTGAAAGACATTAATTCTGATAGATCAGAGAAGCGGGAAAAGGCAAAGCATCTAAAGTTGAGCCGCTGCTCCTGAAGAAGAAATATCCAGTAAGCAACTGTTCCCAATATCTGATGAATAAATTTTCATGTACTTGTGCCCAGTACTTGGGGATAGTGGCTTCCTGTTTTTCTGATCTGTGAATTTTTAGTATTTGCATAGGAATATTCAGTGGAGAAATAGCCAAATTACAGAGCCAAGATAATGGAGATCTGCAGAAAGAATGAGTAGCTGCAAATTTTTAAATGCTGTGAAATGTATAACATTAAGAGCTCGTGGTAAACTCCTGAGTGTGTGCCAAGGTCAGCATCGGTAATAATTTCACACGCTCGTAAAAGGCGTGCGTGACGAAAGTAGGGCCCAAGAAATGCAAAGAATCCAGTTTACAATTGATAGCCGCGCAACGTAAGCTTTGAAAAGTTCGCCATCGCTGCTTATCACTCGTAAGAGAATTTAAATGCATCTCATATTTGCGCAGCATCCCTTGCATGCATCGAGTTCTGCATGCAGTTTAATCGCGCGAGTTACGCCGACAGAGTTTCAGAAAAGAATGTTTTCTGCAGCTTTATTCGCACGAGTACTGACGGTATTCGGTGCGTTTTATTTAACATCAGATAACGAGCTAACAGCATAGCTGCATACACCACGCTACAGTGTTCTAGAGGGTTACCTACGCGCACACGTAGGCTAACGGCCTACGCACCTAGCTCCACGCTAGTTTTCTTTCTTTATTTTTATTGTCTCAGCGACATCAGCATCACCGTTTACACTGCCGAAATTCGCGTGCATTTCCGTCCAGTGCATGTGATAACAGTGCACAAAAAGCATGACTTCAGTTGCGCACCAACGCCTCCGTCAGGCAGTGCCCTACATCGAAGTCGCTGGTGGCGCCACTACACATGTGACATACCCGGCGTCAAGCAGGGGACCCCAGCAAGCCCACTACCCTCTTCTAGCTCACTTTAGCCGAGATGAAGCCGGAAGTCGGCCATATTGACTAGGCAAATTCTCCTCGCTTGTTTACATTCGAATGTAAAGCAGAAGACACGACTCTCTCTCCGGCTCGGAAAGCACGTGGGCTGCGCAGCGCGTGTGTCGTGACGATCCGAAACTAATGGAACTGGGCTCATAACTCTGAGCCAGCGGGACACCTTCAGCGAAGTCGCTTCGTCCGAGTAATAACAGGGAGTAACAGCTCGCCGACAACGAAGCAACTTCGAGAGAACGCGCGCTAGATGCACTGACAACGGCGAGTGCTTTCACGTCATTAATTCAGCAACTGTACAGACAACACGATCGGTCGTGCGCCTTCTACGGTTGCATTCCGCCACGCGGCCGACGCAGCGTCCTGCCACTGTGTCCCGCGTGAAACTCACCGGCGTCAGCATTCTGCGACCGTGGTGAGTTTGAGCACGGTGCTAGTGACAGTTGAACGTGGTGATTGTTACGTTGAGATTACATGCAATGCTGGTGGAGAGTGTACCAAGCGGAACAGAAAAGCTGTTTTATTACGCACATGCAAGTTGTTACTGTACATACACAACACGAAACTACGTATGTACACATGGTCCTCACGGCGTCTTGCTGGGCTCAACAGAGTCGTCCGTTGTCACAAGCAGGAGCCCTGCTCAACTGTCAATGACGCGCAAGGCGTTCGTCGTCATTCAGCTTCGTCATGGTGCCCAACGCAATTTCGCTGAACACTAACTGCTTCATCCACGTCATCCGCCGCACGACACATGGATATGCACTTGTTCTACGCACTGTTGAAACTCCGTGATGGACAAAGGGATTTGTAAACGTTGCTAAGAGTAATGTAACAGCCAGGAGAACACTGCGTAACCAATAACGCTGCGCAGAGCACAGATATAGTCCGCCACGGCTCAGCACGAGACCTGGGGAGGCACACATTCCGCCGCCAACCGCGGCCGCTCACTGCTAGACCAGCTCCACTGCGCAACACGTAACCATAACAACGCCGCCATTGTGCCTAGTGAATATGGCCGCCATGATGTCATTTCTGCCACATTTTTTACGCCCTGCGCCGGCTGGGCATGCCTTCTCCTTACCTCTTTCCTTCCTCCGTGGTATATTAGGAGTTTCTCTTTCCTTCCTCCGTGGGAGTTTTTAGCCGCTCGGTCTTCTCGTTCCCGGATGTGACGTACGTACAACCCATGTAAACTACAATCGCACAATAAAACGACAATTTTTACGATCTTTATTTTATAGAAGTTCAGGTTTCTCCTAAGCACTCGCGTGGAAACTGTAAGTTTTTTATGAAATATACACGGTTGATTGCAATGGTTTCGAAGCATCAGGTGCTATGGTCCTACGGCGTTGTTTTGTTTACATTAGCGCGGAATGAGCAGCGTATGATAATTGACAGGACAGCATTGTCCCGATAAGAGAGAGCGCATTACGGCACCCAAATGTTCGCGATTATCATTGCGGCAGGAACTTGCGCTCTTCAAGTGGTTTGCACTTTTGAGGTGGCATTGTAGTACGCTGGAATGCAAGGTTTCGCCGTCCACTTGCCACTAGCAACGGCTTCTCTTCGAGGAACTCTTTGCCGTCGCGCATGTGCGCATGATCGACGTAAAGGGGCCGTATACTAATTAGAATATATTATTAATTACTCGTCCGCAATTACGCGCGCGTTGTTACGATGCGCGCTGTCGAAAAATAAACGTTCGCAGTTTCTTTGCTGCACGCGTCTACCTGGACTCGGGTGAAACGTGGCGATTCCGCTTGGGATCGCGCATTTGGGCTCGGCCGCGCGGATCCTGACCGACCTCCTCCTCGGACAACTATGTCGCGCGCGCGGCCGCCCTGGAGCAGCGAGCCGCTGGA
This sequence comes from Rhipicephalus microplus, assembly GCF_043290135.1. Taxonomy (NCBI): domain Eukaryota; kingdom Metazoa; phylum Arthropoda; class Arachnida; order Ixodida; family Ixodidae; genus Rhipicephalus; species Rhipicephalus microplus. The sequence continues at coordinate 44,897,385 of NC_134700.1, forward strand.
CGTTTTCGGACCCCATGTTCGAGTAGCGTCGTGATCACGCCGTGGAGGTTTCTTGGGACTCTTCGGCATCGGTGGTGACTGCGAGGCTGCGACGACGCCGGATGGTGAAGTGACCGCGCGGGCCTTGTCTATTATCATAATTTATAAGTTCCGCCGGGGGTTGGCAGGCCCGCGCGCCGCCGCAGTGCTTCACCGGGGCGGCCACCGGACAACGGAGCGCCGTTGCGGGCCCCCGTGGGCCCGCAATTTGCGCTGGCTGCTCATCGGCGGCTATTAGCATCCGCGGTGAGTCGATGCCGTCCGCGGGCGGCTGCACTTCTTGCAGTGGCGTGTGCCCGCGCGTGCCCACTCGCTCGCTGACAGTTATCATAATTTATCGCCGGGCGCCCGATCGCAGATGCGTGCGCGGGCTGCAGCGCTTCCTGCTGTCTGAGAAGAAAGTTTTGTCAATAGCAGTGATGGCATGCAATTAGCTCGACCACACACATAGTCTGGCGACAGGCCCAGCGTCCACTATTTGCATAATTTATCCTGTGTTTGTTTCTCTGCGCACACGTGCGACCGTGTTGCCACTGGCGCGGTGCCTTTGTCCGCGCGGCCCCGTGTGAAGACGAAAGTTGCGCGTGGTTTGTTGGCAAGCAACTTTGCCCGTACCTGCTGGTCACTTGAACACACCTGCACACACACGCGCCCATACCGCCGACCCCGATTTTGGCAGCGCAAATGCTCGGAGCAAATCAATCGCTGAAATCACACGCACGAAAACATTTGACACCTTCACTGCACTTGGCATTTTGAGGGTGCTTTCATGTGTTTTAAGGCTGCCTTGCTCTTGTGATTGCGTAGCTGTTTACCAATGATCTAGCAGGCAGCTGTCGCAGAGCACTTTTCTGCAGGTCTCAAAACTGCTCTCTGGTACAGGTGTACTCGAGAAGAAATAACCTTGTGTGACTGTACAGAGTGCGATGGTTGAGAGCAAGCATATTTACGAACCAGAACGCGCCTGATGCTCATATCACAAGGTTACTACCCTCTGACGCAGTGTTGGTACCCGTGTCTCCCACGCGGGAAATGGATGCGCATCAGGGGTGCCTTCTTGCCACTCGTTCAGTGTGTCCTGTCACGGCTGGGAAAAATAGACTTCACTTGTGAAATAAATTTTGATAATGCTGCAATATAAAATGTGCCAGTCAATGTTCGTTATATTTGTATTTAATAAACAGTATCTCTTAAAGATGTTATTTTAATTAAACTAGCTGCATTCATTGCAGCCACTGCAATGCACTACAAACTTTGGTGCCATAGAGTGTTCACGTAGCAGCAACATCGTATATGTTGACAATTGGAATTGATATGAAGGTGCAAGACAAATATAGGCAGGCAAGCTTCCCCCAGAGGAACTAGCTGAAGGATCTGCTTTGGGCTCCATTTGCTTTATGCTGCCCCCGTGGCACCGAAATTTACAAGTTTTGTTCGGTTTCATGGTTGTTCTACATTGTGTTCCTGGTTCGGTTTTGTAAGCTAAAAGAAATTTTTTATGCACATATCCAATGCAAGTATAGATTAATTATAACCTGCAAACAATTTCCTGAATGACAGTCAAGCGTTTTGATGTCCCTACCAATAAGAAAATACTCAAGAGGTTTGTTGTGACGTTATGATGGATGGCAAGAAAAACCTCTTTTGTAATTGCAATTTGAAAGCCATTGGCTGAAAACTTCGTATAATTGGAGGTGTATTATGTGGAATGCCCAGCTCTCGGTTTATAATAGCTACATATGAAAGGGGTAGCTGGTGGACATGTCAGGTCAAAATCTGCAGGGCATCAACCAAAGACTGACAATATTATCCTTAATACACTACATTGGACTCTACGTGCATGCCTTGAAGGCTCTATTCTCTCTAGGGATACTGACAATTGCCATCAGTGAATGAAAAAAATGGCCTGAGTTGCAAAGCTTCCATGTACTTATCTTGAGCACTGTTGTTGGTTTTGTTAAGCACTTACAACATTTGTGAAACACTTGTGAAATTAACTTATAATAGGGCATAAAATGTGCGTGTCAGTGATGTTTAGTTTTTACATAAAAATAATCAAATCGTATGCCAAAAATGCATGAAAAATCTGTTTTTTTTTATTCATGTAGAGCAAAGAAAAATAGTACTCTTGACTATGGTCATGAGACCTGGTTATCCCACATCCCTGGACCGTGCTTTGCTTGAAAGGAGTGGTGCAAAATGAAATATTCTGCATTTCATATGCGTGCTCGTTTTCTTGCTTCCGTTCCCATTTTTCTACAATTGTGCAGAAGCAGCTTGCCCAACAAGCCTCTCTTGTGAAACTTTATGCAATTTCATGACTCAACAGTTCATGGTGTGTGTATGACACTCTTGCGAATGCACAACATTGTTTGTCAGCATGTTGGTCAGGTCAAAACCCACAACCTGTTGGTTTCAGAGCCAATACAGTGTACCCCTCTGACAATTCCTTTACTTTCGTATTTGCATAGAAAGAGCTCTGTCCCGTCAGAGTGAATGCCTAAGGCAGTATACAAGGTTTATTGATCACCTTTCTAACTATCACATGCCCCTTAGCACAAAAAGAGTGTTCCGCCTGGGCCAGGAGTGGCGCTGGCTGACATTGCCAAATATTCTACAGAAAGAAGTGGACACCGGAGTACCCTCGGTTGGAGCATCAGAGTTCGAGTCTCATGGGTTTGGATACGACCGACGGAAAGGATGATCTTTTTGTCCACTTTAATTCTTATCATTTTAAGCAGGAGTCTTTGCACTGCAGGTAAAAAAGCACATATCCCTGTACTGTGCTGTCTGTCGGTTTCATTAGTTGTGTACAGCACAGAAAGTGGGCCTTGTGGACATTTTCACTAATTTGCATTCGAAAATGTGCAACTGCTTTAGGCTTCTGTGACATTTTCTAGTGCTCTGTAGGCTGCACTGAAGTGGTTTCAGTCAATTATGTCACTGTGCTCAACCATTTCACGCCCGTAGTGCCAATCATGAATCAGTGCCAAGTTGGGCAGTACTGTTGCTATTTTACAATCTGCTCTGTATAGTCATGTCTGGGTATGGTTTTTTTTTTTTTTTTGAATATAGGAGCGGTTACACAGCCTACTCGTATCTTCAAAATGGGCTCCGAAGCATGTGTTGCAATGCATGTTTGTCAGCACATGCATGTGCACACAATCTTGAGCAAGGGCTGTTTTTCATGTAGTTAATGGTTTTTTTAATATCTTGCCAATACCTATAGTCATTACGAAATGATCTCAACAACATTGATCTTTTGTAAACAGAAAAACCTCTACTATATGATATAGCTTTGTGTATGGCTAATTGTGGCAAATACACACCTAAAACAAGTAAGGAGAGAATTGCTTATAAAGGAAATGAATAAACTGGCAGACATCATGGATACCATGGGCTGATGATAGCAAACAAAGGTGTCTCGTGTTGTAAGGCCCATCATTTTTACGAAAAGAAAAGGAAAGAAAAATATATGAGGGTTGAAAAATCAGTTATTTTTTCTTGTTAGGTCAGTGTATAAGTGTCAACTAGTAATGATATTTGATGTACTTTTGACTAAATGCACCACATTTAGTGTCACACATTCAATAGAAAGACAGAGTGAGTAAGGGAGCAATGATAATTCATTTTAATAATAAATGCTCTATTAGAACATTTTGTGCATCTAAAGAAGAAAAAAACCTGTGCATGGCTCCACTCTTTGTTACCAACTTCAATTTGTAAATAAGTAATTGCACACATTGCACTGAGCCATTGATAAATGCCTTGAAATTGAACTTAGGGTGTCTTGGAACTGTAGTGAGTTGTAAGTCTGTACAAGTTGCCTGTTGTTAATAAAAGAATATATATGTGTGTTCGACATAGCCGCTGGTACAAAAATCAACAGGGGCAGATCATTTCTGGTGGGAGCCGAGAGTGACAAAGCTTTTTGTAAACCAGTGGGATATTGCAACACTTTTCTGGCTATACTAAAGGCTACTTGGCAATGTTATCATACCATTCACTTCACACAATCGTTTGTTAGCAGCGACTCGCAAAACTTCGCATGTATCATCTGGGGGAACAAAATTTCCACAATGAAGTGAAAGCATACGGAAGGCAGAAAGAGTGTCACACAGCAGGAATGCCTGTGTTGTATGAGCTGCAATCATTTCTGTGCTGTAAATTTATTACAAGCTAGGTCACCTATGCATTCCAGTTTTCTCGTTAGCCTTGACCGGGGCACAGAGAGCCACTCAATTTGCTTCTCGTCTGCCTCATAGATACAGCTTGTGATGTGCCATTGTGACTTCATTTAGTAGCATTAGTGAATATATCTAATTCTGTATAATTTCGTGCTGGAACACTACTCAATTGTCATGAAGGCACATCAGCTGAAGTGTTTGGCCTACGTGTTGTCAGTTGCAACTGCCATACATGTATGTGCCTCTGATAATTGTCAATGTCTATGAATGTGCAGTGGGCATGCAGCCAGTGCCTCGCCAGCTGGTGGCATTAGCGAGCCACCAAGAGGTGACCAAGAGGCACAACGATCCTCTCCAGTCTCAGCAGGGTAGGTGTGTTTTGATGCTGCCCTCATACTGCTCATTGTGATTAAGCTACAGGTTGTCAGATTGTGTTCTAGTTTAAGGTTTGGCGAGGAACCATTCAACCAGCATTTAGAAAAACCACTGTAGTGAATAATGTGTCTGCCGATGCCGAACAATCTCTTGGAGCTTATTCAACAGAGGCACACTCAACACGGAGGGACACTGAATACAGCCAGTTATTGCTGCGCGAGTCCTTACTTGAGCTGCAATCTTCCTGGCTAGCTCACATGGTAAAGTGTCTACCTCAAAAAGTTCTTGTTTGTCCCAGTCTCAAAGCCCATACCAAGGCATATTTTCTCAAACTGCAAAGCAATAAACTTCGAAACTGCTAATGACAGACCTGTGTGGGTTTCATTTATCGCTTTGTGCTACAGATGGCACCATGCAGGCTTTCAGGAAGTTTATTTATTTATGTGTGGTTTTGAGCCTGTCATGAGTTTGCCTGAAGACAACGAAGTAGAAAGAGAAACATGTGGAAAAGGTACGATGGTGGAGTCAATGGCCCGACGCATGTGTCACGAGCTGTAAACGAAGGTGGAAGCTTGATGAGCCGTCATTGCTTGCGGGGCTACGGGAGAAGAAGGTTGCATTGGCAGCTACATTCCTTCAGTGGGAAGCAGTGGGTTTTCGGTTCAGGAGGCCGTGATGCTGCCACTTCGTGGTGTGGCTTTTGACCTTGATGACACTCGGGCTAGTCTTGAAAGTGCTGCAGCATCTTTTGGCTGTCCTGGATGCACCACCAGCAGCCCCCTTTGGAACGTCGGCCAGAAGTCATCCCCAGAACGCCACGTCATCACTTCAAGTGGAGGCCGGGATTGTACTAGGCCTAATCGATGAGGACGCACTGCCGCATCGACGATGGCAACCAGGAGAAGGCTTACAGCAGCGTGGTTGGCCATTACACACAAAAGTGGATATTAAAAAGAACTGTTGGCTACATCGACCAACAAACAGAAGGTTGGACTTACGGCAATGGACAGAACCAAGTAACACTGTCTCATTCAGACTACAATTCCGCTGCGAAGCCTAAGTGGTCAGGCTGATGCTACTAACCGTGGCTACATGTACGAACTGATATCTTTATTGCCAGTTTCCTTTTGGAAAGTTGTTAGTAGTGTTCTAGGTTTTTGCCCTGTTTGTTTTATGGAGTGTTAAGTTTCTTCTTGAGTTTTTTTTATTTTTGATTGTTATTAAGCCATGTTTCCTATGGTGCCCAGCGTCTTTTCAATTAATTGCCAAAAGCACTTTCTCCCTGAAATCTGTGACAGAAGCACGCTTCTCTTTTTGCTGTTTTCTTGTTGCTGTGATGAAAAGAAACGTGAGAAACAATGTAACAATCACAGTACACTCATAGTAGTAGAACTCGTTTATCTAAACTTGCATGATCATCTTCCTTGCACATGAAATACAAGAAAAGAGAAGGCAGATATACCATATTTACTTGCATAATAAACGCACCCCCAATGTTAGTCGCCAAAATTTAGATTTTTTGTTTCCTACGCGTAATAAACGCACCCCCTACATTCATCTGCTGTAGTCCTGCTGACTGACACCTGGCGCCTTCTTACCCATTGGATTTATTCCATTTTTATTATTATGCCGACCCCCCTCAGCCACCTCGGCTTGCTCCCTCCCCCACTTCACCCATTGCTACGTGCCGTATTGTTTTGCTTTTTGTTTGGTGCTACACGTCCCCAGTCTTTTTTATCTATTCACCACAGAGGTGTTCACGATTGGTGCGAGTGTAGAGACGTTGCAGCTGATAAGCTCATAGTGAGCAAAGGTCACGAAACTGCCCGCGCCAACCAACGGTCACTTCCTGCAAGTACGAAACTTTAAGGCCCAACGACGTGCGTGCGATTTTCGAGCGATGACTACAGGACTTGCTGTCATGAAGGGTCATTTGTCACTATCGTGTCGCAGGTTTCTGGACTACCATAAAAAATTACTTGTGGCCCAGAAAAGATTGTGACCATTTTCGCAACATAGTAGTACTCCCGATTCTTGCTTCGCTTGTTTTCCGCGTGTACAAGAACTTTGCTTGTGAAAGCGAGGCGGTGGCCGTACTTTGTCGTTAATCTTGTTATTGACAATTTGTTTTGATGCTTCGTGGGTCGCTTGCTGCAATGTTGGTTGCTTGCTACAATGTGAACGGCAGCGTCGCGATCGTCGTGCACAGTTGCCGCAAAGTTGGCAAAGTGCATCGTAGTGCACGCTTCGGGGCGCCCCTCGAGGTCACAGCAGATACCGCTGTTGCGGTTAAGTGATTGGGAGTACAGATAGCCGCAAAACACTTTTATGGCATGCGGGGGCGATGCGGGGGCAATGCGGGGACAGCTTAAATAAGATTGCGCCATCAACCACCGAAGATGAGTAAAGTACAACAATGAATCCGTTTTCAAACATTGTACGCGTGTGTCAATTGCGAAAGACTAAGCGACCCAACTTATCTTTTGCATTACTGCATTTTTCGCTCATCCTGAAAAAGTTTTCATAAAACTTGCCCCGCATAAGAAACGCACCCCAACTTTGCTCCGATTTTTTTTAGAAAAAAAGTGCGTTCATTACGCGAGTAAATGCGGCATATCATACTTGAGCAGTGATGTACAGTGTTGCAGCAATGCCCACACAAAAGACAGAGCACAAGCCAAATACAGATACAGATAGTGCCAAGGAATGCAAATAACAGTAAAACCTCGTTAAATCAAAGTCGCTAGAACTGTGAGAAATCATCAAGATAAGTGGGTTTTCGAATCAACCGAACAAACAAAAGATGGGATGCAAGAAACTTGGAATTATTCAAAGTAATCAGGGCTGATCGTTTGGTGTGCTGGCTAGTTTGGGGCTCCAAGGGTCATGTTTTCGAGCAATACCTGGTGCTAGTTTTGTCACAAACATGGTAATGATGGGCCTCGCTGCTGCCACTGCCAGAAAAAAACAAAAACAAAAAACATTGTGATTTGCGCATTTGCAAAAACAAAGCATCTTCGCTGCAGCTCAGTAGTGACACACGAGGGGCAGCATGTCACCTGCTTCTGGCTGTGTCAGCACGTCATCATGTGACCATTCACCGATCCATTCGGGTAATATAAATAATTTTATTATAGTAAATGTGATAAAGTTCGCTATGTGTCTTCGCTGGCAAACATGATCATGGAAGCTTTTGAAGTAAGTTTTCATAGTAAGCGTTGCAGACAAGAATTCTGCCACCAGTGCAAGTGCTCAAATTGCTGGAGGAACCAGCAATCGGAGGTTCCTATACATCACAAATTCCAACAAACTATTCATTAATAATTTCTTTATATTACCAGAAGGAATAGGTTAATCATGACGTCCTGAAATTGTATAAAGAATGTGATATGCTGCTCATGCATCACTGCTGTGTTGCAGTGAAACATTTCTGGATTTTCACAGGCGCTCATTTTGGCTTACCACAAGACAATTTTTTTTCTTTTCTTGCGCTGGAAGTCGTGAGACTAGGGTGCTTCAGTGACCACTCATTAGTTTCGCTACATCGCATTGCTTTGTGACTGTTACTGGCTGTCATTTCCACGGATTTGCGGTGATGCCGGGATCAGGAATCAGCACATGGCTCCCAAAGTTTTCGAGTTAACCGGACTGGGGCTGACCACGGCTTCAAATTTCCACTCATACACTTGCAGTATACAGGACTGCATAACTATTTTGAATCAAGAAGGATTTCAAAATAACTGACTTGAAATAAGGACGTTCTATTGTATATGAAAGCAGGTGCTGGTTATTCATGTCACTAAAGAGGTGGCTGTGATTTCAGAAAGGTTAAAGTGGCTGATTTTTTTTTTTTTTAGCCAGGACACCAGATGGGAGGGTACATATTTTTAATTTTTATTTTTTAACGTCAACATGTTCCTTGCTGAGAACCAGTACAAATTGGCTTACATTTCTCCTTGACAAAAATGATGTCAGTAGAAGAGGCAGTAAGGGAAAGATGGAAGCTTGCAAAGAAGAAATTCCTAAACAGGAGTTATTTTGTCAAGTGGACTTGTCTTCTTCAAGGCTTTAGCTGATTTCCTTAGCGCTAGCGTGTATGCTTTGCGCCCGCTTCTCCATCTGAGCAAACTGTGCATGCGGGGATGTGGGAGGGGAAAAGGCTACTATGATGCAATATGAGTAAAAGGGAAGAGCTTCCTGTGAATAAAAAGATAGAAAATAAAAAAAGCAGGAAGTTTGGGGGGTGGGCATTTAGATGGTTTGCTGAATAATGGTTGTCAGAGGAAGCACCACTTCACAATGTTAGGTTAAGTTCCTAGAAGCAAGGCTTAACCCTCATTGGTTTTCATTGTGTATGTACCTTGTCGAATGGATTCAAGAATGTTTATACCTGTTGCTAGAGGGTATTGAACTTGTGAATAAGACATGACTGGATATTTTCGGTTTCTTGGGGATTTGAAGTTTGACTCAAGTATGCAAAGTTCGAGATGGTCAGAGTGATGACCTGCTACATCAAAATGCTGTGCCCCTGCTCTCATTAATTTCCTTGCCGTGACAATATGACCATTCCATTATGTGCACAACATTTGCCCCCACAGGGGCGTCTGCACAAGTATGTGTATGGCGCATAGCGACACAAGTCCGAGCTAACGGGGGGGCGTGCATGGCTGAGCCATGTCTAGAGAAAAGGGTATCCTGGGGTTTGAGTTGAAGCCGGGTGATCGGACCTTTAAGGCCCCCCAATAGAGGCAACACACTCCTTTGGCCCCAGCTTCACAAAGACGGCACCCCTGGGTTGACCTGCCCGGGGGAAATCGGCTGTTGTCTTTTCCTGTCCTCCTCTCGTATCTTTGTGTTTCTCTCATACGTTTATGGAAATCTGTCCTGTCCTCTTTTCCTCTTCCTTCTAAATTTTCTAGCGGCGGGGGTTAACCCTGTGCAAATAGCCTACCTTAGTCTAGGGGCATTGGGTTATGGTAGCATTGTACGGCTGACGCCTGCAAGCTTTCAGCATCCACAAACTTCTAGCGTCCTCTTCTTGGGCTCCATGGTGGGTGGCCGCCAACGCTTCGGAACAAAATTCAACTGGCATGCATAGAGCATATCCCCTGCTAAGTGGTTGTACCATCGCCTTAAAGCGGGTAGGCACCGAAGACTTCAATTCTTTCATCTGGCCACATGAAGACTTCCCCCACTTCCTTGTCATACACACTAAGAAAACTGATAAGCAAGCTGGAACTGTATTGCCCTCTGTAGTAACCAGGTGTCTTACAGAAATTCTTGGGGCCGAGTACAAAGTTACCGAAATGGCCAGTGGAGATCTCATTCTTGAAGTCCGGGAGAAAGAACAGGTTGAAAAGCTAGACTAAGGCATAACTTATGGTGACATACCGATCAGTGTAACACCGCACAGATCAGTGAACTCCGCTCGCGGAATTGTATCAGATGCATATGTGTTTTAGCTGTCTGAAACTGAACTACAACTGGAGACAACAACTACAAAATCAGGAGAGACAATAAGGAAACGCCAACCAAAGACCTACCCCGTATTTACTCGCGTAATTCTCACACTCGCATAATTCTCGCACCCCCCACATCGCCCAACAGAAATATGATTTCTTTTTTTCCTCGAGTAATTATCGCACCCCCAAAAACTGCCGCAATAATGTCGTCTGCTCGTTCAAACCACTGATGATGATAGCACACACCATCTGGCACCATCTCTTATGCATCAAGCGTTCTAATATTGCACGGAGATTCAATTCAATCTAAGCCAAGCCAAAGTGGCAAGTGCGCGTTGCGGCGTGTTTTGTATGTTGTGTCGGTAATCTTGTCACGTTATAAGGCGATACCGAAGCTACATGGCTAATTTCAAGCTGAATGTGATAGATTGTGCACTAAACAACGGCAACAGGGCCTCCGGTTGGCCCTTCAAAGTCTACGAGTTTTGTGTTCGCTACTGGTGACGGCAGCTGAAAGCCACCAAGACGCGTTGGGATTTCGGTGTGCCTAAAACTGGGATTGATGGTAAACATTATTTCTTCTGAAGGAAACCATTCGCCATTGGTGCCGAAAGGACGACGTGGCTCAGCCGAGCGCGTCAAGAAAGATATAAAGTTGATAACAGGACCAGGAGACTGTCCTGGCACCACAAAAAAGCCGCAACATTATACCTGAACACAGAACACTTTTCCCTCTGATATGGCAACACAAATTGTCCAACCGAATGCCCGAGGCATTCTGAGAAACCTAGATGATATTTGGAAAATATTGCAGCATATCAATCTGAGGCTGTTCTTTGTTCAGAAGCTCATCTCAAGCCATCACACAAAAATTTTTTAGTGTGGTACATCATATTTCGCAATGACCGCCACAATGACCTCAAAGCATCAGGAGGTGTGGCCATAATAGTAGAGCAGTTTGTTGCTTGTCAACACTTGCACCTTCGTGCCTTGCTAGAAGCAGTAGCCCTGCCCCGCCGCGGTGGTCTAGTGGCTAAGGTACTCGGCTGCTGACCTGCAGGTCGCGGGTTCGAATCCTGGCTGCGGCGGCTGCATTTCCGATGGAGGCAGAAATGTTGTAGGCCCGTGTGCTCAGATTTGGATGCACGTTAAAGAACCCCAGGTGGTCGAAATTTCCGGAGCCCTCCACTACGGCGTCTCTCATAATCATATGGTGGTTTTGGGAATGTTAAACCCCACATATCAATCAATCAGAAGGAGTAGCCGTTAAGGCCATCCTGTTTGACCAGCTTATCACTGTCTTTTGTACATTCCACCTGAATATCGTTTGCAGTTAAGGGAATTAGGGGAACTTGTGGACCTACTGCCTGAGTCCTACATTTTAACTGGCGACTTCGATGCCCATAACATGCTATGGGGCAACATGTGTTGTGGTGCAAGGAGTCGTACGATTGAAAAATTAATTATGTGTTCCAATGCAGTTCTACTAAACAACAAAGAGCCCACTTTTTTTAGCACCGCACCTACCCTATTTGCTCACATAATGAACGCACTTTTTTTCTAAAAAGATCAGGGCAAAGTAGGGTGTGTGTTTACTATGCTGGTTAAACTTTATGAAAACTTTCTCGAGATGTGCAAAAATGCAATAATGCAAAAAAAAGAAATTAAGTTGCTTGGCCTTTCACAATCGACATATGCGTACAGTGTTTGGGAACAGTTTTTTTTTTTTTGCACTTTACTCATCTTCGGTGGTTGATGGCACTATCTTCACCAACCTGTCCCTGCGCTGCACGCGCATGCCATAAAAGCGTTTCGCAGCTATCTTTTCTCACAACCGTTTAAATGCATGCACCAGAACGATATGGCACCAATTAAGACAAGACGCTGACGATCGGGTGCACTTGGTGGTCGACAATGTTGGCATGGTCTGGTCACTCTGGGCCAGCGACGCCAATGATAGTGTAACGAAACCAGTGATCAAAAACTGAGGAGAAACTGGTCAACCGTCCTGTCTTTGAAAGATCACTGGCAGTATGAAAACACGAGCTTTGTCTGCGATTGAGGTGTGCTCAGATTAGCGGGGAACAAAGGATGAAAAGGTGCATAACAAAAAATGGTCGGGTTGGGGAGAGTGGCCACTAGAGAGCTGCAGAGGCAGGTTTGGCATTTAACAATAAGTATCTGTGGGCACCTCACTGATGGCTTATCAGCGGTGGTAAGGTAAAATGTGGTTTCCTGGGAAGTCGTCGGAGCACCGACTCTGCTTGCTTTAACCGATTGGCAGCGCTCAGAGACGTTCGTTGTAAGTGAGATTTAGTGCCACTAAAAAAATTGGCAGATACCATGTACCGTGGGAATCGAGGATATGTGAAGCACGAACGAGAAAGGTTGATATGTCACTTTAAAATCAGCACAATGTTATGAGGTGGAGGTAAATGACGCTGTTCATCACTTCCGTGTCATAATTATCATGTTTGGGTGTGTCGCTTACCTTCGTCATCTAGTGACGTCACGTGATACCAAATTTAGTACATGTGGAGCTAGCGAAATGGCCGCGAGCGCGCTATGAGCGTGGTGTGTTGTCATGTTCTTACATCACATGCGTTTCAGGGATATCATGTTTGCAGCAGTCATACATTTCGTCATCCATTGATGTGACGTAATACCAAATTTAGTATATGTCGAGCTAGCAAAACGGCTGCGAGCGCATTATGAAGGGCCCACCCAATATGCTCCAATGTAGCATTGTCGCACACGCACGCTGGGCACAGCGACGCTAGGTTAGCAAAACGCGAGCACTCTATAGTCTGACGCCAGGCGCGAACGGCACGACCAGCGTCCGTCGGCGTTGCCCGATGCCAACCGGTGCGAAATGCGACATGCTAGATTTCGCGCCGATGCGTTACCCAGACAACACTGCGTCTCCCTCTTTTCGTGACAGAGGGACGCTGGATGCGCTGAAACGCGCATGCGTCAAAGCGATGCAGTGCTGCGCGCACCTGTGAGTATATGTCAGGAGCGGCGCCTGGCTTGGAAACGACGGCACGACGCAATGAAATGAACGCTGGCGAGCACACGCACCGCGTCACGTCAAAATGTATAGGCGCCTTGACTGTGGCATGTAGTCATGTTCTTATGTGACACGCATCTCATGATTATCATGTTTACACACATACCTTCATGATACATTTACGTCACATAATACCAAATTTGGCATATGTGAAGCTAGCGAAATGGCCGTGAGCGTATCACAAGTGAGGCTTGTAGTTTTGTTGTTACATGACACACATGTCGTGATTATCATGTTTGGATTCGTCATTTACCTATGTCGTCTGTTCGCGTCGCGCAATACCGAGTTTCGTACATTTGAAGCTAGCAAAACGGCCGCGAGCGCATTATGAGCTAGCATGTAGTCATGTTGTTACATGACATGCATCTCATGATTATCATGTTTGCACCGGTCACATACCTTCGTCATTCATTCACGAACTGTAATACCAAATTTGGTATATGCGACGCTAGCGAAATGGCCGCGAGCACATCATCAGCGTGGCATGTAGTCATGTTGTTACATGACACGCATGTCATAATTTTCATGTTAGTGTCTGTCGCTTGTGGTCGCCATGCAATAATGTCGTACCATACCAGTTTTGCAACATGTTATGTGAACGAAACCACCGTAAAAGCTGCAGGACCATGAAATATAAATCATGACATTCATGACACACATGTCATGATTTTCATGTTATGACTGGTCAAATATGTTTTTCATACAGTCATATTATGCCATACCAAGTTTGGTATCGATATCATTATCGAAACGGCCAAGAGAGCTAAAAGTCGTAGGCGGCTAGGCAGGCAGGCAGGCAGGGCAGGGCAGGGCAGGGCAGGGCAAGGGCAAGGGCAAGGGCAAGGGCAAGGGCAGGGCAGGGCAGGCGCTAATATCATTTGTTTTAATCAACAGTTTATTTTAAGTGGGGCCATTATACGTGGGCTTGAGTGCTATATTCTTGAGTTAGGTCTAAGACCAATTTTTGACTGTAGGTGTTGTTGCTGAGTTGTCTGATAGCTTTTTTATGTTTTTTTATAGGTGCGCTGTTGTGTGGCAGACACTGATGCAACAGACAGGTGTGTGTAAAAGACACCTATATGCGTACATTGCAACAGAGGTTCATTAGAAAATAGAAATGTGGTACTCTGCTTACAAGAGACACTTGTATAGAAGACGAGAATTGCTCCTTGATTCAAGATTCGTATAATCATGTTCAGCCGTATTTTAAACGCTGTAGCAGAACATCATACAGACATGTAGTATGATTATATCGCTCAACAGTAGCCATTTGCTTTATCTTCCTTCTTTTTTCTTTCTTGTTTCCTGCAGCCAATGGAGTTCATTTTCTCAAGACATCGATGGGAACAACGCTCATGGGATCAGCAGGACAGCCATCTATTTTTAGTGTTGCTGCTGGCATCGCTCCTTCAGCTGCAAGCATGGTTAGTAAGCTAAACAATGCATACTCCGCTTTACACGTCAGGTGTAGGGCTGTAAGAGCTATGCAAGAAGTTAATCCGTAAAAGCCGTGCATCTCACGCGGGGATGTCATTACCCTAAATGTGGCATCCTTGACTGGCGCTGTTTGTATGCTTCCTGAGCTTATGGCGAAGTCCACAGCATGAATATAGATAAGGTGACTCCAAGTTATCCAGAACAATACAATTGATAACCATATGATTATACTGTTGTGCACATTTTTACTAGACAGCAGGGACAAGAAAGGCACCACACTTGCTACGAGTGTCAGTGGTAGAAAAAAAATAGAGGAGGATCTTAATTTCAAGTCTGGTGATGCCATGCTGCCAATTTCCCCACAGGGTGGGTGCCCTTCTAAACAACTATGAACTTCGTTTTTCTGAGCACCAGGCCAGAAGTGCGCTTGTACGTATTTAACCAGTAGGTGCCTGGCGGCAGCAATTCCTCGTTTCCCACAGTTAGGCGGATGCTTAACTATTTCAGCAAGGCTATGGTGGAAGTTCTACATGCTAGAACCTTATCTAGTGAGGCAAGTCTAGCTGTACTATTCGGGAAGATAGAGGGTGTTAAATGGGATGTAATAGGGCTCAGTGAGGTTAGGAGGGCAGATGAGGCCTATACAGTGCTACAGAATGGGCACGTCCTTTGCTACCGTGGCTTAACCCACAGAAGAGAGCTCCCTGCGGTGTGCGGTTTTTTATCCACAAAAATATAGCCGGTAACATAGAGAAACACTATAGCAGTAATAAAAGGGTGGTAGCTATTATAATTAAACTAAATAAAAGATACAAAATGAAGGTGTTATTTGCTGGTCGAGCACTGCACTTTGGCGCAAGTGAGGTAGACACAGGCTGACAAGCTGGTAAGAATAGGCTTTTTTTTTTCCGTTTAAGTTCCAATATAAAGACAAGTTTAAGAAAAAGAGAATTGGAAACAAGGTAAGGGAAACATAAGATAGGAGCGTTGGCTTCAGTTGAACCAAAAGGTGATAAGCGTGACACTTCAATTACAACATTTCTCCACCATTAATAATGGAGACGCTGCACAGGTTTTCGCTGTCGTACTGAGCGTTGGAGCTCCGTGGTCACTGTAGACTCAAACAGTCTTTGCCTGGTCTTGGGATGATGACGGCAACTGGTGTGGTGAATCACGGAGTTCCATCTTTACGTTCGACCCGAATCCAGGAGTTTCTTGCGTAGTTTTCATGATAGGCATTCTTTCACCTTCCTTGTCACCGTAGGGTTCAGTGGAGTCAGTTTTTGTGTGAACGTGATCTATGTGTCTTCGAAAAAGGCCCTCTGGCATCTCTACAGTCACCATCCTCGCTCTCTCGCCTGACTTCACCGTACCAGTCTTCCACTTTTCACCCTTGCCAATGTTGCAGATGTAAACATTCGTGTCTAATGCCATGGTCCATTCATCCAATCCATGCGATCTTCCTGCAACCAAGGGCAGAAACACACGTCCAGATGAGACCTAATTTAATAACCCAGGAGAAGTTCCGAGGGTGACTTTCCTGATGCCAAGGATGTTCTCCGTAATTGAAGAGTAGTCGGCAAAGACGATCTTCTTGTCGGCCTGCATGGTTAATCTTCGTCAGTCCCTCTTTTACAGTTCGAACGGCTCCCTCGGTGAGGCCATTTGACCGTGGGTAAAACGCACCGGGAGCAAGTGAGTTATGTTGTTTTCCTTCATGAAATCGGCAAACTATTGACTATTGAACTGCGTTCCATTGTCTGAAACCAGGGTGCGAGGAATGCGGAACCTGATTAACATGCTGCGTAGGCAAGTGATAGTTGAAGATGTGGTCGCCTGCTTCAATGGTACAGCCTCGATCCACTTGCTCTGCGAATCTACAAGAACAAGGATCATGTTTCCACTTATTGGCCTCGAGAAATCTACATGTACTCTCGACCAGTTTTCCTGGCATGTCGGCCAGCTGATTGGTGGGGCAGATGCCGGCATTGGCCGATTCTGAATGCAGCTTGTACAGATAGCTGACATTTGTTCGATGTCGTGGTCCATGCCAGGCCACCAGAAAGCTGACCGAGCGATTGCCTTCATCGCCGATGATCCTTAATGCGTTTTGTGCAACATGTGCAACATTCTGTGTTGCACGTTGTCAGGTATGACAACCCTACGGCGCCAATAGAGCAAATGATATGCTAGCGAAAGCTCTAGTCGCGGTCGAAAAAAGGATGCAACCTTCGTTCTAGTGCTTTGGCGCTTGTAGGCCATCCACTCCTTGGGTACTGCACAACTTTGGCAAGCACGGGGTCACTGGGGGTTAGTGCCTGCAGTACTTCTGTGGGGACCGCGCCCTCCTGAAAGCATGCAAGGGCTAAAACATAGTTAGGTGTCTCGCAGTCCGTGGATGGCTTTGAAGTCTGTCGTGGTAATCCACTGAGAGCGTCCGCTATCAAAAGCTGCTTGCCTGGGGAATACTGCAGCTTCTAGCGAACTCCTCCTGAATACAGCACCCAACGCTGTATATGAGCAGCAGCCAGCTGTAAGGTTGGCCGATCTGGTCTCAGCAGGACCAGGAGCAGCTGGTGGTCTGTGACAAGGGTGAACTCTTTGCCTAGAAGATAATCACAAAACTTCATTACTCCAAAGACCAGAGCACACGTCTCTCGTTCAGGCTGTGAATAATTTTGCTCTGCTTTCGACATTGTCCTGGAACGGAACCTGATGCACTCGTTCTTGTTCCCTTTCGTGTAAAAAAGCACCGATGCCTCTTTGTGATGCGTCACACTCTAGTTTCAGCGGCTGTGATGGGTCAAAGTGCACTAACACCCCTGCTTGCAGCAAACACCGTTTTGCTTTGTCGAACGCAGTTCGTTCTTCATCTGCCCAGTGCCAATGGCTGTTTTATTCCAGCAGGCGATACAATGGAACGTGCACAGACGATATGTTCGGCAAAAATTTTGAGTAGAAACTAATCATGCCAAGAAACGAACTCAGCTCTGCTACTTTTTTCGGGCTGGGAGCTTCTGCGATATCTTCGACGTTTTTTTAAATCGGATGCAGCTCATGCCGATCGATTTGATGGCTAAGATAGGTAACAGCCTCTAGCCGAAATTTGCACCTGTCAAGGCAAAGTTTCACACCAATTTCGCGGAAAGGCTGCAGAACGGTTTTTAGCCGTTCTTTCCTGCTTTTTCGGACACGAAGACAATGTCCGGATAAGCTTGGGCGCCTGATAAGCCTTGCAAAACTGTTTCCATCCTACGTTGGAAAATAGCTGGCACAGAGGCAATGCCGAAAGGTAATCTATTATAATAGAAAAGACCTTTAGGTGTATTGATCACGCAAAGCTGGCGTGATTCATCAAGTGGGACTTGGTTTTATGCATCCTGTAAATCCTGCGTACTGAAATGCTTGCCACCGTTCAAGGACACGAACGTGTCATTGATTTATGGTAATGCATACTGTTCCAGCTCACAGGCCGCATTTAAGGTGACCTTAATGTCGCCACAAATCCTTATGGTGCCGTCCGGGCATAGCCCATTCAGAATGCAGCACCGGTGACAAAATGCCCAGTGCCACCAGTCTATCAGGCTCTTCAGATACCTTGTCGTGTAGCGCGAAAAGAATAGGTTGGGCCTTACTGAACTTGGGCATGGCTCCCTCTTTCAGTTGCAGGTGCGCCGCTGGTTCTTTCATGAGGCCTAGTCCTGAGCTGAAGACGTCTGGAAACTCGTATATCACATCGGCAAAAACCTGCGTGGTGGTAGGCTGCGCCGATGGTGGCTCAGCTGAAAAGCTGAGAAACGGGGAGCCTGCATTAGTCAGAAGGTAAATTAGGTCTCGGCCACATAAACTTGGACCGGGGCATTCTAGGACCACCAAAGGACATTCTATCGTTGCACCGTCGTACGATACCGGAAACAATAGCTCTGCCACAACTGGCAATTTTCCCAAATAGCATGACAGCTTTGTTCCTGATGGCTTTAACACAAGCCAAGCGTTTTTGTGTTGGTCAAAAAGCTGACGAGATACGATGCAAACTGGCGAAACAGTGTCAATAAACATTGATACGTCAACACCTCCCCACTAGAAGTTCTGTCGTATTGCGGCTTCCTGTCGTTGCGATCGTAGCGTCCAGATGTACGAACTTTCGTCTACGCCTTTATCTGTCTCCTCTTCATTAACAGTCATAACTCTGCCCCATAATCCCGAGGCTGCTTGTCGAGCTTGAGACCTTGCGATTTCCTCATTCTGGCATTTATGAGCTAGGTGACTGCGTCCACCGCAGCGATAACAACACGCGCCATTTCAACGGCAGGCATTACTGTTGTGCCTGGCACGGCTGCAATGCTCGCATTCGGCGCATGCCTCTTTGTTCGTGGGTCACTGCGCTTTGATTTTTAGCGCCAGTGATGATTCTCGAGCTATTTTATGGGCGTCACTATCTGTAGCTTCTGCGGAGAGTGCCATTGTTTCAGCGACCTCTAAAGTCAGATTTTCTTTTGTCAGCATCTGTTTTTGCACTGCACTCGATCTGATGCCGCACACTATTCTATTCCGTAGCATACGGTCGAGCATGGTACTAAAATCACAGTAGTCCGCAATCCGACGAATCTCAGTAATGAATTCTCGAACGGACTCACCATCCACCTGGCAGCAGTTGAAAAAGCGGAAACTTTCTGTTATCTCATGGCGCTTGGGATCAAACTGCTCGTCCAGGGCTTTCACGACTTCGTCGTACTTCAAAGCATTAGGCTTCTTGGGCGCTACTTAAGAGGCACTATCTTCTGCAGCTTTGCCCTTGTGGCAGCATGGCCCTGCGCCTTGAGGGGAGGGAGGGGTCTCCCATGCGCCCGTTCCACGCTTCCCCGTTCTTTCCCATTCCTGCCACGTAACCCTTCTCCTTTCAACAACGTGCGAAGAGAGAGGAAAAAAAAAAAAGCTGCCGTGGAGTGTTGCTTTTCTCTGAAATGCCGATCTGCTTCTCTCCGCTTGGAGACGCTCCTCCTTTCTCGTCATGTGCTGGCCATGCTGCGGCTGTGTAGCGGAGAGACTAGGCAGTCGTTGTCGTCGTCTTTAGAAAGTGTCGGCGCTGGACATTTCCGCGCGCAGCTTCTCTTGCCAGGAGAATGCTGAAGCCGAAGTAGAAATGCTTTGCAAGCTGCGTGGGAAATTGATTCACTTGCTGCAAGGCAAACGTGTGCAGATGCGCATCACCGAATACTTCAATTAATAACGGATGTCCTGTGATTTGTGAATAAATGTAAGTCTTCTGAAACTTCCCCCTCGTGTGTTAGCTCAATGTACATGCGCCCCTCCATGGAGAGCCCTTAGTTTATTTAGCTTTCGTTAATTCGAACCTCTTTCAATTCGAACAATTCGGGCTCCTTCGAGTTCGAATTATCGAGATTCCACTGTATAACATAGAGAGAATCGAACACTCTCTAAAGATTGGAGGAAGCGTCAAAGCGGTCAAGAGAAAACTTGTGATAGACAAAAACCAGATGTATGCACTAAATGACAAGGAAGGCAAAGTAACTGCTGAGTCTACCGTGGGAAAAAATTGGCGGGAAATGCCATGCTGCGCACCAGACGTGCGAAGACGAGAGCACAGGGCAGGGCTGCACGTGAGCACGCAATCAAAAGAGAAGAAAGAGGAAGGGCTCTACCAAGGCAAGACAAGTGTCGGTCTTTTCTCTGTCTCAACATTAACTACAGCCGAATCTCGATAATTCGAACTCAAAGGGGCCAGAAAATTTGTTCGAATTAAAAGAAGATCAAATTGATGAAAGCTAAGTAAACGGAGGGCTCCCCATGCAGTGGCACATGTGCATTGAGCTAAAACACGAGGGGGAAGTTTCAGAAAACTTACATTTATTCACAAGTCACAAGACATCCGTCATTATTTGAAGTAATCGGTGATGCGCGTCTGCACACGTTTGCCTTTCAGCGAGTCAATCAATTTTGCTCGCAGCTTGCAAAGCATGTCTACTTCGGCTTCAGCATTCTCCTGCCAAGAGAAGTTGCGTGCGGCAATGTCTAGCACTGACACTCTCTAAAGACGACAACAACGACTGCATCTCCGCTGCTACCCTCTGCGCCAAAGCCGCAGCGTGGCCAGCACGTGACAGGAAAGGAGGAGCGTCTTCACGCGGAGAGAAGCAGATCGGCATTTGAAATAAACCAACACTCCATGGCAGTTCTTTTTCTTTCTTTTTTGATCTCTTTGCGCACGTCGTTGAAAGGAGAAGGGTTACGTAGCAGGGATGGAAAAGAAGGAAGCGTGGCACCGGCACATGAGAGAGAGCCACACTCTGTGGCAGCTTTTTTTCTCTCTCTCTCTCTTTCTTTGCGCATGACGTTGGAAGGAGAAGGGTCTTAACGTGGCAGGGGTGGAAAAGGGAAAAGTGTGGCACAGGCGCGTCGCAGATCGGCATTCGAGAGAGCAAACATTCCACCGCAGCCTTTTTTCTTTTCCTTTCCTTTCCTTCGCGCACAGTGTTGAGGTGTCAAAGGTGCTATCGCCAGATTGGGTGGGGTGCTGAGAGCATTTCGGAGTGCAGTATGTTCGAATTAACCGTCGCAAGTGCTTGCATGTTCGAATTACTGGGCATTTTCGCCCATTGAAATACACATAGCTTTGACGGGCCCTCATCGTGAGTTCGAATCAGCCGGAAGTTTGAAATAATCGTGTTTGAAATAATGATATTCAACTGTACTAATATGGACACGATAGATAAAATAGCGGAGGAGTTTTACAGAGATCTGTACAGTAGCCGGGGCAAGCACAACTATAATGCAAAAACTAGCAGTAACCCAGATGATGTCCCGCCAGTAATGAAAAAAGTAGTCAAGATAGCCTTGGAGGGAATGCAAAGAGGCAAAGCTGCTGGTGAGGATCAGGTAACATCAGATCTGCTGAAAGACGGAGGACAGATTGTGTTAGAAAAACTAGCCACCCTGTTTACAAAGTGTCCTCTGATGGGGAGGGTACCAGAATCTTGGAAGAATGCTAATATCATCTTAATAAGAAAGGGGATGCAAGGACTTGGAGAAGTACAGGCTGATCAGCTTGCTCTCTGTGGTATACAAGCTACTTACAAAAGTGATTGCTTACATAATTAAGACAACGTTAGAATACAATCAATCAAAGGAACAAGCAGGATCTCGAACAAGCTACTCAACAATCAACCACATTCATGCTATCAATCAGGTAATAAAGAAATGCTCAGAATACAGCCACTATACATAGCCTTCATAGATAATGAGAAGGCATTTGATTAAGTAGATATCAGCAGTCATGCAGACACTGCGTAATCAGGGCTCGACAGAACATATATAAACATCGTGAAAGAAATCTACAAAGGATCAACTACCACCATAGTGCTCTATAAAGAAAGTGACAGAATACCAATCAAGAAGGGTGTAAGATAAGGAGATAAGATCTCCCCAATGCTACTTACCGGGTGCTTACAGGAGGTTTTCAGAAGCCTAGAATTGGAAGAGTTAGGGATAAGAGTTAATGTAGAGTACCTTAGTAACCTGCGCGTCGCCGATGACATTGCATTGCTGAGTAACCCAGGGGACGAATTGCAACCCATGATTACTGAAATAGACAAGGAGAGCAGAAAGGTAGGTCTTGAAATTAATCTGCAGAAAACAAAAATAATGTACAACAACCTCGAAAGAGAACAGCGCTTCGAGATAAGTAATAGTGCTCTTGAAGGTGTAAAAGATAGATATGCTTAGGACAGGTAATAACTGCGGAGCCGACCCATGAGATTGAAGTAACTGGAAGAATAAGAATGGGGTGGAGCACATTTGGCAAGCACTTTCATATCATGACAGGTAGATTGCCACTATTCCTCATGTGGAAGGTATATAACAGCTGCATCTTGCCGGTACTTTGCTATGGAGCAGAAGCCTGGAGACTTACAAAGAGGGTTCAGCTTAAATTGAGGACGACGCAGCGAGCAGTGGAAAGAAAAATGGTAGGTGTAACCTTAAAAGACAAGAAGAGAGCAGAGTGGACTAGGGAACAAACTGGGGTTAAGGATATCATAGTTGAAATCAAGAAGAGGAAATGGACATGGGCCGGGCATGTAGCGCATAGGCAAGATAACCGCTGGTCATTAAGGGTAACACACTGGATTCTCAGAGAAGGCAAGCCCGTTAGGTGGGCAAATGAGATTAAGAAATTTGCGGGTATAAAGTGGCAGTTGCAAGCACAGGACTGAGTTGACTGGTGAAACGTGGGAGAGGCCTTTGTTCTGCAGTGGACGTTGTCAGGCTGATCATGATGATGATGATGATGGAATAAGTTACGCCCAGGGACCTTCGAAGAGCCTTTTGGGGCTACCTTTCGAGATGAGTACCCAGAAACAATAGAGCGCCAGGTCGGCGTACTCCTCTGCCCACGGGGAAAAACCGGTGGGTCTCCCGGGAGGTCAGCACTAAGGACCCACCATTTTTTTATTTTCTTTTTATACGTGGTGCTGTTTTAGACTTCAGGAGTCGTTAGGAACATGCATCTGCCCGAAAACACCAACAGCAACCCTAAGTTATAAACATTTTTTTCTGCTCCAAAGACGCTTATGGCTGCTCCAAAGCACCATATTTCCGCTCCAGAATCTGCTCCGAAAAGCAAAATGTCCTTTCTATCACTGTGACTGGTACAACACAGCATTGCACACACAGGAGAACCGAAAACCCGGAACGAAAAATTCCCGCAGATTGGCGGTCAATGGAACATACGCAGCAAAACATAACAACAGGAACGTAAACTCACATGTAACACGCCATAGAATACAGGCCATTGACTCGCCTTATAGCCGACGCACCCAAAACTGGTGAGGCCACTAAGCGAAGGGCGTTTCGTCCGTGCGTCGCACGCACGTAGCAAACACCCCTCGTGCCTAGCGCGACAGATGCAGCATCACATCATTCGCCTGCCATCAAAGAGCCCCTGGGCTCGTCTTGCACCCTTTTTTATCTGGTCACAACTTTTTCACTCCCCGTCACTTTTTTGGATGCTGACGCTCGGCGCGCGCATGTGCAATGCGCTTGTGCTCTCCTCACTCTGCTTCCACCGTGCGTGCTATAGATAAGCGCTCATTGGCCCGACACTCCCCCCCCCCCCCCCCCAAGAATGGACAATCCTTTGAGTGTCGTAGTCCACCGAATACTAAAGAAAATAATGAACACTATAAAAAATACAAGATAGTAAACTAAGACGCAGTCCCTGATTAGTGTACACAGTTCGTCGGGCACCACATCACTTCATTATTAGCCGTGTGTCCATGTCGACGCAGTTTGTCAGGCACCACAGCACATCACCACTTGTCGCATGTCTTTGTCATGAGTTGCATTTGAACGAAGCTTGCGTACACCTCGCGTAACTCTTTGTTACCTGTTTTTTTCCCGCCAGTTGCACAGAATGGAAAATGCACGTAGCGTGTGGTGGTGTTCACAGCGGGCAGGGCTGGCGTTCCATGACTGGTGTCAGCCTTGTGCTTTGTCGCTGGCTAGGTAGGAAGCACTAAAGACACTGCGGGTGTTCTGCAAAAGGTAACATTACTATAGCAGGACCAGAACAACTACAAAAAAGTGAAAGACCAATGGACCCCCTTGCGCAATAGCTGGTGAAGTGGCCTGACCACATCAGCACAGTGAGGAATGAAGTGGCGGTAAAAGCCTACCATGCCCCAAAACTGCTGCAAGCTTTTGACACCCGTTGGGGGTGGATAATGCAGGATTGCCTGAAGTTTCTGTTCATTTGGTCGCACTGTGCCTTGCTCGACAATGAAACCTAAGAGGTTGATTTTGTTTGAAACCAAGTGAACTATTTGGGGGTTGATGGTGATAACTGCTTTCTGCATTCTTTGCAATACTGCGGTTTAGTGGATCAGGTGCTCGTCGAGGGTTTACGAAAAAACTATCACGTTATCCATGTAGGCCATTGCATAGTTGAATATGGCGTCTCGAAGCATAATGTCCATGATGCGCTGAAATGTGGCGGGAAAATTGCACAATCCGAAAGGTAACCTCGTAAACTTGAACAATTCCCTGTGACAAGCAAATGCCGTTTTCTCGACATCGCACTCTGCTAACGGAATTTGCAAGAAGCCTCTGCTGCAGTCGAGGGTAGTGAAGAATCTGACGGCTCCAAGGGAGTACATAACAAAGTCAATCGATGGGAGCGAATAAGAGTCTCGAACCGTGATGGCATTTAACCGCCGGTAGTCGACGCACAATCGCGCAGAGCCGTCCTTCTTCGGAGCCAAAATAACTGGAAACGCCCATGGACAGTTGGTGCTCTTACTGCACCAGTGGCGAGCATTTTTTTGAGGGCAGCAAGCAGAAGTGCTCGCTTGTGCACCCCCAAGGGAGTGCGGATTGAAACCGATAGGACGGGCGTCACCTGTGTCAATCCTGTGTTCTAATACATCAACCTTGCCAAGAGCCTCCGTGAACAACGCCGCAAAGGGCTTCTGGGCTGTTTCGATTTTAGCTTTCAGCTCTGATGCCCCTTCGAAGCATTCCATAACAGTCAAGAAGTCAGTTGTGGTCTCCAAGAACGAATGCACTTTTGTTGCAAGCAAATTAGACGGGGGTTCTGGCGAAGTAGGCACCAACGTGAGTGGATGTGCATTGATGCTGTGGCTGTAAGTGCCTGTACGGATATTAAGCATGATTCCCGACTTGGCTATAAAATTGCGTCCCAAGATCATGGGGCAGGAAAGTCCGGGTATATGTAGGAAACGGTGACAAAATTTTCGCCTGTCTGGTGTAACCACTAAACGAGCTGCGAGTGTAAAAAGCACGACCTGAGCAGAAGCCCCTCACAGATTAGTGCTGATCACTAATCGCAAAGCTAAGCCTTTGACCTCGCAGGCATTCTTGATGCGATCCCCGAAAACAAAAAACAGCTGAGCCAGTATCTAAAAGAGCCGGGACTTTTATTCCTGCCATGGAAACCATCACGAATGGTGCTTTGCTAGCGTGGGGAAGGAGAGATGGCAGATCGCTGACTGTATTGGAGAGTAGACCATGGCTGTCGGGCAGGGGGCACTCTGTAGGAGCGTTGGTTCCTTGGTTCTCACGTTGTTGTCCAAGTGGGATAGGATGTGGCTTTATCTTTTTGGGCATGTGCTGCTTTGCCGAAAGTTTCCCGCGGCCGTGCTTCCTGGTGGCTGGATGATGCGAAGACCAAAACACCCGGCGTTGAGGCCTCTACGACGCGCCTGGCTGTTCTTGAATATGAGGCCTAGCCTACGTAGAGGCCACAGTAGGTTTTCCAGGGCCTGCGTAAAGTGAGAGGACCCCAGGAGGTCGTAAAATGTTGGCCGGCGATTGGCATGCACTCACCATCACCGGCCATGGTCATTTCCCCGGCAGCCACGACTTGGTCTGCTTGGGCACTCGCTTCTGTAGTGGCCCCGGCCTCCACCCTGGAAGCATGTCAGAGGGTACCTGCTTGTGCCTTCTGCGCTAGAATGGGTGGTGGCCGCTACAGGCTGACCTTGGGTCGAGGCACCCAGTGTGGGTGTTCCACATTCCTGGGTCCTTGACGTGAAGGCGAACGGAGCAGACAAATTGCGGTCGCTGAATGGGTCTAGAGCCCTTGGTGAGGCCGTCGGTGAGGCTATCGGGTTAGACCGACCATGCCACGCACAGAACGGCTCGAGACTGGATTCGGGCGGGGACTGTGGTTCGTATGCGAGCTCCACCAACATCGTGGCCTGATTATTTCCGGCTGCTCTAACAAGAACGTCGAGTGAAGGGAACGAACGACCCCTTAAATGTGCCTGAAAACGCGGACGTAACTGTCTAACTGCCTGAATCACTCTTTCTGCTTCAGATGCCGAAGGGTCTGCGCGGTTGTAAAGCTCCAAAAATTACCGTATGTATCCCTGGAGGCTTTCATCCTCATCCTATGTACGCCTGCAAAGTTCATCTTTCATGCGAATGATGTACTAGTCGGGGGGAAGAAATTTGACATGGAATAGCTGCTCAAAGTGGGACAAACTGGCGGCGACATCAACGTGCGGCAAAGCCAGACAGGGCGACGGGCAGAATGCGTAGCAGAAGAGTCTCATATGTGAGGGCTTGCACGTCGCGATAATCTTGTAACTTTTTCAAAAAGTTTGCGACTGATTTCTTGTCCGTGTATTTCTTGTATGTAGGCACGGCCAGTGGTAAGCGAAAACTGCGGTCTGGTGGAGCCTGGCATTCTAGCCGCGCGGTCGACTGCTCAATGACACGAGTAGTATACGGCGCGGATGCCTCCTTTTGCGCCTTCTCGGGCATAATACTGCAGGTTTTCCCGCTCACTTTAATCCAAGTGCCAGCCTAAATAATCTGCACGCCATTGAAATAATCTGAGCGCCGAGCTGTTTAATCCACGTGCCAAACATTTAATCCAAGCGCCAACTCACTCAGGCCGCGTGCCATTGAGTTTAATCCAAGTGCCACCGTATTTAATCCAATTGCCAATGACTTTAATTCAGGTGCCAGTCAGTTTAATCCTTGCGCTAGAAACACACAGTTAGGCACTATATATAGTATAAATGTCAGAATAACGTAAACATGGCGTCACAGCAAGAACTTTTTCCTCGGCTATACATGGTAGCACTTATTAAATGAAGTGCACCGTGCGAGTTCCCCTTAACATTTTGGTGTCATAGCTTCAAAAATAAAAAAAACAGTCAGTATTAATTGCATTTATAGGTACTTTAATGTATTTGCTCATACAGTTCATGTTAGTCTTTATTGCATTGCTACTGCTTCATTCCGGTTAACCATCTACACCATTGCATATGCGTAGATTCGTGTCGTCTGCTGAGCAGACGGCATTTGGCTACTTATGCGCTGAGGCTACCGCAGTCGTCTGCTCAGCCCAGGGAGAACAGTGACCGACAGATGATATTAATTCGTTTTTAAAATCAGAAATAACCGCTTAAAAATACCAAACTTGCATTTAATTGGGTTCATGTGGAATACGTTGTTATAAAAGCATCAAAATAGATACTCCGGTTTTCATGTAACAGATGACGCTTAGTGTAGCTGAAGCGTGTTAACTTGAAACGTGTGTTTTCATACGGGAACATTTGCAGACAAAGAGATAGCTTTGCTTGAAGTCATGGCTGGACGCAAACGAGGATTACACTTTAAGAACCCCGACGAACCTCGTCGAAAAAACAGCAGAGTATCGGTGGTCGACAGGGCTAGGATTGTGGACGTTTACAGGCGTGGCCGACGCTCTCAGCATCAATATTAAAACTGCAAGATCGATTGCCACTACCGACAGAGAAACATCAAAGCGTGGTGGGGGTTCAAAAAGGAAGTTTGGAGATGACGTCGTGAGTACTTTGAGACAAATTGTCGACGAAAACTGTACATTTACATTGAAGCAAATAAAGGAGGCCCTGGAGAAAGAAATGCCAGGAGTAAACCACAGTCGACCGCTTGCTGGATGCCCACTGCTACTCGATGAAGCTAGTGACGCAGAGGCCCGCAGATTGCAACCGTGAAGATATCAAGCACAGCCGCATGCTGTACGCCCAATGGCTGCAGTGTGATGGACCGCGTGTTTGCCGCTTCTATTTGGATGAGACTAACTTCAATATCTGGTGTTCCAGGAACTTTGGCAGGGCAGCTAAAGGACAACCAGCTGTGCACATGACCACAACGACAAAAGCAGTGAACTTGAACATTATAGCATGCATGTCTGCAAATGGAGTTATTCACTGGACTGTGGTGGACAAAGTTCATTGGGTTGTTTTTAATGCTTCCTCAGTGATGTTTCGGCCTACGTAGAACGTGATGAGCCAAATACCGAAGCTGTATTCCTTTTTTATAATGCACCTGCTCACGCTCGAGCAGAACAGGTGGCTTTGGCTAACTTCATGCACTCTATTAAGCGCCTGCCAGCGTACAGTCCCTTCTTTAACCCTATAGAAGAAGCCTTCTCGAAATTCAAGTCACAGGTGAAGGCCTACCTGAGCAAACGTCGTAATTTAGTTTTAGTGACACCGCAAGGCATGACGAAAAAGGAGCACAGGCGTTCTTTGCTGCTGTATGCGGCTCGCCACTCTATGCAACAAATACAGCGCGTGGACTGCACGGCCTTTGATTGGCACAATTTCTCTTTCGTGCCTGCTGCTTTGCGTGAAGATGACTTGTGAACATCCGTCTCCGAGCCCTATGAGACAGTTCTGTTTTAATAAATACACTAACCTGTGCCTATGTTGCATTTCCTGAATAATTAGTAGTAATTACTCTTGTTTTCCTGTATATGTATATATGTACACACACACACACACAAACGCACGCACACACACACACACAAACGCACGCACACACACACACACACACACACACACACACACACACACACACACACACACACACACACACACACACACATATATATGTGTGTGTGTGTGGGGGAGGGTGCGTGCGTGTGTGTGTGTGTGCGTGCGTGCGTAGAGATAGAGAGGGGGGGGACAGAACAAATAATTTAGTGATTGCACTGAATCCGCAAGCTTCCAATGTGCGATGAGAGGCATAATGCCGCGCAAGAAAAAACACGTACACAAAAAAAGAAAGCTAGGTCCAAGGTCAGTTGCGTGTTATTATCATTTTGTTTCCTCTGTGTTCGTTTCATCGCAACTAACAAGCTAAATGAACAATCAGTACTGTTCGTATCATTGGAGACATTTAACTTTGTTTGAATAAAAAAATAAGAGCATACAATAATGTAAAATGAAACCTCTATTGCTACATCAGGATGATCAGTTTACGTTTTAAGTTCACTACAGGAAAACAAAACATTGGAATTATCTCTAATTCACAGAGCGTGCCGCGCGACGGCTTCCTAAATTCTTGATTATGTAGCTGTCTTTGACACATCCCTGCCCCCGACCATGCTTTTAATCTCTTAGTATGCGTTCCAGCACTCCAATAAACATAGTGTGTCGTTTGCATTACATGACCTGTCCTGGTCATATAATGTTGTAGTGTGTACCAAAGCCAATTATGAGCTTCACTCACGGATCTGAATTTCATTGCACTGTAAAATATTCAGTAATATGTTCCTGCGTTTTTTTCGTTTTCATTAAGTTTATTTCACCTGGGCCAAGCACTCATTATACAAACTTGCGCATAGCAAAGTATAAGCACTCCAAATGTGGCTTAAGCGAACCACAGTAGTAATTTTTTCAAGAATATATTGGTGAGTACAAATAATAATGATTGATTCTACCTTCCGACTATTGTCTTTTATACTGTAAGAACTGCATTTCAATTGCACTGCCGTTTTTACGCCCCATATTCTGGTTTTTGTGCGGGGATTAAA
Organism: Rhipicephalus microplus; assembly: GCF_043290135.1. NCBI lineage: Eukaryota > Metazoa > Arthropoda > Arachnida > Ixodida > Ixodidae > Rhipicephalus > Rhipicephalus microplus. The sequence goes on from NC_134700.1 coordinate 44,927,307, forward strand.
CTGACTGGCACCTGAATTAAAGTCATTGGCAATTGGATTAAACACGGTGGCACTTGGATTAAACTCAATGGCACGCGGCCTGAGTGAGTTGGCGCTTGGATTAAATATGTTGGCGCTTGGATTAAATGTTTGGCACATGGATTAAATAGCTCAGCGTTCAGATTATTTCAATGGCATGCAGATTATTTAGGCTGGCACTTGGATTAATGTGAGCGGGAAAACTTGTAGACTTTGGGTGCGTTGGTTTATCATCTTCACGAACTGTAATTTTACTAGAAACGCAAGAGCATTAGAGTACACAGCAAACATATCGCGTTTGAGATGGACAGACTTGATGGGTGCCTTATGCATGGGGTTCTCATGGTGCGAAAGCGAATCCCAGCGAAAAGAATGAGAACTGCCTGAGAAAACCACGTCGGAAGGAACAAAGAGAAGGTCAACTACAGTAAAACCTCATTAATTCGAAGTCACTGGGGCCGTGGCGAAGCTTTGAATTAAGCGGGTTTTGGAATTAACAGAATATACAAGAAGTGGGATGCAAGGAACTTAGAACTCTTCAAAGTAATCAGTGCTTGTCATTTGCTGTGCCGGCTAGGTTGCGGCTGCAAAGGTCATGTTTTCCCACAATACCTGGTCTTTATTTTGTCGCAAACATGGAAAAACGGTGAGCCTCGCTGCTACATGTAAAAAAACTAAAAAAAAACGCGGTTGTGATCGATTGAAATGTGCGCCTGCAGAAAACAAGGCATCTTCACTGCAACAAAGTAATCACATGCGGGCAGCATGTCGCCTACTCCTCGCTCCGTCAGCATGTCATGATGCGACCATTCGCACATTCTTTCTATTTTAATAATGACTTTAATAATCGCCAGTATGACAAAGCTCACGTGTTTTGGCTGGAAAAAATTATCTTTGAAACTTAGTTTTCGAAGTAGGTGTTGCTGGCAAGAGCTCCGCCAGCAGTGCTAAGGCGCGAATTGCTGTAGCAATTGGAGGTTCGCACACATCGGGATTTCTGCTAAACTGTCCTTTATTAATTTCTTTACAATCCCAGTCAGAATAGGTAAACCATGACCCGATGACGTTGCGAGAAACATGCAATAAGCTAGCCGCGTGTCACCGCTGTGTGGCAGTAAAGCACAACTCCTTTTCCGCAGGCATACGTTTCGGTTGACCACGAGACTGTTTGTTTTTTTTTCAGTTTTTTTCGCTAAAAGTAGCGAGGCTGGGGTGCTTCAGCTGCCACTCGTTAGCATCGATACATTGCATTGCCTTGTGGCTATTAATAGTTGTTATTCCACGGATTCGCAACGAAACCGGTATCGAAGTGGCACATGGCACCCAAAGTTTTCGACTTAACCGGGCCAGTGCCAGCCGCCGCTTCAAATTATCCACTCAAATTTACATTGCAAAATACAGGACTGTAGAAATCCTTCGAATCAAGCGGGATTTTGACTTCATCGAGTTCGAATTAACGAGGTTTTACTGTATATGCGAAAACTACGTTGGGTGCCAGATGAAGGCCCTACCCCCACTCAGAGAGGTCAGTCAGCCCAAATTCGCAAGACACGAGCTAGCAACACTGAGAACAAAAGCCGCCTTCAATTTACAACTCAAAATAAACACAACTGGCTTTTCGGACTGGTACAACACAGCACTAGCACACATAGGAGAACCGAAAACACAGAACAAACAATCCCCGCAGACTGGCGGTCAATGGAAAATACGCACCGAAACAACGGCTGGAAAGCCAGCACGAAACATAACAACAGGATCATAAACTCACACGTAACACACTGTAGAATAGAGGCCATCAACTCGCCTTATAGCCAACACCCCCAAAACCGGCGTCGCCTCTTTAGCAAGCACGAAGGAAACACTCCTCGTGCCTAGCACGACCGACGCCGCATCACATCTCTCGCCTGTCACCGAAAAGCCCCTGGGCTTTTCTCGCACCCCTTGTTGTCTGGTCGCCACTTTTCGGCCCCCTGTCGCTTTTTTGGATTGTGACGCTTGTCCCGCGCATGTTCAATGCGTATGTGCTGTGTTCGCCCTGCTTCCACCATGCGTGCTACAGATGAGAACCTATCGGCCCGACACCGCAAAGAACCTTAGGGTGCAATGTGAACCTTAGGGTGCAATGTGTTCAACTTTTGAACTGCTGCACCAATTTTGATTGAAATTTCAGGGAAGGTGCATCTTGACATTGGAACTTATTCCAATTTTCAGCACCCTTGCATGAATACAAAAACACCTACAGCCGCTATAATGATCAGTCATGTATGCTATACTTGGTGACAACTTTTCTTGGCACTGATGGGAAAGTTACGGAGCCATATCATGTGCATCCTACCACCAGTGAAGGGAGTTCCAAAGTAGTGCCCGTATTTTTAATTTAAATATAAATATTCCTCTTTTATTTTCTATGTGGAGCTATTTGAGACACGACGTAGCTCACACCAGTAAGATATTCTATATTTCTTTTAATTTATCTGTTGTCGCTTTGCATTTTTGAATGCGTGAAAAAGTCCCGCCTTTTTACATGCACCTCAAACGCTAAGCGGCATCTGCGTCTACATAAAAGGCTGATGGTGCGCCCCTGTCACTTTGCACAGCGTTACGAAACGCACGTCATAACGGGCTACTTTGCGTAGTGCATAAGCAGATCCTCCGCCTCTGTAGCTTGCCCTTCAGTGCCAAGAAAAGTTGTGGCCGAGTATAACTGAGAAAAACTATCACTTTAAAAATGAAAAGTTATGAGTTGCAGTAAAACTTCAAGAGTGTGCTTGATGGAGCTGGTTGGAGCTGCATGGTGGACGAAGAATAAAGACTGGGCAAGGAGTATATGTATCCCCTTCTCGTTCCATCTTTCACGCTGTTTTATTCTTCATCTACGAGTTTAAGGGCATCTGTCTTATGTATGACTGATGCAGAAGCCTAGCTAATGTCCCAGTTGCACACAGTGGTACCGTGCACGATTAACGTCCCCTTTCCGTACCTCGAGCCATCGCAGCTCCACGTATTGGGGCGAATAAGGCAGCAGGCTAGGTCAACAAAACAACTCTTTATTGCTACGTTAGCAATAACACGTAAATGTTGTGTAAAGGGACTTCCGCTTTTAGCAGATAACAAAGGGTAGTTGCTTATGCCTCAGGTTGTCAACATCCTTGGCTCATAGGAAATTCTGAGGGTCATCCTTCCTGATTTATGCATATGTGGGGTTTAACGTCGCAAAACCACCATATGATTATGAGAGACGTTGTAGTGGAGGGCTCCGGAAAATTCGACCACCTGGGGTTCTTTAACGTGCACCTAAATCTGAGCACACAAGCCTACACTTCTGCCTCCATCGGAAATGCAGCCGCCGCACCGGGATTCGATCCCGCGACCTGCAGGTCAGCAGCCGAGTACCTTAGCCACTAGACCACCGCGGCGGGGCACTCGTCCTTCTTGTTCGGTGGCCGGTGCAAGAGGGAGCGTTCGGCCGTCAGCACGCTCGATTTCTCCACTGTCCCGGTTCATTACTTCGCAGAAAGGGGAAACCCGTTCCATGAGCCGGAAAAGGGGAATAGCGTGTGCCAGCCGTGGGGTCCCCATCTCATCGCGAGAGGCTTCATTGACACGTTTCTCGAAGGGACAGACATGTCCTTGCAACTGGGCTGCCGCGTTGCCGTAAAAGGAAAAGGGTTGCTGGGCACACATGCTCCCCCCACACTAAAACTTTGTTAATTCAAACACTGAAAAATCTTTTAATTAAGTGGGTTTTCTCTCTTATTTGGCTCTTACTTCTCACTATTACTTTACTCATACACTACAATGGTTGGCCAGCTTTCAAATCAGAGGCTTAAAGGGACACTAAACTCAAATAACAATTCACGTCAGAGTGAAAGCTCAATGTATGATGATATCTAAAATGACAATATTATCAACAACAGAGCCCTACTTACCGAGAAATCAAGGTAAATGCACAAGAACACATGTGTCGCAGTAGGACATTTTCAAAATGATTTTGATGACATCAGACAGACCGTCTACAATTAATCACTAGTAATCGATCTAGCTGCACTAAATGAAGAACCTTGCGTGCATCAAGAGACGCAATAAAATGCTGCTTGTTCGTTTCTGTTTGATTCATGAAAAAAAAAAAAAAACGCCGGACGTTACTATGGGGAATGGCGCAAGTGGTTCAAAAATTCAATTTTCTCGTGGTTACATGGAACATGTAACCGCCTTTTGCGAAAACTTTCACACCTGCACCTAGACCCTAACATTCTTTGTTGGATTGAACAGTTTCTCACTAACTATTCTCAGTCAGTCTTTGTTAATGGCCACCTATCTAACTCTCTCCCAGTCACATCAGGCGTTCCCCAAGGATCTGCCCTTGGTCTCCTTCTATTCTTAAGGGGAGACGCTCCTCGAAAGCACTTTTTTTTTGTTATTCAACTTAGAGCTTCAGAAATTGGACCACTGATGCAGTTTTTCCTCCTGATTCCAAATCTGTAATCAGTTTTTACATAAGTGCAATAGTTTGGAAGTTGTGTTTCAAGTAATGGTGAAACTTGATAAGTTTTCCGGGAACTTTCGCGCATACTAAATGTTCATGCAGAGAGTTGTTCAATGGCTCCTTTTGCTCCCTATTAGCCATAGAGTGCCGATATCTAGCTAGAAATTGTGCTCCAACTTTGAAACTATGAAAAAAACATCTGTGTAGCAAACTACCCTTTTTTTTCCACTCGACCACCATTAAATTTATTAATAGATATTTACAGCTGATAGGTTGTGCTGATTCAAGTAGATATCGGCACCCTACGCACTCTCCTCAATGTGTGTGCCAAATTTCGTCGTCGTATGACCATTCTAAGTGCCCGAAACACTTCCCGCAAAAAATGCAAATTGGCCAAAATTGCGAAATGAGAAAAACGCGTTTGAAAGTTTGAAAGTCTGTATTTACAAAAATGAAAAACGCAGTAGCACGAAACTTGTGCTGAACACATACACACATGTCCAGAGGGAATATCAGTTGTCTAAAACTCTCCAGCACCGTAGGTTTTCCCTTCCCGGCTGGTGCGGCAGGACTCTTCCACCCGGGCCCTCTTGGCTGCACTGCGACGGTGTGCCCTCGCCTCAGCGGTCTGACGCACATTCATCTTGTGCATGCGCATGCTGTCTCGGCGGTCGCTGAGGGTAACCAGGGCCTCCGAAGGAAGCACCCCAAGCTCTTCCAGCACCTTTTCAAAGCTCGCGTGGCCCCGGTTGAACCACAGGACTGCAATGGCTGTGGCTGTTTCCACAGCAGTCCGGGAAGCAAACCGGGTCTTTGGACACAGCAGCCATATTTTGCTGTTCAGGGACTCGGCCGCGTTCTGTGTCTTGCCGTGGAGGCACCGGGCAAGCAGCTTCGCATCTGTGAGACGCTTGTAGATTGGGAGGACTGCCAAACCCTGGGCCTTGGTCAGGAGGGGGGTGTGGCACGGTGCAGGCTGGCCCTGCGCCTCAGCACGTCGGTGCTTGCACCACGAGTCTGGGCCTGCAGGACAGAACTTGTGACTTCCAGCACCGTCTGTTGAGCACGAGTGCAAACATGAGGCCCATATGGCAGTGTACATCTTGTGGACATTTCCCCGATTGTTCACAATGGCCACCTGAAAGTAAGTTTGAAGCTTCTGGATGGTGGTCTCCTTCAGCTTCTCCCCTCGTGGAAGTGGCGTTGGCAGCTTCCGCAGGCCGGTGCCCAGACGTTTCGCCACGTGGTTGGTGCACTCCTCTTTTTCAATTGGAGTGTCAGGGTACACGTTGGCATCACAGACCCCGTTGTAGGCCTTGCTGTCTCCATCGCTTAGGAAGATGGTGAACCGCAGGGGTGTCTCATAGTCCACAGTCCTCTGCCAAATGCGCACTGCAGCTTCGGCCTCCATGGCATGCGAAGAACAGTCGCAATTCTTCTCACAAACGGGATGATGAAACGCCTGCCATGTTTCTTCATCGCCTCCCATGTCGTTATGCAAACTGCACGCCAGGCAGAAGTTGGAAAGCACTTCATAGTCCAGGCACAAACCAGTGTCCAAGGACACTACAGTTCTCACACCATTGTGGCTTTTGTGGCCTCTTTTTTGCCATGTGCCGTCAAACATGACTGGCACGTCACTGTTACCAGCCACCTCTTTGGTGACGCTGCGTGCCCTTTGCATGTTTTCACAGACAGCCTTCACTGCCGCACTGTGAATCTTTTTGCCGATAGCATGGAAGGTCTTATGGTGCATAGGGTTTGGCAATCCAACTACTGCACAAAATCGTGAAAGTTGCTCATGCCCGATACCGACGGCACGCGCTGCAAGCACCACTTTCAGGTTCACGGCAAAGGCGTCACGCGAACTCCCGCTGTCGTAGCTTCTGCTTGCACCGCGGCCGCCATCTGACGCGACCCGCTTCGACGAGTACGCGGACGAAAGGATGCTCTCCGAGCACTCCGCATTCTCGCAGTGTAGCTCCAGAAACGCCGAAAGGCCTTTCCGCTTTTTATTTGGTGCCCGAACTGCGAGTTTACTCTCGTGACAAACGGGGCATGCCGCGCCTGCGACGACGGCCGTCAATGCACCCAACTCGCACAGCACTACGCTTTCGGCACGATCGGCATTCGGCCTGACGTCGTTTTCGAATAACGCGATCTTTTTCTGCGATGCACTCACAAAATTCACTGCAGCGTTGATCTCGTCGTCGCAGTTGCCATGGTCGACGTTGCCGTGGTCGATGTTAGGCCTACCGGCCGCTGGCCCGTCGCGGACATTTTCGTTGGCGGTGGCTTTCTTGTACGTCCTCCGCCGCTTCCCTCTGAACTTGTTCTTACTTCTGTATTTCCGATGGTCGGCAACGGCCTTTTTCGGGCTTGCCATCGCACGAAAACAGCGAAAAATAACTCCGTGAAACAGTGAAGCGAACTACGGCAAGAAAACACGGGTGCTGTCAGCCAATGGCGGCCCTGCGTTAGTGGCGCGCGGTTTGAAACGGCGGGAAAAGACTGTTTTTGTTGCTTTTTTTTTAGATTTTTCGTGAACGTACGAGACTTCAAGAACCGGGATCGTGGAGAGTAAGGACAACTCTACACGAGCCAGCGGCCGCAATATGGCGGACAGCTCTCTTCGCGGCCCCGCGAGCACGCGAACAGCAGCCCGTTTTGTGTAAATTTCGTGATGCCGCGCGTCACTGCCGCTCACTCAGACGCGTTTTTCACTGACTTCTGATGCTTATTTCGCTGTGATATTTTCAGATGTCAAAATATAATGTATAAAGATGATAAAGCAACAAAAAACAGAAAAGGTGAAATTTGGAAAAAAAACGCGACTTTTCGACCCGCGTCTCCCCTTAATATATATTAACGACTAGCCTGATCATGTATCCTGCAGCATTCGCATTTTCGCGGACGACTGTGCCATTTATCACACTATCAGTTACCAGCATGATCATGTGTATCTCCAAACCAATCTTAACAATGTGCTTAATTGGTGTAACACATGGTTAATGACCCTTAATCCTTCTAAATGTAAACTTGTGTCCTTTTCCCGTCACCACAGCCCATATCACTTCCAGTATTCCATCGTTAGCACCTCAATTGAATCAGTACCATCTTATAAATATCTCGGAATAACCTTGTCTTATGATTTATCATGGCGTACCCACATCGCTAATGTAGTTTCAGCATCTAATAAAGCACTTGGTTTTCTCAAACGCCATCTCCGCCCAGCCCCCCTACATGTAAAATTACTTGCGTACAAATCTTTAATCAGACTGAAATTAGAATATGCATCTGCCATATGGAGCCCACATCAAGCGTATTTAATCAAAGCATTAGAAGCGGTACAAAACCGTGCTGCCAGATTCATTCACTCATCTTACTCATACGATATCAGTAGTTCATCTTTGAAAGCGAAATCTGGACTGCCACCCCTTTCTTTGCACGCCTGCACTGCAATTCTTGTGCTTTATCACAAATTATTTCATTCTTCTCTCAATCAGCCACCTTATATAGCAGCCGCAGCACGCATATCTCATCGAACCAGTCATCCATTTCAGGTTTCCCGCCCATCATCGCGCACCACTGCTTTTTCTGCCTCGTTCTTTTTTCGAGCAGCCACGGACTGGAACGGCCTCCCCAGGGACATCGCCAACATCGCCTCATCATCTGCCTTTCAAGACCGTATTATTGATCATCTTCAATGCTAAAACAACTTTTACTGCTTATTGTTAACCTAAATAAAACCCCACCCCTTATGTAATGCTCCTCCTAGAAAGGGGGGCCTTTAAGGTAATAAACTGAACTGAACTGAACTGAATGTGGTGCCATCTAGTGGGGTGCAGTTAAACCGAAAAATGTCTGTAAATTTTGAAACAAATAGTGGGAAATTGATCAATGGCCGTTATTGCTGCTGTGGCTCCCGCTGCTTTCAATCTGGGTCTACTAGCGCAGTAAAGCCGGGCAACATTGTGCATGGCAAAAGTGACGTGAGTCGGTCTGGTCGGTCCACTTCTTGAGGCGGGTAATTTGAAGTGTGCTAACCTGATGGGGACCACGAAAATGTGATTTTATTTCAAAATAGGCCCTTCCTTGGCACAAAAGAAACACTACGAGGTTTCTGGGCCACTGTTTCAACAATCAATGTCAACTTAATAGTTGCTTTTACTATCCCTTTAACGTTAGGGAATCAGAGGCTGATTTGCTTACAAAGGCAGATGTGTCATGTGTAAGCGCGCCTTCCATTATTTTGTCCTCTAATAAAACACCATTTCTGAGCATGTTCACATGATACCAGCATTAGTTTCATGTGACGTCATGAAAGTAAGTTTCCTTAATAAGCAATTTTGTGAATAAATGATCAGCTGACAGTAAACGCTTGTGTTGTCACCACCTTGCCCTGTTCTTCTGTGTGGGTGATTGAGTGTTCTGCTATGGAAAACCAACTTGCCCAAAAATCAGTGCTCCTAAGAAATTCCCAGGCTAGATTCGTCATTTCTCACATTTCTCGGCCTGCTTATTCTTCAGTTATCGACAATACTAGCGCATGCAGATATATTTGTAATAGTGTAGCAGATTTACAACGCCAGCACTTTGATCTGTCCCTATTGTTTTTACGAGTGATCGAGGCCGAGTTTCTTCACAGTGTTTTCCGAGTGTAGACGAGCAGGCTAGCTTGCGACATGTCTTCCACATTTCCTTCTTTCGAGGGTTGTTGATTTTTTCGAAATGTAGCCCAGAGCAACTTTGAAAACAGACGGCACTGCATCTTTGGCGAACCTTGCTCTCTTTCCCGACATTAAAACGTGACCATACATCAATATAAGCAGATCATCTTTCGAGGATGAAATGGGGAGCGAAGTGTCTTTCGTGCACACTATTTGTTCTTGGCAGCACACAGTCTTTTCGTGTTACCACCCGAGAAGACTTTTTTTTTTGGCTGGTGGCAAGAACAGGGTACTTTTATTTGGAAGGTTTGCACCCACTGTTATAAAAATGCTCTAAATAATGTGCCCATTCTTCTGCAGTGCAAAAACACTTGATCACTGACATGTTTTCAAAAGCAAGCTCAATACGCAATGCCATCAACTAGAAAAAGTGCGTGCACAGCATGGCTACATAGCACAAAATTTTGAAAGGTATGTGGTGGCGATGGTCATGGTGGCTAACGCTTTCATTCTTTGTAAAAGGGGGGACCAGTCTGAAGACTGGTTGCTTTGACTTGGGCGGGGAGATCACTTGGAATTACGCAGCTTCCACCACGTGCTGGAGGGTCTATGCAGAATTGTGAGCCAACCACCACAGTCGTTTGTTCGGCACGCGAAAAAAAAGTACACAATAAGGCGCTCCCTACAGTAGAAAAGGTTGTATGACAGGTCAGCATAAACCATGGAGCAATACTAGTAAAGTTTAATGATTGATTAATGGTGACATCTGATTTATTGATTGATGATGATTGTGCAGCAATCACAGCAGTTGGCTACCCTGCTGCCGGGTCAGCAGTTCCTGGGAACGCCACCACAGGGTGCTACCTTTGTCCAGGGACACCAGGCATCCCCTGTTGGAGTGATGGTGGCGTCACGGGGCACCCACACAGTGAGCACCACTTGTTCACTACTGCTGCTGCTGCCTAGAGCTGAAGGGGACGTGAACAGCAGCACCCCCTGACAACAGGGCATTTTGCTGCTGCCTGCTCTGTACATTGAACAAAAAGCAGCATAGCTTGGATGGGTCACATTTAAAGTTTTGGGGATTTGTGAGGCATCCTGTGCATTTTTGAACCTTTACATATCAAAACATCTTAAGGCCTGACCACACGTATAAGCTTGCAGTGTGTCAGCACTGAGCTTTTTGACACAATGTCATGCCCTCTCACCATTGGAGAGAGAGCGCTCAGCTTCTTGAGCCTTCTCTCCCATAGGGAGAAGGGCGCAGCACCGCCTCAAATAAAAACGTGCTGACATGTGGCAGCACGTATGTGTGGTGTGGCTCCAAGAGGTAACCCAAAGCCAGAAATACTCGTGAAAAAAGAAACATTACTTTTTTGCCATCTTCAGTCTTTTTGTGCTGTGAGTTGCATTATGCCAGGGGTAGAGGCCGGATTTATAGGCACTAAAAAACCCGGTATTAGGCGCCAAAAATAGGCAGGCAGAACACTGTTCGAGGCCCCCAAAATCATAAATATTGTCACGAGGGCGTGACGTGCACAAAGGGAGCAGTCTCAATGCTAAGATGGAACTATTTATTCGGCAGAACTTGTGGTCAGGAAACTGAGTCACATTACTTCAATGCAACGGGTACAAATAGCGGTGAACAGAGCGTTGGCCGTCCATCAACTGACAAGCGGTGAAGCGCAGCAGCATTTATACAAGTGTGGTCGAATATTTTAGCGTTATCTCTAGTGGACACTAGGTTCCAGAATAATCTGTAATGTTCGCGAAGTGGGCGGGATCCTAACTGATCTTCTACAGTCCTGAAGCTTCTAGAATTACGTACAGTGTATTGGGGTGATAACAAAAGTTGAGGAAAGATTGTGGCATTGCCCCCCTCTTAAAAAGGCATCGTCCTGATGCTTTAACAGAAGAAGAAAGTACAATAATAATGCAAGAAAATACAAGCAATAAATTATAATACAGCGATAACAACAAGAACAAAATCTACTCTTTTAGCTCGTTAAGGCGCATGAAACAGCTTGAGGCGTAGGACATGGATAACTTCAGGTCGGGATCGGCGCCGTTGAGAGTTCGTGATGCCGTTGAGGACAACCTCTTAGTCAAGTGGCCTGAGACGTTGAACTAACTGTAATGTCTGAAGTACCATCGCAGAAGTTTTTCACTTAAGTCTATGTCAGCGTATTTGTGTCCATACCCAAACATATTCACCAGGCTGGTATTCCACGAAGCGTTGCCGATGGTTGTAATGACGGCTGTCCATCATCTGTTGGTTCATGATGCAAATGCGGGCGAGTTGTCAGGCTTCTTAGGCGCGCTGAGGGTACTCACTCACATGGAGGTTTTTTTCGTCGGTGACATTGGATAACATGGCATCGAGCATTATTGCCGGGGTCCTTCCATAAACCAACCTGTACAGCGTCATCTGCGTGGTGTCTTGAATGGTGGTGTTGCATGCTGTTATGATTGGTAGTCCAGACGAAACATTATTGCTTCTACGAAGGCAACCAGTGTCAAGGCCAGCAAGCGAGCTCGCCTGACGTCACCACCGCAATGACGTCATCTAGTTTAGCGGCGCTGGTGTGCCTTACGCAACACACGGCGAGCTCCCTCAACCCACGGGCCCGATTGTAGCCCGATGATGCATTCGACGCCATCCAGTCTGGCGAGTCTTTTGCAACGCGTGTCAATTGCGCTCGCTGATGAATGCAGCCCAGCGGTGGTTCCTGATTGGAGGATTCTGATACCACGGCCAGCGATGGTTCTAGTTGGACGTTGCTGACGTAAGAAATCACCCGGGCCCTACAAAAAAAAAAAAAAAGCCAAGCGGCGCGTTGCCAAGCAGCCAACCTATGCGTCAGGGAGAATACGACAGCAATAGGGCGTCCGAAGACAATTCGGCTCTTCCAGTCCCTAAGCCGTCAGCCCCAGTGCCGAATATGTAACGCCTTTATTATATGTACATTCTTGCCTTAACTCACCGTCGTCTTGTCCGCTTGTCCATCAGCTCGGTGCAGATGCACCCTCGAGCTGAGAAACGCGCTACCAAACAATCTTGGCGGCCTGTGACCTCGGCGCACTACGCAACAGTGTCAGTGGCGGTGCGAGTCATAACAATGCGAAGGTCACGTATGGAAGTATTGCATCCCACGTCTCGTGTTGGGCATTAAGGTACATGGCCAGAATATCAGTGATGGTCGTATTAAGACGTTCGGTGAGGCCGTTGGTCTGTGGATGATAGTCGGTGGTCTGGCGGTGACTTGTCTGGCTGTACCTCAGGATCACTTGTGTTAGGTCCGCCGTATAGACTGTAACTCTGTCGGTGATGAGGACCTGTGTAGCTCTGTGACGCTGGACGATGTTCTCGATGAAGAACTTTGCTACCTTGGAGGCACTGCCTTTGTGCAGGGCCCTTGTCTCAATGTAGTGCGTTAGGTAGTCAGTAGCTATGACTATCCATTTGTTCCCAGAATTTGACGTCGGGCCCCAGTAAGTCCATGCCGATTTGCTGGAACGGTTGGCGAGGTGGCTCAATGCACTGAAGAAATCCGGCTGGCATAGTCGGCATTGGTTTTCGTCGCTGACAGTCGCAGAAGGTCCTGCCGTAACGAGTGACATCGGCGGCATGTCGTGGCCAGTAGTACTTTGCCTGTATTCTTGCGAACGTATGGGAAACACCGAGGTGTCCAGCCGTCGGTTCGTCGCATAGGGCCTCAAGTACTTCTGGTCTCTCTGCTGAAGGAGCCACGAGAAGGTGGTTGGCTTGAAGGGGCAAGCACTTCTTCTTTAAGAGAACTCGAGGTTTCGCAAGATGAATCACTCAAGTCCTCTTTTAAAAACATTCCAAACAGTCGCACTGTTACCCTTGAATTATTCCACAAGGGTCCTGGGTTACAAGTCAGTTCGCTCAGTAATGTCATTACTTGGCAAAGTTGGTGGCAGTTATCGTTCCCAAGAAACCGTCCTCTCCCAGGCCGTCAAGCGGCCGTGGTTTGACGGGGGCACGAGACAAGCAGTCTGTGTCAGAGTGTTTTTTTCTAGACTTCTAAACGACAGTCACGTCGACTTCTTGAAGTCTGAGGCTCCACCTTGCGAGGCGACCCGAAGGGTCTTTCAAGTTAGCTATCCAACACAAGGCATGGTGGTCGTTCACAACTTCGAAATGCCTGCCGTAGAAGCAGGGGCGAGACTTTGACGAAACTCAGATAATAGCAAGGCACTCTTTTCTGTTGTTGAATAGTTGGCTTCGGCCTTGGATAACGACCGGCTAACATAACTCATAACCCTTTCCACGTCATCAGTTCTCGCCATTGAGTTCTATGCTGCTTGCGTCAGTCTGTACTTCTGTTTCGGCGTATCTCTCGAATTGCGCAAGCATCAGTGGTGTCTGGAGGAGTCGTTTCATTGCTTGAAATGCTTCCTCTTCTGCCACTTCCCACCTTCACAGCACATTCAATTCGTGATTCTTTGGCATTGTAGGGGTCGGCGGCGTCTTTTCTGAGGTTAGTAGGATTTACTCAGACCTCAAGTTCATGACAGCACCGTGTTGACTTAGAAAGTCCAACCCAAGGATCTCACTTCTGGAGCAATGTTGTAATATTACAAAGCTCGCAGGATAAGTCTGGCTATTCATGGTGACTCTTGCTGTGAAGACTCCAGTCGGCGTTACTAAATTATCTCGAGCAGTCTGAATTTCGGTGCCTTGCCACGCAGTCTTCACTTTCTTCAACTTTGTCACCAAAGGCCCACTGACGACAGAATATTCGGCTCCAGTATCGACGAGAGCAGTGACGAGGTGGCCGTCAAATATTGCGTCGAGGTCGCTCATTGAGGTTGGGTTGTGGCGTCGTATCATTGCTACGTCTGTTTGCTCTGCTGCTTCCCCGTTGTGTCGTGACGTCTTCTGGCTGCAAAGGTTCCTTTCGGTTTCGTTGCGACGTCGTAATGGCGGCGGCGAAGGATCTTTGGTAGTTTGTCGCACAGCAACCGTATCTCCATCGGTTGCTGCTCTTATTTTTCCGAGTAAGGGCTTGGAGATTGGCCCCGAGCAGGGCAGCGGCACTGCCCGCGATGCGGTGAGCCATAGCGGCCTGGCAACGGGGGATAATAAGGTCTCCGGGGTATCGACTGCGCTCTTGTGAAGTAGTTGGCGATGTCATGCAATTGTTCGCCCTGTTGTAGACACGGCACGTTGACGTCGAAGCCCTGTAGACCTATCTGTCAGTACTGGCAACAGCGGTAGGTGCGATTGGCCTCTCCACAGTGGTAGCAGAGCAGGCAGTTGTCAGGTGCACGCCAAACGTCAGTTTTTCTCGGCACGCTGCGCTGTCCAGCCAGCGAACAGTAGGGCGTCGGTGGTGGTGGTGGCGGCGATGGTGTCTGGCGACGAAAGTGCGACGGGTTGGTGTCTTTGCGTGGGCGTGGAAGAGGAACGTGACGACGGGTTGCAGCAGCATAGCTCATGACTTCCAGCTGCGGCTCTGGAGGCCATGGAACGCCCAGCGATTGCTGGATGTTTTGGCGTACGACGTCCGCGATGGAGTTCACGCGAGGCTGCGCTGATGGAAGCAATTATCGCAGCTCTTGCACGATTGCTCTGGTTGTCTCACGCAGGTTGGCAGTTCCTAACACTTGGATGTCGACGTAGGTTATAGACGAGAAGTTACACTTGTTTTGCAGTGTCTGCCTCTCGAGCGTCTTCTCAATCGTAGATGCTTTCGAAATGAATTCGGTGACAGTTTTTTGGCGGGTTTCTGATCAGCCCGGCGATAAGTACTTAATTTACTCCCCACATGAGCAGACGGACCTTCTTCTCCACGGGCATGTCTGGGTCAGGAGTTGAATCATATCTTTCGTGAATAGCGCCACATTTTTATTTGGCATCTGCGGACGGGTTTTGAGGAGAGCTGCAGCCTTCTCCTTGCGGACCATGCTTGTGAAAGTGGCAAGGAACCTGGTGTGAAAGATGTCCCACATTGTGAGGCTTCACTGTTGATTCTCGAGCCAGGTACGAGCAGCGTCTTCTAAAGCGAAATAAACTTGCCGAAGCTCGTTATCGTCGGTCAAGTCATTGAAGACGACGACGCAGTCGAACCTTTCAAGCCAGTTTTGCGGGTATTCTATTGGGGAACCATGGAAAGTTGGTGGCTTTTTGAGTTGCCGGAGCAGGAGTGGTGCAGGTGGCACAGGCACTCTCATTGTTGCCGTAGTCGATGTCAACGTCTTGGTCTTCCGCGTCTTGTCGAGTAGAAGCCCGTACTTCACTGGCAGAACTTGTTGCCCGCAGCTGACTCGCAGCTTGTGGCTGGCATCGGTGTCTTCTTTGCTACGTGGGCTGGGTTCACGGCTTGACGGGGTCGTCCAGTACATGGAAGAAGCAGCACTTCCACCAGATGTCACGGGGTCGGGACGTGTATGAAGGGAGCAGACTCAGTGCTAAGATAAAACTGTTTATTTGGCGGAACTAGGGGCCAGGAAACTGAAGGTAAGATTGCAGCGGTCCACAGGGACTGATAGCAGCAAACAGAGCGTCAACTGACAAGCTGTGAATCGCAGTGGCATTTATACGGGTGTCATCAAATATTCTAGAGTTATAGCTAGCAGCCATGTAGGTTCCAAAATGATCTGTAATGTTCGCGAAGTGGGCGGGACCTTAAGGAAATGATCTACTACAGTCCCGAAGCTTCTCGAACAGTGCAGGTGCGATTCGCACTGAGAATTACGTACAGTGTAACGAGGCAATAACAAGACTTGAGGGAGGAGCGTAGCAATATAGGCACAAAGAAACTTCGAAAAAGTTCAGATTTTTGACGGAATACGTGTAACATCTGTGTCTACGACAAGAAAACAAACTAGTTTATGATGGTACAAAGGCTTCATGCATTTTTTTTCATCAGGCTTTGCAGAAACGGTCGCTTCTTTTTTAATACATGATAGTAAGTTAAGTGTCCACTGTCGAATAAACACACTCCTGCATCTCTTTCTTTTTGGCATGGCTGAGAAGGGCAACACCGGAGCAAATAGCCCAAGTGCCAGAGAGGTCTTTTTTCCTCGTATTAGCTTGGTCTAATCAAATAAAGTCAATTTCTCTTCTCTCTGGGAAGCTACATTAAAATAATTCTCTCTCTCTCTCTAAGAACACCTTAACGGGCCTTCCACCGTGTTTGATAATTCGAGCAGGCAATAGGAATGCATGCACCGCACAGTTACAATCTCATCTGCCAAGAGTTGCAATTTACGTGCCCCGAAAGAGGTGAAATATATGACTGAATGCTGCTTGACCTTCATCTCACAGGCATGGTGAAGGTGACGTATACAGCTAAACCAGCTTATAACGAACCTCCATATAATGAATTCTCCAATATAACAAAGTTTTTCTATTCCCCGCCGCTGCTCCATAGAAGCAGATGTATTTGCGACCTCTATGTAATTTCAAAGCAACAGTGGGAGACAACCTTAATAAAAGAAATTTTCCCCACAGGGAGTCCAGGAACTTTTTTTCCAGATTTTGGCATTTTGGTATGAGCGTGCATCTTCCGGGACTCGCGGGTGCCCCTCCAAAACATGAATTGGTGACGAGACGCACGGTGTCATAGGGGAGAGCGAGCGCTCATTATTGTGCGAGGTGGGCAGGCAGGTCGGGAGTATGTGCGGATGTGCCTCGCCAATCCAAACCAAAAATAAAAATAAAAAATACTTTTGCATTGGCAGTGCCATGCTTTTAGTTAGCGTAACATATGTGGGGCAGCATTGCGTATGGAGGGCTCTTTATCGAATAGTTTTGCGCGGCATCCGTGTTGTTCGCTCTTTGTTCTCGTGCGTGCATAGTTTGGCCCCCGACAATGTTCAGCTTTGTTTTTTTTTTAGGTGCAAAACATTATGGCGTCACCCGCTCGTCTCCCATTACTCTTTGTAACTAATGGTGGCACACCCGTTTATAACCACCAGTGGCTCACCCGTTCGTCTCCAGTTATCCTTTGTAACCATCGGTGACACCTACCCGAGAGAGTGGGTATGTGCCACAGGGGATAGACTTTTAGGGGCAAAGCTCCTTAATAAGGGCTCTGGAACCACTTGGAACCAAGTAACCATGGAATTAATTCACTGTAGAGCGTATTGCCTTACAAATTCAATGCTGCAAAAATTTAAGAATCCGTCCAGTACGAGCGGAGTTACAAAGATTTGTTACATGCTGGAATCGCATTTTCTCTTCTCTTGTCCCGGCAAAAGCACTGGAAGCTAAGCAGAGAGGGATGGGAAAGGCAAACAAAAATGTCACACAAGCCTCGTGACTTTGAGTACTTTTTTTTCTTTGAATACGTGGCTTTTTTAGTGCAATCACGCAAACACTTGTGGACAAATGATGGCCTCTCGCGGCAACCTCTGTAACAACCAAGTGCGCCATGTTCAAATCAGCCAATAGCTGATAGATGGGCTTACTACAAGTGATTTTTGGGCTTGTTTCATGATTTGTCGAAAAAAGAGAAAGCTAATTTTGATAATTTCTTGTGAATGCCAGGCCGCACGATGCGCTATAGCATTTGGCTTGCATGTTCTCGAGTGCCTCTACTACCGATCGGCAGCATTTTCTGACAATGCTCAAAAAGTGTTGCAGAGCCCCTTTAAGCTGTGGGTCGTGCATCCTTGATGTATGTAGTAAGTAGCCACGTCTTGTTTAGTTGTTGGAATGTCGAAGCTCCTTAAGCTGTGGTTCATGCATCCTCGATGTATGTAGTAGGTAGCCACCTCTTGTTTAGTTCTTGGAATGTCCGCTATATGGCGGTACTTGTATATAATCAGTATATGATGAAAAGATGCAAGATAGTGGTACTTGGAGTGTTCGCTAGGCGGATGGACAAACGGACAGACAGACGCACGGATAGACAGATTGACCTTCGGTTGGACGGACGGACAGATGGGCGCTTCGTCCCACTCATCATCATTCAGTCTGTGGATATGCTGTGATTTTTTTAAATGTGGACAACCGTGTCGTCACCTCTGAGGGGATGTCAGATTAGGCACTGCAAGACCACGGTGACAACGGATCTTCGGAGATCGATTCGTGGCGCAATTCTGTCTTTTCCTGCATCGTGAGTTCGCAGGCTAGTAGCTTTGGCGATTAGCCAATCAGTTCTGAGAACATCACGAAAGCGGGTGGAATTCGATGCAATGAACACAATAGCGAAAAATTGTAATGTTATACGTGGTAAGGCTCTTTTGGATCAGATATTGCAGAACTCCTACAAAACACTGGTAGGAGCAAATATGGTTGCTCCAGAGAGAAGTGCTCTTTCCTCGCAGTCTCTTCGCGTTGAAAGCGCACAGCTGATACTTGCCGAGATCGCACGGGCGCCAGCAATCGCGACCACTTTCAAAATCAAAATTCATTGTTGCTGCTTGAGTGACCCCCCCCCCCACCGATGCGCTTTTTCATGCTCGTTGAAGACGGGTGGTTTCCTTTCTGTCTGAGTATTTGACGGCAGTTCTAACACACTGGTGATGTTATGCACCTTCCAGACGATAGAGATGGGCCGGCTGATTTGATCTGAACTATAGCAGCGCTCACGTGTTTTTACCTGCTCGAGAAAGTCATGATGCTCGGGAGCATGCTATCAGTTTAGACTGTTATGAAACATGGCGGTGGGAGCAAAAACACACCGAGAGTGTCCGTAAATTGCTACCGCAAAAATAACACAGTTTTTTTGCCGCTAAATAAGTGTTTTGGGCTAGCTCTGCCCTCAGACCTTGTTTTGTTTTACTTGTGCCTTTGTTTTCCAAATTTTCGTACCGAACCTTCATAAAACAAAATCCCTTTTGTTATAAATTATTCCAGGAATTCATCAACTTCGTTATATCCAGGTTTAACTGTACAGCAAGAAATGGTCCTGCGTACGTCAAAGTAGTATGTGACAGTGCGAGAATTATTCGAGGCGACGTGTACATGCAATTTCTGCAATCTGTTGCCTGAAAAGAAGTACGAAAGTTGACAGAATTATTGAAACATACAAACAGAATATATGCATGCTATTTTCTTTAAACTTTGTATCAAGCGAAATTCTAGACTAAGCAACTTTCATTCTGTTTGGGTTGGTGTTCTCACTCTACTCGCATCCTGCCTGTGCCAGCATTCAAAACACTTGGTGTGGTTTTGGTGCATCGTTCCTTAGAGCTGTTCCAGCAATGTGACGCTGTGTATCGTGATACGGATACTTGATCTATGCCAACCTCTCCAAATCTGTGCGCATAGAGGGATTCATTCCACAGAAACAGGCAGTACAATAGAGAGAATGTCACGCGTATGTAACCTTGCGTGTGCATGACGTGTTATTGCATCTGCGTCGCATGATTTTTCGACTCCGATAATGAAGAGGGCAGGGAAGAAATTTGAAATGCGAAGGCTACACTTGGCGCGTGGCAAAGGTTTTGTAGTGCCATCATCATCATCATCATTTCTTGACCATTGCGTCGCACCTCTCGCACAGCCGATGCTAGCTCAAGCTGTGCAAAAATAGAGCGGGGTTCACGCGCCTGGCATGTTGGACGCTGGCAGCCACTGTCGCTCCGCTTGAGGCCTGAAATAAAGTGGCGAGATTCGGCACGGCCTCGTCGGCCGCCGTGCATGACGTCGTCTCGTGTCTCTTTTCTCTTGCGCCCGCTACAGTGGTGACCTAGAAAACACGCCCTTCAACGAGTCATCGGCTGCCACGTTTCCTTGACTCTGCCCGCCAGTGCTGCCGTCCCAAATGACATATCCCAAAGTATGGTCCCTCCAGCTCGACACCGTTCTTGCCGTGAATGGCATTACGGACCAGCCGCTGATGCACACTATTCTTCTCGATGCCCTTCCGGTAGAGCTGCGTCATCTCGCTGCCACTTCAAGCTCCAGCCCGCAGGCGTACGATGACCTTGGCTCTGCGGTGTTGGCCTCCTACGGCCTCACCTACCACCCACTTCAGTGGACCCGTGACTTCCCGGTTTCCTGTCAACAGCAAGCAGTATCAACCGGCCATCATCCCTGCATCGACCAAAACTTCGCTTCCCTGGCTGCGTCTCCTACAACCTCTTGTCCGGCCACTAGCGACGCGAGTTCTGCGTCCGGCTGCCCATCCAACGGCGTTCAGGACATTCTTGCTGCATGCGACAAGTCAGCCACGAGGTGCGTTTTTTTGACGTCCTTGGTCACCTATACTGGAGGCATGCTCGCCACCCGCTCATGCAGGCCGGCCTTCATGGCCCACAACACCTCTGACGCGTCAGTCTCCATGGCAGTGACCTCGCCGCACACCCTGAAGCCTGTCACAGACACGGTGATCACCCGACTTGCCTCGAATCAACCTGACGTTTTATCGAACTCGACGCTCTTTGCGATTTGTAAGCACTGTTATGCCTGCGAGTCCGCAGCGAACGTCCATGCCTCGGAAAAAGGAAATCTGTGTCAAGGCCAGCACGCGAGCCCGCCTGACGCGAACAACTCAACGGCGTCAACACGCGACGGCACCTTTCTGGCGCGCACGTGCGGTGAGTCACCTCAGCCCGCGAGCCCGTCGAGTAAACAACCGGCGTCTTCCTGTCTGGCTGGTCTGACGCAATGCCTTGCGACGTCACTCGTCCTTGGGTGCAGCCACCTGCAGCGCAGCCTCTCCAGATTCGATGAGAAGGAAGGACGCGGCCCAGTGGCGACCCCATTGGAGGACTCTGACCTCACGACCAGCGGCGCTTCTGGTTGGACATTTTGTTATTCAAGGAATCCACCCGGTGCATATAAAAGAAGCCCTGCGGCGCGTCGCGAGCAGCAGACCTGTTGGAGAGCCGACATGTGTGTCAGAGAAGAGCGCTATGTGAACAGGAGAGCTATGTGAGCATTTGAGCTATGTGTTAGTAGACGTGTGTGTCAGAGCAGTCCTATGTGAGAGCAGACGTGTGTGTCAGAGCAGCCCTATGTGATAGAGAGTTGAGCTGTGTGGTAGAGAAGAGAGCTATGTGATAGAGAGTTGAGCTGTGTGTCAGAGTTGAGCTATCTGTTAGCCGACCTGTTGGAGAGCCGACATGTGTGTCAGAGAAGAGCGCTTTGTGAACAGGAGGGCTATCTCTGCGCAGAAGCAGTCGCGAGCTGAGAAACCTACGCTACCAAACGGCTGGTGAGCTTCCCGGTGGAATTCGAAGCAGTGGCGCCTTTGGGACCGTGTTGGCGTCGCCGTCTTTCGAAACAGTGGTTGCAGCGGTGAGATTCGTAGCGCCCTTCGTAACGTCGTCGGAGGCGCGCTTCGCAACAGTGGTTGGCAGCTGCGGGATCGGCCGGCGTCAGGGACATCGATGCGGTGAGTGCCTGATGTTTCCCCTCAGTTCACCAGACTACTCTAGCTCAGGTTGTAGTAGTTTAGAGAAGGGCTGTGTAAAGCATTGAAGTGAGCTTTGATCGTTTCAAGCAAAGTCGAAGTGCTTTGAAACCAAAGTTAATGCGGAGGGGGTAAACACAGGAGTGTGAAAAATTGCTTGCGCGTCTTGCTAGTTGACTTATAGTGGGTACGGCAAGTAAATTGTTAACGGGGGCAAACAGCAAGAGGCTAGTGTGAACGATGGAGAACCTTAAAGTGAAGGAACTCATCGAAATTTCTGAGGAACTCAGCATTACTTTGGGCCGTGCGAAACGAAAGCAAGCGATCCTTGAGATCATGAAGAATGAAGGAGTGTCGGCTGAGGAAGTCGATGAGGCCTGGGAGGATATCAAAGCACGCCGCGCTTCCCGATAGTTTTCCTTATCTTTTCTCTAACAACTCGGAGCAGCTTCTCAAAGAGCAGGGTAAATCGTTCTTCTCCAATTTAGCGTACATGGCCCTCACGCGATCGCAAGCGCGGAAGCTTTTGCGGGAGCTTGATCTTGTTCTGTGTGGTAAAACAAGTTCAAAAGCAGCATATCTGTGTGATCTTAGTGGCGAGTCGACGGAACCTTTCGCGGGAGCTTGATCTTGTTCTGTGTGGTAAAACAAGTTCAAAAGCAGCATATCTGTGTGATCTTAGTGGCGAGTCGACGGAACCTCAAACATGAAATTCTCCGTGTGCGTCGTTTGAGCAGTCACTCGAGCGGCCCGTCGTCGAAGCGACCGGCGCGGTATGCGTAGGAGGAGACGACATGGCGCCATTGAGTCAGAGCGAGAGGGTTGCAACGCTCTCGCCTGTAGCGGAAAGTTGGGGTAAGCTGTCGAGGGTTGATCGAGAAACGCTCATTCGAGAGCAGCGTGAGGACCCCTCGATAAAAGTGCTAATTGAAAGCGTAAACTTGGAAAAAGAAAAAAAATATTTCTTTTTTGAGAAAGCAGGGCTCCTGTATCGGAGCTACACAAATGCGCAAGGTCGCAAGTATGAGCAGCTCTTGGTGCCACAAAAGTATTGTCGCCAACAATTGGAACTGGCGCATGAAAACGCATGGGCAGGGCATCTCGGCATAAAAAAAGACCAAGGCTAGAGTTTCCCTTGAGTTTTATTGGCCGAAATGCTGGAATGATATCGAAGTCTTTGTACGCTCATGCGACACTTGTCAGAGAGCGGGGAAATCCGCGGACAAGTGGAAGGCACCCATGAAGCTTTCTGATACGTATTATGAAGTGAAATTAGGAAGGCGGCCAAACAAAATTTACAACTTGATGAAAACATACGTTCAACGTCAAGCGGTCGTGAATCTGCTGTTAAATGCTTCAGAGGAAGAGGGAGCAGAAATTTTGAGTTCTAGCGATGTAACCGAAAGGAAATCGGAAGTAACCTTGGAACAGTTGAACCTAGAGCCTAGGTTAAGTGAAGTCCAGAAGAAGGAGCTGAGAAGGAATGTTCCTTTGTATGAAAAATCTGGACTCCCCTATTGTAGTTACACAGATGTGCAACGTCACAAGTACGAGCAGCCCTCAGTACCGCATAGGTATCATCGCTTAAAAGTGGCCGGTTACTGAGATGGAGCATGATGCTCCAACAACACAACTTTGACGTTCGCTACAAAAAAAAAAAAAAAGGGAAAGCTAAACGCTAATGCAGGCGCATTGAGCCGTGCGTTTAATTAGTACCTTCTCTACCTTTCGATTTCTCGCTGGTGATTCGGGGCAAAATTTTGACCTCATCACGACCTGAGCTGAGCGCTCTCGTCCAGAATGAGCTCAAGGAGCCAACTTTATGTTGTATTCTAATTCGTTACGATGTTGTACGTGTAAAAAAAAATTGAGTTCTCATTTTAAGAGTCTTGTGTCCCACATGTGCCTCTTGATGTAGAGGGATTGAAGTTCCGATAGACGCGTAGCTAGGTATATGTTGTACTATACTTTGTCTGGTGTTCTGCCGGGTGACCGAGGGCACTTGCTTGTGTCGTGTGTTGTCTGTTGTCGAACCGTTCTTAACAAGTTGCGAACCATCGACAAGTGCTGAAACTAAAAATCGTCAGAAGAGACGAGCAAAGCTGGTCGACAAGTTGTGGCGACAAGCCAGTGGAGCTGGGATCCGTCCTCAAGAATGGGATGTGTTCCCGGAACAGAGTCTGGAGCTGCATTCTCCCCATGGCCCTGGAGGCGAACCTGGAGGGACCTGGCGAACGAGCGTGCCTGACATCCGAGCCACGTGGAAGCAGCTCGTCTTTTCGGGGCATTGTCTGGCGGCGGGGGTGCTGTTATGCCTGCGAGTCCGCAGCGAACGTCCATGCCTCGGAAAAAGGAAATCTGTGTCAAGGCTAGCACGCAAGCCCGCCTGACGCGAACAACTCAACGGCGTCAACACGCGACGGTGCCTTTCTGGCGCGCACGTGCGGTGAGTCACCTCAGCCCGCGAGCCCGTCGAGTAAACAACCGGCGTCTTCCTGTCTGGCGGGTCTGACGTAATGCCTTGCGACGTCACTCGTCCTTGGGTGCAGCCACCTGCAGCGCAGCCTCTCCAGATTCGATGAGAAAGAAGGACGCGGCCCGGCGGCGACCCCATTGGAGGACTCTGACCTCACGACCAGCGGCGCTTCTGGTTGGACATTTTGTTATTCAAAGAATCCACCCGGTGCATATAAAAGAAGCCCTGCGGCGCGTCGCGAGCAGCAGACCTGTTGGAGAGCCGACATGTGTGTCAGAGAAGAGCGCTATGTGAACAGGAGAGCTATGTGAGCATTTGAGCTATGTGTTAGTAGACGTGTGTGTCAGAGCAGTCCTATGTGAGAGCAGAGGTGTGTGTCAGAGCAGTCCTATGTGAGAGCAGACGTGTGTGTCAGAGCAGTCCTATGTGATATAGAGTTGAGCTGTGTGGTAGAGAAGAGAGCTATGTGATAGAGAGTTGAGCTGTGTGGTAGAGAAGAGAGCTATGTGATAGAAAGTTGAGCTGTGTGGTAGAGAAGAGAGCTATGTGATAGAGGGTTGAGCTGTGTGGTAGAGAAGAGAGCTATGTGATAGAGAGTTGAGCTGTATGGTAGAGAAGAGAGCTATGTGATAGAGAGTTGAGCTGTGTGTCAGAGTTGAGCTGTGTGTCAGAGTTGAGCTATATGTTAGCCGACCTGTTGGAGAGCCGACATGTGTGTCAGAGAAGAGCGCTATGTGAACAGGAGAGCTATCTCTGTGCAGAAGCAGTCGCGAGCTGAGAAACCTACGCTACCAAACGGCTGGTGACCTTCCCGGTGGAATTCAAAGCAGTGGCGCCTTCGGGACCGTGTTGGCGTCGCCGTCTTTCGAAACAGTGGTTGCAGCGGTGAGATTCGTAGCGCCCTTCGTAACGTTGTCTGAGGCGCGCTTCGCAACAGCACCGACTAGCCTTGCCCTCTAAATATTTTGCTGCGGAAGCTCAAGTTCCTGTGGAACTACGGCCGACCTTCAGCGACGCTACGACTATGACTGATGTGCTTGAGGATGGCATGCCTCGTCCGCTTCCGACAGGGCTCTCCACACATGCCACGCTTGTGTTGAATGTGCCAGCGATTCTGTTGACCCTGCAGGCCAACCCTCGTGCGCGGACAACGGAAGGTCGTTTCACGAGCAAAAGTATGCTGCCCGATCCTCTGGCAGAGTCCACGCTAACTGGGCTCCACAACCATCATCCCCCCTGAGCCTCTTACGCCAGACGGCAACCACCAGAACGATGGCTGGTTCGTCCCAGCGGCGACTACCCTCATTCCTCCTGCATGCTTACCACTCGTCACACTACATCGACGAAGTGAACGCGCTCGGTGTAAAATATTGCGGTCCTTTTTGAGCCGTCCTACTACGCAGCCACGTCTTGCTGTCAAGGCCGTGAAGATGACGAAAGCGCTTAATCGGTCTGCCAGACGTAAGAGCCCACCGCTTGTCCCTGCCAGACGTAAGAGCCCACCGCTTGTCTTGCGCCCATTTACCCGCAGAGCACGTGGCGCAGTTACTCGGACATGTTCCCACGTCGGTAGGCGCGCATCTCCTCGCCAGCACGCCGGGCGCGGCACAACTTTGAAGCCTATGTTGTGTCGACACTGTCTTCTACACAAGCACAGCTGATCCACTGCCAATATTAGCAGCCTAACCTCGCGCCGTGTTGTCCGCACTCGATCCAGCCTACCAGGTTGTGGGACACGCTTGTGCACGGCCACAATGCCTCGACTTTTACTTCTTCACCCTCAGTGTTTTTTCCAGTGTCGCCCACCAGAAACTTACTGGTTCCCGATGGACCCTTCACGTTGACAACCTGGATTTCCCAAACAGACACTTTATGAATTCTCTTTCATGTATATTGTATCTGTCGCTCATTATTTTTCATATACCTTCCAACCACGGGAGCCCTGTAGTGCCATCGTCATTATCATTTTATAACTACTGCACCACGTCTGTCGCGCAGCTAATGCTAGCTGGAGCTGCCCGAGAATACAACGGGGTTCACGAGCCTGGCATGTCAGACACTGGCAGCCGCTGCCACTCCGCTTGAGGCCTGAAATAAAGTGGTGAGATTCGGCATGGTCCCATCGGCCGCTTACACCACGTCGTCTCACGTCTCTCGCCTCCTATGCCCGCTGAAGTTTCAATCTCACCTTTTCCCATCATGCTCTCACGACTTGTAATGAGCCAATTGAAAAATTATAGTTGTGCAAAGCTTTTCTTTGGGCACGCAACAAATTCCAGATTCTAAGTAAAAATTTTTATGTGACCTATTGAAGTGGCGTTTAGGAACTAAATTACAAGCAAAACAATTATTCAAAAACCACGTGGACTTCTTTTTGTTTTTAGCTACGCTCTTCTTTTCCCTGATAACACTCCAAAATTTCACATTCGTTCTCCATCGTCCTGCAGGTGCATAGAAGCACCTCCTGTTCTCTATGCTTGTAAGCAGATGTAGGATGGATCCCGAGCAGACGACGCGACGTGAATGAATACTTTTGTAGAAGCTAATCGGACTTCCTATTGACTAAGAGGCTTTGTAGCCTTGACAGTGCTGAAAGGTACTTATGAGATGGAGTACTGGTTGCACCCTATAGAGTTCGGAAAGCTCTATCTTGCCTGGTTACATGAATACCGGTCTCCGATTGTACTCAAAAGCTTTATTAGATGTTAAATAGCGTTGTGATGTTTGTTGGTGAGGTTCGTCGCGCCGCAGAGCGTGTGACGCGTTGCGGATGGAGGAGACGGTATCTGACGTTAACAAACCACACTACAATTGTATTTGACAGCATACACACACGAAATACATAAAGCGGCAGCGTACACTACTAGTCAATTGTCTCACGTGGCGGTGCTTGGGGACCAGGAGGCTGTGGGCTGGTTGAGTCCCTGTGATGACGTAATCGTCGTCGGGTAGATGTCCGGTGTGGCAACGACGTAGCAGCAGCAGGGGTTAAGGGCCGAGTGAACGAACCGTCGCTCGGTAGCCGGTAGCCAGACAGGGCTCGTCCGCGCCAGGCCAGGACCTTGCGACGCTCGTCTCGACGGCGGTGGACAATCTGGAACCTCGCGCGTAGGTGCGGGTTCTCCGAGAGCAGCAGGCCGCGTCCCAGGTCTTGCCAGGCGAGGACCGTGAGGCGCTCGCTGTCCCGAAGACAGGCGCCCTGTGTATGCGAACCTCGCGCGTAGATGCGGGTTCTCCAACAACCTGCCGCCCGTTCTGCCGGCGTTCCAAAAAAAAAAAACTGTCTCCCCTGCGCGCGCCCTTCTTAATCTTCTCTGCAGCCCGAGCTCCTTCGTTTTTCTCGCCTTCCAGCGATCGGCCACTCCGTCGTCTGCTCTCGCTTTCCCTGCTTCGTCACATTACCCCCCCACTTAAGAAGGTTCTTCGCTGTGAAGAACTTGCAGCTGCCACTGGATCCCTTGGGACACCGTAGTACACGCGCACTCGGAGCACTGCACTACACTTCCGAGCCCCGCACACTCGGCACACATAAGAGACACAAAAGTTGTCACCAGTGTTCAGGGCCCCGCACACCCGACACTCTCAAAGGTACTCGCAAGACGAGATGAAAGTTGGTCCGTCACGGTAAGTAATGTGCACCGAAAAAAAAAAAATTCCATCAATTATACCCGACACTGCGAAATCCTCAAGCCGTGTAGCGATGATGTTCATGCGCTTGGCAACCGGCTCATATAGTCTGCTCCTACATTCTCACTGCCTTTTATATATTCAACGCTGAAGTCGTACTCCATGAGTATGAGGCTCCAACGTAGAACACGGCTGTTGATGTGTTTGGCGGAGTTGATGTAAACGAGAGGCTTGTGGTCGCTTTGTAGTATGAACGTTCGCCCGAACAAGTAAATATGAAATTTCTGGATGGCCCACGTGAGTGCCAGGGCTTCGCGCTCGATTGTCGAATAGGCAGTTTCTCGTGGTTGCAGTCGTCGGCTAGCGTACGACACTGGGTGTAGCATAGCACCATGCCGCTGCATAAGTATGGCACCTACGCTTGTTGACGAGGCGTCGGTGCGAAGTACAAAAGGCTGAGCGAAATCGGGTGCTCTCAAGACAGGTTGTGTAGACAGCATGGTCTTGAGTGCATCGAAGGCTTTCTGTTCCTGCACTCCCCAAATTACTTTGTTAGGGGCTCTCTTTTTAGTCAGTTCAGTTAATGGTCCTGCTATCTCGGAGTACTTGTGGACGAAATCTCTGTAATAGCCCGTAAGTCCAAGGAAAGAGCGTACTTCTTTTTTCGTCTGTGGGCGCTTGGCTGCCCGTATTTTATCAAGGGTTTCGATCTGGGGTTTGATGATGCCATTTTCGACGTGATGACCGAGGAACTTTACTGACCGCTGACCAATCTCACTTTTCGTTGGTCGAATCGTCAACCCGGATTCGCTAACTCGTTGAAGAAAGGCTTCAAGTGTGGCCACGTGTTCTGTCCACGTCTCGGTTGCAACGAGCACATCGTCGAAGTAAAAGTAAATATGGGGTATATCTGCTACCACCTTCCTCATTAGACGGTTGAAGACAGCTGGGGCGGTTTTAATGCCAAACGGCATGAAACGAAACTGATAAAGGCCTGCTGATGTAGAAAACGCTGTCATTGCTTTGGACTCTTCATGCATCGGGACTTGCCAATACCCTTTAGCAAAGTCGAACTTAGAAAAATATCGTGCCTTCCCCAGTTGTCCAAAAATAACATCAACTCGAGGTATGGGCTCATTGTCGTTCAGCAGTATCTTGTTGAGTTGCCGGAAGTCAATGCATAGACGTATTGTCCCGTCTTTTTTCTTGACAACTACTATCGGCGACTGGTAGGGAGACTCAGATGGCTCGATGATGCCTTGCTTCAGCATGTCTCTAATTTCTTGTTGAACTGCCTCTTTGGTAGCAAACGGTAGTGGATACGGCCGTATGTTCACTGGTGTATCCGTTGCGACATTCAACTTGCACTGGGTGAGATGTGTTCTGCCGGGAATGTCGGTGAATACATTCTCGTAGGTATGCAGTATTCTAGCGATCTGCGTGCGCTGTTTAGTAGAGAGTGCTTCCGATATGTTCACATCGGCAGCAGATTCTTTTTGCTGAAAAGGTACGCATGGTAGATCGTCGTGCTCAGTATCATCAGCCAGACACGCGACTGACGCTTCTTTTGTTGGCTGTGGTACCGATGGTCGTTCTTGATATTTTTTGAGGAGGTTGACGTGAAACAGAGATGTTCGCGTTCCTAAATCAATAACGTAATCCACGTCATTCTTCCTCTCTAGAACTGTGAAAGGCCCTTTCCATGTTAGAATCAGTTTGTAGTTGTCCGACGGGAGTAGCAGCAGCACCTTGTCTCCAACAGCTAAACGCCGTGGTCTAGTCTTCATGTCATAGTGCTTCTTCTGCACAAGTTTGGCTTTCTGCAGCTCCTCCTTGGCTAGACGACAAGTGTTTTCAAGACGTCTCCGCAGGTCAACTACATAGCCGTACGAGGTCTTCGTCTCATCATCTAGATGATTACCAGTCCACATCTCTTTCAATATTGACATGGGCCCTCTGACGTAACGGCCATAGAGTAAGTCAAACGGGGCGAAGCCCAAACTTGACTGCGGAACTTCTCTATAGGCGAAAAGTAAAGGCGCTAAGTACCGGTCCCAACTTTTCGGGCACTCTTGACACATTCGTCTTATCATTCGTTTAAGTGTGCCATTGAACCTCTCGACAAGACCATTTGCCATGGGATGATATGGTGTCGTCGGCAACTGTGTGAAGGATAGAAGCCTGCTGAATTCGCGCATTAGGTGGGACGTAAAAGACGTGCCTCGGTCGCTGATGATTTCCTGAGGTACCCCCACTCGCGAGAACATCTCCAACAGTGCTTCAGCGATCCTTTCTGTTTCAATGCTTGGCAGCGCCACCGCATCAGGATACCGCGTTGCCATGTCCACCATTGTCAAAACGTATCTATTCCCTTTTTCTGACTTGGGAGATAATGGTCCCACAATGTCAATGGCCACTCTCTTAAACGGTGTATCAATGACGGGGGTTTTACCCAACGGTACTCGCCCAACTAAGTGTTTTGGGAAAGTTCTCTGGCACGTGTCGCACGATTTCACAAATCGTGTGATGTCAGAAAGTACCCCTGGCCAATAGAACTCCTCGAGGATACGGTCTGTTGTGCGTTTTATACCCTGATGGCCCGCAAGAATTCCTTCATGAGCCATTTGCATTACACAATGGCGGAGGGCTGTAGGTACAACAAGTTGTTCAGTTTCTCTCTTCGATCTGAGCTTGTACCTCCTGTATAGAATTTCTTCTTTTGTGAAGAAAAGAATCTCGGCAAACCTGGTCTGGATGGGTTTATCGACGGCCTCAAAGCATTTCTGTAAGCTAGCGTCATCCCTCTGACTTTTCTGCAAGTCACGTGCACTCATATCTAGGGGACTTATTGTTGGTACCGGCAGGCGACGAGAACTCCGTCCGACTGTCGCGGCGACTTCGTTTTCCTTTGATTGCCTCGCAACCGAAGTGAATGCATCTGTAGTATAAGATCCAGTCAGCGATCCGTCGTCTGCTCCCACCCTAGATGATATTTTCATCGGACTAGCTGGACGTAGGTGTCTTTTCCAATCTTGATCAGGATCGGAGGCGTCACGGACCCCTTGGACGTTTCCCAGAACGACGTCATACAGTGGGTCATCCATGCAGATCGCGCGAGTCTTGCCTGAGAAAAAGGGTGAAATAATTCGCACGTCTGCCTCCGGCAGTTTCAGTACCCTTCGATCAAGAAGACACACAGAGGAAACTTTCCCCGTCAGATTGCTGACTGGTACAAGGGACCTTCTCACAATAACCGAGTCGCATCCTGTATCCCGTAAGACCGTAACGGGCTGGTTTTCAAGGACGCCTTCGGCCGTAGGCATAGACTTGTCCTCCCACTTGATTCTCGTACGTTTCGAGCAATCAGTACCTTGCCGGGAAGCCTGTGTCTCCTGGTTTGATGCTTTCGGACCTTCTGCTTGCTCTTTCAGGCACGAGGCTTTACCGCTTCCCTTGTTAGGGCAGTCCTCTTTGCTATGCCCACTACGTCTACATTTTCCGCAGAAGGCTGGTTTTGTCCTTGGCCCTTTAGTATTTGCCCAGCAATCTGAGGCCTTATGACCGCGCTTTCCACAAAGCAAACAATGTGGTTTGTCCTTTTCCTCTTTCCGTAGTGCGGCCTGCGCTCGATCTGGTGGCTTTTTATGGTCCTTGTCGTCCTTACCTTTACCAAGGTTGACGAAACCCTGCGCCTCCATATAATGATCAGTAGCTTCTACTAGCTTTTCAATTCCTCGGCAATCCCTTTCCCGCAGGAAGATTGCCAGCTTCTCGTGGCACTGCGTGATGAATTGCTCTGAAACAATAACGTCTCGTAGAGCTTCGTACGTCCGTTCGGTCTTGGCCATCTCTTGCCAATGGTCGAAATAACCTAGTAACCGCCCAGCGAACTGTCGACCCGTTTCGCAGTCCTCAGGCTTCGCCGACCGAAACTTAGTGCGGTAGCCCTCCTCTGTAAACCGGAAGCGCTGCAACAACGTTTTCTTTAACGTTGCGTAATCCATGGCATGGTCAGGTGCCATTCTGCCAACAACACTTAGCGCTTCACCTGTCAAACAAAGGCTCAGTGAAAGGGCCCACTTGTCTTGCGGCCAATCCTGGCTCCTGGCGACGCGTTCAAAGCGCTGGATGTACGCGTCCAGCTCGTCGCGAACTTCGTTGAAGGGCGGTATGAGTTTGTGCGGACTTTCGTAGCTTTGAGGAGAACCCATGTGCGGACCCTCTACTGATTGACCTGTAGTCACGCTACCCGTTGTCGCATCTAACTCTCGGAGCTTCAACCTTAGTTCGAGAACCTCCTTTTCTGCTTGTAGCCTCGCCAGTGCCTCGGCATCAGCTTCTTTTGCCGCATTGCGTTCGGCTAAACGTACTTCCCGCGCTTCTCGTTCACGTACGCGCTCCTCATCGATCCACTGCTTTAGCCCTGGACCGCTCAACCCCAGTTCCTTTCCAATTGCTGTGAGCTTGTCCGTCTCCATCGTCAACCGTCAGACCCGCATAAGCGACGCGCTGCTCTTTTATAGGATAAGAGCGGTCCTGTCGCGCGGACGCCAGATGTGATGTTTGTTGGTGAGGTTCGTCGCGCCGCAGAGCGTGTGACGCGTTGCGGATGGAGGAGACGGTATCTGACGTTAACAAACCACACTACAATTGTATTTGACAGCATACACACACGAAATACATAAAGCGGCAGCGTACACTACTAGTCAATTGTCTCACGTGGCGGTGCTTGGGGACCAGGAGGCTGTGGGCTGGTTGAGTCCCTGTGATGACGTAATCGTCGTCGGGTAGATGTCCGGTGTGGCAACGACGTAGCAGCAGCAGGGGTTAAGGGCCGAGTGAACGAACCGTCGCTCGGTAGCCGGTAGCCAGACAGGGCTCGTCCGCGCCAGGCCAGGACCTTGCGACGCTCGTCTCGACGGCGGTGGACAATCTGGAACCTCGCGCGTAGGTGCGGGTTCTCCGAGAGCAGCAGGCCGCGTCCCAGGTCTTGCCAGGCGAGGACCGTGAGGCGCTCGCTGTCCCGAAGACAGGCGCCCTGTGTATGCGAACCTCGCGCGTAGATGCGGGTTCTCCAACAACCTGCCGCCCGTTCTGCCGGCGTTCCAAAAAAAAAAAACTGTCTCGCCTGCGCGCGCCCTTCTTAATCTTCTCTGCAGCCCGAGCTCCTTCGTTTTTCTCGCCTTCCAGCGATCGGCCACTCCGTCGTCTGCTCTCGCTTTCCCTGCTTCGTCACAAGCGTTCATATAGCCATTGATATTAAAAATAGGCATTTATAGGCACTTATAGGAATTTAGGCACAAACATCGAAGATAGGCATTTATAGGCACGTTAGAAACACTATAAAAGCTCTTCTTCTAACCTCTAATACATGCTTATATATCAGAGTGGCTTGATAGAAATGCAAAAAACAAAAAAGGCATTTGCCCTATAATCTGGTCTCTAGTCATGAATAAAGGGGCACGAGGCACGTGCTGATAGTACGCAAGTGGCGATGGTGTGCGGAGCCACGGAGAAGTATCCGATGGTATGCGGTATTGCCACGTCCCGCACATGCGATTGGTGGGTGAAGGGCTGGTGGTACTCGACCTGAGTCATGGTTGGAAACACCAGAAGAATAAACGGTACTGTTTTGTGGAGCTCCGGACTGAGAAGGTGAAGCACGCGACGAAGGCAGGAGGTACCCAGTTCTGGTGGCTGCCGGCGTGAGAGGCCTGGAAGTGGCCGTCCACCTTGGGAGACACGAGTGAGGCTGCCTGGACGTGCTGCACCTCATCACGGCAGTTCCCGGTGAGCCAAAAATCTCTTCTTCGAGTCAGGATGGCAGCGGCCCACACTAGACTCATTGGAGTGCCCATCACCAGTAAGGTCAGGCAGCACGGAACGATTTGTGCCCAATGACGAGTTAGGCCTAATCTGGCCAGGCCGAACACTGCGCAGAAATCTGAAACATGGGCGATGAAGACAAGCGGCTTGTTGGGCAGAAGCAACCAATAACGACTCTAGTAGCTTGCCAAGGACGTCGACGACGGACTTGGTGAGACGTCTACAAGACATAGGCACGGTGTGAACATGGTGAATCGTAAGAATGTTCGGTTGCTGCTAAACCGCCCCTGTAGCACCTAAATCGATTATCAGCCCTATACTGTGTCGCAGCACCCTAATTTAGCCACAAAGTGCCCCCGTGCCTGAAAACAATGCTAAAATATTATCCTTTAGGTTTCATCGATACAGTTATATTAGCAGTTTCGTCAAGACTGTGATCACTCGAGCAGCAGCTGTGAAATTAGATTCTAAGGTTGTGAACGATGTCGCGCATGCTGCCTCGACAAGCATCAGCACGAATGGCCCATGAACACTCGTAACGTTTTGCACTCTCATTGAAGTGACAAAACAGCATCTTTTCAATGATACATAGAGTATGTGATATCGTATTTATAAGAGTTAACTCCCAGTCGTACGTACTTTGTATAACATACCAATTTGTTGCTATTGCATTCATTGCTTCGCCCTTTATAACCTAATGACAGCATTCAAAAAAAAAAGAAAAAAAAAAGGGATGATGGTAACAGTGTTCAAGAGAAGCAGGGATAGTGTCAGGCTCCTGCAACAACCTGGTAAAGACAGGTGCACAGGACGGCTCATCAAGCATTTTTCATGCAGCCTCTTCACGATATGAGCAGAGCACGTCAAAATTTACAAGGGCAGCGCGTGCACCAGCAATTGCAACCGCGCTCATAAAAGCAAAGTTCGCATTTGCTGCCCGAGCGGCACCCCCCCTTTGTGTCTTTTCATGCTCGTTCAAGGCGAGCATGGCGTTTCCCCTGCTTCGACGGGAGGCCTCCTGAGTGGTGTAATGTTAGAGTTACTATATCGGCTATACAGTAACTTTAGGTGATGTCATCGCATGCGACTTGACCAACGAAGATGGGCCGGCTTGTTTTATTCCTACTTCAGCTGTGTTAGTTGCCCCCACCAGCACGCTTTTACCTGCGAGTAAAACACAGGAATCGCAGGGGTATCTTATCAATTTTGACTTCACACAAGACAGCACAGCGAGAGCAAAAACTCATCGAAAGTGTGCATAGAATTTCTATCATAATAATAATGCTATCACTCTATTTAGCTTGCTGTGTGAAAAATGAGCCCCTGGACCAATCTGGCTTCACAAGTGCTGTGAAACGGGCCTACATCTGATCTGAATATTGTCTCTGACTGCTCCAAACTTGCTCAAAAAGGTGTTTCTGGCTGCTCCTAAATGTCTTTCTATATTGTCCAAGTCTGCTCCCAAGGCTGCTCCCAAACCTGTGCACCCTGTTCCGCCACTGCACTTCTATGCAAGATACTCCCTGCTTGTTAAAACTTGGTACTTCATAAGATGCACCTTGGTGTATGAAACCAATATATGACGGTCAGTGTTGTAAAATGCGATTATGGGAGACGTGCAGCACCTGCAAGTGGCATTACTGTCACCTCCGAGTGCCACAAGTGGCTATTTCAGTTTTCACTTGTGTGCTACTGATCATTGTCTCCCTGTCTGCTACACCCAAGTTGTGCGCTAGTGCATTTGGATGAAAGTGACATGTTTAATCCAATAGTTAGGCTTTCAGATAGCAGTGTAAGATTTAGACCATTGCTTAGCTATTCCCCTTCACTTCTACTGCTTACACTTGTGCCACACTGCATGGAGGGAAATGGAGGCACACCTCTCAGCGTTTGGTTGGGGCAGACTTAGTGTGGGAAAAGTCATCAGTGCTTGCGTGCCTTATTGAGCCATGAAATGCAATTGTTCCTTCTTTGAAATATATTTTTTAAACAAGTTTTCGGTTTCCAAGTTAGAGATGTGGCTCTAACCTGGTTCCATACAGTAAAGGTTTTGGTGATGGTCGTTACCATGTATGGTTTAGGGTGCAGCTGGAGCCTTTCAACTTTCACAGCAACTGGTCAACAGCCCAGCTGGAGCCACTGCTCAGCAGGTGAACTCGGCCCAGCAGATCTTTTTGGCTCCACAGCCTCAGAGCACACAAGTTCTGTTGTCCAACCCAAGTCGTGAGTACAGCTTTGGTTGGCTATGTCTTCCTCTGCCATGAATATGCTGGCCTGGGCAACAAAAAAAATACAAAGCACCAGGGGTAATCTTATGACAGCAAGAAGAGAGAAAGACATTTATTTACATGTACTGCAGCCAAGAATGTAATGAAATTCTCTATATAATATATACTGTGGTAAAATTGCAGTTTTTTTTTATTTCACTGCGATCTGACTTTTTTTAGCAAGGTATAATGGCTAAAGCATTCCTCCTTTTAAAGGAAGTGCCGCTGACGGGCTAAAATTTGAATGGTGTGAGAGACACTAATTTTAAGTATTTAAAAAATGTTTTCTTCGACAAGACATTTAGCGACATTAACACATTCAGTAATGGCAAGTTATTCATCATGATGGCACTGTCATGCATAAAGTGAAAAAAACGAGATTGGGGGACCCTGAAGCTTCACCTCTTAGCGTTGAATGTGACATCCTGTTTCTATAGTGTATTAATTGTATACTATTACCTTTTATTTTATGATATTACTCGACAAGTTTCAATTGTGGATTAATACAATGTAATCAGTGAAGTTGAAAGTGGCTTGTGCATATGATAGCATTGTGTGTAATGTGTAGCATGCTTTAAACCACGAGCAATTATGCATGGGAAAAGTCTTATGGGAATGCGTGCAGAAACGTATGTGCCTTTTGTAATGGATGCCGGGCTTTAAACTATGAAGTTGTCATGATAAAGAGATGTTCTCATGTCAGGTGGCAATCTACGCTTGTACCACACAATATTACTTTGATGTTACATGTTGAATTGTAAAGCCTGTATACAGCGGGAATTTCTGCAAAACGAGCTCTTTAACACTATTGTGTTAGTAATGCAGGTCCAGCAAACTGTGACAATAACTGTTATTGGGACACTAAAGAGAAAACCATTTTTCATGCCTCAGCAAATTACTTGTTTGCATAATCTCCATGCCTACTATGCGGAGGCACTTGGCTAACGAGAAATTACACAAAAATAAAATGCAATTGGCATTGCCACTTCTTGCAGTCATGGATATTCACAGCATCTATGAGGACCGACGTTATCCCTAATCAGTGATAAAAAGTTGTTTATTCCAAAAGCTCATAGAAGGATTAGGAAAATACGAGACAACAGAGGCAAACAGCGCTTACCTCCAATTAGTTTTTTATCTCGATACGAAGTGCATTTATACAATGCAAGGTAGAGGGTGCGAGACCAAAAGAAGAATAAGAAACAGGAACTTATGATGTACATGTGCGGTGGGCATTGCTTCATCATTTCACTCACTTCAAGCATGTCATTAGATGCGCCCTAAAACCCAGCCAGGTAATAAATTTCTTGATTTAAAGGCACAATAGATGGTGCGCTAACGCTCTTATAACCTAACTTATGTATCACATCTACTTCGATAACTTTACGAGTTAGCTAAACCCTACACCTTGCCATTACATTGTTCTTATTGAAGCAGGG
This sequence comes from Rhipicephalus microplus, assembly GCF_043290135.1. Classification (NCBI taxonomy): domain Eukaryota; kingdom Metazoa; phylum Arthropoda; class Arachnida; order Ixodida; family Ixodidae; genus Rhipicephalus; species Rhipicephalus microplus. The sequence continues at coordinate 44,964,454 of NC_134700.1, forward strand.
TGTACACCCACAGTCACGACAATGAATGCCGATTTGACCCTGCATCGTATTAACGTTGTTATGGTGTTCACGCAAGCGGTCATTTAGGCATCTGCCCCTTTGACCGATATAGCTTTTGCCACACATGAGTGAGATCGAATAAACAAACCCTACTGCACAGGAGACAAACCACATCCTGTGGTTCACGGAACACACAGGACTTCGTGTGGGCTGAGCGTTCACCATTTCGCACAACTTCTGAAGTTTCTCGAGAGCTGAGAAAGCCACTTGAAAGTTAGATTGCGCTCTTATTTTCTTGAGCCTATGTGACACATTGTGTGCATACGGCAACACAGTGAGGTGCTTTTTGTTGGTGCTTTTCTACTCTTCGCCATCGTCTCCTTGTTGAACCTGTCTCAGTAGCTTTGTAATAACAGCAGACAGCAAAGTCTTAGGGTACCCGGCATCTTCTAGCCGGCCTAGTTGCGCTTCAAAACTTCATGGTGTCAGGCCAAGACTTTTTCAGAGCATTGGTAAGGCGTATGTTTGCAGTTTCGAAATTGCTGAGCTGTAGGGCAAAAGTAGTTTTTCATTCTAGGCTGATACATACGGCATAGATGAGATTAATGCCGTGAAAGTTCCAAGTCAAGAAATATCATCCAATCGTTTACGGGCAACTCGCAAGTCAACTGCAGCGGTTGCAGAGAGCTCTGAAAAGTGGTTACAATCCTGTGCACTATGTCAAGAAAGTTTTTGTCACAGGTCCCGTTAATTCGGGAGGCGATCGCCTGGCTAATTCCAAGGGCCGAAGTATCGCCCCCCCAAACCGCACCACGAAAGCGTGGACAATTTATAAGTGGTCCTATTTGGCGCGCCAGCGGGCGCCCGCTGTGGCCCAAAGAACAAGTCAGAGCCGAGAGCTGATAAATAAAACAAAATTATATTCTCAATTATGGCAGATCAAAATGATACACAAGTATGCAAACTCGACAATAGTTGAGTACAATATGTCACCAATCAAACAATGTACTACACAGTACAATCAGCCACACTCGAAACAACAGACATGGACAACAATACGCACTACAATGCAGTCGCATGCATCGAACAACCAAGACACTTAAAGACTAAAGAGATAGAAAACCTATTCAGTCCAAAGTTCTTGGAACAAAAGTCTGGATGATACTCTTCCGAGAATCACTCAAAGTCCAGCGTTGTTGTCGTTCCGCTGCCCCCGAAGTTTCTCTTCCAGGAAACCTCGCGTCTTCACTTGGCCACTCTCGAAGCTTCAAACTTCTTCGCCGGAAACACGTCGGCTTCACTCATGCAGCTGTTGCCACGCGTCTTCGCTCGATAGCGGTAGACACACACTCTTGCCTGTAGCTCGAGCCTTCACCCCTCAGGTGGAAATCCTCTTCTTCTCCTCCTTTGTCAAGGAAGACAAAAGGCTTCTCCCACAAGGCGGAACACCCTACGCACTCCGGCGCATACTTTCTTCTTCTCCTGCTTTGTCACTAAGGACAAAACCTTCACCGACAGACGCGGCGAAATACCCTACACACGCTGGCGTTAACTTCCTTCTTCTCCTGATCTCTCATCTCGGCTGCTCGATTAAATACCTTCCGCGCGAGATTCCAGAAAGTTCTCATCATTTCGTCAACGTGATACGCAGCCAAGGCTGGGGGAAAGGGCGAGACGATACGGGGGCCGTCCACGACGGATGACTCAACCCTGCATCACCACGCCCCTTTCCATCTAGAACGTTCCAGGGCTTGCCCGGGCGCCGATGAGAGGAGGTTCGTCGGCGAAACCACGCTTTCGAGGGGAGAGGGATGCGCGCCCGGGGAGTCTTTGGATGCTTGTTTTCTTTTTTTTTTATCGTTGACCTCTCGGCGCTTCGTCGCGAAAATTTGGTGGCGCGCCCGTTTTTGAGCGCTCGCTTTGTGACAGTTTTCTTCTGCCCAATCAACAAGAATTAAAAAATCATCAATAAATTGGCATGATTTAACAATAATGGAATCATCTAGTTTGGTTGCTACGAAGCGGTAATGATGTGCTTGGTAAATGTCGCTCAGGATCGGTGCGAGACATTTTGTTTGTAGATAGTGAAATGAGGAAGCAATACTCGCCACAGATGTAAATCCTTTTCTGTTTCTTTTTGCTTTTTTTTTGTCTCGCACCCTCTCCTTTGCATTGTATAAATGCACTTTTATTGGAAGCATAGGTCAGAATAAAATGTGGAACTGACTCAAACTCACTCAAGAAATATGTCTTGCACTTTGGACTCACTCAGAGTCTGCAAAATTTTCCTGAGCCAAACTGGACAGCTCGATCTGAGTCAGAGTAAGTTGACTCATGAGTGAGTTTGCCGACCTACATTTTGAAGTCAGTGCTCCTGGCCTGCGTTGTCTTGTCTTTTCCTAATCATTCTATGCACTGTTAACACCTTTTTGAAATGAATCATCAGCAACTTGCCCAAGTGTCAATCCTTTCAAGTAAAGAGTGAAGTACACTTTACTCTGCGCGAAGGGGGGCAGAAGTGCAACACAAGTTGTTTCAAGAAATTTCGTCGGGCCATTGTGGCCAAAATTTAAAAAGTGCGCATTGAAATTCCCCATTGTGCTTGGAGATTTCAGGGCATACTTTAATAAGCAGACTTCGGCTGTAATTTTATTCTTTATTATTAAAGATATGATGTTGAAATTAGCGGCTGTAAAATCTTAAAATAAAGTTTATCAATTTAAGGGGGGATACTGGTCTCTCAAAGGGCAAAATCGTAACGAAAAAATCAAGCTTGCTAAGGTTAAAGACTGGGTGTGTTGGTAAAACATGACTGTGAACTGTATAGCGTGTCTAACTGACGGCACACAAGAAAAATACACGCACAACATACCATTTTGTTGTGTGTGTACCTTTCTTCTGTCCTATCGATAAGACACACTTGCAGTCGGCAGTCATAAACATAAATCAATTTTATTTAAAAACAGCATTTTTGTAATTCACAGGCATCCTGCAAGTACTGCCAAAGGTTCTCACTCCTCCGATTGATATTTTGTTCATTACTGCAGTTTATACAGTTGATCCTGGATACATTGATCACGAAGGAGATCACAAAATAGTTCGTACGTCGAAACTTTTTATAACGAACTCGAAAGTGCCGCAAAAAGTGATCATTATATATCAGTAGTTACTTGTATATGTATTCCCCCATAAAAACTTGCACTTAGCGACCAGGCTTCATTTTTTGCGCAATCCTGCTATTGGCTTTGGTGGTAAGCTAAGCCTCTTCTTGATGTGAAGCAATGCCCACTGCGTGCTCATAAGTGAAACTGCCTTTGCAATGAAGAGACACCGGTGACACTATCATTGAAATGTGGTACTGCCACATGGGGGCGATCATCCCTGGCTAGTTGCTTGCAGCGCATTGCCTACTCAGTTTATGGTGTCAATGCCAGACCACTTGCTGTATGCACGCATTTGTGAGTTCTCAGTGCTTTTTTAACTCTGGACCGTGCATAGGTGAGGTGAGTAGCCTTAGCATGGCAAAGAAGCATTTTGAAAGCAACACACAGTTTACACTCGCTATCAGTGTACCAATGTTTCTCGGTGCCTGCGTCGCTCAAAACTAGCGAGCTACAATCGTTTTTACCATGCTGTAAGAAAAAAAACCACCAGGCTTGCGCAGAGCGCGCAGCACCGTCACAGCAAAAGCTGGAAGAGCGGCCTTTCAGAGCATTTTTTGAACACACTTTGGGAAACTGCTACAAGCAGACTTGCTGGGTACCCACTACGTCATAAATAATCATAATTTCTGTGTAGTAGGCTGGCATTCACCATGCTATCCTTCTCCTTGATAATTCTTCGGAGAAGCGTGGTATCTGCTACACACTTGCAAGAAATTTCGTGCAAATTTTTTATGCAGTGGCTGAGGATGATAAAGAATTAGGTGCAAAGTGGGTATGCACCACAGTTAATAGGTGATCAAGAACAAGCTTTTGTTATGGGTTGGAGCATTGGACGACCCACTTGTTATGCAATTCGTATTGTATGATGCCTGTTTGTTTCTTCGCTGTTCTAAAACGCTTCATCATTCATAATAACGCGATTCCTTTCCTGTTATCAATCCTGCCTAAGGCAAATTAGCGATCGATTTCCAAGAACCGATTTCCTTTCTTTAACTTCGCTACTAAACACTGACAGAACTTTGGTAGTTTTTGGAGACTTTAATTGTGTTTGTGACGCTAGAGATCATTCATATATAACAAATCGTTATGATGCAAGTGCAGCCTTATTGCAGAAACTATTGAATGACCACAATTTAATAGATGTGGGAGCGCATGCACCTTCTTCGGTGAGGTTCACGCACTTTCAAGGCATCTCTCATGCTCGGCTTGACCGTGTATATGTATCTCTAAGCTTATGGTCTCACATTCATAATTATGCTGTAAAGTTCATATTTTTTACAGACCATTGCTTGGTCACTGTTTCTTGGGTTCCTAAAAATTTTCCTAAAACCCCTCTAAACTGGGACCTATGGAAGCTTAACGTACAGTTGTTGCGCGAAGATTGTTTTGTCAAAATAGTAAAAGAATCGGTACAAGAGGTAACACAGTGTCGACAGCTACCAATTTTCGCTCAATGGGAAAGGTTCAAAGAAAGAGTCAAGTATCAGGCAATTAGTATTTCATGCGAAATAGCGCAAAGAAAAAAAGCTGAAAAGCGCTATTTTTATGAATTACTTCATAAGCTCCATACTTTTGAAAGTGAACAGCCGGAATTGTACAGGGACGAGATAAGTGTGATTCGAGCACAGATACAAAAACATGATACAGATTTATACAGAGGAGCTAAGATTCGTTCCCGTGTTACCCATTTTACTGAAGAGGAACCCACTAAAAAATCCCTCGGGGATGAAAAGAGATATGCACTTTCTAAACAGATACTGCAAATTGAGTCGCGGGGTTCCCTTTGCACAGAGACATGTGAAATAAGAGCCGCATTTGAAGATTACTACAAATGTTTGTTCACCGCGGCTGAGCTTCAGGAGAATTTTGAGGCAGAAGCTAACCACTTCATTGCCCTTGTGCCTCAGTTACAAGATGATGATAGACTCCCTGTAGAGGGGCCAATTACCAGAGAGGAAATTAGATTTGCAATAACAACGTTGCAGAAAAACAAAACTCCTGGCCCAGATGGCCTTAGTGGCGAATTTTACATAGCTTTTCAGGAACTTCTGATACCTTTCCTTGAGCAACTTTTTAAAGAGGCTTACGACCGTGGTGAACTTCCTCCATCTTTCTATCAGAGCCGTACAACATTACTCCCAAAAAGTGCTGATCCTAACGCATTAAAGGGAGTTAACGAATACAGGCCTATATCATTATGTAACGTTGACTACAAAATATTTGCTAGATTGTTGACAAATCGGCTACAGACAGTGATTACTAAATGTGTAGGTGACCACCAAACATGTGGAATTCGTGGTCGCTCTATACAGACAAACATTCATATTGCACGTTCAGTTCTTGAGTGTATAGATGGTAGCATGAACCAAGTAGCCCTCCTTCAAATAGACCTTGCAAAAGCATTTGATAAGGTACAGCATGCTTTTTTGTTCCGGCTCCTAAGACACCTGCAGTTGGGTGATGTACTATACAATGGTATCTCACTCTGTTATAAGAAGTGCACAACTAGGCTAATTGTAAATCGCACACTTTCCAATATAATAGAGTTAAATTCATCTGTACGTTAGGGATGTCCGCAGTCACCTTTGCTTTTTGCAATTTATCTGGAACCATTATGTTTAAGTGTGCTTCTAAAGTCCAGCATAAGAGGCTACCGATATGATGCTGAGGAAGTTAAAGTTCTAGCTTATGCAGATGACATTGCTTTCTTTTGCGCTGATAAACCCAGCGTTCAAGAAGCAGTCAGCACTACTTTACGTTTCTGTGAAGTCGCTGGCGCCAGCATAAATTTTGATAAAAGTAGTGGATTCTGGCTAGGCATGTGGGCTACAACTCCTTCGGTCTTCCCAAATATTCATTGGAATGCGACTCCTATGAAATACCTTGGTGTGCCTCTCGATAACTATCGTAACAGCGGCCCACACTGGACCGCTGCGATAACTACGATCCGCCGAAAGGTGGCAACATGGCACAGACGGGAGCTTTCCATTTTTGCCAGAGCGAAAGCGTGCAATATATTCCTTGTATCGAAGCTTATTTATATTCTGCAGGTGTCGCATTGCTCTCGGGTACACACTCAAGCCTTTCATAGAATATTTGCCTGCTTTATTTGGAGCTCTTCCTGGGAACCCACCAGAAGAGACAATCTTTTTCTTCCACTCGAAAAGGGTGGCCTCGGCCTTGTGCATTTGTTCGTGCGACAGTTGGTGTTGCGATTTTTCTACCTCAAGGATGTGTGCCACCCATTTCTATTAGCGGTTCTTCGTAACCGTCTATGTTACCACCTTCCTTTTATTCATGTCACAACAAGCGTTGCTAAGGAATTGCCGTTGCGGGGATTCCTAAAAGAAATTGTTGATACTGTCAGTTTTTTGAAAGCCAGGTTTATCTTAGAGTATTTGTATACTATTGACAGAACAAATTTAACTGCTGCACTTGTGAATAATCTTTTCCCCGAACCTGTTTATCGAAAGCCATATTCGCTTCTGCGTGGTCATGATGTATTATTTAGTGTACGTAGAATGTGTATATCTCCTTCAGCGAAAACATTTTTCTTTAAACTGCACACTTCCACGCTGCCAGTGAAAACGTGGCTGAATGAAAAATCAATATACGTACCCTGGACAGTGAATTGTAGACTCTGTAACCAACCTGAGACTATAGAGCATTGTTTTATTCATTGTTGTGATGCATTTTACTTTTGGGACATTCTAAAAAGAACGTTAAGAAAAGAACTTCCAATCACAGCCCATGGTATTAGGTTCCTTCCGTTCAAAAAGAGTCTGACTGATAGTACTCCTTACGACCTGTTTATATTGTTAGGACTTTATTCATTATGGAAAAGTCGCATGATCGATAGACACGCCGAGCTACCACGGTCGACGAGATCTGTCTTCCGAGAAGCAGCTGCTCAAGTGCGCAGTGTTGTCGAGACTTTTGACCCCGTTCCGGAGTGGCTTCCCGTTCTTGACGCTTGTGTGTGTTTGCCTGACTTCTGATGAAGTATGTTCTGTGTACTTTACTGGTGATAATGTCATTTATTAAAAAAAAACTGGCATGGCTCAGTGATAGAATACTGCGCTGGCACGCAGGAGGTAAGGGTTCAAATCCCACTGTGTCCTTGGTGTTTTTTATTTACTGAGTGTTTTTTTTTTTTTCATTTTGTGCGATAGTTGTTTCGGACACCGGTGGTAGCGGACAACTACTGTGCCGCACGTGACCCGTGTTGTGGTCTCATAGCAGCTTTCACTGTAAAAGTGGTTTCTACAAAGCACTTTGAAGTGGTCTCGCATGACGTGATGGTGGCGAATTTGGAATGCCAGCATGGCATACTTGTACCATCGCCAAACTGGAGTTTACACCATATGCATAATCAAGCAGATTGCCTCAAATGACTGTTATTCGGCTGTAGACGAGAAGTCACTGTGACTATCGTGGCATGTTCATTGCCTTAACGTTTTTCAGATGCTTATCATGATGGCATCGCCGCAATCGCACAGAAGCTGGAATCATTGACTGGCTGTTCTCGGCCCCCCCCCCCCCCCCCCAAAAAAAAACAAAGACCTTTGGCGGCACACAGTTGTATAGATGAGTAAGAGGCTGTAGCGAAATTTTATGCGAGGAAATCTTGTTGCAGTTATGACTTCCTGCGTTCCAGGGCATCGTTTCGTTTATCGTAGGCAGTTCAGCTGAACAGAACGGCATCAAAATTGATTGCCTCGCAATAGCTGACTGAAGAGCTTCTTGCTACCACTTATTTCGTTTCTTGTCTGCCACTGAAAAAACTGGAAAGTTGGAAACTGCAGCGTCCGAAATAGAAATCTACGTGCCGTGATCGCTTATCTAGGATTTTTTTGTTGTGAGTGAACTGCAGTGGCGCATGCGCGAGGAGTTGCCTCTCTCATGCTTTAGATGGCCTGTTTCAACTTTTCACTTTGTATGCAACATATTTTTACCACGACTGTGTCCCAAGTGTTCGTTTTAAGAGTAGGAGGCTTTGAAAATGTTTGCGATATGTGGGTGCAGTTTCAATAGGTAGCGTAATAAAATCACAAGCACACTGAATATGGTTGCTATAATCGATAGATAGTTATATTGTGAAGAAAAAAACCCTTTTCCAATATCTTGGATCATCATAAGTGGCTTTGACTGTATATCAGTAATGTGAATAAGGAAATATGCATATTGAAGGCTTATATCAACGAATTGCAAGTTTCCAAATAGCCTTCAAAAATTGTAATAAGCATTAACATGACGACTGGTTCTCATTATGCTTAATAAAAAGGTGATAACTTCTTCTTCTGCTAGTTAAGGCACTTTATTTCACGTGAGATTAATCCATAAACTTGTACTATGAGCCGTCAAGTTCATCATGTCGTCATCATTGATCGAACATTGAAGCTTTGAAAATAAGCAGATTCAGCGTATTCGGCCACAAAGGCAGTGATTGACAAAGAACGCTGATGCAAGCCCTGTAGTGCGGTAAAATGTTGTTTTGCTGCGGTGTTAGCATCTCCATATCTGCATGGGTTCACTTCAGAGGCACCGACAACGTCGGGTATGATCTCTGCATCGATTCAGTGAGAAACAACGGTGTCGTGATCTGCACCAATAAAATCACTTTCTGTACAACTGTGCAAGGTGGCGGCCAGAAATTGGAATGAGTCGCAGAGTTCACTGAGGCACCGTATATCGTTTTCAGCAGTCATGAAGCCCCGAACCTCGTCACCTGGCACCAAATCCCACGAGAAAACTGCATGACGGTGCTTTGCTTGACGTCTTCCCAACCACCAATCGACTCTCAAATGAGGATTTATCAGAAACGAAGTGAGAACTAGTCCACAAGCTGCAAGTGCCAACACTGTCCACGCAACAAACAAACAAGTCCCCATCGTAAATATCTTAGAGATGGCAATGGCACTAAGAGCTTTGTAATGAAAAGCAAGAAAAAGCATAGCCTCCGAGAAACTGAAAATGCCAAAAAGCTGTCATGAGGTTGCGGATCTTGAAGGCCATTTTTTTTGGGCCCGCATGCTATCGTGTGCTGTAGAATTTTTACAATAATACCTAGAGGGGAATCTGGCTCTAGTGTCTACGCAGGATTCCTCAGCGGTGCTTGCACCTCTGTGGGAATTATGGGAAGTACTGGCTTAAGATCAGCTTCGGATGGATTACATTCTTGAGATTCGCAACGCTTGTTTGCTGAGCGTAAAGCAAAGTGATTTGAAGGTGTTTCCCTGCTTAATTCTTTTGTACGTAAACCTTATTGAAAAAGTTTCCAGGACTGCGAAGTAGAAGTGAAACCTGGACAAATTTAAACACCAGGGTATGCATTGGTCTGCCATTGTGTGCCAGATTTGGCATGAAATTATAATGACTTCTTTTACTACAATTGAAAACAAACACGCTTTTTTTTCCCTTGAAAATACGCATTATCTATTCATGCAAATAACAGTACAATATACTAAGTGGGAAACACGCATCACCTACTGTGATGCCCAGTGCGTCTGTTCAAGTGGTCTGCCCCCGACACACCTCTCGTTTTGTTGTGAGGTCGAGTCAGAGGAGCGTGACTGTGCGTCTCCGTAGCTTCAGCCTCATTTTGCAGTCAATGAAACTTTCTAGAAAACGCTGCGCCACGCCTTCCTATAGTGGATCGGTGCTGGGGCATTATGGGAGAGCGGAACGCTCGGTAGGCAGAGCAGACGACACTTTCCCACTTTCGCCTGCTTTCATCGTGCTTTGTGAATATTTTTGGCTGGTGTAAGGTACTGCTGTTGTGAAGAAAGGACTACACCCAAACCTGTCTATAATGAAGCCTGATATAACAAACTATTGTTTGTAACAGAGTAAATTAAAAATAGTGTTGCAATAGATGGATAAAACGAACTTGTTCCGTGTAAGATGTAACTTTGCTATATTAAGGTTTGAGTGCTTTTGAGCACGTAAAATAGACTGTATTGTTTGTCCCAAATAGCCAGAATCATCAATGAGCTTGCCGAAAAAGAAAGCGGCGGACAAACCTGCTCTGTTCTTGCATGTGACAACACGGGAGAGATGCCGGACGTTTCATTTCATTGCTCAGTGCTGCTTCAAAACTTGAATTTTCGAGATGTTTCCACTTAGTTTGACCTTCGTGAAGATGTTTGTGTTTTCATTTAATGTGATTACGCGGCTGGGATTTGAAGCACTTGAAGCGTACCGTGTAAATAACTACGCGACTTTATAAAGGCAGAAGCCTTCGATACCTCATTAAAGAACTCACAGGGTTCCCTACCCATCCATCTAAAACGATTTGAAGGCCATTTTCTTTTTCTTCTCAGACGTTGTACTGAACCTGTCCCACCAGTCCATGAGTGTCAGCAGGATTTTGCCATGGTGCAAACCCGTCTTGCACTGCGGCTGGGGGCGGAGGAGGGCACTGGTGTACCTTAGGTGTGAAGCAATTGCTGATTGCATTCGTCTGCTGGCGCCCACTATCCACATCACCCTTTGAAAGCATGCTGCACCATATGACGCTTTGCACTGCCTCCAAGACGGAAGGCAGCGCATGTTTCGTGATTAGACCACCTTTGACTAAGCTAGGATGTCATGTGATGCTAGATTTTGTGAAGTCATGACACCACAATTTTCAGCAGTGTTGATATTATATATGGTGTCATCACGAGATGCATTTTCATGTGATGACATGAACATTCATGATGTGATAACTTTTCTAATCCCTTAACGCCACCGATGCGGGACGCCTACAATCAGATTTCACGTTTGGTGAGGTATCTAAGGTTTTTGCCTAAAAACATGAATTGACCAGCTTTGTCGTCTCGCGGCGGCATCAACGAGATTGATGCAGAAAATGAGCATGTGAAGGCGTCACCATACTATTTCATTGTGACATCACAGATCACCATAATGTGCAAGGTAATCATTACATCTCATGATAACGCCATCACAGGACATTGTTGCTTTGCATTGTCTCCGTGTTCAGCCCACCGATCACAGAGGCCGAGCGAAACCAGACGAGGTGCTAAAAGTTTCAAAGTCCTTTGGCCATAGAACCAATGCAAAATCTGTTAGGTGCAGAAAACATTCCGAGGGTAGCAGGAAAGACCACTAAATCGACTCGAAGAATAGAAGTAGACGGATTTTGCCTTCAAGTTGTCTTGGTCAAAGAAACCCTAGAAAATTTTTATTCCGCTGTTGCGTAGTTTTTATTATGCTGTTTACTGTTTGGTTATGTTCAATCAGATATGCTTGTTATTTGACATCAACCTTCAGGTATTACCTATTCTGGCTTTGCACAACTCATTGTTTGGTTTCCTGTGTCAAGGCAAATAGTGCTAATCGTATCGTCATTGTTACCTATGCAAAAGTGGTACCCAGAGCCAGCTTGCTGTCACATTTCCAGTTGATGGGAAGTGCTGCTGTGGCCTTTGGTACCTTTCTCACATTTGTTTTTAGTGCCGCAGTCTCACCATTAACAGCCCTGCACAGCAGTACTTATGAACTTTTTTTTACTTGAGCACTCTGTGCCCAGATACTGTGTGCTTATGAGAACCATAAGAATGCTCAGGCTGCAGAATTTTTCCTTCTAAATACCCCCATGGCGAGTCCTTCAGTTGTTTTGTCATGGCTGTTTTGGCAAAGGTGACTGGAATGGCGGTATGTTTTCAGCAGCTTAGAGAGGAATTTTCATACAAAAGACAAATTACTAAATTAACATAATCATAAACTGTAATGAAACAAGGGAGCTTGGGAACTCAAACAGTAAAATCGAATGTTGTCACATGGTCGTGACTGGGCCGAAAGCAACAGTCAACATGTAAAAGAAGGAACTTTTTTTGGCCGTACTTGTAGCTGGTAAGCAGAAAGGCAGATTATAGCAATACACACTGACGCTCGAACGGAGCATCGATTGTCGATCAACTCGCAAGCGGTGAGGCACGTCGGCATTTATACAAGTATTGTTGAATATTCTAGTGTTAATGCTAGGGCTGGATAAGATTTAGAAAAAAACTCTAATGTTTGCATTGTGCGTATAATCACATCAGAAGTTTCCACGATTATCTCGATGGTTCTTGGTCATGTGGTGCGGGTTGCGCAAGGCAGTACTTACAGTGTAACGGGGCGATAGCAAAACTTGAGGTAGGAATCTGGCATTGCCCCCTCTGGAAAAGGCATCGTTCTGATGCTTTAACAGAAGGTGATAGTACAATAATAAAGCAAAAAAACATTAAGTACCAGCAATGAGGCACAATAATATAGCAACAACAACAAAAATACAGTCCTCAGGTTCGTTAACATGCATAAAACGGCTTGAGGTGCACAAAATGGACAACTTCAGGTTGTGCACGGCATCGTTGACAGTTTGTAATGCCCTCCAGGATATCTTTGTAGTCTAGAGCACCGAGACCTTGTACGGTCGAAAAATTGTTGAAGAAACTTCTTGCCAAGTTCATGTTGTCGTATTAAAGTCCAGACCCAAACTTGGTCGCCAGGGGGGTATTCTGTGAAGCGTCGTCAAAGGTAGTAATGAAGGCTGTCGGTCTTTTGCTGGTTTTGGATGAGCAGATGGGCGAGTTGTCTGGCTTCGGCGCGCTGAAGGTAGGCTGTGATGTCGAAGTTTTCTTCATTGGAGACATTAGGTAACATGCTGCCGAGCGTCGTGGCCTACACTATGCACTAACTTGTACGGCATCATTCGTGTCGTTTTTGCATAGCTGTGTTATACACGAAGGTCACATATGGAAGAATGGCATCCCTCGTATGTGTTCGATGTCAACGTACATGGGCAACATGTTGGCGATGGCATTATTAAGACGCTTGGCCTGACCATTTGTCTGTAGGTGGTGGTGCGACGATAGATTGTCTGTTGAGGTGTGAACTAGCACGTAGCGAGCTGCTCTCACGTCGGTATAGATAGGCCTAACCTGTCCGCCACGTCGTGGGCCGGTTGGACTTCTCGTAGCTGTGTCCTTAAATCCGTACTGCTTAGCGCAGCATCCCACTTTGACGATGTAACGTTTTCAGCCCATAACGTAGGGCACTGCCAGACCATCTAATATAAGCTGGCAAGGTCTGAGCAAAGCGCACAAGTGTTTGACATCTGAATTTCAGAGTAAATTTTGTGCAAAAGTGCGGGACTGGGATATGCCCCAATTTGCAGGTCTGAGCGTCAATGTCTGAGGCCTGTTCAGTTTACTGTGCGGTGGCGGATACTTTTGCCTTCTTGCAAAGTTCATTGCACATTGTTAGAGGATTTTTGTTGTTGTTATTGTTATTCATTAATCAATTTGGCCTTTAATCAATTATTTCATTTTTATTGTTGCTTTAAAAAGAGTATCTCTTTGCTTGAGAAGCATTGTTTATATAAGAACGGAACCTTCATCGAGTTGGTATATGTCAATCTTGGTTTATACAGCACACAAGAGAAGAGTACAAAGAATAAGAAGCATTTGTATTATTGCCATTTCATTTCTTTATTTTTTAAATCGCCTAACATTCCTCAAATGTTATTTTGAATTTCCCACTTCGCATTCTCGGCTAGTCCCCCTGAGTCGTTATGTAGCATATATTGAAGAAAAAAGCAAATAAACAAATAAATATTGACCTCGAAGCCTGCCTGCTCATGTGCATCTGTCAGCGCCTGTCATGTGGTTCATATTCTTCATTGTCTTCTCGTGTGCGCTGTATCAATCAAGATGAACGCGTTGTTTGTTTGATCTCAACTAAAAGTCTTTCTATCAAATGTGCTACAGATCACATGTGCACATTTGCGCCCTTGTGGAAATTCGTACTTTCACCCAGAGGATACAGGTGAATCGTTGTCCATAGTTGATGTCACAGAATGTTGGATCTGTGGCCATTATTCATGGATGATTTGGCAGCAAGTGGTAATTCCTCTTGAAATGTTTGCGCAGGCACACGGGGACACAGAAGAGAACACAAACATGTGTCTGTTTGTGTTCTCTTCTGTGTCTTCATGTGCCTGTGCAAACATTTCAAGATGGATATGTTCCAACTAGGCCGAATCACAGTTTCTCTTCGTAATTCCTCCAAGCCTGCCTACTCGAGTCCACCAAAATTGGAGGCGTTTTTGTTGCCAACACTGGTTGAAATTAATAATAATATTATTATTACAGCTGAACACAAATATATCGAACTCGAAGGGAATCGCAAATTAGTATGATATATGAAAAATTTGATATAAAGAAATAGAGGCCCCGAGAGCTTACCTGTAGCGGATCATCACCCTGTAATAGGCGCATTCAACAATGACAACTAATTCTGCATACATGTCACAACAGAATGATTCGTTTGCTTCTTCGTTTTTGGAATGTTGGCGCTAGTCTCGATTTTATCAAGGCTGTCCAAGTGCGATAGCCCGATTCCCTCCATGTGGCCGATATAACAGCGAATGATTCCGAACGCTGCCGCCACTTCTGCGGCGGAGTACGCGCGTGTAGCCAGTGTCTCGTCCGGACAATCCTCCTCACATGAGCTGTCAACCGGGACATTGCAGTCCACTTCCACGACGCTGTCTGTGGACACTTTGTGTGGAATTACTACTGAAAAGCGGGATGACAATCGTGAAATCCATCGTCTGTGCACTTGTCGTCGTCTTCACTAGTTTCCGCAAGTTTCGCCGTCTCGAAGCTTGCCTTTCGGAAGCAGTTGATTACTCTGTCCGTCTTCACGTCTTGCCAGACGTTGAGGATCTCTGCAGGAGAAAACTTCGGGGAAATTTCTGGCCACTTTTTCATCATCCACGGCTGGATATCCTGGCTGCTGTCAGCTTTGCTTCCACCAGAATTGGTTTTGCCAATGATGTTGTAGCGCTGCTTAAATTGGTGAAGCCACCAGCTGTTATTGGCAAAGTTGTTTCATCGAGTGTCACGGCAAACTATTTAGTTTAGCGATTTGCGTCGGGCCATCCACCGGAATGTTCTTCGCACGTACTTCTAAAAACAAGGCATAGAGTGCCTTTTCTACATTCCCGTGGGCAGAAGCTTGCACATGACCGGCTCCCGACGTTCGCTACTCCGCCGCCTTTGCCTTGATATCTGCCTTATTTTTCAACAAGGTACTCGGAGTTTTTACGTAGTATCCCAAAGTTGTCTGTGATGGTCGAACATTTCTCGCCCGCCTCAACACACTGAATAGCCTTCAACTTCGTCGCAAAATCAAAGGTCTTGCGCTTCTCGACACTGGCCATAGCTACACGAGAAGTCGACAATTCAAGGAGTTCGTTGCGGCTATAGACACCACGCACACAAAAAGAGAAATGCTGCACATGCAGTGGTACGTAGGCGACGCAACTGCAATAGCAACAAAGCGCTTGCACGGCGATGGCCACCTGCAAGGGCAACAGCAAAAGGTGCGAGCTGTGGTTGGCTGATCAAAACTCGCAAAACAGCAACAAAAAAAATAAAAGAAAAGACGAAAAGAGGAGGACCTCGGCTCCTTTTTCCTGCTCATCCAAGCCAACGGGTACGCGAAAAAAGCATGGTATAGAGAGACAGAAAGAAAGAAACAGAAAAAAAAAGAAAAAAAGCTGTTCCGCATGTTTGCAGTGCGAGCGCTCTCGCACTCTCCCACTTCCCTTTTTTCGAGCATTTCGGGTTTTGGCGGCGGCATCGTGCCGCCTGAATAGCGCGGAGGTCGCCGGGCACTGGGAGTGCCCTTGCGCTCTCCGTGGAGCTCTGCTGCCGCGGAGAGCGCAAGGGGGGGGGGGGGGGCAGTGCTGAAGCGCACTTCCGGCGTATCCGATGTATCCGAAGGTGGGTAAAAATACCGTTCGATATAAGCGTGCAAATTTCTATACTTTTGCGAAGGAATTTCAACGGGATAACTTACAATTACGATATACCCTAATATTTGATAATGTAGGTTCGATATAACCATGTTTTAATGTATTATTATTATTATTATTACTTTGTTAGCAGTCACACATACATAAGGACAGAAGGGAGAAAAAAAGGGAGAGAAGACTAATCTGAAACATGCAGCTTGCCGAGGTTTAGGGAATTCCACAAAAGGCAAAGCAGAGATTAAGAGAAAGCAAGTAAGGTGCTCACACTGCGTGTATGTCTACCCACTGCTTAAATTCGGGAGTATATTATACGGTGGAACTCCTGCCTATAAGCATCATCCTCTCGTAGTCCTCGAGAGACAAGCTTTGAAGTTATGCTTAGGGCTGCCGCAATTTCTGGCTACCAAGGTCGTGTGTATGAAAACTAGGCTCCTTTATTTTATTTTATTTTATTTCATTTATAACATACTGCAGACAACAATTCGGTCCTTGCAGGAAAGGCATTGGTTATAAATACAAAACAGAAAGTTCAATACAGTTAGACCAAACAATGTACAAAACGTCAAAATAACGCAGAAAGAACAATAATATATATACAAGAAATGCAACATAATACAAATATATAGTTATGGTAATATAAAGATAATAGGAATGAGTCACAAGGAGTACAAAAATAAGACAGGTGTAATGAGCAACTTTAGGAAGGTTCATTCATGGAGTTCCACTCCGGCGCTGTTCTTGGGAAGAAAGAATATTTGTAAGTATCTGTCCTTGCAAAATGAAGGGTTAATGCATGTGTGTGATCATGACGTGTACGAATCGTAGACAGGGGGACACATGTAACGCAGGGTCTATGGGTAATTCTTCAATATATAATGCCCGTAGAAGGTTTGGGCGAAGCATCTGGCAGCGTATTTCGAACAAGGGAATGTCATTTTCTATCATGAGCTATGTGTGAGAATCGGTGTGCTTAAATGTTAGTAAATAAATCGAACAGCTTTTCTCTGGATTGTCTCCAATATATTCATTTGGTATTCGGCTTAAATTGTTAGTAGTGCAGTCATTTCTAAGGCTTTATAAATGCCCCTTAGGCGTTCAAAAAACAGTTTTTATTGCCCATCCTGACTTGTTATTTGGAGTATATTGGCCAAGATCTCAAACGTCTCAAACATTAGTTATGCGAAGGCTTCTCAATAAATAAGGATTCAAATTAATGACCTGTGTGTAATCAATAATAGCAACAACTCTATTTTTCCAAACAATGCATAGCTTATGTTGCTCCGCTTATAGAATGCTGATTAACGATTACGTGACACATATGCTAATAAAGACAGTCATAGTGACATATGCTTTACAAAGTGAAAAAAAATGTGGTATTGGGATTTGCTCTCCTGTTTTAGATTGGTTGTTTTCTCATCGCATTCTAAATTTTGTGCCAATCTTTATAGTAGAATTTTTAGCAATCATTCTAGCTCTGCGTGTTATGGGAATCGACATGGCACAGGGATGCCGAAAAGTGGCATCTTTATAGACAGTTATAGTATACTGGGCTTACCGGGATACCGGACGTTTAAGATTACCGTGGTACCGTAAGTGTACGTAGTGTAGCACTCTCGGACGCCTGCTTCGAAGTGATTTCGGCGTAGTTGTTGAAAGATTCACCTTGTTCGCAGCAAACGACTGTTTAAAAGGGCTTCACTTGACTTCAGTTAGCTTCAATGACAGAGTATTATGGATAAGCTGGCGTAATTTTTTAGATAGCTTACCATTTCGAACGTGTCTAGGCCTAACTACAAAATAGATGTAAACAAATCGGCAACATAATTTTTTTTTTTGCATTTGGTGCGTGGGTCATATTTATTTGCTTTTAATAGTAATTTATTGATATGTGGGGTTTAACGTCCCAAAACCACCATATGATTATGAGAGACGCCGTAGTGGAGGGCTCCGGAAATTTCGACCACCTGGGCTTCTTTAACGTGCACTCAAATGTGAGCACACGGGCCCACAACATTTCCGCCTCCATCGGAAATGCAGCCGCTACAGCCGGGATTCGAACCCACGACCTGGGGGTCAGCAGTCGAGTACCTTAGCCACTAGACCGCCGCCGCGGGGCTTCCTTTTGTTAGTAGTAAAGTAAACTTGTAACATTGCTTCGCGCGGTGGCATAGGCAAACATTCTCGTTTTATTTTCTTTTTCACTGTCTTTAACTTATTGACCATTCGATAGGTGGCGCCACCATCTCAGCTGGGGCACGGAAACCACGTAAATGCTATCCCGCTAAACTATAAGATGCTGTCCACAACGAACGTTTGCTGCACGGTAACGCCATTTCCTTAACCTCTGCTATCACGTTAACGATAAACTATTAACTGTCTTATATCGACAGTCATAGAGCTACTTTCGTGCGATGGGACCACGACATCCGAGCGCGGCCTACTGCATGCGCGATAACAGCACGGGTGGTGGTATAGTGAGTGAACAAAGGTGGATTGAGAGTCAGAATCGGAATGTCCAAAAGTACTAATGGATGACGACCAAAGAGAAGATAAAATGGAGTGTAGCCGGCAGTTTTATAACGCAGTGAGTTGTAGGCGAAGGTGACGAACAGGATAGTGATGTCCCAATTGGTGTGCATCGCCGTAATTAACGTACATGGAAAGCATGTTCGTCAATGTGCCGCTGAGGTGTTCGGTAAGTCTTCCTGTATGAGGATGGTGAGAAGTCGTGAAGTTGTGTCGAGTAGCACAAGATCGAAGTAGGTTGTCAACCACGGGAGACAGGAACCAGTGACCACGGTCCGTGGTCAAGTGAGAAGGAGCGCCATGTTGAAAGATGATGTCGTGGAGAATTTAATCTGTGATGTCTTTCGCTGCAAAGCAGTGTAGCAGGCTGGTCTGGGCTAGTTCAAAAGCAGTCTTTCGGTCATCCAATAAATTTTCTGCCTGTCATTCATTGGTAACCAATAATCTGTTATTTGCTAAGGAATAAAGCATAACGGGAATAAGAACCAGTCAAGAAATAAACAACGCATATAAAAATGTGGAACTTCTTAGAACACGGCGTATTGCCGTTAAAAATAAAATAAATAAAACTTCAGAAACTAATTACAATATGTGAGGTTCTATGTCCCAAAACCACGATGTGACTGTCAGGGATGCTGAAGGAAAGAGATTCAGAAATTTTGATTATCTAGTGCTCTTCAACGAGCACTAACATCGCACAGCACACGGGCTTCCAGAACTTTACCTTCATTGAAATGCTACCTTCGCGCACGGTTTCGAACCTCGCGTCTACAAGTTTAGTCAAGTGAAAGGGTTGGGGGGGTTTATTCCCCCACCGGGAATTATTTATTTTGATGGCATATATATATATACATGTACACATGCAAACGCTTGCACAAGTATACGTTAAGTATAATTGAACCCTTCTCCCCCTCAGACCTTCTGGTCAGCAGCTGAGTGCTGTAGCCACTAATCCACCATGGCGGATCTCAGAGTTAATGAAATACATAAAATGATACCATAGACAAAGCAGGCAAAGAAACTTGCTTGTTTATCAAAGGCTAGGAGAGCTGAGTTTCTGCGATGAATTACGATCAAACAGTGTGGAGCCAAAAATGAACACGAACAAAGTAAGAAACCAGACGATGCGCTCGCACGTCTGAAATGTTTCAAAAACAACAAATGTCTTTGTTGCTAACGCATTGCCTTGCTACTCTCATTCAATGAAGTGAATGCCCACTCATTCTCCTGCAGGCACTAGAATCATTGGGAAAGGGCTTGGAGGTGGACACCATAGGCGTCTGAAACCAGGACGAGTTCATTTCTGCCTCTGATGTAGGGCTGGAGACGGCTTGAGCTCGTTCTACTAGCGTACAAGTATGTGCTGTAGTGAAAAAGATTAGGTGTGCTCGACTTCTGCATCTCGGCATCGCTCGCCTCGAACTCATACACACCGGCCAAAAAGCGGTGTTGAGGATGAGGGCGGCATTTCTCATTATTGAATAATCAAAATGTTTTTGTAGATTAATCTGAATAATGAAATATCAGGCATTTATAATGACTGATCAATTAATCGTGCATGTTTATTCTACTAATAAATTATTCGTTCATCAATTTTATCATTTTCTCAGAAAAAGTCATACCTCTGTCAGGGATAAGAACCTTGGGGGTGCCATGACAAAGCACAATGTTCTTAACAGAGAACTTGGCTACCTCAGCTGCAGGGACATTGTTTTGACGTTGTGCATGAGGTAGTCGGTGGCTATAACGCTCCATTTGTTCCTGGAATACGACATCGAAAACTGCCCCGGTAGATCCATCTCAATTTCTTGGAACTGTCGATGAGTTGTTTTGATGGGCTGAAAAATGTCTGCTTGCCTGGACGACGGTGTCTTGCGTCATTGGCAGTCCTGGCATGTCCTCATGTAAAGAGTGACGTCAACGGTGAGGCATGGCCAGTAGTACTTTTCTTGTATCCCGCCAAGTGTGCAGGAAAAACCGAGGTGGCCAGCCGTTGGGTCGTCGTGCAGGGCCTGCATAACTTCTGGTCGAATTGCTGAAGGCACAATGACAAGGTCCCTAACTCGGGCCAGAGAGAAGTTTTTCTTTACAAGGACGTCGTTTTAGAAGAAAAATGACGCCAGTCCTTGCCTGAATACTTTTGGGATGATGGTGGACCGGCTCTCAAAGTATTCCACTAGGCTCCTCAGTTCTGGGTCATCTTGTTGTCGATGGTGAGATGAAACGCATAAATAATGCTCACACTTATTTTCCCCTTGCACTTGAGTGGCCAGCCCGGCTGAGACTTAGGTGGGAAAGGTACGACGAGCAAAGTGTTTCAGACGTGAAACGTGGACTATCTCCGAGCCAGGGTAACGACGGTTCAAGGGACCCTCCACGGGAGTGACAAGGTAGTTGACAGGAGTTGTTTGTTCACAAGCAATGTAAGGTCCGAGAAAGCGTGACTGAAACTTTTCACACAATCTGGGTGTACGAACAGGCGTCCAAAGTAGTACTTCATCTCCAGGACAAAAGGTGACATCTCAACGAAGGCTGTCATAGCGTTGCTTGTGGTCTTGTTGACTGACTGGCCTCTGTGTTGAGTCGAGTAAGTTGTTGTGTGTCAGCAAGCATGGAGATGAAATGTTCTGGTGTAGTTCTGGAGGTTTTCGTCATTACTTTGATCAAAGAGGCGTCGATGGTGAATGCCGGAGTACAACCGTAGAGGAGAAAAAAAAGTGAATATATACGGTGGTTTGTTGAATAGTGGTGTTGTGTGCAAAGGTTACGAATGACAAGATTTTGCTCAGTTATCGTGGTTAGGTCCGATGTACATGAATATTATGTGGATTGGAGTCTAGTGGAATCGCTCTGTCAGGCCATTTGTTTGCGGGTGGTAAGCTGATGTCGGCTTATGAACTGGGCCAGAAGTTTTTAGAATTTCTTCAAGAATTGTGGACAGGAAGGCCTTGCCTCGGTCACTCAACAACACACGAGGTGCACCATGACGCAACACGATGGCTTCTAAAAAGAAGGTGGCAACATCTGAGGCAGAGCTAGTTCAAAGAGGAGCGTTCTCCAGGTATCGTGTGAGGTGGTCGACGGCTTTGACGATTCAGCGGTGGCCTGCTAGCGTTATGGGAAGTGGTGATATGAGATCTATACTGATGACAAAAGGTTTTTCGGAAATGGGATTGGTTGTAATAGGCCTGTTGGTCGTTTCCGGCATTGACAGAGCGCGCAAGAAGCGACATACTTAGCCACAAAGGTAGAAAGACCAGGCCAGAAGAAAGGGCTCCTAACGCGGTTGTAGGTCTTTTGAAATCCTAAGTGTCCAGCTGATGGGTCGACGTGCAATGTTTCGAGAACTTGTTTTCGCAGCGAATGGTGAAGTAGTGGCACCTACCAATGTCCATTTGTATTGTAAGTATAGTTCTGCAGGGCATTGTTTTCTAGCTTCAACGGCCATAGCTAACGACATAGTCTGGCATTAGGTAAAGAAGGCGAGCCATTCAAGTATACGATGATGCGGTTACAGTAGGGGTCAACAGGTTGGCACGAAAAAAAACAAAAAAACTGAGCACTGCTGTTTAAAGATAGCAACCCAGCAACTGCCACGGGTGATTACGTGATTGAAAAGGAAGCGCTTGATCACCTGAAGGGCATTGAGGGTGGGTTGTTGGAGATGAAAGTGGCAGAGGGCAGCAAGAAAGAGCGTCGGCATCCTGATGCTGTTTGCCAGACCTGTACACAATGTCAAAAGTGTACTCTTGCAAACGAAGTATCCAGCGACTGAGGCGCGCAGACAAATTCTTTAGTAAGGACAACCAGCATAGATGGTCGGTAATACAGTTACTACTTCAAACCGCAAAGTTTTCTGCCAGTGCTGATCTTGTTCGCAGACCATGCTGCTCTCTAGGAAGAGCTATGTAGCACCACTGACATCATCAATATTGCGCCACAACGGAAGAAGAGGATGGATATGATCTTGTGCGTTGCTTGCACGAGGGGCAAAGGAAATAAAGAAGTCAGTGTGTTTTCCGTTCTGGCGATAGAAGGACGTGTCGAGTCATTATCTTATGTGTGCTCCATAGAGATTCCGAAGGGAAGTCTCAAGAATCTTTAACGCCCAAACGAAGTTCCAATTGTGCATATTCTCGAAGTGGGCTCATCAAACCTGAGTACGCGTCGAGACGGCTGAAAAATTTCGCTCCAATCAGCTCAGCCTCATTATTGTCGCAACACAAAAAGAGCAGCAATAGAATACAAAAGAACTCACATTAATTATACCAGAACACTGGCAAACTGATTGGATGAGAACCTCGTCTTTCTCTCGCTGCGCGTGCTCTTCGCTGTCCTCTTGGTGCTGCATATTCAATGCAGCATTTGCCCCCCCCCCCCCCCCCCCCTCCAGAGAGCAGCGTTCCGATGCTCTACTACAAAGGACGGTGCAGTAGATGTATGGTGCAAATCAGTCCAAACGATAGGGCTTCATTTGCACAACGCGCACAATTTCTGGTTTTTGCAGGCGAGTTCTTGAGGGTCTGTCAAGAACGACCACGTAGTTAAGTCACTCAGGCGTTGTACAACTGTGTAGGGGCCAAAATACCTCTTCAGCAATTTTTCAGACAATCCCCTGCGGCAGATAAGACTCCATACCCACACTTTCTCGCTGGGCTTATAGACGACATGTTGGTGTCGCAGATTATAACATTGGGCGTCGTAATTTTGCTGCTGGGTAATACGAACACGCGCAAGCTGCCTCACTTCTTGGGCTCGTTGAGTAAAAGCTGCAGTGTCGGAATCGGTATCATTGCAGTCGTGTGGTAACATGGCGTCAAGCATCGTCATCACTTCACGGCCATGAAGAAGACTAAACGGCGTTCTTCGTGTAGTTTTTGCTGCGCTGTATAATAGGCAAACTTGATGTACGGTAGAATGTCATTCAAGTTTTTGTGATCCACGTCAATGTGCATACTCAGCATGTCGGCAATAGTCTTGTTGAAGCGTTCTCTTAAGCCGTTCGTTTTCGGGTGATAAGAAGTGGTTTTCTGATGGGCTGTTCTGCTGAGCTCAAGCACTGTCTTCAAGAGTGCGAACGTGAAAGCGGTACCTCGATTCGTTATTATAATTGTCAGAGCACTGTGCCTCAGGACGATATTTTCTACAGAGAATCGTGCAGTTTCAACGGCGGTGCTACTTGACAAAGCCTTTGTTTCTGCATAGTATGTAAGATAATCAGTGAAAACTATCACCCACTTGTTGCCAGCATGGGAAGTCGGAAATGGTCCGAGGAGGTTCATTCCGTATTGAGCAAAAGGTATCATGCGCACTTGAATTGGTTGTAATAGTCCAGCTAGTTTTAACGGTGGTGATTTTCGTCGCTTAAAATCGAGGCATGTGCACACGTAATTTTTCGCAATCGCTGGAAGTCTTGGCCATTAGTATTTGCGTTCGATTCTGGCCGATGTGCATGTGTATCCAAGATGACCGGACAATGGCTCATCGAGGCGAGCACTAAGTATCTCCTCACGGATTGACATCGAGTTGACAAGTAGGAAAGTGCTTCCTCTGGGAGAAAAGTTCGTCTTGTTGGGAACACCACTGTGTAAGCAGAATGACGGCAGGCTTCTTACAAATCTTTTAGGGACGGTTGTTGTTTGGCCATTCAAAAATTCAGTTAGGGAAAGCAACTTACTGTCTTCCTTCTGCTTGCTCGAAATTGTAGCGGTGTCGTTGACGGCTACAAACACCATGTCGTCATCTTCTGTGTCATCGTTGTGCTTTATCGAGGACCTTGATAAGCAATCGGCATCGGCGTGCTGCTGTCCGGACTTATACACAATCATCATATCAAATTCTTGAAGGCGTAAGCTCCACAGTTCGAGCCGACCAGACGGGTCTTTCAAGTTGGGTCAGCCAGTAGAGGGAATGATGGTTGCTGTTTACATTGAAGGAACGACCGTAGAGGTACAGATCAAACTTTAGAACTGCCCATACGACAGCTAGACATTCTTTTTCTATTGTGGAGTACTTGGACTCTGCGTAAGAAAGTGCGCCTCCCTACTAGCACATGCGATCACCCGCTCGGCTGAGTCTTGCCACTGATTGAGTACAGCGCCTAAACCCACGTTGCTGGCATCAGTGTGGATCATGGTAGGAGCGTCATCATCAAAGTTAGCAAGCACAGGTGGTGTCTGCAGGCGTTGTCAGAGATCGTCAAATACCATTTTTTGATCGTCACCCCATGTGAACAAAACGTCTTCTTTTTGTGAGTCATGTTAACGGTGAGGCTAAGTGTGAGAAATCGACGATATAACTTCGGTAATATGCGCAGAGGCCAAGGAAACTCACCTGACGGCTTTCTTATCTGTTGGCACCGGAAAATTTCTGACGGCCGCAATCTTATTGGGATCAAGTCGAACACCTTCATGACTCACCACATACCAAGAATTGGAGCTCTTTGAAACCGAAATGACACTTCTCGGGCTTCAGTGTCAGGCCGGTATACCATATTGTCCTGGATACCAATAGCAGCCTTCTCTGGTGTTTCTCAGGTGTTTCTGAAAAAACAATGATGTAATCAAGATAGACGAGACACGCCTGCCACTTAAGGCCTGACAGAATGGTATACATTAGTCTCTGAAATGTTGCGCGGACTGAGCACAATCCGAAGGGCAACACTGTAAATTCATAAAGCCTGTCAGGCACAACAAAACCTGTTTTTTCTCTATCTCACTCGTCGACCTCAATTTTCCAGTATCCACTTTTGAAGTCCACTGACAAGAAGCAGCGCGCATACCTCAGCCTGTCGAGTGAATCGTCGATGCGCGGTAATGGTTATACGTCTTTCTTTGGTTCAGCTTGCGGTAGTCGACATAAAATCACAAGCTTCTGTCTTTTCAACCAGCGCTACCAGCGATGCCCAAGGGCTTCTTGACGACTAGATTACGTCATCATCAAGCATTTTCTTCACTTGTTCCTGGATTGCTTCACCGTTTTTTGGTGCTGCGCAGTATGGGTTCTGTGGTATTGGCCTTGCTGTCTCCTCCGTTATCAACCAGTGCTTCGTCAGAGGCTTTTGATTGACCCTCGAGGGCGATGAAAAACACTCTTTAAACTGGTGAAGGAGATCTATCGAACGCTGTCTCTGCGCTGGTGATAAATCCATGCTCACGTCAATAAGTAGTGGGGCTGACAAGGCTTGCAGCTCGTCCTGTTGCACTGCACAGCACTCGCGGATTTCGGTGATCTC
Source organism: Rhipicephalus microplus (assembly GCF_043290135.1). Taxonomy (NCBI): domain Eukaryota; kingdom Metazoa; phylum Arthropoda; class Arachnida; order Ixodida; family Ixodidae; genus Rhipicephalus; species Rhipicephalus microplus. The sequence goes on from NC_134700.1 coordinate 44,990,186, forward strand.
GTCGAAGTAAGCAACTGTAGTGCCTTGTGTAATGTGTCGTTGCTCATTGCTAAAATTCGTCAACAATACCTCCGCTTGACTGCATACAACATTGATAATACTTCTGCAAATTGCAACACCGCGAGAGAGTAGAAGCGTCGATACTTGTTCATCAATTCCTACTCCAGTATGCATCACATGGCACATGACGGCAATGGCGTAGTAGTTAGAGCATACGCCTCGCATGCAAAAGGTCCGTGGTTCAAATCCCGATGCCGCGCAGTTACCAACCGGACCTTAAAAAAAAAACGTCCGCGTGGTGATGGAACTGCATTAAGAGGCCTGGGGTGCGGCCTCACCGGTAACCACCGCCGGTAACGCACTCCCTCACCGGAGAAGGATTGGCCACCCTGGGTCAGTATCTGGCCACTAGATCCCACATGCATATGTCAATTAACTCGCGTACCTGAGTCCTCGGCAGCTGCGAAGCAACTGACCACGTCGGCGGTCAGATCTGCAACGCAGCAGAGGGTGCTAAGAATCTCTGGATCTGGACAGGTCGCCATTGGAACTTGAACTTGGCAACGTTTGACGCTGGAAGCTTATCTGGTGAAGCAAGTCTAGCTGTACTATTCGAGGAGCTAGAGGGTGTTAAATGAGATATTATAAGGCGCAGTGAGGTTAGGAGGACAACTGAGGCCTATACGGTGCCACAGAATGGGCACGTTCCTTGCTATCGGGGCTTGGCTGACAGAAGAGAACTTGGAGTGGGGTTGCTAATTCACAGAAACATAACTCGCAACATAGAGGAATACTATAGCAATAATGAAAGGATGGTAGGTATCGTAATTAATCTCAATAAGAGATACAAGATAAAGGTGGTACAGGCTTACACCCCCTACATCCAGTCATGATGACGCTTCAGTTGAAAGCTTTTATGAAGACGTGGAATCGGCAATGAGTAAGGTAAAAACACAGTACACAGTATACTATACTGATGGGAGACTTTAATGCAAAGGTAAGGAAGAAACAGGCTGGAAACCAGGTAGTAGGAGATTATGGCATCGGTACTAGGAATGCCAGAGGAGAGCTACTAGTAGAATTCGCGGAATGCAATAATTTACGGATTTTGAATACCTTCTACCAAAAACGAGGAAAACGTAAGTGGACATGGAGGAGCCCTAATGGCGAAAATAAGAATGAAATAGACTTTATAACGAGTGCACACCGAGGCATCGTGCAGGATGTGGAAGTAATTGGCAAGGTATGATGCAGTGGCCTAATGGCGAAAATAAGAATGAAATAGACTTTATAACGAGTGCACACCGAGGCATCGTGCAGGATGTGGAAGTAATTGGCAAGGTATGATGCAGTGGCCATAGAAAGGTACGGTCTCGAATTCCCCTAGACTTGAAGAAGGAACGACAGAAACTGGTATGCAAGAAGATAATCAATGAGCTAGCACTGAGAGGGAAAGTACAGGAATTCAGAGTCTCGCTTCAGAACAAGTACTCGGCTCTTCGTGAGGAAACTAACCTCAGCGTAGATACAATAAATGATAATCTGGCGAGCATGATTGCAGAATGTGCAGTGGAAATTGGAGGCAGGGTAGTTAGACAGGACACTGGCAAACTTTCCCAGGAAACGAAGAATCTCATTAAGAAGCGTCAAATCATGAAAGTCTCAAGTACAACAGACAAAATAGAACTGGCAGAGCTTTTGAAGTTGATTAATAGGCGTAAGGTATGCGATAAAAAAAGGTATAACATGGGGAGAATTGAACACGCTCTGAAAAATGGAGGAAGTGTCAAAGCAGTGAAGAGGAAACTTGGGATAGGGAAAAATTGGATGTATGCACTAAGGGACAAAGAAGGCAAAATAACTATGAATATGGATAGGATAGTTAAAATAGCGAAGGAGTTTTATAGAGATCTGTAAAGTAGCTGGGACAACCACGACCTTAATACTATGAGAACTAGCAGTAACCCAGATGACACCCCACCAGTAATGATACAAGAGGTCAGAAAAGCTTTAGAGAGGATGCAAAGAGACAAAGCTGCTGGTGATGATCAGGTAACATCAGATCTGCTGAAAGATGGAGGACAGATTGTGTTAGAAAAACTAGCCACCCTGTTTATGAGGTGTCTCGTGACGGGAAGAGTACCAGAGTCTTGGAAGAATGCTAACATCATCTTAATACATAAGAAAAGAGCTGACAAGGACTTGAAGATTTACAGGCCGATCAGCTTGCTCTCTGTAGTATACAAGCTATTTACAAAGGTAATTGCTAACAGAGTAAAGAAAATATTAGAATTCAACCAACCAAAGGAACAAGCAGGATTTCGAGCAGGCTACTCAACTATCAACCACATTCATACCATCAATCAGGTAATAGAGAAATGCTCAGAATATAACCAATCACTATATATAGCCTTCATAGATTACGAGAAGGCGTTTGATTCAGTAGAAATATCAGCCGTCATTCAGACAGTGCGGAATCAGGGCATCGATGAAGTATATATAAACACCCTGGAAGGAATCCTCAAGGGATCACCTGCTACCATAGTGCTTCATAAAGAAAGCAACAGAATACCAATCAAGAAGGGTGTAAGGCAGGGGTACACAATCTCCCCAATGCTATTTACCGCATGCTTACAGCAGGTTTTCAGAAGCCTAGAATGGGAACGGTTAGGGATAAAAGTTAATGGAGAGTATCTTAGTAACCTACACTTCGCCGATGACATTGCATTGCTGAGTAACTCAGGGGACGAATCGCAACTCATGATTACGGAGTTAGACAAGGAAAGCAGGAAGTGCGTCCTAAAATTAATCTGCAGGAAACGAAAGTAATGTACAACAACCTCGGGAAAGAGCGGCGCTTCAAGATAGGTAATAGTGCACTTCAAGTTGTAAAAGACTATGTTTACTTAGGGCAGGTAATAACCGCGAAGCCGAAACACGAGATTGAAGTAACTAGAAGAATAATAGTAACCTACACTTCGCCGATGACATTGCATTGCTGAGTAACTCAGGGGACGAATCGCAACTCATGATTACGGAGTTAGACAAGGAAAGCAGGAAGTGCGTCCTAAAATTAATCTGCAGGAAACGAAAGTAATGTACAACAACCTCGGGAAAGAGCGGCGCTTCAAGATAGGTAATAGTGCACTTCAAGTTGTAAAAGACTATGTTTACTTAGGGCAGGTAATAACCGCGAAGCCGAAACACGAGATTGAAGTAACTAGAAGAATAAAAATGAGGTGGAGCCCATTCGGCAACCACTCTGAAATTATGACAGGTAGATTACCGCTATCCCTCAAGAAGAAGGTATATAACAGTTGTACCTTGCCGGTACTTATCTACGGAGCAGAAACTTGGAGACTTACAAAGAGGGTTCAGCTTAAATTGAGGACAACGCAGCGAGCAATGGAAAGAAAAATGGTAGGTGTTACCTTAAGAGACAAGAAGAGAGCAGAGCGGATTAGGGAATAAACGGGGGTTAAGAATATCATAGTTGAAATCAAGAAGAGAAAATGGGCATGTAGCGCATTGACAGGATAACCGCTGGTCATTAAGGGTAACTAACTGGATTCCCAGAGAAGGCAAGCGAGTTAGGGGGAGACAGAAGGTTAGGTGGGCAGATGAGATTAAGAAGTTTGCGGGTATGAATTGGCAGCAGCAAGCACAGGACCGGGTTAACTGGCGGAACATGGAAGAGGCCTTTGTCCTGCAGTGGATGTAGTCAGGCTGATGATGATGATAATGCACGTTGCACATGACCGAAACAAGGTGGCACAATAACGAAGGTACGGTCAGGTCGTTAATGACGCGCAGTGATTTTCAGTATAGCGCTGCATTTTTATCTGCTGAAAAGGTCAGTTCACCGTACGGTGTATTGATGATGGCTCCGTATGCATGCAAGAAATCCATCCCTAAAATTGCCTGTTTGCAACACTCGGAAAGAATAATAAAGGTTGTGACGAAGGATGCATCCCCTATCTTGATTCTTGCATTGCACTTTCTAGTAAGTTTAAGTAGTGCCCTCCAGCTCCTCTAATCTGCGGTCCCGTTCATTCCATTCTAACCTTTCTGTGGTTGTCTACCAGACTCTCACTCATTACTGTAAAGTCTGCACCGGTATCGACCAATGCCGTCACGTCCTGATTGTCAATCATAATTGCAATGTCGACAGTAATAACCTCATCTTTCGTCGAATCATTGAAAATTTTTCTCTCTTCGTTCGGCAGTATTATGGGATTTTCAGCACTTCGAGGATTCGCAACCTTCTTCCCTGAGGTCGCTGCTTTTAGTTTCCCCGGTGTAGACTGGGAGATTTTCGTCTTGGCATGTCAGTGGTGCTCTGTTAGACGATGGAGAATAATACCCAGGAGAGGGTGAGCGCGACCAATACTCAGGAGGAATATCCCACGGCATCATCATGCTCGTGTCGACATCAGGCGTTTCGTTAAAATGGCACCGAAAAATAGTGGAAGGAAATCCTTGGTACCCTGCGACGCGATAAGGGCAGTACTGAACGATGTGGCCTGCTTCCCCATAATGAAAGCACAGGGGCCTAGTCAGGGGAACACCAGGTGGCTGCCTCTGGGTAGAAGTTTCTCTGTAGTACCAAGGCGCTGTTGGGGGATGTTGCTGGTGCTACTGATGCGATGTCGGTACGTTAGCTGTGTCTATGTCTGCAGAGCTTGCCTAGGGGGTACTAGTGTTTGGCTCAGAAAGCAAAAGCACCTGCCTAATCTGCTGGCGCACAACTTCTGTTACTGAGGCGATTGCGCAGAAATTCGGCTTGGCGACAAGCTTCTTTACCTCTTTTTGTACGATTTCTCGTATCAGTACGTGCAAAGAACCTTCGTCAGGTGTCATTGCTGTGAGCATGGCTGCCGCACTGATTGGTGAACTGCGGATTGGCCGGTCATACTAACGGTAGCATAGATGCAGTGTGCGTTCGATGGCTGTCGCCTCCTTGGAATATTCATCAACACTTGTAGGCGGGTTTCGCGGTTTCGCTCAAGACCAGCTGCTCCTTAACGCCGTGCCACGCGTGAATTGGCTAGCCTTTTTGACTTCGGACATATTGGGATCTGCTTCGCGAAACAGCGGTGCCATGTCCTCAACAAACATGGTAACGGATTCATTTGGTTTCTGAGTCCGTAACTCGAAGAGATGATGTGTAAGTTCTTGTCTTTCAGTGTTCACGAATGTGTTGAGAAACTTCTGCCGGAACTCGTCCCAAGATGATCACACATGATTCATGAACCACGTTTGGCCTCTGTCTTCAAGCAGAAAATACATGTAGTCCAATTTCTGTGTGCCGTCCTACCCGATAACGTTCGCTGTGTGCTCAGATTCCTCGAGCCAGTCATGTTCGTCTTCATATGGGTTTCCGTGTAAGTCAAGCGGAACTCGAGGCTTCAAAACAGTTACCTGTGTTGTACTTGGGCTGGACATGTTGGGGCCAGTGTTTCCAGGCGCCGTCATGCTTTCTGGCACGGTGACGCGTTCCGGCAATGGACCGAACTCTGGGCTGAGGCCTAACAGGCGGCGTCTGCTGTGGTGAATGGGGGTGTCGATGCATGGAAGTATTTCTGGGCTAGATGCGGAACTGTTTTAGGTGTCTCGAACATGTACCCAGCACCTCCACCAGTGTCACAACGGAGAAACAGCAGCAGTTGAATACAGGACAACTCTTCGTGCTCTGGTTGTTCTATTGGTGCTGCATATTCAATCCGGCGATATCTTCTCTTTCGGGTAGCTGACAGTGCTCTCGCTTTATGCATGTGTTATTCGCCTTGGATCAATGCATATGCGAAGTTTGCCATCCTTTTTTCTTGCTGCAACAAAGGGGCTTAGTTCGTTGGCTCACTGACTTCAGTGATGATGCCTGAGCGTTCCATGTGGTCCAACTCTTCCTGAAGTGGCTCACGTAATGCTAGGGGCACCTGTCGGACCGGTTGACCCACTGGCCTTGCTTCCTTCTGCAGGACCTTGTGGTGCAGGCAGGCAAGGCAGCCGATACCCTGAAACAATTCTGGTAACTCCTTCACAATCTGGTCAGTACAGCTTGTCTCAACAAAGCTCACAGTTCGCAGCCACAGTTCGCGACACTGGTCCCACAGCCTCGCTTGCAGACAACCCCAAGATGGCATGGTTGCTTTTCGTGCCAATAAAAAACGCCAGGCCTGTGTGGAATGCGCAGTGCAGTCACAGTGAAAGCTAGAAGAGTGGCCTTTCAGAGCCTTTTCTAAATACTATTTGGGTAACTTACAAGCAAACTTGCTGGGTACCCACTACACCATAAATAATAATTTTTGTCTAGTAAGCCAGCATGATGATGATGATGATGGCCTAGAAGCATGGCTCACACCCACTCTGGGGGATCGGCCAAGAAATGAGAAATTGGATAGAGGGGATCACATATTACTTTTCAATCTTAGGAATTCACTATCCATCATTCACTATGCTCTTCGTCATTCTTCGGAGAAGCGGGATATTCACTACACACTTACTAGGAATTTTGTGCAATTTTTTTACGCAGTGGCTGACGATGACAAAGAATTATGCCTGAAGTGGGCATGCGCCACAGTCAATAGACCATAGGTTGGAGCATTGGACGACCTACTCATTACGCATTGTGTGACACCTAGTTGTTTCTCTCATGTTCTAAAACGCTTTATTACTCACATTAACGCAATTCTTTTCCTGACATCAAGCCTGCCTAGGGCCAGTTTAGAAACTATTTCTCAGCATGGGCGTGGCTTAGTGGTAGAATACTGGGCTCTCACGCAGTAGTCCCGTGTTGGAATCCTATTGTGTTCCGAGTTTTTTTTTTTTTTCGTATTTCTTGCTATACTGTTTACGGACACCAGCGGCAGCTGCGTACAACTGCGCGTGACATGCGTTCTGATCTCATAACAGCTTTTGCTGTAAAAAGTCAAGGTACTCGCTCTGATTGTTCACAGCCACTGGTAGTGTCGCTACGTTACCATGCTTGATGATGTTGCCGTTGTACGAGCACTAAATAGATGGGCTTGTCCTCAACTGCATTTTGACCTTGAGTCTCTCAAAAATGGTGCGAGGAAGCAAGTTGACTTGAGAGCCCGTGTCTACTTTCAAAGACACCTGTTGCGACACGACTTTGGCATCAATAAGCCAATCAGTTTTGTGGCCAACGCCAGCATCAAGGATTTGAAAATCGTCAAGTTCGCAATGCACAGTGCTTACTTGAGCACCCTTTCTACTACAACAAGCAGAAAAGTGATTAGTGCCACTGCATGAAAAGCATATTTTTCCTAACACTGGGCACCTGCCCCGTTCGTGAATGCGGTTGCACCTTGAACGTTTGAATTGGTTTCGTCTTTTGATCTGCACCACTTCGGCTTCAGGTTGCGCGTGACTTTGCTCAGCATTTGGGGAGTGCTTTTCGCATGCTGAACATTCTGAATGATGAAATATTTTCATTGCCACCCGTTGTTTTTGCACTAGAGCCCATGCATTGTATTTGCTCGGCACATATTTGCTCCGCCTTACAGATTTCTTCGGCTTTGTGCAATGTAAGTACCTTCACCTTCAGCAACTTCTTTCGCAGTTCTGAATTAATGGTGTCGAAAACAATCTGCTCCCTGACCACAGAATCCGTAAGCTTTCCGAAATTGTAACTTTGGGCTAGCTTCCTGAGGTCTAGGGCAAAATGTTCAAAAGGCTCTCTCTCGGCTTATAGACATACCGCTCGTGACATACTGCTCGTGTACCTCATTTTGCTGTTGGTGACAGTATTTTTGAATTTTTTGTCACTGTGGCATAATTTTTCTTGCTTTCGTTTTTCGAAAATGAAAAATTGTTGATTACCTCTAGGGTGTGCTCTCCGGCAATGATGAGCAAGAGTGGGGTCTTGACTGCCCCTCCCCTTGGCTCTTTTGCTGTCTGTGTTGCTTGTAGGAACAAGGCTAAATTCTTCGTGGTGTTCTCTGAGAATGGTTCTTGACGTGGTTCTTGACGTGGTCTCCACGTGGATGACCTTCGGGTCGGTTAAAACTACGAGTTCACCAGGTCACGCATCCGTGCGTCAATGGCAAACACAGAGAGAATCGTTTCTCAAACTCGCGAAAGCGTACAAAAGCGTTCCTACCACAGAACCAGTGAAGTCAGCGCTAGCCAGGTCGGAACAGTGTATTGTGACGACTGCTAATGGCGAACAATGACAATGACAGTAATACCAGCGGCTTCACTAAATTCATTTCATCAACGCAAAGTTACAACCCTTCTTTCAATACGTTGTAGCTTGTGCGAATGACTTTTGACACCATGTTTCAAGACCTAGTATAGCGTGGTAGCAACAAGAACGAGAAGTGTTTTTTCACAGTTGATTACAGGTATATACAGTCGATCCCAGATATACCGAATCCGGATATATCGAATTATTGTATATATCGAACAGTCTAAACATCTCCTTGGAAATCCCATGCAAAAGTATAGCGCTGTTGTACGCGTGTATCGAACTCCCGGTCATCGCCACATGCGACATTTCGAACACTCCCGCGCGTCAAGTGCCCCTGCAAGTGCGCTTCGTCGCTCCTCCTGGGAAGGTTCCGGCGACGAGTTCTCGTGCGCGCTCCCGCGCTCGGTGAGAGAGAGGCTTCGTCGTGTTGCTAGAGTGACCTTGGACAGCTCAGCCGCGTGGTAAAGAACACGGGTGAGAGACAGTTGAGGAGGAAGGAAAATCCAGTTTCTGCCCGCTTGAGCCTGTTTGCTTGAGTGGCAGAATGGTCCGCTCTCGCCGCTTGGCCAGTGGCAGTGGTTGCTCCGTTGGGAAGCTTGTGAAGTGTGGTGCGTGTTTTTGTTTTTACGGCGTCGGGTCACACGTTTCGGAGCCATAGATGCAAAAAAACGTAAGAAGTTGGATTTCTCAACGAAGGCAGATATCATTCGACGGGTGGAGGCCGGTGAAAAGAAGTCGTCAGTTGCCAAGGAATTCAGAATTCCTCGGAGCACCTTAAGCACAATACTGCGCCACAAAGCTGATGTGAAGGCGAAGGCAGTGCAGTGCGGCCGTTCTGGAGCGTGTCGCGTGCGTGCACCGAAATACGATAAAGTTGAGAAAGCCCTGTACGCCTGGCTCTTGGAGACTGGGGCAAAAAACATTCGTGTTGACGGCCCAATGCTCATAAAAAAGGCAAAGTGGTTTGCAGCCGTGCTAGGTGAAGACAACTTCACTGGTGGCACAGGATGGCAGCAACGCTTTAAAAATTGCTACGGCATCGTCGGGAAGACCCTCTCGGGTGAAAGCGGGGCAACCAGCAGCAACAACAGCATTGAGAAGTGGCTATCCGACGAATGGCCAGACATTTGCAACAGCTTTTCGCCGTCGCAAATATTTAATACCGACGAAACTGCCCTGTTTTGGCAGATGCTGCCAAGCAAGATGTTGGACTTCAAGGGCAGCAAATGCCATGGCGGAAAAATGAGCAAGGTGCGCATCTCCATTTTGCTCGCTGCAAAATGGACGGCTCGTGCAAACTTCAGCCGTTCGTTATCGGCAAGAGCAGATCCCCATGCTGCTTCAAGAACGCAAGAGGTCTCTTGATGTGCTACGCATCCAACAAAAAAGCGTGAATGACACGCGATCTGTTCACGGAGCGGCTCCGGGCATGGGATACCGAGGTGGAGAAGTCCGGCCGCCAAGTCTGTCTCCTTCTTGACAATTGTTCAGCCCACCACATCATTATCTCACTGAAAAACATTACCGTGAAATTTTTGCCAGCCTACACTACGGCGAAGCTGCAGCCTCTCGACCAAGGCATTATCAAAGCCTTCAAGGTTGGGTACAGGCGACCACTGGTGCACAGGCTCCTGACGAACCTTCGTTTGGGAATCGAACTCAAAGTTCACCTTCTTGGAGCTTCACAGATGCTGACAGATGCTTGGAACGACGTGAAACAAACCACACTCGTAAACTGCTTCCGCAAAGCGGGCTGTGTGGTGACTCCAGATGAGGCGTGTTCGGACACCGAAGACGACGGCGTTGACTGCTTCGACGGTGAATTTCAGGCGCTAGCGGCATTCCCAGGTGCCATCCAAGATGGCGCAACAGCCCGCGATTCTTTAAGTGCTGACGATGACGCGCAGGCTGTGGCGGATCTCAACGATGCGGAGATCGTGGCGGACATCGCGATTGCCGCTGCCAAAGAAGCGGCAACAAGCGACTCCAATGAAGATATCCACCCGCCTACTGCAGCTGAGCTTGTGTCGGCGTTCAGCGTGATTCGCCGCTGTTGCGGCGCAATGGAAGGCGCCGGACTTTCGCATTTGGACAGCGTGAGCAAACTTGAAGACAGTTTAATGAACTTCATGGTGCAAAAGAAAAAGCAGTCCAAGCTCACGGACTTTTTTCATGCCAAATAAAGGGCCGTGGTCGTTGCGCTGTGTTTCGTATTTTCCGTGCTTTGGAGAACAAGTCGGTTACAAACCGCTTGTCACGATCTCCGAAAGCTCTCAGTGATGTGCGGAGTATTCAGGTAAGCTTTAGGTAGGCATACTTTATATTTCGAATTATCGATATATCGAACTATTTTACGATCCCCTTGGAGTTCGATATATCTGGGATCGACTGTATAGCCTTGATTGACTGGTTGATAGCAGGCATGTGTTATGTTAGGCAGTTCATAAAATGGGTTGATCTGGGAGCACATGCGCAACTGGATGATACACTCACAACAAAACCGTCACCTTGATTTTTCTTGTGGTTTTTTCAATCTTCAGGCTTCGCAGTCTCACAACATCAAGCACTGACTGCTTTCAGCCACAGCTCTAGGCCTTTTGAAGCAGCTGAGCAGCTTTGTTGGGGAGAATTTCGTCTCTCCTCAGGAAAGTTTCTCGGATTGTTTTTGGCCTCACCAGCGAACTGCTAGCTAGCTAGTTGGAATGACTTCATCTTTTTGCGCCTTTGCGTGCCACAAACAAGGACGAAGGAAAGGAGCGCACACGGACACGAGCAAATTCGTGTGCTTGTTCATGTGTTCTGTTTTCTTTCCTCCTTGTTGTTTGTCACCCGCAATGATGCAAAAAGATTAATTCCATCAGTATTGCGATCCTGGTCAATAGATTTCAGATACAACTTTGCAACTGCATGTCTTTTGACAGAAGGTGTTGCATATTATGCGCACAGAGTTACAATGCTGCACACAACACTCTTGGCTTCTGCATTTTTCAGACAGGCTTAGCACCACAAATTTGTGAAATCATTGTATCTCTCAGTTTCTTCGAGTACTGACTGATTGAAATTTGTGGACCAGTTTGCATAAAAAGCTTAGCAAAATGAATTGCTGCATTAGTAAACATGTGAAGCAGAAGTGGACAGGGATTTCGAAACTTATCAGTGCATCACTCAAGCAAACTTAGAGCAATTTAAGATTGATGTCGTGAACCACAATTGGACACATGATTTGGAATAAACAGATGCAAATGATGCATACAACGATTTTATTGGAACATTTATCGATATATATGCTAGAAATTTTCCAATGAGAACAGCGAAGCATTCGAAAAAAGTTAAGAAGCCTTGGGTTACACATGAGCTTGCCAAAGTAATAAAAACAAAAATAGTCTTTGTCATTCATTCTTACGTACATGGTCCGACTTAACATTACAGACATCTAAAAAATTTAGAAACAGACTGAATGCTGAACTAAGACAGGCAAAAGCAATGTGCTACCAGGAATGATTCGCAAATGTCTCCAAGCAATCAACAGAGATTGCATGGCAAATGATTATTTGTGTTCTAGGTCGCCTTAAAGAGTTTTCGCCCCTAACATCCATAAAGCTAGACTTGAGTGAGATAGCTGGCATGGCCTTTGCCGATCACTTCAATCATCATCATCATCATTTATTCACCCTTCAGGGCCCAAACAGGGCATTACATAAGAGGAAAGGGCGTCACAGAGTTCGCGGCACGTATGATTAGACAAACTCTACATACAACACCCTTCATAAATGCAGTAAATACAGAGCACATCAGTACTAACGATCGCTGAAAAAAAAGGTGTTGACACAAGATTGCGAGCGAGGGAAAATTTAAAGCATAGGGCAATAATTACAAAGCTGTTACAAGATAGGGCAATTACATTGAGCTATTAGAAACAATTCAAACAGGTGATTATAAACAATTGTAGCAGTTATAAAAATGTATAAAAATGCATGCAATTATAAAGGTGCTTAGCTGAAGTTATCTAAGAAAAAAGCGGGCCTATAGACTGCTTAAATTATTTTGAGTTCATCTCAAGGGCATTGGCGTCAGGAAGGCAACTTTAGTCTTCAATGGCTGCCGGCAGAAATGATTTATTGAATGAAAGGGTCGAACCATGAAGGCGTTGAACGCTGTTGGAGTTGAACAGGTGGCGAGAAGTTCGAGCTGGTGGAAGTAACAGTGTTTCATGTAAGTGGGAGAAGTTGTGGTATAATTTGTGAAATAAGACAAGTCGGGAGATTCTACATCTTGTTGCTAAAGGGTGAAATTGAGAATAGATGATTTTATGAGCGTTGCGCTGGCGTGTGAACTATAGTTCGATGAAATAAAATGGGCAGCACGACTTTGGGCACTCTCGAAAGAGGCGATCAAGTATTCTTGATAGGAGCTCCAAATGGCAGAAGCATATTCTAATTTGCTTCTAACAAAGGTTTTATAAACCTATTTTCCAATTTCTGGAGGGGACAGGTGCAGGGTTTCTTTTCAAGTAACCTAAGGTCCTGGACGTATTGGTTACAATATTTGTGATACGCTCAGACCATGACAGTTTGCTGGTAATGAGGACACCAAGATATTGGTTAGAGGTTGTATGAGATAGACTTGAAGAATTAAGTGTGTATTGATGTATCAAGTTACTCTTTTTGCTTGAAACAACCATGCGTTTGCACTTTAAGGCATTGGTTTCCATGAGCCAACGTGATAACCATAATTCTATTAGGTTTAAATCATGTTGTAATAAAGACTGGTCATTACTATTCGAGATTCGCTAGTAGACAATGCAATCGTCCGCAAAGAGGCGAATAAATGACGTTATACCGGATGGCAAGTCATTGATAAAAATGAGAAAGAGAAGCGGGCCAAGGACTGATCCCTGGGGAACGCCGGAGATAACTTGAACGGGTGTTGAAAGCTTACCGTCGATGGCTGTGAATTGAGAATGTGCTGTTAGAAAACTTTTTATACATGATAAAGTAAATGGATCAAGATTTAGACAACTGAGTTTAGCCATGAGACACCGATGAGCCACGCGATGAAATGCCTTTGAATAATCAATGTAAATGACGTCAGTCTGAAAAGAGGAATCCAAGTTCAAGTGAAGGTCTGTGGTAAATTCAAACAGTTGTGTTTGACATGGTTGCCCAGGACGAAAGCCATGTTGCTTGCGGAATAATAAAGAATTGTTATCGAGGTGACTGGCGACATGGGAATAGATTATGTGCTCCATAAGTTTGCTTGAAACACGGGTTAGTGATATAGGCTAATAATTTGACATGTCAGAGCGATTACCTTTTTTGAAAACCGGGGTTACCGTCGCAGTTTTCTAATCCTCAGGAATTTCACCTTCTAAAAGGGACTGTGCAAATATTATTTGCAAGATTCGACTCGACACGTCTCTGGTACTATAAAGAAATTTCGCAGGAATATTGTGAGGACCCGGAGTAATAGGTGTTTTTAGTTTCCCGGTTAAACGCGAGATTCCCTCTGCCGTGATAACGACTGGTCGCATTACACTGAAGTTTAGATCAAAAGCCGCCGGTACATTATCAGCACGTTCGGAAGTGAAAACAGATGAAAAGTAGGAATTCATGACATTTGATCATCATTTCGGAACTGCGAAAAGTGATACTTCTAGCGGCAATGGCAGCGTGAAGGAAACAGCCCGCTGCAATGCCATTTGCAAAAGTGCATTCTTTGCGCCTATCCATGAGGATGAAGTATACAGAGTGTACATGGGATTGAAGAACAGTAGAGCTTTAGATATAAATAACTTGCAGATTAAGCCCATAAAATATATTTTAAGATTTATTTTTCTTCTACTGGTACACATTTACAACTTAATTTTAGAGACTGCAATTTACCCAAGCGCAATGAAATACGCTAAGGTTTCAGTTATTCATAAGGGTGGTGATCGGAATTCTGTGTCAATTACCGGCCGATATCTGTACTCCTAGTTTTTTCAAAATGTATAGAAGAGCTCGTAGTTACTCGAATGACAGACTTCTTAAATAAAAAGAGCATTCTTACTGACTCGCAGTATGCCTTTCAAGAACAGGTCGACACAAATGGCACTCCTAACACTGAAAGAAAACATATTGCAAAGCTTTGAATATAACTGCTACACAGCCGGTATATTCATAGATTGTAGTAAAGCTTTCGACAGTCTTGATGACGAGATCCTTATTCACAAATGTTTTCTATGTAGATTTCGTTGAAGACCGCGAGCATTATTTAAGTCGTATCTTAAAGAACGGAATAAGTGTGTCTCCATCAATAACCACAAGTCATCCTATTTACCTGTTGTATGCTGTGTGCCCAAAGGCAGTATTCTTGTACCACTTTCACTTAATGTATTTATTAACGACGTTGTAAATATAGCCAATGATGCAAAATTTATAACCTACGCAGATGATTGCACATTGTGTGTGTCAGGTCCTGATGCCAACAAACTTGTCAAAAAATGCAATGAAATTATGGTCAGTTTGTCCAACTGGACTCGGGCAAATAGGCTTAAGGTAAATACAAACAAAACAAAAGTTATCATGTTCTGCGCTAAAAATAAATTACTCATCATTCGTAATGATATTTACTTTCAGAATCATCGTATTGAGTTGGTTGAAGAGTTGAAAATTCTCGGAGTATATTTTTCTTCTGGTTTACGTTGGGATGCCCGCATCAATTATCTTTGCGGTAAGCTATCTGCGGTTACCGGTGCTATGGGGCGCTGCCGTGCATTCTTGAGTTGGGGGGCAAATCTGCAAATTTATTACGACCTATTCCTGTCATATGTACACTATTGTTACTTTGTATAGGCAACAACTTCAAAATGCAACATGCAAAAACTGTTAATCGTCCTTCAGCCACACATGGCATATTTCTCAAACATAAATTACACCATGCTGACAGGCTATACGAATAAAGATTATTAGAAAAAATTTATTTCTTATCCAAAAATGTTAAAAATACTTTACGTGACTTGCTAAGCTAGAACTTCACAACAAGAAACTCTGAGGTATGGAAGGTACCTTGGTCCCGGAACAACCTGCAATCACTAACCTGAAATCTTTTACTCATAATGTTCCAATGATACTCAACCAGTACAAACACACAACCATATTAAATAAAAAACATCTGCCTGACTACTTTTTATCTTTATAATAAGTCATTACTCTGCATTCTTGTACAAAGTTTCATTTTTACATTTTTTATGTACGTGGGATGTATGCCGATCTGGATGTGTAATGCTTTCGATGCGGATGCTAAGTAAAAACGCTTGGTGACATGTGTCATATATGTTCTATTGCCATGCAAGGTACCCTGGGCCTACGTCAAGCTGCTGTGACAGCTTTTTGCCCAAGTGTCCCTTCAGATTGTTTTTCTGGTAAATAAATTAAAATTGAATTGAAATTGATTGTGTGCCAATACAGAATCATAACTTTCGAAATGACCACAGATAGAGAAGTCAAATATCCAACTGAATGTAAAAATATTTTCATAAAGCTTAATGCTTAAAAATTTTAAGATAAGATAACATGGTATTGTACACAATCAGGTGTTTTCCATCATTAGAAAAATCAAGATATTTATTACGTTTTTTTCTTAGGAGGGAAAACACCTAATTTTTTGCCGACACTGAAGCAGCAGTAATCTATTATATGAAGGTCTGAAAAATGTTTATTTATAAAGTTGCTGTAGCATATTTCCATGTTTTTTTTTTCAAGAAGCTAATGAATTACTGACCAGTGAAGTTCTCAGGTTGATAGTAAACCTGCATTTTATTTTGAATGCACACCTGCACTTCTAATAAAATGGTTTATTGTGTATGCATGTATTTACTGTTTTTACTGAACTGAAGGGAATTCACGTATGAAATTTCATGTGTTATGTCAAGAAGGGAAAAATGTTCTTTTAATGTCTTGATCATTTATGACAACTCAGAATGCAACCCCAAGGCACAACACTGTAAAAGCACTAAGAAATCGTGCACGCCTCTAAGGACTCCCGCAGCCTGTGTTCCGAGAGACAGCTGCGGTTATTGCAGGTTTAGAAAGACCAAAGAGAGAAAAAGATGGGAAGGGTGCTTGTTCTTTTGAGTTTTTTGTTATTATTTTTATTATTCCAAAGCAGCTTCAAGCAGTGACGCTCATCAAAAATACTTGACTGCCTTTCACGATGCCTGGGTTTGATTGTCAGAGCGGGCAGCTCTGCGGGAAAATTTCTTTTTTTTTTCCTTTTGGCATTTTAATTGATGTTGACAGAAATTGCCTCAAATCATGATTGACTCCATCATAAAACACCATTATGTTAAATTAGCCAAGCCAGCTAGAAGGAGGAACAAAGCACTGTTCCTTCTTTTAGCTGATTTACTTATTACTGCACTGTATGAGTTTGCGTATATGTGCTTCCTGAGAAAAAATGCATAAACCAGCCATGTGTTCCCTGACATTTGTTCATCCTTCTTTCTCAGCCCTGTCCACAGGCCATTTGTTGGGCCAGCTTCTGCCTTTGGGTGCAGGTGGGAGCCAACAAGTGGTGCAGGTGGTGGCAGCCAATGGCACAGTGCTCACAACAACCTTGGCCAACCTCCCTGCCCTTTCGCAGCAGCTCTCTCTGGCCGCAGCTTTGGCTTCGGCCAGCAGCAATGCAGCCTCCAAGCAGCAGGCTGCTCTCACAATGCCACACCATTTCCAGCAAGTGGCACATCCACAGCAGCAGCAGCAGCAACCACACAACGGACACGGTGTGTAGCAAACGTTTAGTTTTGTGTCTGCATTGAAAAATTACATGCACACTCACTATGAGTGCTTGTTTGCCAGTACCTTTCGTAAGTGCAGGCCCATGAATGAAAAACTTCTGAGTTATGTTTGTTTTTGCATATGCCCAGCTTCAATGAAATCTCCTCAATACGTACCTGCTTTAAATTTACTAATGGGTAAAACACAAAGTAAACTTGTTGAATGAATTAGTTATCATTAGTACTTTGTGAATGTTTGAAAGTTTTGAATAGTCATCAAATATTGCATTTGTAACATTCTCATTCAATTTGATAACCACGCACTTGAAAATTTTGAATGTTCGAACTAACTCGAACATTCTTTGAATATTCTATCTTCACGAACATTCGGTCGCATATGTCACTGTGAAGAACTTCCGATTTTGCAAATTTGCGATGAGAACATCAACACTAGATAATGCAGTAATTACTACGACTTCGGCAAGTGTGCGATAATGCCTGCACAGAAATTCACGGGAGCGTGATGATGCTACCGTTGAACGGGACAAACCTACCAACAATAAACATCTCAACCAATCTAGATCATATATGGCAGTATGTGTGGCTTAGCGGTTTAGCACTGTTGCTGTTCGTGTAAACATACCGGCATACCATGCCGATCGCTGCCATGCCATTGTGCGTGGGACCGTCTCAATAAAGTGCATATCACTCGTGGAAATGAAGGCAACTTGCCGTCGCTGCATTGGCCCGACAAAATAGTCATCGCACCTTTGCTCAATCCCATGCTGAGTGAGCGCGAAGAAAAAAAGTAATAACCATAATTTATTTTCGCTTGTTTTTAATCTTGTTGAGTTTACGTTGTCGACTTACAGATACCACAAGTGCAACTTCATAGTTCATGTGGCAGAAGACAATGTTTGCACAAATGAGCCGCGTACATCCGCCAGCACGAAGAAGAAAAATAACGTCTCTGCGCAAAAACAAATGTTATAGGAGCATCGCTCACCAAGTGAGCCTAGTAGGCTACGCTCTGAGTGTAACTAGCTCGGGGCGTGCTCAGCTTGACCTTTGACGGTAACGCGTTTCGTGTGTAGTTGCACCACTAATGGATCCCCGTATAAGCGTGCATGCGTTGAAGCTTGACGAGACGTCCGTCAGCTGTGCTGCTATTTAAGCATGTATTCTCTTTATAGTTCAGAAATGATTTCTAAAGCTCATGCTTTTTTCGGCAACGTTACGGCGGCGTCATCACATGTAGCTCTTTGTTACTAAAAGCGACGCACATAAGGTGACGGACAGAAATTCGTGGATGTTAGCGCGTAGTTCTGCTGTGTAGTTCAACAGCGCCTTTGGAATTCCGTCGTACGGGCATCGCGCGGCAGCGTCTCCTGCAATCAATCCTCCCTAATACCGTCAGCTTCCTGCCGTCGGCAGCCAGTGTGCCAAAGGGGGTCGTTATGCGCAACAGTGTGCCGTCGCCTCTGGGAGTTGTGGCTTCATTAACAAAAACGTGTAGTTGGGGCGTCTTATTCCATCACACATCAGTAAACGTCTATCTCGCCCGCTTGTCCAACGTGGCTTACTTCGTGTTATCAGCGCACCTAGTACACCTTGGTCACGATCGTGCCGCTATCAGCGTGACAGAGCACCCTTGATAGGAAAATGACAAGTGCACATTACTCGATAAAGAGAATGGAAGCAAGCCAGATAACAATTGCTGTGTAGTTGAAAGGTGCCCCAAGCACTCCTATTTGCCTTAGTGGCTCGACTGGTGAGAACAAGGGGGAAAATTGAAAAGATAAGCATAAAATTTGGAGCCAAAACTGATAGTGTGGGAACCTGGATGAATTGTGTTAATAATTGCTTAGACTCAAGTACACGGGAGTTAACTTTTCACTTCATCAGAGTATGGCTGCCATAGCAGGGATCAAACGAGTGGCCTCATGGACTATAGTCATGATGGCGGGTACAAAATCTTTTTTTGTAGTAAAGTGCTTCCACATAAAAAAAAGATGCAAAAAGTTTGTTAAACATGTGAATTAAATGCAAGACATCACAGTCACAAGCTCAACTATTACACTCATCTGCTTCCTGGCAAGCACAGATCGTGACTTTTTTTTTTGCAGTAACAGACTACAATAGCTAACAAGTGTACTGTTTCCAACATAAATATATGATTGAGTAAAAAATCACTGTTTATTATTCGGTTTGTATTCGAAGTGATGTATTCGTATTCAAAAATTTCGATATTCGCCCACCCCTGGTTATTATAGAACGAGTTCATAATACTGAAACTTAAAAGAAAAAAGTAGGAGGGAGCAGAAAGGTCATACCTTTCTGCTCCCTCCTACATCTTTCTTTGCCAATGGTACTGACTGTGTACCATGCGATGTGGTTTCTCTAGTGATTCAGGCTATTCAGCCGCGACTTAACTCACTTTGTACAAGCATTGACTGTGTTCGTCTTAGCTGTGAAAACACATAGAGTGTCTGCCAACAAAGATTTTCAGTGAGCCAATGTGCGGTCACCGCCGTGTAGTGTGCTTTCGACGGAGCATGTATGCATGTCGCCATTGGCAACCAATGTGAGAAGGTGCTCTGGTAAAAGGTGAGTTATGGAATGCATCTAGTAAACTGTGATTCAAAGCATTCTCACATTTTGCACACATTTGTGATTACTGAGGCAAGTGCAATAGCGCGCACTTGTCTCCTGCCCTTGTGCAGAAAGTGCACGGACGAGGCGTGGTAACATTTCGATCTGAGTGTCTTATCACACACTATTTGCGGCAACACCTCACCCTAGTTTTCAAAGTGGTATCACGTGGCCAAAGGCGAGCGATGTTGTGCCATTGGTTATTACGTTCCCGTTACCTTTCATAAGGGTATCTATGAGCTCTGTTGCCGCTATAACTTTACTGTTCACAACAGCCGAGGTTTGCGTGGCCTGCTACTTTGTACCAATAATGTTCTCTGCGTGTACATGATTATATTTTAGGAGCAAAGCTCCATATGGGAAGACTTAGTCAGTTGTTAATTGTCGATCCATCCGGCATACCTTGTAGTGTTCCCTTATTGTACAGTAGAAGGTACTGTCCCATAGAGAGGCATGCAAACTGCAGTTGGTTGATGATATGCTACAGTCGAATCTCGATAATTCGAACTTGGAGGGGTCCAAAAGTTTGCTCGAATTGAAAGAAGTCTGAATTAATGAAAGCTAAATGAACGGAGGGTTCACCATGCAGTAGTGCATGTGCATTGAGCTTACACATGTGAGGAAAGTTTTAGAAGACTTACATTTATTCACAAATCACAGGACATTCATCATTAATTGAAGTATTCGGTGATGTGTGTCTGTGCACATTTGCCTTGCAGCGAGTCAATCAATTTCGTACGCAGCTTGAAAAGCATTTCTACTTCATCTTCAGCATTCTCCTGGCAAGGGAAATTGCGCGCGGCAATGTCTAGCGCCGACACTCTCTAAAGACCATAACAACGACAGCGTCTCCGCTGCTACCCTCTGCGCCCCAGTCGCAGCGTGGCCAGCACGTGACAACAAAGTAGGAGCGTCTCCACGCAGGGAGCAGCAGATCGGCATTTGAGAAGGAACCAACACTCCACGGCAGCTTATTTTGATTTGTTTTGTTTGTTTTTTTTTTGCTCTTTTTACACGTGTTGTTGAAAAGAGAAGAATCTATGTGGCAGGGAGAGGAAAAGGGGAAGTGTGGCACTGGTGCGTGAGAGAGAGCCAGCACGCCGCAATAGCTTTCTGTTTTTTTTCCCTCTTTCTCCACGTGTGGCATTGAAAGGAGAAGGTTCTCTGCGTGGCAGGGAAGGCAAAGGCAGAAGCGTGGCACAGGCGCATCGCAGATCGGCATTTGAGAAAGAGAAAACATTTCACCGCAGTCTTTTCCATTTCTTTTCTTTTCCTTCGCGCCCAGCGTTGAGGTGTCCGAGCCGCGGGATTGGGCATGGTGCTGAGAGCATTTTCGGAACGCGGTATATTCGAATTAACTATCACAAGTGCTTGCACGTTCGAATTACTGGGCGTTTTCGCCCATTCGAATACACATAGCTCTGACAGCACCACAGCGTCACTTCTAATTAACTGAAAGTTTGAATAAAGCGTGTTCGAATTAATGAGATTCGACTGTAGGTGGCGCTGTATGCATTCTGTGTCGTCATCCCCATTTTTCGTCTCATTTTCGAGAGGGCACTAGCTCTTAGACATGCATACAATATGGTGGTTGGGTGAAGGTATACTAGATGGCGTTGGCGGTGCTGCTGCGCAAGGCTGCGTGGGACCTCATTCTCATGGATCGTCACCGTACATGGAGCAGTGCGCTTGCCGGATCGTGCTTAGTTGGACACACAGATAGATGCACGTTCAGACGAACTCACATACAGTCGGATGGACGCACGGACAGACGGAAGCACGGTTGGACGGATGCTTCACTTATCATCATTTATTCCGTGGAAATGCCGTGATTTTTTTTTCGTTTCTCTTCTTATTCCTGTTTCTAAGCGTATGCAGATTTACAGATACATCAATATGTGCAAATGTTGTATATGAATGGATGTGGATATGAATGTGTACATATATAGACTGGAAAAATTGGGGGATCCTTATGCTTCGCCTTTAAGAGTTTAGTACGATAGCGATATCCTGTCCTTCGTGCATACTGAGTTTAAGATGGCTTGTGTCAGTGAATCTTTTGCATATGGCTGCATTCTGTGTAATGGGTAGCATGCTTTAAACCATAGGCAGTAGACCTTATGCAAAATTACTGCGATCTGTCGGCCGTTATGTGCATAGCCGTTAGAGGCTGCGTGCGGCGCAGTACGCACATGCCCGCCTGTGTTTACGTACAAGTAAGGTAAGGCGTTTCGACGTGAAGCATGTATTGGCTGATAATCGCAATGACGAGGTATTGCTGCGTCTCTTGCAGCACACAGAAAGGAACTCTCAATGTTGAAGAAAAAAAAAGGTAAGCCGTAAACTTTGTCCCCCTTTTTTTTTTTTTCAAGCTAATAGCGTTTCCAGCATGAGCTGTGGCTACTCCTCCCAAAATACGTGTTTGTGTTCTCCTTTCTAAGCAAGTAAAACGTGCAATAGCATTAGTATTCATGGTCACATAAATTACTGCACGCCAAAGCAAGGCAGCTTTGGCAACGTTTTCGCTATCAACTGTTTACCAAGTGAAGGCGACTCGTACATTTCACGCTAAAGTCGCCTTCACGCAACAAACCTTATCCCAGCGAATTGCTTGTGCCTACATTTCGTTGAATGTGTTTTGTTTATTACGCTTAAGGAAACGGCACACGCTCAATCAGAAGCAAGTGCGCGTCATTGATTCATTCTGAGAAGGGAGCAATGGTGCTAAAGCGTTCTTTTTTTGTGCTGTTCTGTTCCTCTCTTCTCGAGTGTTACAAGCAGCAGTTTAGTGGGATGACTAGGCACGTTTTTTGAAGCATTCATTGTGCTCGGCATATGCAATGAGATGCAGGCACGTTAAATTAGCCGCCATAAAGCCCGTTGCGTGAAAGTGGCTTCTGCGTAAAGCGTACATATCGCCTGCAGTTGGTAAACGGCTGCTAGCAAAAACATTGCAAAAACTGCCTGGATTAGGCATGCAGCAATTTGTGAGAACACAAGTACAAATGCTATTGCACGTATTATTTTGCTTAGAAAGGAGAGCGCGAGCATGTATTTCAGGAGCAGTTGCCGCAGCTCATGCTGAAAACGCCATCAGCTTCAAAAAAAAAAACCAGGAAACCAAGTTTACGGCTTACCTTTTTTTTTCTTCAGCATTCCGAGTTACTTTCTGTGTGCTGTAAGAGACGCAGCAATACGTTGGCGTTGTGATTATCAGCCAATACACGCCTCACATTGATACGCCTTATGTGTGCGTCTACGTAAACACGCGAACATGTGCGTACTGCACCGCGCTCAGCCTCTAACATGGCAGCTATGCACACAACAGCCGACAGATGGCAGCAATTTTGTATAAGGTCTTTTGTGCACGTCAAATCGTTTCGAACTAGCTGTGCACCCACTATGTGACTTTAACTAAAAAGGTGCAGTAAAATTAGTGCCTTTTGCAGTGGGTGAATTCATGATAATTGCATGGCCTGACGACGGATCACAGTGTACGCTTGTTCCACACATTATTGCTGCGACATCACATGATACATTGTGAAGCATGTATACAGGACACATGTGTTCGTAATGCATGCAAGTTACTTTCACTGCATTTCCAAGCAGAAAGTGTTATTGTCACTGTATTTCTAAGCAGACACCTGGCTCTGTAGTAGAACACTTGCTTGTCACGTAAACGACCTGGGTTTGATTCTCACTCAGGCCCAGAAACGTTCATTTCATATTTTATTTGCATCTTTCCCGATTTCTCAGTCACGCATAAAATTATTTTTCGCTCACAATCAACGAAGCCTACAATGACAACCACACCGTGATTTCTGCGAAACGAGTTCTTTAATGCATTAATGTGTGCTGATGTTGTATATCCATAGATGTGAACATAGTAGGCTTGTGCGAATAGGGAATTTTAGGTTTGAAGTAAATTCGAAGTGAAAAGAAATTTTGGACGAATAATTTCGAATCAAGTTCAGTGTCACATGTCATAAAGGAAAGTGAGCATATTTGCCATGACTCAACTAACCTGTACAATATTTTCTTTTATTTCTACTAGGCCTGTGCAAATGCCATTCTTTTTGGTTTAAAAGTATTGGAAACAGGTTTAAGTAGTAGCAGAATTTGACTTTCCGTAGATTGCTAGTGATCACCTATAGCATATGTCACGTTTTATAATTTACTGTACTTAAAGCATATAAGATAGTATAACAAGTGTTTAAACTTTCAAATTATGAATTTATGTAAGGTTAATATGTTCATTTAAACTTTGGAAGTGGTTTAGGCGAGGCGCGGCGGCAGTGCGGATCTCCCTTGGCACTCCTCTGGTTTAGCACTCCTCTACTGCAGTGGAACCATGTTTACAGAGGGCTACATGTGGACTAATATTTAACTATTCATTCATTTTGATTTTCAACAATTCAAGTTAGAATTGAAGTGAATTCAAATACTGTAATATTCTCGAATATTTGAAGCATTTGAATATTTGAACTATTCTAGAGTATAGAAGTGTGTAGAATATGTTTTAATGAGATCTGACAGACAATCAAGGGAGGGAAAGTATTGGGTATGTTATTATAAGTAATTGCAATGTAAATGTGAAGGAAGAAAAGTGGATGAAAAGATAACTTGCCTGAAAAGATAACCTGCGACCTTTGAATAAAGCGTCTGATGCTCTACCAACTGAGCTACCATGACAACTATTCCTTGGTTCACTTTATAGGGTAGGTATGCATATTAGCCTTGTTCACAATGGAACAGAAGCCTTGTTCACATTGTGAACAAGGCTCTCGTTCTGGATGCCGAAGTGTCTTTATATTTTTATTGTGTTGTGGTCCGTATTTTTGCAGTTTTTTTTTTTCAATGCTTCTTCCCATCCAGACGGACATTCGTCTAAACTGAGCTTTTATGTGTGATAAATGTAAGAGAGTCAATCAGCACCACTAGTAGCCATGACAGCAACTGTGGAACACTCTTTATTTACCTGTTTTGCATCAAGTAGCATGTGAGCTTATTACGTGCTGGCAGCTGACCAATAATCTAGTACACTACCTGAAGGCACATAGTCTGCCAGAACGAGATCCTTGCTATGAATGAGAAAAGAAGTGTGCATCTAAGGGCTCGCTTTTATTGAGACACAATTTTGACGAGGTCTAATAGTAAATCACATATACACATATCCACTTTGTGTGGTATATATGTGAATTTACTCTCTTCAGACACGAATTATTATCCACTGTCTGCAAGTGTGTATAATTAGCATGCCATGATTTCAAGGAATAAAATGAAAGAATGTGTTGTTTTGAGTGAGTTTCTGTAATGTTAATTAGCAAGTAATTTGGTATGTAATTATTTAATAAGTCAGCATCAATTTTTGCATAAAAAGAATGAAATATTGGGTTAAAGTGCAAGAACACTTTGATTTTAGATTGCATGACGTATGGCTGACATTTGCGGCCGACGTTTACTGAACCAGGTTTTGGTGCAGCAGTTGGGAGGCGATTCGGAGCAATCACCATTGGACTCATCTTCAGCAGAGAAAGCAGCTTGTACTTACATAGGGTGGGCGCACTGAAAAAATGTGTGTAGTTGTGAGCGCGTCTGGAAAAGAAAAACAAGTCAGAACTCGAAACAATTATTTCTCTTGTTTCCAGCAACATCTTTTTATGAATCCCCAGCAGAGAATACACAATCACAGTGGTGTTATTTATGTCAGTCACCGCCTGCATGAAAACAGGCATAGTTGCGTCTCTAGGAGAAATAAATGAGACAGTATCAAAGTCGTCAGCCTATGAAACATTGTAAACCAGAAAGCCATTAGTTCTGCGAACTCAGTACACTGGAACCATATAAGAAATGAAACTGTAACTCTTTGGCACACTGCTCTAGTTAAGCATAACGAAAGAACGGAGAGACGTCAGTGAAAGAAAAAAATGTGCATATTCCTGCAGCATGGCAGCACGTGCTAAGCAGGAGAAATAATCAAAAAAGGTGCGCTTTTTAAAATATACAAGCGATGATGTACATGTGGATTGGTTAAAATTGCTCTGCAAATGATCTGTAGGACTTGCAGTACTGGCTCAATGCATGTGTAAAGTTTTGCCGAAACAGCCATGAACGACTTGACCTGACGGGGACCTCTAATTGTATTGCTGCAGTGACCATGGCAGCCCATCAACAGCTCCAACAGCCTCTCCAGCAACAGCAGCAGCTGCAGCAACTGTTTGCTGCTGCACCGAGCAACTTTGCTGCTGCTGTGGCACCTGGTGCCTCCTCGGCTGCAGTAGCCTCAGTACCTCAGTTGTATGCCAACATCAATGGCCAGCTTGTGGCTGTGTCACCACAGGTGAAGATCATCTTTTTTGGCAAATGCCTTTTTTTTCTTTTGCCAAATGCCCATGTTGAAGTGTCACAATGGCTGAGACATTTTCAATTCTCCGCAAGGACACTTGGAAAATTTCAAATATTTGGTCAGGTGACATATTGACTGCTTTCATTTAGTCGCATTGTTGTAAACTGCTCTTATTTGTTTAAGAAAAGAGAGTGTTCTTGAAAGCGGAAAAACAGAACTAACTGGTTGCTAGCTTGCTGTGAGCAACTAGCCAAATTGTCTTGAAACAGTGGACACAAAAGCCATAGGAAGGCTGAGACAGAAGTGCTGCTCCAAACTGCTCTGAGAAAAGTAGTACAGCTTGCTCCGAACTGATTTTTGTTAGTAACGGCTTCAAAGCTGCTGCGAAAATGCACTGGGAACTCTCATCATGGGACCATGCAGCGAGCCTAAATGAAACCAAAAAAAAGCTGCATACTGTCATCCTAGTATGCTGGCCTGCAGCTTGTATGCAGACCGCTTATAACTAGAGGTGGGATTTATAGGCACTAAAAAAATCGGGTTTTAAGTGCGACAAATAGGCCCCCAAAATTATAATTATAGACACGATAAATCTTCACAAAAATTCAAATTTTTTAAGAAAGACGTATGTGGCCTGTGTCTACGACAGGAAAACAAAAAAGAAATGTTATAAGGGCACAAAGGTGCCATTGGTTTAGCATATCCCGCACTGTATGCATAACACAGTCTCTCCTTAGTATGGTGAGTTAAGTGTCCATTGTCGAATAAACATGCTCTTTTTGGTATGGCTGAAAAGGGCAGTACAAGAGCTCAGACTGCTCAAAAGCCACAAAAGCCACAATCCGCAGTCGTCCGCCGAGAGTTTGGCTTTGTGCTCGGGCCGCGTTATGGCCGGCACACGTTGGTGTAAGTTGAATTGATGTGTTGTGAAGGACTACACCACAGCATTGTGGTGTAGTCTTCCAGTGAAGCTGACATTGTGCACGACACTTCTTGGAGTTAAATTTGTGTCGCGCTCGCACTTAATCACGCCTGCAACCTACGCCAACGCTCGCAAACACAACTGCGCTGCTGCACTCCCCGACCGCTTCTGACAAAAAAATGGCTGCCTACCCAGAGTGCATAGCATCGCTTCCGTTCATGCAAGCTCGCTATACTTTCACCCGAGACACTCCACGGTATTGCATTCCTTCTCCATCTTCCTGTGGCTGCACAGAGGCACCTCCTGTTCTTTGCCCCCCCCTTCCCCCCCATCATACACACACCCAGGTTTTCCAGGAGATGCTTTAGTACTTTGGTAACACTGGACTAGAAAATCAGCTGTAAAGCCACCCGCAACATCCTTGGCCATGGACACTACTCGTCATTTCTTCCTTTCTCCTCTTCCCACCTTATATTTTTTCTCTCCCTATTCCTCTGGAATGCTCTCCCATTTAGGGTTGCAGTAGTAGCGCATTTTTCTCTTTGCCTCTCCCACCTCCAACTGCTCACGTCATCTGACTGTGGTGGCGTAAGGTGGCCGGCATGTCCAATTTCACTGCTGCTAGTGATTGCTTTTCGGAAATTTGTTTAAACTAGACAACTAGGTTGTACCCCATAGAGCTCTGAAAGGTCAATGTTGCCCTTTTACATGAATAACGGTTTTACATTGTAGTGACACGCATCCCGAAGGAGTACGGCCACTAGCGTGGGTCCGGTCTTTAGCGAGCCGCAGGGCACGCGTTAAACGTCGCCATGGCGAGAACACGATACTGCTTAAAGTTGCAACACTTTATCATCTGTGGCAACGCTAAAACGCAGTACAGCCCGTTGGAAAGGCGCGGCGGGAAAGCAAACGGGCTTACCCACGCCATGGGCATAAAAGTACTACACAGGAGGCCCAGATCATGTCTCCGTGATAAAGGTGATCCACGGAGACACCGGGACCAAGGCCCGGTTGCTCGAGCAAGGGCAAAGGCGCTCGCGTTGGCTTCGGAGAGATGCGGGTCGACGTAGCCTGGCCATGCACTAGGAACCCGCACCACTCTTCTGCCTAGCGTTTGGAAGGGGGGTGCGACATAAGGTAAGCGTTCGCCGCGGGCGCAAGGCACTTTTGGCAAAGTCCGAACGAGCCCCCACAGGGAGCTGACGGACGAAAAAGAAAAGCGTCCTTATCCCCATGTCGTCTCCGGAGATTCTCTGCCCGCTCCCGACGCAGCGCGCAAAAACCTCTCGGGAGACTCCGCGCGCGGCGTCACAGTCAACATTCGCTTCCGGGTGAGGGGGTTAAACGTCACTCCGCTCTCTCAGCGCGACAGACAGCGGAGGAAGGGAGACATGTCGGCACATGGGAACAGCAGAAAAGGCGGCAAAGCCCGCGCAAAGGCAGCTGGCTAGCCTCAATTCCCACGACGTGAATAAACTGCACTCGAAAACGAAATATCTGCTTTAATAGCACTCATATAGGCACTGATTTGGAAAGTATGCATTTATAAGCACTTATAGGCATTTAGGCACAAACGCTAAAAATAGGTGTTTATAGGCACTATAAAAACACTGTAGAAGTTTTTTTTATCCTTTAATTCATGCTCATATATCAAATTCAGTGATGAAACCGCTGCTCCAATTTCTCCAAACTGCTACAAAAGAGAAATGCTGCTCCATGCTGCCCCAAACAGCAACATTTGTATGTAATTGCTCCAAACCTACTCCGAAGTGACAACTGAGAGAATGAGAATGACAAACCTTTACTGTTGGACCGACCGAGAGTCCTGAACAAACTGAAAAAAGTGTGTGTGTTATCATCCCAGTGTGCCACTAGTGTGCGCATTATCGGCTCTGATCTCATCTATGCGAAGAGAACTGGCATATGAAGCATACAGCTCATTTGGCTTTTTTTCCTCAGACATGCAGGCTAGTGTGTTAAAATGTGAAAGTGAGCAGGACTGCTTTTATCTCATACTGATCATCTACTGCTTATTTGGCAAAAGTTATGTGGGACTGTTGTTACTTCTAAAATTGGGCACTCAGATTTTCTGGTTTGATTTGATTTCTGCCACAAGTACTAGTGTTTGAAATTATAGTTTATTTAACAGCACATTTTTGACAACCCGCCAATGTTTGCTTTATGAAAGTTACATTGATTGTTTCAACTCCTTTGTCACCACACCTATCCAAATTGATCACCAGTGATCCATGCTTTGAATCGTCATTTTTGACATGTTAATTTTTTTCGCCTGCACCTAGCACTTTGTAGTAGTTACTGTATCTACTGACCTTCCAGAATCAGTTTGAATTGGCCCGATTTGGCTACACAGTGTTTTTTTACAGACCTTTTCATGAACAAATATGCGTGTGTAGTTGGCAAATGCGATTAGTTGGCGAACTTGAGATAAATGTATGCTGCTTGTGGCTATGCTGCAGTAACATCAAAATTCTGTAATCTAAAGAACCTCAGCAAGTCAAATGTCAAATTATGGCCCGAAGCGACCGGCCCGAAGCAGACCGGCCCTAAGCAGACTGGCTTTATGGCCAGTGTGCTTCGCAATCTGACAGTGAGTGCTGAGCCGTAACACTTAACTCAGTTTTATGCCAAGAATTACTAGAAGGCTGTTGTTTGTATATAGGCATTATTCATATTGGTCCGTTAAAAAGCTTACAGGTATAGCGTTGCAACGGAAAGCACAAGATCGGGTTTATTGGCGGATCATGGGAGAGGCCTTTGCCCAGCAGTAGGCGTACTCAGGCTGATGATGATGATTATTTACATCACATGTGTTCATCTGAACAGGTGCGCCAGCAGGCATACGAGTGCACGTTTGTGTCAAGAAAAACCAGGAAATGCTTTACCGCGTCGCATGAGCAATGAAGCTGTACCTTGGCTCAGATTTATTTTCTCTATGTTAATAAAAACATTGTGTAGCACGTTTATTATTTTTAATGCTATTTCTGGGTCATTTTTCTTCAAAATCTGTATTCTGAATTTTCTTTGTTGTGATTGTTTTTACATATATCATCTTTTTTATTGTTTTTATCATCTGGCAACCAAAATTACACACTTTTCAAATTTTTATGCATGTACATTTGTTTTGCTGAGCTACCACTTATTTTTTTTTTTTGGATAGAGCATTTCGTTACGCATAATTTGGTACGCTGCAAAGCGTGCTGCAGTACCTTGATAACTGGCAGAAACTTCGTTCTCGAGAATAGGGGAACGTTGCCATTTTTTGCGGTAACGAAAGAGTTAAATATATTTCATAATAAATAATAATCTATATGAGATGCTTGGATAATGCTCTGAACTCCAATTATTTGTGGTGAATTTAATATCTGCTCCCAAAACTCCCATAGCTGTTCCAAAGTAGTATTTATCTGCTATGAAAACACTCAGGCTGCCCTAAAGCAGTGCTTTTCCTGCTCCAAAATATGCTCCAAAATATGCTCCAAAATATGCTCCAAAAAGTAAAAAAGTCACTTCTATCTTGGAACACTTGGAACGCAAGGAAAAAATAGACATTTGCCTAAAATTCCGTCTCTACCCATAATGTAAGTCACAGGAGTTCCCATAATGTAACCTCTAAAATCCGGTCTCTACCCATAATGTAAGTCACTTTAAGTGGTACCATATTATAACAAAAACAACCTTTTTCAAGGGCTGCACTTGAAACACTTAAACAAGCAGCTGGCGTGTCTGAGAATCTCAACATGCAATGCGTCATTTGAATTTCTCTTGTATGTGTTATTAAAAACAACCATATAAATTGGCGAATATTAAAAAAATTTAGTTTTAGTTTTGTCTAAATACCCTCGTTAAGAATGGCATGAACGCGAAAAGAAGGGGGGGGGGGGGGCAATAGAAAGCGTCATCCCAAAAATTTGCCTACTACTTATTAAATTGCATCGATTATGCGTATTACACAGAAACTATGTCAAATTACGTCCGAAATTTTGCACGCTGAACGACACCAATCGTTCTATTTTCGATTTCAAGGGCGGGCACCCGATTTCGAGAATTTTGAAACATCATTCGAGTTCCACCCTCATTTTCATTAACGACATATATTCCTTCCCTTCAAGTTCAGGCACCACAAAGAGTTTCGTTCATTCCGTACCAAAAATTAGATAGCACAAGGCCACTACCGAAATGCAACCAACTCTGATTAGGCCTAGCCAGAGGTTCTGTATGTCGTTGCTGGAAGTTTTGTTGAGACATGCAGATCTGGCATCGAAAAGATCGCACTTAAGTACTGAACCAAGAGCACCGTGCGTGATACAAAGTTTGCATTAGCAGCTGGGAGGTCAACAACGACAAAAACCTGCCAAGCTTATGTAAAATCGTGCACTGGCAGCAAAGGTGTAAACTCACATCATAAAGCCATAAAAGTTTTACAATTTAGGAATTTAACGGACAAGGTAGCAAACATAATATCTATTGCAAGCATGATAACGACGACACTTTTCCTGATAGGAAACATTTAAGTGCAGTTGAAAAGGACAGGATCGTGCGTGCCAGGTGGAGCTGTGCATGGCCAGCAGCAGGCGGCCGGAGTAAAGCTAGTACAGTGTGGCTGCATTGGAGACGGTGCAAAGGCTCTATCCGTCACCTAGGCAACCGCTGCAGTGTTCAACCGCTGCAGCAAGCAATTTACAGGGGACATCCACGATCGACGCAAGGTGATTTCTACAGACCGTGTGAAACCTGCTCATACTGAGCACTCGGAGCAGGCATCTCTGGGGGTCACGGCATCTCCCACCGGAGCAACAGCAGAGACTGCTGCTTCATCACAAACAACGCGTAGCGGGAGGCGTATCGAGGTGCCTGTTCGTCCGGACATTTAAAACTCACGCCACCAACTCACTGGGGAGGGAGTGATGTGGTACGCGCTATGAGCGCACGGCTCGGCGTCGCTCTGGAAGTGTGATTAGATTCCGCGCAGGCATCCTCCTCCCCTGGCCCATATCGGCGCTCTGGCACCCCTCTCTTTGAGAGAACGGAAAAAAAAAGTTCAGTTATTGTTTGAGATTTGTGGCTTTCAGTTGAATGCAACTCTGTTATGTAAGTTCGCTTAACAATGACGCGCTCTTTGTGCAGGGGCTAATGGCGTCTAGTTCAATCGGTAGCTTGAAACTGTGGCGGCGATTCAACGGCGAACGTCATCCATTCCAGGAACGCTACTGATAGCTGGTTTGAAAAGTTGCGCGGCATGTAATAAAGCAGTTTTCACTAATAACTGCACGCGTGCCACCAGAATGTCTGTCACGTCTATTTCTGGACATCGTGATCTAACCTTTCGTGCTTTGTGTCCACAGAAGAATACGCCAACAGTGAGAACACGTTGACACTTTTCTGTTAATATACTTCATCCATGGATCATCAAACAGAAGAGCTTTTTCATAATTCCTTTCACCAGCACATCCGCGTTTATTATCACTGTGACGGTAAAAGCCCCTAAAAGACCCTGCCCTTTCGAACTCGAGGTTGCTAGGGTCCAAATTGAAAATTCTTGCGTGTTTTCTTTTAAAATGTCACCTCATTTATTAAAGCACTCCTCCTGATCGTAACAGCCACCATTCGGTTTTAATACACGCAGCTATAGTGAAGCCATCACTGACGGCTCCGGTATCGGAAGGCCTGTAGAGCGCCTCGATGCCCGCTTTTCCATCTAGAGTGAGGACATCTGCTTCGTTTGCTATGGTGGCCGCCATTATCAGTCCCTTTGTATACTGGTCTCACTCTGGAGGGAACTGGCTCTATAGCTTAACGCGAATGGTTGTAGCACTGAGGACTGCGACATCCAGGTATACCAGGCTGAAGAAAGTGGGATGTGAGCCCTACAGCTGGGCGAAGACACTGCAGGCACTACAATGACGGAGGGAGCAGTACAAAAGGTGGCAGCACACTAAGCGGGAGCACGCACATTGAGGCACACTAAAGGCCTGTGAAGCGGCTACGCCTTGTTACACATCCGCATCTTGCTTTTCAGGGTCAATAGCTGACAGTTGAAGAAAAGAAATAAAAAATTTGACATCACGGCATCGCATTCATTGCTTCGTTTTGAAGGGGGCAGGAGCGCACTATCTCGAGGCAGTGATCCCACTCCTGCGACAACTGTGCCAAAGTGCGCCAAATCAGATTTACTGCGCCATCCTGATAATATCAACGAAACTTTTGCCGAACTGCGCTAAAGTCGGATTTGAAAGCATCTATTATCGTTAATAGCCACGCCAACGCGTCAAAACAAGTACATCTTGTTCTCAGGGCCACCAAAGTCACAAATGCGTGCCTAGAATTATTCTGCTGAATAACATCGGTCGTGCATGCGTCCTAAGTAATCCACTATGCTATGTTTGGTGCTGACGCAACTTCTGTTGAGCAAGTCCGCCTAACGGTGAAACGCGCTCTCCGCAGGGGCTTGAGATGTTTAGTCCAATCGGTGTGTGAAACTGTGGCAGTGATTTATCGGTGAACTTCTTTATATCGCGGCCTAATTTCTCGCGCTTCGTGTCCACAGAAAGGCATGTGCGCGGTGGAAACGCGTTGACACTTCTCTTTTAATATAATTTATTCATGGATCTTCATTCAGAAGTTCTTTTTCGTGAGTCCTTCCTCCAGCGCATCTGCGTTTGTAATCGCTGTTGCGGTAGAAGCTTCTAAACACCCTGCCATTGCGATCGAGATTGCTAGGGTCCGTATTCAAAATTTTCGCATGCTTTTTTTAATGCCATCTCATTAATACAAGCATACTTTCTGGTCGCAGCAGCCAGAATTTCGTTTCAGTACGCGCAACTTTCATTACGGAGGCTATCGCTGGCAGCTCTGGCGTCGGAAGCCCACGGTGAAACGGCTACGCCTTGATAAACATCCGCCTATCGCTTGTCAAGGTCAATAGCTGACGGTTAAAAAAATTAAACATCACGTCATTTCATTCCTTGCTTCGTTTTTTTTGTTTGTTTGGGAAGAGGGGGGGCAGAAGCTGTGTCGCTTGAAGGGTGCATTCGCAAGCGTGCTATCTCGAGGCTCTCCTCTGCTTCACGTTTAGATAACTTACAGTGCAAAAATCGCTTCGGCAATCGGAGTGATCATTGTCTCTTTAGCCAGCATTCATCCGAATTATAAGCCATCGTGTCCAAAAAAGACTACAGTTAAACTTGGATGTAACCAAATTGATGTATTCGTGGAAAAATTCGTTATAAAGAGGATTTTGTTATATGAAGGTTCAATACGAAAATTGGGAAAGTAAACACGCAAATTAAACAAAAGAGGGACTCAAGACAGGGCTAACCCAAAACATTTATTTTACAGTAAAAAATCTGCCTTATTATTGTGATAGCAAATATATAGACACTCTTGGCGGGCTTTGAGTCCAAATTGATAACATGCTCCCACGCATCGTAAATTTCAGGAGCAAGTAAAAGCGAGCGCACGCTGCTGAAGCAGAGATCCAATGAGTCGGCCTATTCTTATCTATCGCCTCAAAGTGCATAAGATAACATCTCCTGTGTGTTAGAACTGCCGTCGAATGCTCAAACAGAAAGTAAAACACCCGTCTTGAACGAGCATGAAACAATGCAGGGAGGGGGGAGATCGCTCCAGTAACAATAATGAACTTAGATTTTAAGGGCGGTCACGATCGCTGGCACGCTTGCTATCTCAGCGAGTATCAGTGCTGTTTCAACACGAAGGGACTCTATGAAAAGAGCAGTTCTCCCGTGAGTGGCCGTATTTGCTCACACCAGCGTTTTGCAGAAGTTCCGTGATATCGGTTTTCGATATTTGCTGCCAGCTTTACTTCTTATGATTATAATTTTTTGCCATCACGTTCATTGCATTGCATTCAACACGTTGTCGAGTTGCCAGAACTAATTGGCTAATCGCAAAGGCTACCAGCCTGCGAACTCCCGGCGCTAGACGGAAGGGCGTGACTAGTCGAGCCCCAAAGATTTGTCGTCGCCATGGTCTCGGAGAGCTTCTATGAGCGCCTAGTCCGCTATCCTCTCGGTGGTGACGATACTGACACGTGCGGTTCTTTTGGTTTACGAAGGAAGACGCTATCACTTTCTGTTAAGCGCAACGCAGGCCGCGTCTATCTTATATGCCACTCTGGAACGCGTTACGACGCATGTATAAAAAACTGACACGTGCGGTTCTTTTCGTTTGCGAAGGAAGACGCTATCACTTTCTGTTAAGCGCAACGCAGGCCGCGTTTATCTTGTATGCCACTTTGGAACGCGTTAGGACGCGTGTATAAAAAGCCGGCGCAGTGCGCCACTGGGGGCCTTTTTTTTCCGTCGGCCGACGACTGTTCACGCCGCTGTTGCTGTGAGTTGTGTTTGGCCCTGTTTTGCTGGGCACAAGTTCGCCCAATAAACAGTTCGCCTGACACCGCCCTGACTCCTGCGTGCTTCCTCTCAAGTGCTGCGTGTATCACAACCTCGTGACATCTGGTGGAGGTGCTTCTCTGTCCATGTACCGTACGCCCCCGTCCAGCCGTGAGCCAAGCCCAAGCCGCCAAGAGGACGACGCCGACCCGGTCGTTCGAGTGAGCCGAAGACAACAAGGACTACCGCCCGAATACCTGCCGCTCCCCGACAAGGACAAGAAAACAAAGGCTGCTACGAAGCCGGCATCCACGATGACGGAAGCAAGGTCTTCGGCAACCGTGGTCGTCAACCAGCCCAAAGAGCCGCCTACCTTCCGCGGATCGACCTACGAAGACCCAGAAAGCTGGCTTGACATTTACGACCGCGTCGCAGCCCTCAATAAGTGGGACCCGGACGACAAGCTGCGTCATGTGTATTTTTACCTGGAAGACGCCGCAAGGACTTGGTTTGAGAACCGCGAGTCAACGCTTCGAACCTGGGACGACTTCCGCGTTGCTTTCCTGCGCACCTTTGCAAGCGTCGTGCGGAAGGAAAGAGCCGCATCACTGCTTGAAACTTGGGTGCAGCTCCCCAACGAAAACGTAACGATCTTCACGGAGGAGATGACGCGACTTTTCCGCCACGCCGACGCCGACATGTCTGAGGACAAGAAGGTTCGCCTGCTTATGCGAGGAGTGAAGCAGGAGCTCTTCGCCGGACTGATCAGAACCCCGCCAAAGACGGTACAAGAGTTCCTCTCCGAGGCTACCACCATCGAGAAGACTCTTGAAATGCGGACCAGCCAATACGATCGGCGCATGTCGCCAGACGTCGCAGAAGTCCGAGGACTCTGCCCCGACGACCTGCGCGAGACCATACGCGCTATTGTTCGTGAAGAACTGCGCCGCATGTTGCCATCGTCTCAGCCCCAAGTCGCCTCTCTCGAAGACGTAGTCCGCGAGGAACTACAGCGCTCACTGAGCGTTCCTGAACGGCCACAGCCCCAACCGGAGGCGATGACCTACGCCGCTACTGCACGACGACCTGTCGCCGCTCCTCGCCAACACCAGGACCCAACGTCTCCGCAGTTTCGTCGCCAGCCACCGCCGCCACCCCCGACGCCTTCCCGCTCGCCAGTAATCCAGCGCTCGCCGAGGAAAACTGACGTTTGGCGCACCCCGAACCACCGCCCACTATGCTACCACTGCGGCGAAGCCGGGCACACCTACCGCTACTGCCAGTACCGTGAGATGGGACTGCGTGGCTTCGACGTGAACGCGCCGCGTCCGCGCCCAGGTGAGCGACCTCGCGACATCGCCGACTACATCGCCGGATCGCAGTGGCAACAACGACGACCATCCCGTTCACCTTCGCCTGGCCGCTACGTCTCCCCGGATCGCCGCCAGTACACCGGCCCTAACCGGGGCCGATCCCCAAGCCCCTACTCGGGAAACTAAAGGCAGCAACCGATGGAGGTGCGGTTGCTGCACGACGCAATGCCGAAGATCCTCCTCCGCCGCCGCCGCCGCTGCCGGTGACGACGACCACGACGCACGAACTTTCCCGACGTAGTCGTAGTACGCCGCCTGAGCAGAGTCTTTACGACAAAGCCTCGCCGCCGACGCGACATAGCAGCACCGGACCAAGCCGACGCAGCCGTGATCCGACGCCCCGACCTAACCGGAACGCCAGACGACGAACCACCGACCTCGACGTGATCATCGACGGCCACAGCGTCACCGCCCTAGTCGATACCGGCGCCGACTACTCTATCATCAGTGGTCTCCTCGCCGCTAAGCTCAAGAAGGTAAAGACTGCATGGGAAGGACCGGATATCCGAACAGCAGGGGGCCACCTTATAACACCGACTGGAATCTGCACGGCAAGAGTCACGATTCACAGCCAGACGTATTCTGTGAATTTTGTGGTCCTGCAGCAATGCTCGCGAGACGTCATTTTAGGCATGGATTTCCTGGACCAGCAAGGCGCAGTAATCGACCTAAGATCCAGGTCAATCACGCTGTCCACGGATAATGCAACGGCGTCAGACTGCAACGTCGCTCACAATGCCTTGAATGTGACAGAAGAGCAGGTAACCATCCCGCCACTGTCGAGCGTCATCATTTCCGTCGGCACCAAAGCGTCTACCAACTTACAAGGTGTCATCGAAGGCGAGACCAGCACCTGCTCCTAAACCGTCAGATGAGCGTCGCAAGAGGCATAGCCAAGCTTCATAACGGCGAAGCCAAGGTAATGGCGACGAACTTCAGCAACGACTATAGGCACTTAAATAGGGGCACGACGGTAGCACATCTAAGCGAATTTGTGGAAGCGAGCAATGCCTTCGCCCTCACTGATTCTCAGGGAGCCGCAACGTCGACAGCAGTGTCCGCGCCCGCCTTCGACGTCAATCAAAGCCTTTCCAGGCAGCAACAAAAGGAGCTCAAAGCCTTACTCCACCAATACAAGGACTGCTTCTCGTCGTCGTCGAGGCTTCGTCAGACCCCTCTCGCGAAACATCGCGTCATAACCGACGAATATGCCCGTCCGCTCCGTCAGAGCCCCTACCGAGTTTCTGCACGGGAACGCGAGGCCATCAAGCAACAAGTCGACGAAATGCTGCGTGACGACATCATTCAGCCGTCTACGAGTCCGTGGGCATCACCCGTGGTGTTGGTGAAGAAGAAGGACGGAACCCTACGTTTTTGCATCGATTATCGTCGCCTGAACAACATCACGAAGAAAGACGTGTATCCCCTCCCACGGATAGACGATGCTCTGGACAGACTCTACAACGCCAAGTATTTTTCGTCGATGGATCTCAAAACCGGCTACTGGCAAATCGAAGTAGACGAGAGAGACCGAGAGAAGACTGCCTTCATAACACCAGACGGCCTATTCGAGTTTAAGGTCATGCCCTTTGGTCTTTGCTCGGCGCCTGCGACGTTCCAACGGGTTATGGACACAGTACTCGCAGGCTTGAAGTGGCAGACTTGCCTCGTCTACTTGGACGACGTAGTCGTATTTTCTTCCAACTTCGACGAGCACCTCCGGCGGCTTGAAGCTGTTCTTCGGGTAATCAAAGCCTCGGGACTTACCCTGAAGCCAGAAAAGTGCCGCTTCGCCTACGAGGAACTATTGTTCCTTGGCCACGTTATCAGCAAGTCGGGAGTGCTCCCTGATCCACAGAAAACAGCTGCGATCGCCGACTTTCCTGCACCCACCGACAAGAAAGCAGTACGCCGATTTCTTGGCCTCTGCGCTTATTACAGGCGCTTCGTGAAGAACTTTTCGCGGATCGCCGAGCCACTGACGTACCTCACGAAGGCCGACGTCGACTTCAAATGGGAAACGCCGCAAGTCGAGGCATTTCAAGAATTAAAGCGACGCCTGCAAACGCCGCCAATACTGGCGCACTTCGACGAAGAAGCTGACACCGAAATTCACACGGACGCAAGCAGCACAGGGCTCGGCGCCGTGATCGTGCAGAGGACCGACGGACTTGAAAGGGTCATCAGTTACGCTAGCCGGTCACTTTCGAAGGCAGAAGCCAATTATTCCACGACAGAAAAGGAATGCCTTGCCATCATCTGGGCTACATCAAAGTTCCGCCCCTACCTGTACGGCAGGCCTTTCAAAGTCGTGAGTGACCACCACGCCTTGTGTTGGCTAGCTAACTTGAAGGATCCATCAGGGCGCCTCGCACGGTGGAGTCTCAGACTACAAGAATTTGACATCACCGTCGTCTACAAGAGCGAACGAAAGCACTCCGACGCCGACTGCTTGTCTCGCGCCCCTGTCGATCCGCCGCCCCAGGATGACCAGGACGACGACTCTTTCCTGGGACCCATAAGTACCGACGACTACGCGGAACGCCAACGAGCTGACCCGGAGCTCAAGATCCTCATGGACTACCTGCAAGGCAAGACCGCCGACGTGCCGAAAGTATTCCGCCGAGGACTGGCTTCGTTTTTCCTGCGAAACAGCGTCCTCCTGAAGAAAAACTTCTCGCCGCTCCGCGCCGACCACCTCCTCGTGGTACCTTCAGCGTTACGTCCAGAGGTTCTGGAAGCATTACACGACGACCCGACAGCCGGACATCTTGGTGTTTCCCGCACACTGTCACGAATACAAGAGAAGTACTATTGGCCTCGCCTCGCTGCCGACGTCGCCCACTACGTAAAAACATGCAGAGACTGTCAGCGACGCAAGACGCCGACAACTAGGCCAGCCGGACTTCTGCAACCCGTCGAACCACCTCAACGGCCATTCCAACAAATCGGCATGGACTTACTGGGGCCGTTCCCGACGTCAACTTCTGGCAACAAATGGATTGTCGTAGCGACTGACTACCTCACCCGCTATGCCGAAACAAGGGCCTTGCCCAAGGGCACTGCCGCCGAGGTCGCCATGTTCTTCATTGAGAACATCGTCCTCTGCCACGGAGCCCCCGAGGTCCTCATCACCGACAGAGGTACGGCCTTTACGGCTGACCTAACGCAAGCGATCTTGAGGTACAGTCAGACAAGCCACCGCCGAACCACCGCGTACCACCCACAGACGAATGGCCTCACCAAGCGTCTAAATAAGACCATCGCCGACATGCTGGCCATGTACGTGGACGTCGAGCACAAGACGTGGGACGCCATACTCCTGTATGTAACCTTCGCGTACAACACGGCCGTGCAGGAAACGACGCAGTTTGCTCCATACAAGCTCGTCTACGGACGGAGCCCAACAACGACGCTTGACGCCATGCTACCGGTCGGCACCGACGAAGAAGACCTCGACGTCGCCAGCTACCTGGATCGCGCTGAAGAAGCTCGACAGCTAGCCCGCCTGCGTATCAAGAGCCAACAGACGGTCGACAGGCGCCACTACAACCTTCGACGACACCACACCGAATACCAACCAGGTGACCTTGTCTGGGTCTGGACGCCGATACGACGACGGGGATTGTCTGAGAAGCTCCTGCGACGCTACTTTGGACCCTACAAGGTAGTCCGACGTCGTGGTGAACTGGACTATGAGGTCGTGCCCGATGGCTTAACGTCATCCCAACGACGCCGTGCACGACCCGAAGTCGTACACGTGGTGCGACTTAAACCTTATTACGCGCGCTGATTAGCTGTGACGCATTGTTAATGTAATTTATTGCATGTACTCTCTCTTATGTTCTGTCTTTAGCATCGGGACGATGCTTTTTCAGAGGGGGGTAGTGACACGTGCGGTTCTTTTGGTTTACGAAGGAAGACGCTATCACTTTCTGTTAAGCGCAACGCAGGCCGCGTCTATCTTATATGCCACTCTGGAACGCGTTACGACGCGTGTATAAAAAACTGACACGTGCGGTTCTTTTCGTTTGCGAAGGAAGACGCTATCACTTTCTGTTAAGCGCAACGCAGGCCGCGTTTATCTTGTATGCCACTTTGGAACGCGATAGGACGCGTGTATAAAAAGCCGGCGCAGTGCGCCACTGGGGGCCTTTTTTTTTCCGTCGGCCGACGACTGTTCACGCCGCTGTTGCTGTGAGTTGTGTTTGGCCCTGTTTTGCTGGGCACAAGTTCGCCCAATAAACAGTTCGCCTGACACCGCCCTGACTCCTGCGTGCTTCCTCTCAAGTGCTGCGTGTATCACAACCTCGTGACAATACGGTTGTCCGAAATTAAGAAAAGTCACAGTTTCGTTGCAAGGGCGGAGCATTGAATGCAATAGCAGCAACTTGAAGTGTAACTGAGAATGTCAAGCAGATCTAA
Organism: Rhipicephalus microplus; assembly: GCF_043290135.1. Lineage (NCBI taxonomy): Eukaryota > Metazoa > Arthropoda > Arachnida > Ixodida > Ixodidae > Rhipicephalus > Rhipicephalus microplus. Next base: position 45,031,246 of record NC_134700.1, read on the forward strand.
ACATGCAGCACGCTGCTCACACACGAATGACACACGAAAATAACATACACAGGACGAGGGCGATCTAACAAGTGTAGTGGAGCATACGCACCAACGCGTATGCGCCTTCGGAAGACAACGAAAAGCCCGTGCTCTGCTTGCGCGAGAGTTTGTGCCGCCTCTGCCAGACTTGCCGTACCCCCACTTTCCGTTGCGACCTCGCTGCGACTTCTCGGCTCGAATAAACGTCATCGCATTTGGTGGAGGCTGCTGAGATCCCCAAGAAGACCTGGAGCTCCGCTCTCGCAAGTTGCCTGAAAGACTACCACGAAACATGACTGACGCAGTCGCCAACCAGCCCGTCCCAGCCCAGCCAGCACCATCGGCTGCCCCGTCTACCTGCCCCGGCGCTACTCGCTAGCGGGACCCACCAATCTTCAGCGGAAGTGGTGAGCAAGACGTCGAAGACTGGCTCTCCTTGTACGAACGCGTAAGCGTCAGCAACAAGTGGGACGACGACTCTAAACTCGCTTACGTTATCTTTTACTTGGCAGACGTAGCTAAGCTTTGGTTTACCAACCGCGAAACCGCCATCGCCAACTGGTCCTCCTTTAAGACCCTCGTAACAGAAGCGTTCGGCTGACCAGAGGTCCGCAAGCTCCGCGCTGACCAGCGTCTGCGCCACAGAGCCCAGCAGCCTGGCGAAACGTTTACGAGTTACATTGAGGATGTGCTCGACCTCTGCAGGCGTGTTAACCCATCTATGCCCGAAGAAGAGAAAATTCGGCAGATTCTCAAGGGCATTGAGGATGGCGCATTCCAGATGTTGCTAGCGAAAAGCCCGACCTCGGTGGCAATCCTCGTAAGCCTGTGCCAGAGCTTCGATGAATTACGCCGTCAGCGTTCCATCGCCCGACAGAGTGTCTCACCACCAGATTCGATCTCGGCTGTCGCACTCGCAAATGTCAACGTTCGCCAAGAAAGTCTGTCCAACCAGATCAAAGACTTCATCAGGGAGGAAGTCGCCCGACAGCTCTCCCTGCTGCCGCATAGCGACGCGCCCACCGCAAGTCTGCCTTCGACACTGCAGCAGGCCATACGCACTGAAATTTGCGATGTCCTACCTACAGTGCAGGCCCCTTACGCATGCACTTCAGCAGCAGCTAATCTCTCAGCTGTCAGCTACGCACCACCTGCACCATCTTCACCTCTCAGCTACGCAGCTGTGGTTGCGCGACCCCCACCACATCCAGTATCCTTATCGGCTCCACCTCCTCTGGCAGCGCCTCTGGTTTACAGGCCCTCACCTCGCTTTTTCCGTCCATCTAATGAGTGGCGCACCCATGACAACCGTCCTATCTGCTTCGCGTGTGGCATCGCTGGCCACATTGCACGCTACTGCCGCCGCCGTCCCACACCTGCGTACGCCTCCTTTGGAACTCCTACCTATGCGTCGCAGCAGGCCACCACGTCTGCATACGAACAGAGGCACTCTGACTCGGATCGTCGCCCATCAACTTCTCGTTTCCCATCTCCTCGTCGCCGATCGCCATCTCCTATGCGTCGTAGACCACCTCCTGAGGAGGGAAACTAATCAGTGCAGTTACAGAGGCAAGAACTGCAACTTCTGCGCAATTATCAAGGCCTCCATTTTCGCCGCGAAATGTTGTTGATGTCAATGTTGAGGGAGTCGCCACACAAGCGTTAATTGATACTGGGGCCGCCGTTTCTGTGATGAACGCAAAATTTTGTCGCAAACTGAAGAAAGTGACCACATTTCTCTGTGGCATCGTGCTGTCCACAGCTAGCGCGCAACGCATTCAGCCCTCGTCTGTGTGTACGGCGCGCGTCGTCATCCAAGACGTTTTGTACATCGTCCAATTTTTTGTACTACCATCTTGCTCTCATGACCTCATCCTGGGTTGGGATTTCTTATCAGGTCATCAAGCTATCATCGATTGTTGCCGTGCGGAAGTGTCCCTAGTGCCAAGTTGTGAATTTCCACCGCCCGACCATTCACCACTGCTCTGCAAACTCATCGCTGACGACGACATCACCTTGCCTCCGGAAGCTTCAGTCCCTATTAGCCTTTCATGTGTGACGCAACCTGACGCCACGGTGGTGTTTACGCCATCCCCTGTTTTTACTGAACGCAAGGGCATCGTGCTCCCATTTGCCGTTCTTACGATTGCGTCTGGTTTAACCGTAATGCTGGTGACCAACCACTGCAACTACCCCATTGGCTTGCTTCGTGGTGAAACGTTAGGATATGTGCAACCTGTCGACCATATTAATGATATTATTCTTCCCGACGAAACGCCATGGCAAATTGCCGCAATCACTCAGGCGTCTGAGCCACCAAGCTCACCAGCCTTCGACAATGCTATTGACGCAGACCTTCCCCCCTCGCATCGCAGCGAGCTTGTTGCTCTCCTTAACAAGTTTCGCTCTTCTTTCGACTTTCAGAAACCTGCTTTGGGCCGCACCACGACTGTCACTCATACTATTGACACCGGCTCACATTCGCCTCTGCGACAGCGTCCTTACCGCGTTTCTGCCGAAGAGCGCCGCGTCATTACGGAGCAAGTAGATGACATGCTTAAACGTGGAGTCATACAGCCTTCTCAAAGCGCTTGGTCGTCACCCGTAGTTCTGGTAAAGAAAAAAGATGGCACCGTTCGATTTTGCGTGGACTATCGCCGCTTAAACAAGATTACAAAGAAAGACGTCTACCCGCTACCACGAATAGACGATGCTCTTGACTGTTTACAAGGCGCCGAGTACCTCACATCCTTGGATCTGCGTTCTGGGTATTGGCAGGTGCCAATGGCCGAATGTGATCGCCCTAAAACAGCCTTTGTAACACCGGATGGCCTGTATGAGTTCAAAGTCATGCCATTTTGGCTCTACAACGCGCCTGCGACGTTTGAACGCATGATAGATACCATATTGCGGGCCCACAAGTGGAAAACTTGCTTGTGTTACCTAGATGACATCGTAGTCTTTTCAGCTGATTTCCCGACACATCTTCGTCGTCTCCACGAGATTCTGACGTGTCTAGCTTCTGCAGGCCTACAACTTAACACCAAGAAGTGCCACTTCGCAGCCCGAAAACTAACCATCTTGGGACACGTCATCACAAGAGACGGTGTTCTTCCGGACCCCGATAAGCTTCGAGCTGTCGCTGACTTCCCAATGCCCACATCATTGAAAGCCCTAAGAAGTTTCATTGGTCTTTGCTCTTACTTTCGTCGCTTCGTGCGCAACTTCGCGTCCATCATTGCACCTCTGACTAGTCTGCTTTCCAACAGCAAAGGTATATCTGCATGGTCACCTGCATGTGACGACGCATTTCACCAGCTGCGCCGCCTGCTGACCTCGCCACCTATTCTTCGCCACTACGACCCCACTGCTGCCACAGAAGTTCACACTGATGCAAGCGGCGTTGGTCTTGGCGCAGTTTTGGCACAACGGAAAGGCACCCAAACCGAATACGTAGTCGCTTATGCAAGTCGCGCTCTTAAGAAGGCTGAATTGAATTACTCCGTGACAGAAAACGAGTGTTTGGCCATAATCTGGGCGCTTACGAAGTTTCGCCCGTACCTTTACGGCCGTCCTTTCGACGTGGTCACAGACCACCACGCTCTATGTTGGCTGTCCACCTTGAAAGACCCGTCCGGACGTCTGGGTCGTTGGGCACTTCGATTGCAGGAATACGACATCCGTGTCGTATATCGTTCCGGTCGCAAGCATGCGGACGCCGATGCACTTTCCCGATCGCCATTAACACCAGATGTGGCTTCTCTGTCACCCCCTTTTACCACCTTGTCACCACTCGACAGCACTGACATGCTTTCGGAGCAGCGTAAAGACCCATACCTTGCCTTGTTAGTCGACTACCTTACCAATCCGTCTTCTGTCCCTTCCACGAGAGCGCTGCGCCGGCAAGCAGCCCACTTTTCCTTACGTGACAACATTCTGTACCGCCGCAACTACACGCCTGGTGGTCGGAAGTGGCTCCTTGCTGTCCCAACTCATATGCGCTCTGACATCTGCATGAATTTCCATGCAGATCCCCAAAGTGCTCACGCAGGTGTCCTGAAAACCTACGAAAGGCTGCGCCAACGCTATTACTGGCGAGGAATGTATCGTTTTGTGCAGAAATACGTTCAGTCTTGCACCACTTGCCAACAGAACAAAACACCTCCGCGGCACCTTACTGGCATGTTACAGCCGCTCCCGTGCCCGGCTCGCCCATTCGACCACGTGGGTATAGACCTCTATGGCCCCCTCCCATATAGTAGCTCTGGAAACCGGTGGATTATTGTCGGAGTCGATCATCTGACACGCTACGCTGAGACTGCAGCTCTACCGGCAGCGACCGCCCACGAAGTTGCACTCTTCATTCTCCGCAGCTTCATTCTACGCCATGGTGCTCCGCGGGAATTACTCAGTGATAGGGGTCGAGTGTTCCTGTCGGAGGTCATCCAAGCTATCCTCGCTGAATGCAACATTATCCACCGTAAATCTACCGCATACCATCCACAGACAAATGGTCTTACTGAGCGGTTCAACCGCACACTTGGCGACATGCTGAGGATGTACACCTCCTTCGACCACACTAACTGGGACGCTGTATTGCCCTTTGTTACCTTCGCTTATAACACCACGACGCAAGCGACTACCGGTTTTTCCCCGTTCTTTCTATTGTACGGCCGCGAACCTTCCCACCCACTCGACACTATACTACCGTACCGCCCTGATGCATCTGAGTGCTCCCCGCTTTCGGAAGTCGCCAGATACGCTGAAGACTGCCGTCAGTTGGCTCGGTCTCTGACAAGTGAGGCTCAAGGTCTACAAAAGACTCGACACGACGACGCTCACCGCATAGCTCCTACATTTCGTGCTGGCTCCCTTGTGTGGCTTTGGGTGCCCCCGCACGTTCCTGGCCTGTCTTCTAAACTTCTGGCCCGGTACCATGGTCCGTACCGTGTCATTGACGCGACCTCCCCAGTGAATTACATCATCGAGCCGTTAACACAATCACCAGATTTGCGCCGTCGAGGACGCGAGACCGTACACATCGACTGTCTCAAGCCCTACTACGACCCCCTCATTGTGCCTACTCCCTGAGTCGCCAGGATGGCTACCCTTCACCCCGGGGGTATTGTAGTGGAGCATACGCACCAACGCGTATGCGCCTTCGGAAGACAACGAAAAGCCCGTGCTCTGCTTGCGCGAGAGTTTGTGCCGCCTCTGCCAGACTTGCCGTACGCCCACTTTCCGTTGCGACCTCGCTGCGACTTCTTGGCTCGAATAAACGTCATCGCACAAGGTTTACCCCTCGACACTTGACGCACTGTTTAAACAAAAAACTAGGCACAAAATGTGATTACAGGTACAGATATGAGTGCGAACTAACAAGTTCCTTGTTACTTCGCTGTGTTTGGAAAGTGCACTCTTATCGCAAACGGCGCCTGTGCAGAAATTGAAGTGATCTTTGTGCGCCTGACAACTACACGTAATCGTTCCGGTCTAAGTCGAAGGCGCGCGATTCTCCCCACTGAAGGATAAGCTCGTGCGCGCACAAGCACCAAAATGCCAAAATACGGAGTGAAAATTCTAGATAGTTTAGTCCAGGGGGAAAATTCGTTATATCAAAAATGTCTCCTGCTGTTACTTTGTTACATAGAGGTCGCAAATGTGCTTCTATGGAGCGACGGCGGGGAATCCAAAAACTAAGTTATATGGAGGAATTCGTTATATGAAGGTTTGTAATAAGCATGTTCAACTGTATTTGTTAGTTTTACTTAGCAATAATTGTGCTACCAACAGACTGTTCGCATTGACAGTACAAGGTAGAAGGGTGTAATAGCCGTCTTTAATGCCTGCAGAAGTAGCACGAGTGTTAGTGATCACACCCAAAGTTTATAACAACGCACCGCCCCCTCCAACCTTTGCGCTCCTCGTTCCTTCTTGCTTCTTGAAGATGGGTGGCGGGTTCATCCTCTCTGCTTTAGTAACAATCTATGGCAAGCCTGGCACACGAGGTGATGCTATCACATCTGCACTTTGTGCAAAGGAGGTAGGTAGGCTCTTTTATTGCGATAGCAATGATATGGACATTCTTGGCTAGTTTTTTGCCATTGCTGCCGCCACCTTCAGCATATGTATACATATTTGTTTGTGAAAACTCAAAAAAGAAAAAAATAGCCGCCCAGGACATCACCTTCCATGCGTACATTGCCCCGTGAATGGAGGGGGATAGATGCAAGTGCGCGCACGCTTCCTTCGTTAGAGAGCAGCGTGTGCCTTCGGCTTTCGCGGGAACGATTGCGTTAGTCTATTAGTTGCCGGGCCCAACACAAAGGTCACTTCTCTGGCTGCACCGGCCCCGTTTGCGAAAAGAGCATGCTTTTTATACACACCGAAGTATAACTGGGACACTTGTTAGTTAGCACTCATCTGTACTTGTGACTGCGTTTCGTGCGCTGTTTTTGTTTAAACAGCACGTTAAGTGTTGATCGGTAAACGTTCTTAGCTCACTCTCGTCCTGTGTGAAACGTTTTCGTGCTTGAGCAACGTGTTGCACAATTCGATCTGCTTGCCGTTCTCAGCATTACATTCCGAGTTGTTGCCATCGCATTTATTACTTTGCCCTTGTGACGAAACTGTGACTTTTTTATCCCTGCTTTAGCTGCGTGGGTCACCCCTGCTCACCCGCTTTTGCCCACTTGTAAAACACACGATGCATGGAGGATGTGATCGATTGGGATATTACAAGAAAACATGACGGCGATGGCCAGTGGCATAGCCGGGGGGGGGGGGGGGGGGGGGCAAGGGAGCTTCAGAGCTCCACCCCCCCCCCCAAAAAAAAAATAAAAACGAAATTTGCCTACACCTCTGGGGATGGCAAAGACCGGCCGATAATGTCCTTGTGATTGCGATCACAATGAAAAGAAAGTGGCTCTTGCCTTAGAGTTGTCTTATGCACATTTATAAGGTACCCTGTGAGGTTTTTTTCTTTATGCACTGTTTCCTAGAACACTACAGGGGGATTCTGGAGTATAGACAGAGTGCCCTAGCCACATAAAACATCGCTGCATAAGGAAAACGAAGTTTGTTAAATCGTGTAGTTTCAGCACAGAAAGATGAGTGCCGGAACAGGTTGGCTTTATGAGACTAGTTAAATGACGTCATGTTAAGCCCAGCACTATAAATGGTATTTGATGAAATACAATTGTATTCAACCAGTATTCTGTTTATTTGCTGCAAAAATAATCACTGAACAAGTTTTTTCAGAATGGCCAACATAATGATGCCATTATTTTTGTGTCAACTAAAATAGGGAGTGCTCCTATAAGATGACAGGCTTCATGAGATTTGAAATGAATGCAAATATTCCTAGCTCTTCACAGGAGACAAGAGCTCCAAAATGATTATTCATGCCCTTGATTGTAAATGTGAATAGCTCCTCTTCCAGGATGTGAAGTTAGCTACTCTAGATTGCTCCACAATGAAAAATTTTCTGTTTCAAAGTGCTTCAATGTGGAAAGTTTTGCTGCTCCAAAGTGCTCCAAAATGAAAATTTTGCTGCTGAAATGTGCTCCAAAATAAAAGTTTTGCTGCTTCAAAGTGCTCCAAAATGAAAATTTCGCGCTGCTCCAAAAATTGCTCCAAATTAGAAGACCACAATGGCAACACTGTTGAGGCATAATGAGACTGTTTGTAAACTTCTTGTGCTACTAACCCCTGCTTTGCGTTTAGATAAATGAAAGCACGAAAACTGCTTCGGCAACTGGAGTGATCATTTTCTGTTTAGCCAGCATTTATCTGAGTTATGCAATATTGGATCCAAAAGATACAATTTTTTAGTTTCACTTACACTCTTAGCAATGAATGTAAAACCAACATTGTTTTGTTATACCAAATATTAAGGCTTGACGTCAATCGTAAGAAGCGCTAGTGGCAGGGTTGCCATTTCCAAGGTCCGCGCACTCGCCGCATTCGCAAAAACTTTCTGCACGCGTGGCGTTCAATAGCCATGGCTTAGGTGAATAAAGACACTCTCTAAAGACCATAACAACGACAGCGTCTCCGCTGCTGCCCTCTGCGCCGCAGTCGCAGCGTGGCCAGCACGTGACAACAAAGTAGGAGCGTCTCCACGCAGGGAGCAGCAGATCGGCATTTGAGAAGGAACCAACACTCCACGGCAGCTTATTTTGATTTGTTTTGTTTTTTTTTTTTGCTCTTTTTACACGTGTTGTTGAAAAGAGAAGAATCTATGTGGCAGGGAGGGGAAAGGGGAAGTGTGGCACTGGTGCGTGAGAGAGAGCCAGCACGCCGCAATAGCTTTCTGTTTTTTTTCCCTCTTTCTCCACGTGCGGCATTGAAAGGAGAAGGTTCTCTGCGTGGCAGGGAAGGCAAAGGCAGAAGCGTGGCACAGGCGCATCGCAGATCGGCATTTGAGAAAGAGAAAACATTTCACCGCAGTCTTTTCCATTTCTTTTCTTTTCCTTCGCGCCCAGCGTTGAGGTGTCTGAGCCGCGGGATTGGGCATGGTGCTGAGAGCATTTTCGGAACGCGGTATATTCGAATTAACTATCACAAGTGCTTGCACGTTCGAATTACTGGGCGTTTTCGCCCATTCGAATACACATAGCTCTGACAGCACCACAGCGTCACTTCTAATTAACTGAAAGTTTGAATAAAGCGTGTTAGAATTAATGAGATACGACTGTAGGTGGCGCTGTATGCATTCTGTGTCGTCATCCCCATTTTTCGTCTCATTTTCGAGAGGGCACTGGCTCTTAGACATGCATACAATATGGTGGTTGGGTGAAGGTATACTAGATGGCGTTGGCGGTGCTGCTGCGCAAGGCTGCGTGGGACCTCATTCTCATGGATCGTCACTGTACATGGAGCAGTGCGCTTGCCGGATCGTGCTTAGTTGGACGCACAGATGGATGCCTGTTCAGACGAACTCACATACAGTCGGATGGACGCACGGACAGACGGAAGCTCGGACGGACGGATGCTTCACTTATCATCATTTATTCCGTGGAAATGCCGTGATTTTTTTTTCGTTTCTCTTCTTATTCCTGTTTCTAAGCGTATGCAGATTTACAGATACATAAATATGTGCAAATGTTGTATATGAATGGATGTGGATATGAATGTGTACATATATAGACTGGAAAAATTGGGGGATCCTTATGCTTCGCCTTTAAGAGTTTAGTACGATAGCGATATCCTGTCCTTCGTGCATACTGAGTTTAAGATGGCTTGTGTCAGTGAATCTTTTGCATATGGCTGCATTCTGTGTAATGGGTAGCATGCTTTAAACCACAGGCAGTAGACCTTATGCAATATTACTGCGATCTGTCGGCCGTTATGTGCATAGCCGTTAGAGGCTGCGTGCGGCGCAGTACGCACATGCCCGCCTGTGTTTACGTACAAGTAAGGTAAGGCGTTTCGACGTGAAGCATGTATTGGCTGATAATCGCAATGACGAGGTATTGCTGCGTCTCTTGCAGCACACAGAAAGGAACTCTCAATGTTGAAGAAAAAAAAAGGTAAGCCGTAAACTTTGTCCCCCTTTTTTTTTTTCAAGCTAATAGCGTTTCCAGCATGAGCTGTGGCTACTCCTCCCAAAATACGTGTTTGTGTTCTCCTTTCTAAGCAAGTAAGACGTGCAATAGCATTAGTATTCATGGTCACATAAATTACTGCACGCCAAAGCAAGGCAGCTTTGGCAACGTTTTCGCTATCAACTGTTTACCAAGTGAAGGCGACTCGTACATTTCACGCTAAAGTCGCCTTCACGCAACAAACTTTATCCCAGCGAATTGCGTGTGCCTACATTTCGTTGAATGTGTTTTGTTTATTACACTTAAGGAAACGGCACACGCTCAATCAGAAGCAAGTGCGCGTCATTGATTCATTCTGAGAAGGGAGCAATGGTGCTAAAGCGTTCTTTTTTTGTGCTGTTCTGTTCCTCTCTTCTCGAGTGTTACAAGCAGCAGTTTAGTGGGATGACTAGGCACGTTTTTTGAAGCATTCATTGTGCTCGGCATATGCAATGAGATGCAGGCACGTTAAATTAGCCGCCATAAAGCCCGTTGCGTGAAAGTGGCTTCTGCGTAAAGCGTACATATCGCCTGCAGTTGGTAAACGGCTGCTAGCAAAAACATTGCAAAAACTGCCTGGATTAGGCATGCAGCAATTTGTGGGAACACAAGTACAAATGCTATTGCACGTATTGTTTTGCTTAGAAAGGAGAGCGCGAGCATGTATTTCAGGAGCAGTTGCCGCAGCTCATGCTGAAAACGCCATCAGCTTCAAAAAAAAAAAACCAGGAAACCAAGTTTACGGCTTACCTTTTTTTTTCTTCAGCATTCCGAGTTACTTTCTGTGTGCTGTAAGAGACGCAGCAATACGTTGGCGTTGTGATTATCAGCCAATACACGCCTCACATTGATACGCCTTATGTGTGCGTCTACGTAAACACGCGAACATGTGCGTACTGTACCGCGCTCAGCCTCTAACATGGCAGCTATGCACACAACAGCCGACAGATGGCAGCAATTTTGTATAAGGTCTTTTGTGCACGTCAAATTGTTTCGAACTAGCTGTGCACCCACTATGTGACTTTAACTAAAAAGGTGCAGTAAAATTAGTGCCTTTTGCAGTGGGTGAATTCATGATAATTGCATGGTCTGACGACGGATCACAGTGTACGCTTGTTCCACACATTATTGCTGCGACATCACATGATACATTGTGAAGCATGTATACAGGACACATGTGTTCGTAATGCATGCAAGTTACTTTCACTGCATTTCCAAGCAGAAAGTGTTATTGTCACTGTATTTCTAAGCAGACACCTGGCTCTGTAGTAGAACACTTGCTTGTCACGTAAACGACCTGGGTTTGATTCTCACTCAGGCCCAGAAACTTTTATTTCATATTTTATTTGCATCTTTCCCGATTTCTCAGTCACGCATAAAATTATTTTTCACTCACAATCAACGAAGCCTACAATGACAACAACACCGTGATTTCTGCGAAACGAGTTCTTTAATGCATTAATGTGTGCTGATGTTGTATATCCATAGATGTGAACATAGTAGGCTTGTGCAAATAGGGAATTTTAGGTTTGAAGTAAATTCGAAGTGAAAAGAAATTTTGGACGAATAATTTCGAATCAAGTTCAGTGTCACATATCATAAAGGAAAGTGAGCATATTTGCCATGACTCAACTAACCTGTACAATATTTTCTTTTATTTCTACAAGGCCTGTGCAAATGCCATTCTTTTTGGTTTAAAAAGATTGAAAACAGGTTTAAGTAGTAGCAGAATTTGACTTTCCGTAGATTGCTAGTGATCACCTATAGCATATGTCAAGTTTTATCATTTACTGTACTTAAAGCATATAAGATAGTATAACAAGTGTTCGAACTCGAGGTTGCTAAAGGTCATGCATCGGAAGCCCACGGTGAAACGGCTACGCCTTGATAAACATCCGCCTATTGCTTGTCAAGGTCAATAGCTGACGGTTAAAAAAATTAAACATCACGTCATTTCATTCGTTGCTTCGTTTTTTTTTTGTTTGTTTGGGAAGAGGGGGGGCAGAAGCTGTGTCGCTTGAAGGGTGCATTCGCAAGCGTGCTATCTCGAGGCTCTCCTCTGCTTCACGTTTAGATAACTTACAGTGCAAAAATTGCTTCGGCAATCAGAGTGATCATTGTCTCTTTAGCCAGCATTCATCCGAATTATAAGCCATCGTGTCCAAAAAAGACTACAGTTAAACTTGGATGTAACCAAATTGATGTATTCGTGGAAAATTCGTTATAAAGAGGATTTTGTTATATGCAGGTTCAATACGAAAATTGGGAAAGTAAACACGCAAATTAAACAAAAGAGGGACTCAAGACAGGGCTAACCCAAAACATTTATTTTACAGTAAAAAATCTGCCTTATTATTGTGATAGCAAATATATAGACACTCTTGGCGGGCTTTAAGTCCAAATTGATAACATGCTCCCACGCATCGTAAATTTCAGGAGCAAGTAAAAGCGAGCGCACGCTGCTGAAGCAGAGATCAAATGAGTCGGCCTATTCTTATCTATCGCCTCAAAGTGCATAAGATAACATCTCCTGTGTGTTAGAACTGCCGTCGAATGCTCAAACAGGAAGTAAAACACCCGTCTTGAACGAGCATGAAACAACGCAGGGAGGGGGGAGATCGCTCCAGTAACAATAATGAACTTAGATTTTAAGGGCAGTCACGATCGCTGGCACGCTTGCTATCTCAGCGAGTATCAGTGCTGTTTCAACACGAAGGGACTCTATGAAAAGAGCACTTCTCCCGTGAGTGGCCGTATTTGCTCACACCAGCGTTTTGCAGAAGTTCCGTGATATCGGTTTTCGATATTTGCTGCCAGCTTTACTTCTTATGATTACAATTTTTTTCTATCACGTTCATTGCATTGCATTCAACGCGTGTTCGAGTTGCCAGAACTAATTGGCTAATCGCAAAGGCTGCCAGCCTGCGAACTCCCGGCGCTAGACGGAAGGGCGTGACTAGTCGAGCCCCAAAGATTTGTCGTTACCATGGTCTCGGAGAGCTTCTATGAGCGCCTAGTCCGCTATCCTCTCGGTGGTGACGATACGGTTGTCCGAAATTAAGAAAAGTCACAGTTTCGTTGCAAGGGCGGAGCATTGAATGCAATAGCAGCAACTTGAAGTGTAACTGAGAATGTCAAGCAGATCTAAACATGCAGCACGCTGCTCTCACACGAATGACACACGAAAACAACATACACAGGACGAGAGCGATCTAACAAGGTTTACCGCTCGACACTTGACGCACTGTTTAAACAAAAAACTAGGCACAAAATGTGATTACAGGTACAGATATGAGTGCGAACTAACAAGTTCCTTGTTACTTCGCTGTGTTTGGAAAGTGCACTCTTATCGCAAACGGTGCCTGTGCAGAGATTGAAGTGATCTTTGTGTGCCTGACAACTACAAGTAATCGTTCCGGTCTAAGTCGAAGGCGCGCGATTCTCCCCACTGAAGGATAAGCTCGTGCGCGCACAAGCACCAAAATGCCAAAATACGGAGTGAAAATTGTAGATAGTTTAGTCCGGGGGGAAAATTCGTTATATCAAAAATGTCTCCTGCTGTTACTTTGTTACATAGAGGTCGCAAATGTGCTTCTATGGAGCGACGGCGGGGAATCCAAAAACTAAGTTATATAGAGGAATTCGTTATATGAAGGTTTGTAATAAGTATGTTCAACTGTATTTGTTAGTTTTACTTAGCAATAATTGTGCTACCAACAGACTGTTCGCATTGACAGTACAAGATAGAAGGCTGTAATAGCCGTCTTTAATGCCTGCAGAAGTAGCACGAGTGCCAGTGATCACACCCAAAGTTCATAACAACGCACCCCCCCCCCCCCAACCTTTGCGCTCCTCGTTCCTTCCTGCTTTTTGAAGATGGGTGGCGGGTTCATCCTCTCTGCTTTAGTAACAATCTATGGCAAGCCTGGCACACGAGGTGATGCTATCACATCTGCACTTTGTGCAAAGGAGGTAGGTAGGCTCTTTTATTGCGATAGCAATGATATGGACATTCTTGGCTAGTTTTTTGCCATTGCTGCCGCCACCTTCAGCATATGTATACGTATTTGTCTGTGAAAACTCAAAAAAGAAAAAATAGCCGCCCAAGACGTCACCTTCCATGCGTACATTGCCCCGTGAATGGAGGGGGATAGATGCAAGTGCGCGCAAGCTTCCTTCGTTAGAGAGAAGCGTGTGCCTTCTGCTTTCACGGGAACGATTGCGTTAGTTCATTAGTTGCCAGGCCCAACACAAAGGTCACTTCTCTGGCTGCACCGGCCCCGTTTGCGAAAAGAGCATGCTTTTTATACACACCGAAGTATAACTGGGACACTTGTTAGTTAGCACTCATCTGTACTTGTGACTGCGTTTCATGCGCTGTTTTTGTTTAAACAGCACGTTAAGTGTTGATCGGTAAACGTTTTTAGCTCACTCTCGTCCTGTGTGAAACGTTTTCGTGCTTGAGCAACGTGTTGCACAATTCGATCTGCTTGCCGTTCTCAGCATTACATTCCGAGTTGTTGCCATCGCATTCATTACTTTGCCCTTGTGACGAAACTGTGACTTTTTTATCTCTGCTTTAGCTTCGTGGGTCACCCCTGCTCACCCGCTTTTGCCCACTTGTAAAACACACGATGCATGGAGGATGTGATCGATTGGGATATTACAAGAAAACATGACGGCGATGGCCAGTGGCATAGCCGGGGGGGGGGGGGGGGGGCGTGGGAGCTTCAGAGCTCCACCCCCCCCCCAAAAAAAAAAAAAACGAAATTTGCCTACACCTCTGGGGATGGCAAAGACCGGCCGATAATGTCCTTGTGATTGCGATCACAATGAAAAGAAAGTGGCTCTTGCCTTAGAGTTGTCTTAGGCACATGTATAAGGTACCCTGTGAGGTTTTTTTTTTCTTTATGCACTGTTTCCTAGAACACTACAGGGGGATTCTGGAGTATAGACAGAATGCCCTAGCCACATAAAACATCGCTGCATTAGGAAAACGAAGTTTGTTAAATCGTGTAGTTTCAGCACAGAAAGATGAGTGCCGTAACAGGTTGGCTTTACGAGACTAGTTAAATGACGTCATGTTAAGCCCAGCACTATAAATGGTATTTGATGAAATACAATTGTATTCAACCAGTATTCTGTTTATTTGCTGCAAAAATAATCACTGAACAAGTTTTTTCAGAATGGCCAACATAATGATGCCATTATTTTTGTGTCAACTAAAATAGGGAGTGCTCCTATAAGATGACAGGCTTCATGAGATTTGAAATGAATGCAAATATTCCTAGCTCTTCACAGGAGACAAGAGCTCCAAAATGATTATTCATGCCCTTGATTGTAAATGTGAATAGCTCCTCTTCCAGGATGTGAAGTTAGCTACTCTAGATTGCTCCACAATGGAAAATTTTCTGTTTCAAAGTGCTTCAATGTGGAAAGTTTTGCTGCTCCAAAGTGCTCCAAAACAAAAATTTCGCTGCTGCAATGTGCTCCAAAATAAAAGTTTTGCTGCTTCAAAGTGCTCCAAAATGAAAATTTCGCGCTGCTCCGAAAATTGCTCCAAATCAGAAGACCACAATGGCAACACTGTTGAGGCATAATGAGACTGTTTGTAAACTTTTTGTGCTACTAACCCCTGCTTTGCGTTTAGATAAATGAAAGCACGAAAACTGCTTCGGCAACTGGAGTGATCATTTTCTGTTTAGCCAGAATTTATCTGAGTTATGCAATATTAGATCCAAAAGATACAGTTTTTTAGTTTCACTTACACTCTTAGCAATGAATGTAAAACCAACATTGTTTTGTTATACCAAATATTAAGGCTTGACGTCATTCGTAAGAAGCGCTAGTGGCAGGGTTGCCATTTCCAAGGTCCGTGCACTCGCCGCATTCGCAAAAACTTTCTGCACGCGTGGCGTTCAATAGCCATGGCTTAGGTGAATAAAGACCCCAGGAGCATCTCCTGCACGCCAATACTCGTACAGGTGGAATCATACTTGTCTAGAGCGCCTAGCCAGCTGCTTAGCTATTGTTTTCTTCATAAATAGGTAATGAGACACGTCGTATTGATGCCAAACATGGTGTTAGGCCTTTGCACTATAATGTAAGCAATAGCGGAAGCTTATTGTAGCTAATGTGAGATAGAAGTCGCGACCAACAACAGTGTCTACAAGCATGCACTTCACTGCTCTAGACAAGAGTGATTCTATTTGTACAGCACGTACAAATGGACCTCTGAAATGGCACGATGATGCCGTGGCTGCCTTGTGATCAAGGCTCAGTGTATAATCTTTTATAGCCACTCTAGAAAGTCAAGCAATTTTCGCGCAGTCTGTTCGCATTGAGAGTACAAGGTATAAGAGTATGCCAGCCATAAAGAGCACGTGCGCCAGCGATCACGTCCTTAAAGTCAAAGTTCATAACAGCGCTCTCCCACCTCGCATTCCTAGCTCTTTCCTGCTCCTTGGACACGGGCCGCTCATTCCTTTCTGCTCGAGTAACAATCGATGAGAGACCTGGCATGTGGGGTGATATTATCGCGTCTGCCCTCAGTGCAAAGGAGATAGGTCGGTTCTTCTTATCTCTGCTTTAGCCGTGTTCGTCGCCCTTGCTCGCGCTCTTTTACCCGCGGTAAAACACGATGGGCCAACGTTTATAGATTGGCACATTACACAAAACATGATGGCCAGTGGTGTAGCCAGCGGGGTGTGGGAGGGGGGGGGGGGGGGCACATCGGGATCGAGCTGGATCGTGTGGAATTTTTTTTTTACCATGACACACATAGCGCAAAATGACCTTTTGCCTGCCCCCTCCCCTCTTTCAGATCAAGGTGCAAGGCCCCCCACCTGAACTTTTTAAAATTGCTGGCTACACTCTTTGCAACGGAAAAAACTAGTAGAGAATTTCCATATGGTTGCTATCCCATTAAGAACAATATGGATCTTGCTGTCGAGCTGTAGGCGTATGCATAAAGTACCCTGTGAGATTTTTTTTATGCACTTCTTTCTAGAAAACATAGTAGCGTTGTTTGTTTGTTCTTTAGTATAGACAGAACGCCCTAGCCACATAAAATATTGCTGCAAAAGGAAAATGAAGTTTGATAAATTGTGTGGTTTCAGCACAAATATGAGTGCCGAAGGAGGTGGGCTTTCTCAGACTAGCTGAATGACATCACATTACGCCCAGCAGTCTAATCAGTCGTGGAAAAAAAAACCCAAAAAATCTTCTTTTATTGTTGAAGTCATTTTAGAGAAATGCACTTGGCACTGTGTGAGTCTCTAGCATTGTACGTCACAGCGTTTCTCTACCATATGTGCTGATAACCACATAGGTATATTTATATCGTTATTTTATGAAGTGCGATTCTATTCAACCAGTATTCTGTTTATTTGCTACGAAAATTAATCACTGAACACGTTTTTTCAGAATTCTCAGCAGCATGATGTCATTATTCTTGCATCGTCAACTGAAATAGGAAGTACTTCTAATATTATCGGCTTCATGAAATTTGCAATGAATCTAAATATTTCTAGCTCTTGGCGAGAGCCCCAGAATAACTTTTCATGTCTTTGAGTGTAAATGCAACTGGCTTTGTTCTCCAAGATTTGAAGTTAGCTGCTCCAGGTTGCTCGAAATTGAAAAATTTTGCTCCGAAGTGCTCCAAAATGAAAATTTTGCTGCTCCAGAAATTCCTTCGTATCGGACGACTTCGCTAGCATAACTGCAATAAGCTAAGTAAGGCTTGTGCCACAATGCAGAAAAAGAATGAGTGAGTAAAAGACAGGAAAAGGACAGATATTCGTTTCGTAAAACACATCAACAAATTCACTGATTGCTATACAAGCGTAGTTTCAGCTGCGGCCGCTTCTACGTTGAGATAGAAAGTTGCATTAACCAGAGATTATTGGAACGCAAGAGATTGCTAACCGGAGGCTCACTTTCTAATCCTTCTTTACATTGTTTAGAATGTAAGTGGCTACCAGTGTCCAATGAATGCGCAGTTTTGTACCTGCATAAGAATGAAGAAGTGCGTTTGATGATTGAAGCATGGAATATCGATAATAGTGGTAGCACATGCATGAGCCAACCGTCGATGAACTTGCATAAACATAAAATCAAATACCTTGGCAGTTATTTTTCACGTTGAACTCCACGTGTTTCAGATTTACTATAGGGTCGAATAATGCATCGGCATGCACAGATCAGTTCTCGTGCCTTTTTTTCTTTTTCGCTGTTGTGTACACCTTCAGTTTTTAGTTGGTGTCTGTGGTGTCCTGACCGCTTTCTTAAGTACGTGCTTGCATGCCCTCTCTATTTAGAATGAATACATACAAAGTAACTCAGCTCTCTTGTTCTTCTACGCTACATCTTACCGCAGCTTCGGCCTCACACTGGCCCAGTCCAAGGCCGGTCGCCTCGTTCATATTTAGAAAGCTAAGGGCAGCAACCGATCAAGGTGCTGTTGCTGTACGATGAAATACCGAAGATCCTCTGTATATGCCGACCTAGTTGCAACGGAATCTAAAGAACCCTTCACAAGCCAAACGAGGCCCTTGAAGTCGTAACTTCCCAGCCCTAAGACCTGACAATACAACATAGAAGCAGTGAAATGAGCCAACATAGCCATGATTCGACGCCATGACCTAACTGCTACGCAAGACGACGAACTAGCAACCTCGATGTTCTTATAGACAGCCACAGCGTCACAGCTCTCATCGACACTGTAGCCAACTATTCTGTCATCAGCGGACCAATGGCCACGAAGGCCCTGAAATTCAGAGCGCACCTAGTAACATCCACAAGAATCTGCTCAGCAAAAATTTCAATCAAGGCGGTTGTGTATTTGGGTCACAAACTGCGTAAAGCCATGAGAATGATTCTCAGCTGAAATTCATATCATCAAAACACCAAGGAGACTAGCATGCCAAAGTAACAAAACTCACAATGACAGCCCTTCAGTTAAAGAAGCATAAACCACTCTGAAAATTGTTTATTTGAACAGAAGAAATCTACAATGTCCTTGTATTTCATTTTGGTCAGTTTATCTAACAACTTTGAAATCCATGAAACCTACATGCCATCGCTGATTTTCCCCACTTCTATATGCTGCCTTATGTAGCACACACGAAGACAATTATCATCTACTTTTATGAGAACGGGTGTACCAAGTTTCTGTCTTAAACCCAAACCGCATGTAAGCGATTTCCTTGCGACAGTGACGAACGACAAGATTTGCTGTCGCGGAGGCCCATTCGTTGCCGCCGTTTGTCGCCCGTAAGCTAGCGTGGCGATTTCTGGCAACATAACTTTGCCCCTGATCCTCGCATCAGTTGCAATTTGTTCTCGATGCTTGTTATTCGCGCGTACTTCAACGGATGCAAAGTATTGACTACCTTTATATACATTCTCATCCGACGTGGAGAGTGAGAGAGCGGCCATATTTTGTAGTAAATGTTGTTATCGAAGCTTTGTTTTGATGTCTCGACAGTTGCTTGTAACAATCTGGTCACTTGCTACAATGCGAAATTGTCGTGCGAAGTGCGTCATAGCCGACGTAGCGTACACTTCTGGGCAGCCTGTTTTTCTTAAAGCAAAGATTACGAAAAAAAGAAGTTTGTGAAATGCTTTTGCGGCTTCCTTATGTCATACAAGACAGTAATAAATTTTACATGTAGTCATCGATCAACTTTAAACTTCTATTTGCAATTTATGGGCATGAACACAATAGTTTTCAGTCAAGCAACAATGACACTTGGTCGCCGACATGCGGTTAGGGTGGCTAGAAGGAGGAGGTCTGAAAAGCGGCCGCTGAAACTGATCCCCAAAGCGCTCCGATGCCGCTTGGAGCTCTGCACGCAGAGGCGCGGGTACCCTTGCGCAGGTGGCATACGAGTAAGCCCGCGCTGCTTTCCGCAGAAATCTCTCTCACGCAGTTTGACGCAGGCCCATAGCCTTGGGGGGGGGGGGGGGGGGGTTCTTTTTTTCCTAGTTTTTAGCAAGTGCCCCCCCCCCCCCCCTCAAAAAAAAAAAATTTCTGGCTACGGGCCTGCTCTCACGCTATATGGCGGTCACCTATTTTCAGTGAAAACCTTTTTTATTGAGTGAATGTATGACAATACTTAAGATACTTAAGCCAAGTAGTGTCTTACGTAGCTTAGGTATCTCTATATTTTCTCGCCTCTGAAGACAATCCTCGAGAAGGCATATGAGTGAGACCCGACACCAATTTCTGTGGATTTCGTAATATTGCGGTTACTAACCGCAGAACTGCAGAGGTGTTACGAGACATTGCGATTACTGGAAGGCTTCATATTACTTGGAGCATGTTAAGCTCTTTTATCCACGAGCAGAAACGTCGGTACAAGAGCCTCGTTTCGCTGCTCCATCGCGAACGGATAAACTTGTGCGAGTCGCAGCTTAAATTCTCACCTGCATTCAATTATCGGTTTCCGAACGTAGAAGTTTTAGCAGCCTACAATTGCTCATTAACTTAAACTAGTAAAGCTGTAAGAGCGCTAAAACTTATGTATGCCACGAAGCCTGTGACACGAGAATTGTCCCCAGCAGCAGAAATAGAGGAGACACTTTTTTAACCAGAACATAACTTTCTTTTCATGCATGCCAAGGTATTCATGCTCTGCCACTATAGTACACATGGCCTAACTCTCCACCCTTTCTTTTCGTCTTCTTTTTGGTTCATGCCTTTCAAAAAAAGTGGATACGAGTGAGGCAATAAAATCGCGCCACACTTTTGGTCAAGAGAGCACCATGCTTTGGGCAGCTAATTTGTTGTGTCTCGCCAATCCCCTTCAGCATCTCTATGGCCGACTTGGCGTGAAGACATGCTGAGCTCAAGAAACGAGTGATTTTGTCCTCAAGGTTCAGGATGAGAGTACCTATAAAGAGAATTCGGCGAATACGAAAGTCCGCCCAGGCTGCACAACTTGTTTGCCTGGGCTGGGAGATTTCTTGGCACGTTTTCTCTTGAGACAAGACAGGCGTTCTTGCACTCATCACAATTATTGCTAAGTATACGCTTTCTCGCAACGTAGCCTGCGACATAATATTCAAGGCGGGAGTCACTTCGCTCAGCAGTGTACGATGCATGATCTAACGACACTATCGGCACCGAGGCAAAAAGCACCAACGCTGGGTCTTTTTTTTTACCGTTGACATCCTTTGGCATTTCAGTGCGACCTAGCGCATACACTGACTGATGGCTTACTTGCAATGTAGCGACTGCTTGCGAAGAAAATCCCAGCGCACCTGCAGCAAACACAGGAAAGTGCGTTGTTCCCTACCCGCGTCATTCCCATCAGCGCCCCTTGCGGCATCGGCGCGCCGAGTGACCCTCTCCGACAAGCGAAAAGTGCCCCGCTCATCACACCTCCCAATTTTAGCCACCCTAATGTCGTTGCAGATGTCGCGACGGCGCGGCAGAGCAAGTTTTTCTCTGCCGCTAGAAAATCGCATGCATGCAGTTAGGGCTACTATTACACTATCCTCAGGATACGCATAGTTCGCTCAGCCAGACCAGTCCATGAAAAATGAGAGAAAGAACTGGTTCTCTTCAAACTCTTTTTGTGCTGGGTGGGAATTTCTGTCACTTGTTTTTGTTTTGCATTCCCTAGTGTCTCTGCCCTGTCTCAGTGTCATCACGTGAATATTGTGCGCAGGTGTTGGGACAGCCAATGCCTGGCGGCCAACTGGTGCTTCAGCCACAGGGCTTGCCCATCTCCCCAATGCTCATGCTCAACACTGCTGCCCCTGCACCACCAACTACTATGGCTGGGCAGGTGAGTGAAGATACTTGTGACCAAGATAGATCAAAGCTCATTGTATCCGATCTTCTGTAACTGAATGTTTGCACCACTGGCGCAGATATAATTCACCCTCATGCACCCTCAACTTGTTTAGTGGTTCAAAATAAAACCATACATTCTCGGCCATATGGGCACTGGGCTAGCTGCCACTAGTTTGTAGTCAAAGGAAGGCAGATGGAGGCGTCTAGACTAGGGGCGTTACAAAGTCAGCTGCTGCCAACACAAGAACACGATGCAACTAACACGATGGCACAATGGCAAGACATCAGCGTCTCAGCCAGACGACGAGCATCTATCATGCTGGCAGGCGTGGCAGTGTTCTAGCATTTGATTAGAGCAGCCAAATATTCCCATGCTCTCAATCAACGTAACAACAAACAATAGTTAATGCGAAGGCGTCGTTGCCAATTTCCGACTCACCACGAGTGGATCCATGGAACACGACCCGCAGTCACCATATCCCGCAAACCTCGGCAGGAGATGACCATCTACGCAAGCCACCAAACACTAGAGACTCCTTGATCTTTTTGTGTGGTCACCTATTCTTGCCGCCAAGTGTCGCTGCTGGCGTTACCATGGTAATGATGGTGATGGTGAACCCATCCGAGCACTGTGCCACCTACTGTTCGGCAGTTAAACCTAAATGCGGCCCATGCGCGAGAAATGTGCTCCGCAAGGCAAAAACGACATTTCAGGGTGTGATGCCACCCTCGCAAGTTGCCCTTTTGAATAGAGTTTTATACTGTTATTCATGTTACTGGACAACATTGATGGTTTGGAAGTCTAAGTGGCTACATCTAGCCTAGTAGTTCACCAAATTTTCGGCAAGCAGCTGCTAACAATAGTGAAAAAAGATGCGCTGGTCAGCATACACTGCTACACTGACATGGCGTAAGTGATTAGTGACTGCGATACCGTGGAGAACGGTCAAGAATGGAGAGTAAAGATTAAAAGAACGAAAAATGGGCTGTGCACGCAGCTTATGTTTTGTTTGTAATTTACTTCTTAAAAAGACCTTGCAACACCATTTAAGCCCACATTTTTTACTTGCGGGCTGTGTACACTGAAGGATTAAAAGATTAATGCAAGAAGAACAGGGATAGGGACACACACTCCAAATGCAGTGTACTAGGAGAGGCAGTGGGCTCATTGCCCTATGCCTGCACTGCGCCGACATGGCCCTTCGTGTCGACAGATCGGGCACCTGCCAGGGGGTGTTGCTGCCAGTTTCTCCCAAAAACTTCTTTTTCTGTGTGTGAAATGCGCCCCTGCGGTTATGCTGGTTACGCTGCAATTCGGGGTGGTATTAAAAGCGGGGTTGGAGTCAGGGGGACGGCCACCACTATGACATAAAATCAAAATGTATGTATATTGTGAGCACAGTATTCACTGTGTTTGTTCTTCATCCTCTTCACCTCTACATAATCATCATCAGTCTTAGCATTTTCTTTGTCCGACCCGCTCTCCATGTCCCACCCGCTCTCCCAGGTCGGAGTCGACGACGCGCTGCCACAAATCGCCACCGCTGTTCGGAAGCTTCAGGCCCGACGTGGACAAAGTCGGCCTCGCGAAAACAGTTTCGCGCGCATGTAGTCTTCACCGTCGCCCACAAAATATTCACCATCTCCACAGCTGAATACCCGGACGCCTGAAGCGGCAAGTTGGCTGCCAGGTGGTCAACAGCTATGAGCAAGCGCTCCACAACAGGGCACCTAACGCGCGGATTACGCTCAAGCCAAGCCTTCACACTTTCGACGATTTGTTGAGCGGCAGGAAAAAGCATGCTAGTCCTCCTGTCAGGCATCATGACCACACACGCACACCAAGAGCGGGCAAGACGCGCACACGCGACACACATGCCAGAACGTGTGGAACAGCTCTGGGCCCGTTTCTAGTCAGAAAATGAAACTGACTCGAGCCAGCGTGGCTGGCATCGCGGAGCAGTGGAGACAGGCGAAGGGGTTGCGATCAAGAGAAGAGAGCAGATTTGCGAGAGAAGAAGGGCAAGGAATTGCGATCGAGTGAAGAGAGGGGAGGACATGGCAGGAGGGCGGCCTTGAAAACCAAAAAAAAGCGGGAAGAAAGTAAGTCGAGTAGCTTGCTTGAAAGGTCCGCAAAACGCGCAACTCGCGCGTAGAAAAACTTGAAAGAGTGCCTCTGCGCGCAAAAGTCAAAGCACGGCCGCCTGGATGTGCGCGCGCAGCGGTGTTCAAAAAATTAGCGGTCATGGTCAAAAAATTATTTTGTTGCACCGGCGGGTTCGCGTGGCCTCACGAACTTCGATATTTCGCGATTCGTTCTGCGCAAATTAACTGCCGTTTTCGCGCTTCCGTATGCGCGCGGAAGGCATGCTGAGTCGAGTGCGAAGTGAGCGAGAACAAGTCCTAAACACGAAATGAATCGCAAGTTATCAGAGTTGGTGGGGTAGCGTACACGCGTGCACTAGACGCAGACTATCGGATACAGTCAGTGGCCGACGATGATGGCAAATGGTCTGGTCACTCCAGGCCGGCAACGCCAACGTCAGTACCAGCGATCAAAAACAGGGTAGATGGCCAACGGGTCTTCCAAAGATCGGTGGCAGTGTGAAAACACGGGCCTCGTCTGGTAATGCGGGGTGCTCAGAGTAGCGGGAGGACAAAGGGCGGAGGGGTGCGTAACAAACAGCAGTCAGGGAGAGCGGCAACTAGAGGGACGCGGAGGCAAGGGAATATATGGGCACCTCGCCGATGCCTGTTCGATGGTCGAAATTGGTTTCCTGGGAAGTCGGCAGACCGCTGACTCCGTTCACTGTAACCGATCAGCCGCGCTCGGAGACGTTCCTTGTAAGTGTGATTTTGTGCCATTGAACCAATATATATTTTCTTGGTCACACGGATATTGTTCGCTTTAAGCGAAAGTTCATTTTAAGTGGGGCCGTTATATGTGGTCTCGACTGTATTTTAACCACGAGGTCAGCTTCCCTGTGTGGTCTGTCTTGGCTCAACAAATCTGCAGGATTTTTGGGAAGCCAGACATCCACGCTGAAGTCTCAAAGAGGAGAGTCGACGGCTGTGTGCTACATTGGGGTGAGACGTACATTTCGTACATCGAAGAAGTCTTTTTCCTTTGCGACGGCGTGGACTCTGATATGACCGTGAAAGTGCTGGGGTTTTTCATGGCTCTGGCTGTCGAAAACCCCAGCACTGTTGAGGATGTCATCACGACCCATCAACACCTCGATGAACTGCAGGCCATCCGGCTGAACCCAGGCACCTGTGACATCCGGCCTTCCTCCCATGCGAATTTATGTACCTTGATCCGTACTTTGATTCGTGAGGAGCTCCTAGTTCAAGGACTGTCATCTCTGCCTGACCTTCAGCCTCACTTCTTGGCTACTAGTCTACGCGACGTTATCAAAGAGGAGCCGTCCTTCCATGGCTTCCTCCCTCAGTTGACAATCCCCCGCCGCTGCCAACTCCACCCGCAGCATGCGCAAATCGCTGCCATGCAACCTGCATTGGCCCAGTCTGCATATCCTGTTCCTGCTCAAACCAACTTAACCGCATTTGCTCCACGTTCACCTGTCCCACATCCACCGACATTCTACGTCCCCTGGCACTCATCTTGCCGAGAGTATTGCTGTGGCATTCGAGGCCACATTTCACGATATCGTCCCAAATGCCAGCTGGACAAACACTGGGGCCAGGGGTTTTATGAAAGGAATTATATGTCCTCTCCTAAGAAGTACTAGCAGCGCCAGTTTTCACCTCGTTCGGTTTCTCCATCTTCGCCATCCGGCTCACCTCGGATGTACCGCTTAGGACTCTCCCACTCCTCTTCTCCTCTTCGGCGCTCAACATCGCCTCTACGACCGCTCGCCTCTGGCTATAAATACTGCTCGGAAAACTAGCCGGTGCAGTTTTTGAGAAAAGTTTTAATGCCCAGACAGACAGCAACCCCTCTAAAGGGCCCAGCCAATTTGTTGTTAATAATAGATGAAGATAAACCAAATTTTATGATAAGATTTGCAACCAGAACATCCCGAGACAAATTTCTGACTGCAGCTAGGAAGACGAGGCTAAATACGAGTCACCTTTCTTTAGAGCATAATGATCCCATCTATGTCAATGAGCATCTCTGCCTAGAAAATAAGATTTTGTTCAGGAAAGCTCGAGAGGTGAAAGCAGAAAAAAAGTGGAAGTTTGCATGGGTATCTCAGGGCCGGATTCTAATGAGAAAAGCTGAGAACTCGGCGGTTGAACATATTCAATCTGATGGTGCACTTGCCAAGATTGTGTAGGTGCTCGTGTTCAGTTAAGTTCTGTATTTATAAATATGCTTAATCCTTCATATACGAAAAAACACAAATATAATAAGTTCTCGGTTTTCCACTGCAATGTTCGAAGTTTACGCAGGAATTTAAACAATCTGGTCACCTATATAGCACGGTTAGACTTTGGTTTCGATATTATTGTTTTGAGTGAAACATGGTTGAAGGCTGATAAAACAATGAGTATGCTGGGGTTCAGGCTACTATTGCAGCCACGCAAGTCGCGTGCGCGAGGAGGTGGTGTTGCCTTGTTTATACGGGACAATAATGCGTGCAATGTCTTGCTTAATGCATCTGTTACCAACGCAACTATAGAAACTCTGTTTATCAAAATTGAAAGAGGGCCAGTTATTGGCCTTGTATACCGCCCGCCCGGTTTTTCGATCAAAGCGTTCCTGAAGGAATTTGAGTCTGTGCTTATGGGAGTTTCCTGCATGCACTAGAATAATATTGTAGTTGTTGGAGACTTTAATATTGACCTGTCATCCGATACCTCGAATGAGTACACGTTCCTTTTGAAATCCTTTAACTTGTGTAATGTCATAAATGAGCCAACGCGTATCACTGACACGTCATGCACTCTTATTGATCACGCCCTCTGCAATGTTGGCAATGATGTGCATGCTGGTGTGTTTCCTGTTCCGATTGCCGATCACTTGCCTATTTTTGTTACCCTTACAAATGAGCCTCTCTGTACGAAACCTTCTACGGGAAAATTAACTACAAAGATTGACTGTAAGTTACTACGAGACAAAATAAGTCAAATCGATTATTGCGCTATGTATGACGAGGATGTAAATATAGAATACAGTAATTTCATATGCTCTCTCAAAAATGCTGTATCACTAAGCACCACCACAACTCGTAGTAAGTATGCCAAGCCACTCTGCCCTTGGATGACACCTAGTATTCTAGAAATATTGAAACAAAAAGACCATTGGTATCACAAGTGGAAGCAGCAGAGAACCAATGCCTATTACTTAAATCAATTCAAATGCTATAAGAATAAGTCAGTCACCCTAATGAGGAAACGAAAAAAGAATACTATGCTAAGCTTATCAAAGAGGCTGGAGGCAACACCAAGCGAATTTGGGAAATAGCAAAATCCGCAGTTGGCCTTGACTCAGACAAACGTGTACTGCCTGACGATATAACTCAAGACATGGTGGATCGCTTTAACAAGTATTTTGCAGACGTCGGGGGTGCTTTGGCTGCTCAGTTTCCTGACACTACAGATCACATGCGTCTCATAAGACCAGTTTCTGATAGTTTCGCCATATTTGAGATAGAAATGTCCCATATCATGTCAATAGTAAAAAAACTAGATGCCAATAAAGCGGCTGGGCTCGATGCTATTACAGTTAAATTAATAAAAAATAACATAGACATTCTGGCAGACCATTTGCTGCACATGTTTCAACACTGGCAGGACTGTGGTATATACCCAAATGAGCTTAAGTTGGGAAAAGTCGTCCTTGTATACAAAGATGGAGACCGATCAAGTGCCTCAAATTACAGACCGATATCTGTGCTAAGTGTAATTAATACAATGTTTGAAAAAATTCTATCAGCGCAGATAACATAATTTGCATCCAAACATAATCTAATTTGCTCAAACCGGCATGGTTTTCGAGCACACAGATCTACATCTACTGCAGTTTTGGTATTAACCCAACAAGTTAACAAAGCCTTGAACAACAATAAGGTAGCCGTCATAGTTTTCTTAGACATAAGAAAAGCTTTCGATTCCGTCAACCACAACATCATGTCAAGTAAGCTTCATGACTACGGTTTTCAAGGCAAAATTCACCAGCTTCTTAAATCATACCTATCCGACCGACAGCAACGAGTAGTGATGTATGGTGTCGAGTCCTCTACTCAATCAATAGTCTCTGGGATACCACAAGGCTCAGTTATTGGACCCACTCTTTTTTCCCTGTACGTTAACGATTTGCCCTCCATCTTACTATATTCAGAAGCTTTAATGTACGCAGACGCTACGGCGCTAATCTTTGTTGGTGAAAGCTTAGGAGACATCGAAGGTAAAATTAACGAAGAGTTACAGAGAGTACTAGTATGGTTTAAACGAAACCAGCTAAATATCAAGACAGAGAAAACTAAATACATGGTCTTTCACTCTAGGAAAAAAGAACTCGACTTTGCAGGTTTCAACTTGGTTTTAGATACGGCACTGCTACAGCCAGTAGCCTCGTTTAAGTACTTAGGAGTCATATTTGACTCGGATATAAACTGGAAATCGCATATAGAAAAGACATGCTCCAAGCTAGCATATGGGTGTCACACGCTACTAAAAGCCTGTGAATGTTTTGGCGCATCGATTTTACGCGTCCTATATTTTGCATTCGTGCACAGTCACTTGAGCTACTGTATAGCATCGTGGGGCAGTACATATAGAACTCATTTGAAATATATTAGCCGCCTGCAAAAGAGGGCAGTCCGTATTATCACATACTCAAACAGGACGGATACTGCTAAACAACTGTTTCAACTTATGCGTGTACTTCCACTGGACTCTGTTCACGTGTCCAGTGTTGCTGATATAGTGCGTGGAATAATAAAACGTGATGATCCATTCCCATTAAGCACCTTTACCTTACCTGCGCGCTGTACAAGAGCTGCAGCGAATCACTGTTTCAATTTACCGGTAGCCAGAAATGCCTACGGTCGAAGGCTCATAGAATTTCACGGCGCTCTCATATGGAATGCGATACCGACTGATGTGAAAGCGGCTAGAAATTTTTCATTGGCCATGAAGCATGCACTTCATGCGAACTTTCTAAGTATTACGACTGTATAGTCATTTAGTATTATTAATATTATTATGATTATTATTATTATTATACTAGTGCTATCATTATTCTGTGCTATAAGTAGCTATGTTCTGCGCTATGTTTCTTTGTATAATTCAATCATGTGTTTTTTTTGTTTTTTGTTTTCTAATTTTAAACATTGTATCCAGTTTGATGTCCTTTGTTGCTGTGTAACCGCTTGCGCAAGTATGTAGGTATGTCACACAATTGGTCCCTCTACTAGCCAGCTAGGCTATGGGACCAAACAAGTGTTTGCGAAGTTTTTTGTTACATGCATGTGAAAGTTACAATTAAAAAAATATATGCTGAAGGTGTGCCTATTCAAGCATTGATGGACACCTGGCCTGCTATTTCTTTTATTCATGCGAATCTGTGTTGTCGTCTGCACAAGGCTGCTACACCTTATAATGGCCCTGTCTTACGTAGTGAAAATGACTTAACAATACAGCCATCAGCACAGTGCACCATTAGAATTACCATTGATAGGATCCGGCACCATATTTAGTTCGCCGTATTGATTTCCTGCGCGTATATGCTTATCTTGGGATGGGACTTTCTTTCTGATGCTGCCATTTCCATCTCTTGTCACCAACGCCTCGTACATATCCAAGAAACCGACGTTACCGATGCGCAATATTCGTCACACCATCGTCTGTGAACCATCGATGATTTCATAGTGCCACCTGGTCATGAGCAAGTTCGTACGATTGCATCAGACTTTGTTGATCACTGTGATGTTCTAGTCGCTCCATGAGCTCGTTTCATATCTCAAGGCATTTCACTAGCAATGAGTCTTGTTCGTTTCACTAACGGCACCGCCTTCCTCGTTGTACGCAATGATGAGCCCATTCTGTTTCCTAAAGGGGCTGTTGTAGTTTGCGGCGCGAACGCACTACCTGTCTCCGTAGTGGCTGTGAATACCAGTGCTGTACAACCACACTCACCTCCAGATGCTACCCCTGCTACGGCTATCGCCAATGCAATCAGCAAAAACCTGACTCCGTCTTAAGCAAAAGAATTACTTGCCTTATTGTCCAAACACCAATCTTCCTTTGACGTTCGTTCTCCTATTTTAGGGCAGAATTCAGTGGCAGCTTATCGCATTTGTCCGCCGCCGACCGTACCGGGTATCTTCTACCGAACGTGGAATCATCGACAAGCACGTGTCGTTACATCATCCGTCTCTCCACCAGCCCTTGGTCATCACCTGTTGTTCTCGTCTGCAAAAAAGACAGTTGTGATTCTGCATCGACTACTGTGCACCGAACAAATTAACCCTTGAAAACGTATATCCCTAATCTCGCATTGATGATGCTTTAGATTCATTGCAAGGAGCTGAATATTTTTCCAGCCTTGACGTGCGCTCGGGTTACTGGCCAATTTCCATGCACGAGGATGACCAAAAAAAACTGCATTTGCCACACCCAACGGAGTTTATGAATTTAGTGTCATGCCTGTCGCCCTCTGCATCGCGCCAGCGACCTTCGAGCGAATGATGGACACTGTACTGCGGGGCCTCAAGTGGAAGACATGCTTGTGTTACCTTGACAACATCGTCATATTTTCTTCAACATGCGAGCAATACTTGCAACAACTGGACAAAGCCCTGACGTGTCTCGCAGCTGCTGGTCTCCAGCTGAATACCAAAAAGTGCTACTTCGCAGACAAAACTATTAAAGTTCTTGGACATCTCATCAGCAAAGACTGTATTCGTCCTGATCCTGACAAGATTGCCACCGTTATTCACTTCCCGATGCCTCACCTCACCCCTTCAAAGAGCTCCGCAGCTTTCTCGGTCTCGTTTCTTATTTCCGGCGCTTTATACGCGACTTCGCCACTATTGTCGTGCTGCTTCACCAGCTACTTTTTTCAGGAACATCTTACGTCTAGTTTGACGAGTGCCAAATGGCTTTTGACACCTTAAAGTGTGGCTTTACGTCCGAGCCAGTGCTTTGTCACTTCGATGAAGCAGCACCCACTCTTCTTCATACTGATGCCTGTGGTCATGAAATCTGAGTCGTGCTTTTGCAACGACACCGCTGTTCTGGTGAATGCGTTATAATATACGCAGGTTGGACGCTAACACCAGTTGAGAAAAACTATACCATTACTAAGCAGGAGCACCTCGCCATTGTCTGGGCTGTTCAGAAGTTTAGACCATATTTCCACAGCCGCCAATTCACCGTCCTAACTGACCACCACACTTTATGCTGGTTGTAGACCTTAAAGAATTTGTCTGGACGTATCAACCGCAGGATACTTCGCCTTCAAGAGTACGACTTCGACGTCACGTACAAATCTGGCTAGAAACACAACAATGCCGATGCCTTTAACCATTGTCCGTTACCTCTATCGTCCAATATACCTGGCATGTCACCATTTGTGTGCGACCCCATCAACAGATCTTCGGCACTTCTTTCACTCACTGCTCTCAGTGCGCGTCCTTCCCATCGCAACGAGACTTTTGCGTCTCACCAACGCTGCGACACGTACTGCCTCTCCATTGTGTAACGCCTTCAGGACTCGTCTCATTCTCCTAATGCCTACGCACGTCGCCAGTTGCAAAACTTCAAGATTGAGAACTCCATCCTCTACCTATATGTCTTCCATCCTGAAGGACAGCGCTAGGTTCCCGTTGCTCCTCGTTTACTCAAGACACAGATATTTGAAGCATTTCACGATGACGCCAAGGCTGGTCATCTCGGCTTTCACAAGACATGACTGCATCCACAGTCGCTTTGCCTGGCCTGGGCTTTCCACATGCGTGGCTCGATATGTTGCTTCATGCTTGCTTTACTAGCGCCGCAAATGACACACATCATCTGCAGCTGGATTGATGCAACCTCTTTCATGTCCTGAGGCTCCATTTGAAGTTATTGGTATAGAGCTCTACGGGCCACTGCCAATATTAGCAAGCGGAAAGTGGTAGATTATCACTATGGTCCATCACTAGTGAGGGATGCCAAAACAACTGAACTACCTTCAGGATCAGCGAGGACATTGCCATTTTCTTCTTGGAAGCCGCCTTTCTACGACACGGCGTGTCGCGCATCCTTTTGAGTGACTGCAGCAAGGCGTTTTCGAAACTCTGGACGACGTTCTACACGCATATAACACAATCCATAAGACAACCTCCAGCTATCATCCCCAATCTAATGGCCTCACTAAACGCTTTAATTGAACTCTTTCCGATATGATATCCATGTACATCAACGCCGACCATACCAACTGGGATACCATCCTGCCATTCGTGACCTTTGCGTATAGTACTGCTACGCAGCGCACCACGGGCTATTCATCCTTCTTCCTTGTCTACGGCCGTCAAGCAACATCTCCCCTCGACGTTTCTTTTGTTTTATGCCCCCTTTCTTCTGTCAACGCCATAGAGTAACAAGCTACTCTCTCGCCTTGCCGCTTCTTGCCAGCGCACTCGCCTAAATACTGAGTCAAGTCAGCAGAACCGGAAGACTCGCTACAATGAATCTCGTAGAGACGCCCCGTCGCGGTGGTCTAGTGGCTAAGGTACTCGGCTGCTGACCCGCAGGGCACGGGTTCGAATCCCGGCTGCGGCGGCTGCATTTCCGATGGAGGCGGAAATGTTGTAGGCCCGTGTGCTCAGATTTGGGTGCACGTTAAAGAACCCCAGGTGGTCTAAATTTCCGGAGACCTCCACTGCGGCGTCTCTAATAATCATATAGTGGTTTTGGGACGTTAAACCCCACATATCAAATCTCGTGGAGACGAAGTGCTACTATGGACCCCAGTGCGACTCCCTGGCCTGTCTGATAAGTTTCCGTCACGTTTTATCAGCCCCTACGCTATTGTTGAGCGAACGTCTCCAGTGAACTATCCCGTGACCCCCTATCATGCCTTCCGACAATCGTTGGCGTGGCACTGAGGTTGTCTATGATTCTCTGTTGAAACCCTTTTCAATGTGTATGTGTACAGCACTATAAACAGCGGCCAGGTTGGCTGCTTCCGCGTGAAGGGGAAATTAGTGTGAGCACAGTATTCACTCACTGCGTTTGTTCTTCATTTTCTTCACCTGTACATAGTCATCATCACTGTGAACATCTTCTTCAAAGATTTGGTCTGGTGGCTCCGCTGTATAAGCGGCGTCGAGACCACGGTATCGTGGCTGTCTTGAAATATGTATATGTATGTATGTATGTGTATATATCTATATATATATATATGTATATTATATATCATGAGACCACGTCCGGTACGGCAGCAACCAGGTTATCTTTTTTTAATCCAGACGCACGAGCCAGAGAGCCAGCCCGGGTGACATACGATGGTGATCACTACAATGGTTTTGTCATACAGATGAAGATGAAGTACTTAGTCAGTGCTCACACTATTTCCTCCCCTTCGCGAAAGAGGGCAGCAAGTTAGAAAGGGTTGGGATGCCGAATATATCGTTTCAGACGAGAGACGTGGGCGATCTCGGTGTGGCGGCAACGGTGATCAGAAGCCGCGTTGACAGGAGCAACGCGATAGTTGACTTCATTTGTTCGTTCGAGGATGATGTATGGACCGAGATATAGGTGAAGGAATTTTTCGCAAAGCCCAGGTACACGAACAGGTGTCCGCAAAAGTACTTTGTCGCCTGGGCGGAACACAACAACTCGACGCTTCGCATCAATGTCGATTTTCTCTTGTCCTGAATGGTAGCAGAGTTGGCGCGGGCGATTTCACGGCAGCGGGCGAGGCGAGCGGCGAACTCTTCCGGGAGAGATGAAGATGGATTGGAAGATGTGGACAAAAGGTAGTGTCCAGAACAAAAGTCGGCACACGGCCATACACGAGAAAAAAAGGGCTGAAATTCGTCGTACGCTGTATGGCAGTGTTATATGCGAACGTGACGAAAGGAAGTATTGTGTCTCAGTTTTTGTGATCCGGTTGCACGTACTAGAGATCATGTCGGACAAAGTTCGGTGAAAACGCTCAGTCAGACCATTAGTTTCTGGGTGATACGCTGACGTGGTCTTGTGGATGGTGTTAGACGCCTGTAAGACTTCAGCAAGGACATGTGAAAGAAATGTCTTGCCACGGTCACTAAGGAGCACACGCGGTGCGCCATGACGTAAAATAATGGCGCGAAGGAAAAAATCGGCTACTTCAGAGGTAGCACCAGATGAAAGAGCTGCCGTCTCCGCGTAGCGAGTAAGGTGGTCTACGGGAGTAACAATCCAACGATGACCGGCTGGCGTAAGCAGGAGAGGTCCGGAGAGGTCATTCTTCTCTTGATTTGCCAACAGAAAAAGCACCGAGAAATACACAGTGCGCTTTAATAAACTGCACATGCACAACTCCACTTTTTGTTATGATGCTGCAAATGACTGCGTTGTCAAGGTAGCCTCAACGAAAGTGCCCGCCCCACAATGAACTTCTAAAGGGCCTCTTTACAAAACTAAGTCAAGCAAACCCTTATCCTTACTCGTAGCAAGTTTTCGTAGCATCTATAACAAAATTGACGCCCTAAATGCTATTTTGTTCACGTGTTCGGCTGATATATTTGTAGGCAGCGAAACATGGCTATCTGAAGACGTTCCAAACATTGACCTAACACTTCCCTCGTCATTTGCGCTCTTCCGCAAAGACAGAGCGGGCTGCCGAGGAGGAGGATTTATAATCGGTGTGAAATCTGGTTTTCACCCATCTCTTATTTCCATTTCCTGCCCTCTTGAAATCGTTTGGGTTTCTTGCTATTTTGAACATGTTCACTGCGTCATCGGTGCCTGCTACCGGCCACCTGATAGCCGGCAGGATTTCGTAGAAATTCTTAATGATTCGATCGATTCCATTTTCCTCAAGTTCCCGAGTTGTCTGTTAATTCTTGCCGGTGACTTTAATTATCCTGATATTGACTGGGCCTCCCTAACCGTTCATGATCAACGCAATCGCCATGAACAACTAAGCTTTCTGCGCTTACTTCATTTTCATAATCTCGAACAACTCGTACATGAACCGACGCGTGGCGACCACATACTAGATCTTGTCCTCACAAATAACCCACAGCTTGCTAAAACAAACATACTGGACAAAATCAGTGACCATAACGCCATACATTGCTCGTTGTCATTACCACGTGCCGACAAATCTAAAGTGAAGAAACGTATCTTTAACTACAGTTGAACAAACACTGAAAAACTAAACGGTTTGTTGCAGAGCTTCTCTGAAGACTTTGAACACAACTTTGCACATCGTTCAGTACAGCATAACTGGTGTTTGTTCCGCGATAAACTAAAGGAAGTGGAGGAATTGTGTGTACCTAAACTATCAATAAGCGAAAGAGTAAATGACCCTTGGTTTACTCGAGAAGTAAAAAGAAGCTTAAATAAAAAGAAAAGAGCCTACCAGAAAGCCACTAAAACGAGCGACCCCCACGACTGGCTTAAATACAAGAGTACATCCAACGCGTGCGCGGATGAAATTCGCAAGGCCAAAAATGACTTTTACGATTGCACGCTCCCAAACCTTTTAAAAACAGACCCTAAAAAATGTTGGATTGTTAATAATTAAAAGAACAACAACTCTGCCCCACCCATCACAAGTGAAGATGGCAAGACCTTGCCTGTTGCAGCATGTGCTCAAAAACTGAACACCTACTTCTCTCAAGTTTTCACTGCTGAGCGACCACTAGATAGCTCTCTTGATTTGCCGTCACTAACCGTTCAACACCCGTTTTCCGCTATCGTAATCACTACGCATGGCGTAGCCTGCGCAATAGATCATTTGGCACTCAAGACTGGCCCCGGACCAGACGGAATTAGCGCGAAACTTCTAAAATTAACAAGTCCCTTTTCATCATACTTTCTTTGTTTGATTTTTCAACAATCACTTGATTCAGGATTTATACCAGATGATTGGAAATCAGCGCATGTGACCCCAATTTTTAAGTCTGGTGACAATACAGTTCCCAATAACTACAGGCCAATTTCACTAACATCAATCTGTTGTAAATTACTCGAACACATATTATTCACGCATATAACGAACCACCTTAATCTGAATAAACTGCTCCTAAACAGCCAACATGGGTTTCGTAAAGATTTATCTTGCCAAACACAACTCTTTGAATTGGTAACTGACCTTCATTCTTCTCTGGACGTGTCCCGTCCTGTTGATGCAATTTTTGTTGATTTCTCGAAAGCCTTTGATCGCGTGCCACATAAACGTCTGTTCCTAAATATTCGCCAACTCCAACTCTACCAAAACACAACACGATGGATAGAAGAATTTTTAACCAATCGTTTCCAGACAGTCAAGTTAAACAATCATATTTCTAACCAAACACGTGTTTCATCTGGGGTCCCTCAGGGGTCAGTGTTAGGTCCTCTTTTCTTCCTGATTTACATCAATGACATAGCATGCAGCCTAAAACCACCAATTCGCTTGTTTGCGGATGATTGCGTAGTGTATAGAGAAATATCTAACCCAGACGATACAATTATCTTACAATCTGCTCTTATTAGGCTAGAGGAATGGTGTAGCCGCTGGCAAATGGAAATAAATGTAGAAAAAACCAAACACATAATGTTTAGCCCTACTCCCGAGACAGTTCCCGCTAACTACAAAATAAATGATACTCCAATAGATTCAGTTCAATCGTTTAAATATTTAGGTGTGTTCTTTACGGCGAACTTAAAGTGGAAAAGGCGCCTACATTTAGCCACCAAGGAAACCAAGTTTCATGCATATAATTGTCTTATCCGGCCCTCACTAGAATACGGTTCAATCATATGGCATCCTCAGGGCGCAAACCTAACTAACCTTTTGGAATCTGTCCAGAACAAGGCAACCCGGTTCATCACGTCCTCATACTCACGTTACCAAAGCGTATCTTCTTTGAAGAATTCACTTCATCTTT
The DNA here is from genome assembly GCF_043290135.1 of Rhipicephalus microplus. Lineage (NCBI taxonomy): Eukaryota > Metazoa > Arthropoda > Arachnida > Ixodida > Ixodidae > Rhipicephalus > Rhipicephalus microplus. The sequence goes on from NC_134700.1 coordinate 45,067,695, forward strand.
TCTCACTTGCCATGCACCGAAAGTTGGCTCGACTATCTTTTTTTCATTCGCTGTACCACAGTAGCATGCCGTTTTCCCAGCTTCATATCATTCCACCACCTCATTTCTCCGCCCAGATAGACCACACTTTCAATGTTAAACCAATTTTCGCTAAAACAGAAAGATATAAAAACTCTCCTTTAGTCCTTCCAATCGCAGAATGGAACGCGTTACCTGCTCACATCGCAGAACTGTCCGATTCATCATCTTTTCAACATGCACTCAAAACCTTTCTTGAAGTTCTTTGATGACGCATAAATCTTTATTTTGATTTTCTTCTTCTTCTATGTTTCTCTCTGTATTTTTTTCTTTTTCTTTTTTTTTGCACACTGTTGTTGAGTGTACTGATCGCGCTTTTTTGTTCTTGTTTACTGTTTTAAAGTGCATTTCGCGTGAACCCCTTTTTTTCATTCAATGTAATCTATTGTTGTTTGGCGTTGTTTCTGGATTGCACTTTGTTTCCCGATGCAGTAGACATGTATACCATCTCTGCCTTCATTTATGTTCTGTACTGTACTTGTGATCATAACCCCACTCTATCCCCCCCTATGTAACGCCCATTCGGGCCTTTAGGGTATTTAAATAAATAAATAAATAAATAAATAAGTCTATGCCCACAAATTCAAAGCGAGTGGACGGGCACGGCAGTGGTTGCAATGGCCCCGCAGGAAGAGACGTGGTACGTTTTTGGTGCTGGCATGACGCGCAGGAAGCGACATACTTGGCGACAGAATTGGAGAGGCCGGGCCAAAAGCAGCGAGTTTTGAGGCGGTCGTAGGTCTTGTGGAACCCTAAGTGGCCAGCTGTTGCATCGTCATGAAACGCTTGTAGAACTTCCAGACGAAGTGAGCGAGGAATGACGGGAACCCATTGGTTACCGAGAGGATGGTAAATTTGCCGACATAATGTTCCCTCTTGAAGCTTGAAACGGGCAAGTTGTCGTCTTAGGCGGCTGTTTGGAGCACGCGATAAGCCAGTGAGCCAATCGATGATTGTGCGGCAGTAGGTGTCGGCATGTTGGAGCGAGGCGAGATTTGTGGACGAAAGAAGGTCCGCCGAGGCAACTAACTGTTTCGAAGCAGCAGCCGTCTGTTTGGTCACTTTGGTGGGCAGTGACGGACAGATGGAAGGTGACACTTCGGCGCTTTGCGAAAGCGGGCAACGTGACAAAGCGTCAGCATCTTGGTGCTCTCGACCCGACCTATATGTGATGCTGTAGTCATACTCTTGCAATCGTAGTACCCAACGGCCAAGGCGTCCGGGCAAATTTTTGAGAGACGATAACCAACACAGAGCATGATGGTCAGTTACATTGTGAAATGCCGGCCATATAAGTAAGGGCAAAACTTTTGTACGGACCACACGATGGCGAGACATTCTTGCTCAGTGATGCTGTAGTTTCGCTCAGCAGGTGACAGAGTACGGCTCGCGTAGGCCACGACTTGTTCTTCGGAAGCGTGGTTCCGCTGAAGAAGGACAGCACCGATGCCAAGTCCACTTGCGTCAGTGTGTAGCACAGTAGGTGCTGCAGGGTCGAAATGGCGAAGCACTGGCCGTGATGTGAGGCATCGCTTGAGGGTGTGAAAAGCGGCTTCGCAGTCATCCGACCAGACAAAGGGTGCGCTCGTGGTCAGAAGTTTGTGCAGAGAAGCCGCAATAGTAGCGAAATCACGTACAAAGCGGCAGAAATACGATGCTAAGCCAAGGAAGCTGCGGAGGTCTTTCTGTGTGGTTGGTGTAGGAAAGTGTAGTACCACGACAACCTTGTCGGGATCGGGCTTAACGCCATGTTTACTGACGACGTGACCTAATACCTTGATGCTGTGACTGGCAAACCGACACTTCTTAGTGTTGAGCTGGAGACCGGCCTTAGCTAAACACGTGAGGACTTCGTCTAGCCGTTCTAGGTGCTGTGAGAAGCTGGACGAAAAGATGACAATGTCGTCCAGGTAGCAAAGGCAGGTCTTCCATTCTAATCCCCGCAGTACCGTGTCTATCATCCGTTCGAATGTGGCTGGGGCATTGCACAGGCCGAAAGGCATCACATTGAATTCAAAGAGCCCATCTGGCGTAGCAAACGCAGTCTTCTCTTTATCAGACTCGTGCATTAGAATCTGCCAATAACCGAAGCGCAAGACTTGAAAAGTACTCAGCACCTTGTAAAGTATCAAGAACGTCGTCAATGCGAGGCATTGGGTAGACGTCCTTACGAGTGATTTTGTTGAGTGATCTGTAATCAATGCAAAACCGTACCGAGCCATCCTTTTTTTTCACTAGTACGACAGGAGAAGACCATGCGCTTGTCGAAGGCCTGATGACGTTGCGCGCGAGCATGTCGTTGACTTGTTCTTCTATAAGCTTGCGTTCAGAAGCCGACACACGGTAAGGGTGGCGGCGAATCACACGAGATCCGTCGGTGTCAATACGATGGGCGGTCACTGTTGTTTGGCCCAGACCTTCCGAACAAACGTCAAAGCCAGTTTTGTGCTTCATTAATAACGCTAGCAAGGCATCAGTTTGCGTTGGGTTGAGATGTTCACACAAAGTGGCCTTGAGAGCAGGAAACGCATCTTCCTCTGGCATACACTTTGAGAATCATGAAGCAGATTCATGATTTGAGAGACTTTGAGAATCATGAATCATGAAGACGACACAAAGCGGTGCTTCTTCGGTAATGCTGGCAACAGTGGTCCCCTCTGGCAATAGAAGTTCTGGCGTCGTGTTGCAGGCCGTGATGCTTGCTTAACCACGGGAGAACCGTACTAAACAAGATGCGATGGTGATCCCTCGAAAAATGCAGTGCTGGCAAGGAACAACACAGCGTCACCATCTAGAATGTCTCGTGACTTGATCGTAAGGACACGTTCTTCTCTGGGAGGCAGGAGGAAATCCGCAGCTGTCACAAGGTTGGGCGACGAAAGGTCGGCAGCAGAAGAAAGCTCAGTGTCCGTAATACGAATGAGGGGCCGACCACACGAAATTACAGCAGACGCCGCTGACAAGAAGTCCCAGCCTAAGATTATCTGATGAGCGCACGAAGACAGCACAGCCAATTGTATGCGATGACGGATTCCATCGATGAGAACACGAGCAGTGCACAACCCGGTCGGGCAAATTGGACTGTCATTAGCGCCGCATAGCATGGGACCGGCATAAGGAGTTTGCACTTTACGCAGGCGAAAACACAATTCACGATCAATTACTGAAATTTCGGCTCCAGTGTCTATAAGGGCGTCAACAAAAACACCTTCCACACAAACAGGCAGTAAATTAGCTGGACGAGACGGAGGAGTTGTAACGTTCCGACAACAAGCAGTTTCCCCTCCAAAAACTGCACCTTCTAGTTTTCCGAGTCCAGAGAGATCGGCGCGGAACGCAGGGGTGAAGATGTACGCTGAAACGGTGACGGAGAACGGCGGCGAGATGAACGAGAAGGATGAGGCCCAGCATGAGACCGTGGAGGGGAGGGCGACCGACGGGAGGTGGATGGATACGGTGCGGGATCGTATTCATCGGGTCTCGGGACAAAGTCTCTCTCGTAAGCTGAGTAACCACGTTGTTCATCCTGCTGACGGCGGCGGCAGAAACGGGATATATGACCCCTTATACCACAGTAGAAGCAGATGGGGCACGGAGGACTCCATGTAGAATAGTGGCATGGCCTTGGCACTTGCGTTGTCATCGCAGCCACATGGTCGCATCCGACGTCCGCAGGCACGGTTGGAACTGGTGCAGGGGCCCGCGATGCAACTTCTGCGTATGAAGGCACTGGGAAGCGCACAGGAGACGGGGCATGTGCAGCGCTTGTCATTGATGCCAGTTCGTCCTTGATTATCTCACGCAGGTTGGGAGGAGGTGTGCGGACAGACGCAATGGTTGGATTGCCCGGAATAAGGCCGTAAAGTTCTTCTCTGACAATTGTGCGGATAAGGGCCCGCAATTCATGCTCTTTGGTAAAGCGAGCGTCGCAGGAAGCATGTGGAAGACGCATGGAATGAAGCGCGTCCAGGCGTTGGCATGTAGCGATGACGTCCTGGACGGTAGTCGGATTCTGGATCATGAGAGCATTGAAGGCCACAGAGTTGATTCCTTTCAGTAGATGTCGGATGCGATGGGCCTCCGTCATGTCATTTTGTGCTCAGCGACAGAGAGCCAGAATATCTTCAATGTAGGACGTATACGATTCGTCGTCCCCCTGGATGCGGGTTGCGAGCTACTGTTTCGCTACTCCAGAGCATCCTGCAGACGTGCGAAATACCTGACGGAGATGCCCCCTGAAGGCCGATCAATTGGAGAAGTCGCTTTTGTGGTTGTAATACCAGGTTTTAGCGACACCATCGAGGTAAAAAGGAACGCAGCGCAGTTTGTGCGCCTCATCCCAATAATTACAAACGCTGGTTCGATCATAACTGTCCAGCCATTCTTCGACGTCTTCGTTGCGAAGGCCGGAAAATACCAGAGGGTCTCGATGACAGGTACTCACGGTGTAGTGAAGCCTAAGTGGCTGAGAAGGAGCGGTTGCAGCAGCGGACGCATTGGGTTCTGCTATCGCTGTTGCTTGAGGGCACAATCATCGACCATACTGGAGCTCCAGGGGTGACGGGTAGAGCAGGAGGACGTGGGAACCAAAGCACGCTCCACCACTTATGAGACCACGTCCGGTACGGCTGCAACCAGGTTATCTTTTTTTAATCCAGACGCACGAGCCAGAGAGCCAGCCCGCGTGACATACGATGATGATCACTACAATGGTTTTGTCATACAGATGAAGATGAAGTACATAGTCAGCGCTCACAATATATATATATATATATATATATATATATATATATATATATATATATATATATATGTGTGTGTGTGTGTGTGTGACGCTACGATGAATGGGAGACGTGGCCTGGCTCATACCCCATGTTTATTCCGTTCTCTGACTTCTTCCTTCTCTACTTCTACCAACCATCACTTCATACGTCACACGAGTCGACAGGATGAAGACCTGGCGGCTACTTCATCAACCGGCCACCATCTCCGAACGTCTCAGCAAGATGCAGTGACCGAACGTGGACCACGAAAGTACATCTTAACACTACACCAAGACCAGCATTATGACAGCACTATCAGACGACCTTCCCATCCCCAAGTACACCGGAGCAGCGGACGATGGACCTGTACAGGACTGGTTCGACCTGTTCGAGCTCCACGCTACCGCTGCATCATGGTCGGAACGGGAGATGGTCGCCAAGTTTACCGACTACCTCGCTGGTGAGGCTTTTAAATTTTACCTCACCCACATATTCGACAACGACGAGTCTTGGCAAAAGATAAAAGAAGAAATGGTCATTTGGTTTCAAGACTATAAGGAAGATTCGTTTAGAACACACACTCTCAGTGCATTCGAACTCAGTCATCGCAGTCATAAGCAGCGTTCAAGCATTCGAGCACACAGCATGAATTTACCATTCCCGTCAGGTGAAGTTAGCCACATGCTCACGGAAACACCACGCGGTCGTTTTCCCAACCTTCCGCCTGGCTCTTCACCCGAGCAAATATCGCCAGTGCTCAACTCTCCGCTGCATAAAAGAATGCAATCCACTGTTGATGACCCAGATGAATTCAATACTTCGTGGCACATGCGTACTTTGCAAACTGACTTGGTATTCAGCTCAGCAGTTCCACAAAGACAGAAGCATTCACAATCAGCATCTTGTGAAGAAAAGTATTTTGCAGAAGCGTCTAGTGTTCATCAATCACAAGATCGACGCAAAGGCAATCGAGCATACAACCTCACTATCAACACTGAAAACAAAAGCGCAGGTGCGACTTCTGATGACACAAGTGCTATTCAGGCAACCACCAACAATGAGCGGTTTATAAATACAGAAGATTCAAGTGCACGAAACCTCCCACATTGTCTTGCGCCAGAGATAGCTGCATTGGTTGGCGTTGTAGAAGCCTGCGGAGGACTTGCTAAGAATGCTGGCACACCACGATCAATGTCACACCACACGCAAGTCGACGAAACCAAGAAACTACAACGTCAACGTATACTTCAACATTGTCAGCGACGAAAGAAAACTTCATCGAAACCACTCTTAAGGCTCAAAGAACATTGCAAAAAGACCCATCGTTGTGGATACATTTTCCACCAGACATTGAAAATGCGCCTTCGATTAAAACGTCTGCGACATCGCTATAGAAAAATCTCCAAAAGCCACAAAAGCCACAAAAGCATCCCTTGTACCCGGCAGGAACACAGGCAGCGGCCAATCAACCTCGATCAACGCTCACGCAAGCTGCTTGCACGGCCTGTGTATCACCCACGACGAGGAATTCGATGCCTAAAATATTGCAACTGTCGATTCTACAAGATGTTCGAACCTCGTTCGTTCTTCACAAGAATTCCAGCTGTGATTACCCTTATCTCCACGTACAAAGCATTTTTGTGTTATCCAGGACGCAACCACCAGCCTCGCCCACCAGAACTCCTGCATTAACCGGACTGCTGCACTCTCCCCTGAAGTCTGAAAGTTTACGGAACTTCCCTGGAGCACAGAACCAATTGTGAACTATGACATTTGCGACTTTTTAACCTCTCCTTGTTTACTTTTTATTGTTCGTAATCCACGCTTTCTTTCGGGGGGGAGGGGGAATCGTGTGACGTATGAAGTGATGGTTGGTAGAAGTAGAGAAGGAAGAAGTCAGAGAACGGAATAAACATGGGGTATGAGCCAGGCCACGTCTCCCATTCATCGTAGCGTCACACACATATATATGTGTGTGTGTGTGTGTGTGTGTGTGTGTGTGTGTGTGTGTGTGTGTGTGTGTGTGTGTGTGTGTGTGTGTGTGTGTGTGTGCGTGTGTGTGCGTGTGTGTGCGTGTGTGTGTGTGTGTTCAGTGGGAAAGTTCAGTGGGTCTGGTACGTATGTGACGTCCCCGCAAACACGGACTGAACCCCGCTCCTTTCGAGATGTGTGCGCTCGTTTTCAAACCCACGCATAAAGGGCATTCCGGAGTTAAGTACCAGAAGGATTATGTCTACTATTCTCACGGGCTCCCCCACGCAAAGTCGTGGACCGGGCGGCGCCTTGTCGTCTACAGATGGTGTGACAGAGTACAATAATCGGCGCGCACCCTTCAGATCTGTGGCAAGGGGGAGCAGCAGAACACCTTTTGTTAGTTCGGGGAAAGCGACCTTTGCGGCAAGCGCCTGTGCCGGGTCCATTATGCCTTTCCGTCAGTCTTCGTGGCGCCAGGGCTCTTACTGCGTTCTGTGCGGATGGCCGCCCGTGACGGTGAACGACGAAGAAGCGGCGGCTACGGAGAATTTCGTGGGAGACACTGAGCTGCATAGAAACGTTGAAACGGTCTGAACATCGGCTCGCCAAGTACCGAAAACATCGGGACCATTGTTCGCCCGTAATTAAAGTGTCATCGGACGGTTCGCTCATCACTCTCCCTGAGGCTTGAGTTTTTACCTCGTTACTTGCTCGGCTTTGTTTGGGGGAGGGTTTTCTACTGGTGTAGGCCGCGGGGGCGGCCGCCGAAGAGGATACACTCGGACTGAGAAGAAAAGATATGCCGCGTGGAGTGGCGGACTGGTTTTGGTGCCCCGGTAGGGCGGACTCGGGTCCTACAAAAAGGGGACTACGAGACGAGCTTGAGGGTCCAAGATACGATGTGAAGAGTCGGAGGGAGACGGAGCGTTGAGCTCGAGATGGTAGGGATACGGGATGGCAAAGGAAGATAACGGTGCGAAGAGATAGCGATGAGAGGCGATGAGATGATGACTGGGACAAGGACGGCACGATGAGGAATGAAAGTTGGGGATAGGAGGCGAGTGAATGGAGCGTTACGTAAGAGGGATAAGATGGAAATCATTGAGAGGCCCGGCGTAGACGACGAGGACGATGAAGATGCCGACGAATCGGACAATGACCCCAGGAAGAAGCCCTGAGCCCCGACTCGAACAACCAGCTCCGAGGCCCCCGTCAACATGGACCTTTCGTGAGACGGACTTTATGCACCTTATTTAGATTAGTTTTGCGGGAAGGGAGGTGGCGTGTTGAGACATGGCGGTGTTTCATTCATTAATGAATTTACCATTTGTGTCGTGATGCGTCTACTTTGTATCGTCGCACCATTTTATTGTCAAAGTTATTTCCCTTATGTATCCTGTGTCGAATGTCGCGAGTGTTTAAATCATGTGTTATAATTTTGTATAGTGATTGATGTATGCGGGTATACGATGTTTGCAGTTAATATTAAATTAAATGAATCGGTAAACAGAAACAGGTCGTAGCGTCTCTTACTTCCCGGCCCCAGCACGAATCCCTGTATGTGGAAAGTGATTGAGACACGTAGTCAAGAGGGAACCGGATAGAAAAAGGGTTGAGTGTTCTTCCCTCTCTTTGGCGATCGGTGGCGTAGCGGGGGACGTCTCACGTATAAGAAAAGAAGCTAGTACACGTAAGAGAAAGCAAGCAGTTCCATTATAGATTTAAGTTTCGGTCGTGGCATGGCTTGACGAAGGCCGTGCCACAGCCGTAACGTAAATCTAAAAAGAATTGCTTGCTTTCTGATATGTGTACTAGCTTCTTTTCTCATATATATATATGTGTGTGTGTGTGTGTGTGTGTGTGTGTGTGTGTGTGCGCGCGCGCGTGCGTGCGTGCGTGTGTGCGTGTGTGTGTGTGTGCGTGTGTATGTGTGTGTGTGTGTGTGTGTGTGTGTGTGTGTGTGTGTGTCTAAAACGGGCATTGACACCACTAGAAACTATCACTGTTTACTAAGCATGGCAATGAGATTGGCCTACTTCTGCTACTGGCTTGCTTCTGAGCTGCAGAAAATCCAAAGATGAAGCTCAATTTTCTACATGCTGCTGCTGGGTGCAATTTTGGTACGATGCCTTTCTGGATGGGAATGCTTTTGGTTCTTCTTGTGTTTAGTCAGTGTGGTCACTGGTCCATCCGCATAATCAACAAAATCAGCCAGCTGGGACTAGATGATGATAAGAATAGCATAAAACAAGGCTTAAGTCACAGCTCCAGAACACCACACCTCCATCTCAGTTGTTCGTAGGCACCTTTTGACAGCGGACAGCTGCTGATGTTAGCGTGTTACTGCAACTGTTAGATTTGTTCACAAAAGCCGTTGCGGCTGTTGTGTCAGCGTGCTTTTCAACATGTTGTCGCTATGCGTGTGTGAGAATTGTGACGCTTCTGAGAAAAAAAGCAAGCAGCTGACTTTTATGAATTTAGGGAATGAGTTTCTTTCTTTTGCTATCTCAGGTCAGCAATACTTTTTCGATTTCACTAAAATGAAATTTCCGCTTCAACGAAATTTTTTCCGTGCCCCATCAGTTGCATTGTAGAGGGATTGGACTGTCTGTAATATCTACTATCTGAGTTCACTTCAAGAATATTTGACCAAAATCACTATTCACGTAGAATTTGCTTCGAGCCTAACAAGCCCGCTTATAACAAACCTCAGCCTGACGCGGCATTTGTTCGCTGTATCCCAAAGTTTGTAGTAATTGAAACACAGGTTTTTAAAAAGTTGCGAAGGAGAACACAAGCTTTCTGCCCAAAAAAGTCCGTGGTGTACGTGTTTTGAAGATCAGAAACGATAAGGGCGGTCTCTAGTTTATTTCAAACAGCAGCATGCTTGTTCCCCGAAACCCGAGGCATAAGCTGCATGAAGCACTGTTTCCAAAGTTTCGTCGTTCGTGCAATTTGATTTCTCCAAATTGCTCTTGCCACGTACTTCATTTACAATGCCTTAATAAGCGCACGGTTCCACGGTGTCCGCATTATCATCGGTCGTAATGAAACTATCGCAACAGGTGCTAAACCCATTCGCCCATGTCGTTGGAGTCGAGGGCGCGCTGCCACGAATCGCCACCGAACTGATCCTGTTCAGAAGCTTCAGGCTCGGCATCGGGCCCGACGTCGACGAAATAGGCCTCGCAAAAACAGTTTTGCACACATGTAGCCATCACCGCTGCCCACGAAATATTCACCATCTCCACAACCAAATACCGGGACGCCCGAAGCGGCAAGTTGGCTGCCAGGTGGTCAACAGCTATGCGTTGCGGAGCAAGCGCTCCGCAACGCGGCACCTAACGCGTGGATTACGCTCAAGCCAAGCGGTCACACTTTGGACGTTTTGTTGAGCAGCAGGAAAAAGCATGCAAGTCCTCCCGTCTGCCATCCTGATCACTGCACACCAAGAGCGAGCAACACGCGTACACGCGACACACATGCCAGAACGCGTGGAACAGCTCTGGGCCCGTTTCTAGTCAGAAAATGAAACTGACTCGAGCCAGCGTGGCCGGCATCGCGGAGCGGTGGAGACAGGCGAAGGGGTTGCGATCAAGAGAAGAGAGCAGATTTGCGAGAGAAGAAGGGCAAGGAATTGCGATCGAGTGAAGAGAGGGGAGGACATGGCAGGAGGGCGGCCTTGAAAACCAAAAAAAAGCGGGAAGAAGGTAAGTCGAGTAGCTTGCTTGAAAGGTCCGCAAAACGCGCAACTCGCGCGTAGAAAAACTTGAAAGAGTGCCTCTGCGCGCAGAAGTCAAAGCACGGCCGCCTGGATGTGCGCGCGCGGCGGTGTTCAAAGAATTAGCGGTCATGGTCAAAAAATCATTTTGTTGCACCAGCGGATGTGCATGGCCTCACCGACTTCAATATTTCGCGATTCGTTCCGCGCAAATCAACAGACGTTTTCATCCTTCCGCACGCGTGCACTGGGCATGCTGGGCCGAGTGTGAAGTGAGCGAGAACAGGTCCTAAACACAAAACGAATCACGAATTATCAGAGTCGGTGGGAACGCAGACGATCGGATACAGTCGGTGGCCGACGATGTTGGCAATCGGTCTGGTCACTCCAGGCTGCCGACGCCAACGACGGTACCAGAGATCAAAAACAAAGGAGACGGCCGACCAGTCTTTGAAAGAGCAGTGGCAGTGTGAAAACACGGGCCTCGTCTGGTGATGCGGGTTGCTCAGAGTTGTGGGGGGGGGGGGGACAAAGCACAGGGGGGTGCGCAACAAAAAGCGGTTGGGGAGAGCAGCAACTACAGGGTCGTCGAGGCAGGGTCGGTGTTTAACAATAAGAATGTATGGCCACCTCGCCGATGCCTGTGCCTGATTGGTGGTTGAAAGTGGTTTCCCGGAAAGTTGGTTGTGCGTCGACCCCGTTCGCTGTAATCAATCAGTGGCGCTCGGAGACATTTGTTGTAAGTGCGATTTTGTGCCATTGAACCAATGTATATTTTCACGGTCACGCGTATGTTGTTCGTTTTAAGCGAAAGTTCATTTTGAGTAATTGATGTGAACATCACTGATCATTATCCCATATTTCTTGCTTTCAACGTCATGAAGCCATTTGACCCACCCACGCTTGTTACTTCCGTACTTGACCAGGAATTGTTTTTCAATGCCATTATTAAAACTGATTGGTCCAGTGTTACGTCCTTATGCAATGTAGACCAGGCATTCAACAAATTTTCTTCCCTTTTCTTTAAAGCCATAGAAAAATGTACTAAAACAGTCAAATGTAAAAAGAGGTACAAATATCCTAAGAACCCATGGTATCTGAGCGACTGCTAAAAAGTATGCGTAAAAAAGATAACCTGTACAGAAAAGTCAAAAGACAACCATTTAACACTGCTTTAGCTTCACGCTATAAAAAGCATTCGAATCTTCTTTCATGTCTCTTGAAAAATGCCAAGAAAAAATATTATGATGACCAAATATCTAGTGTAAAAAACAACTCTAAAAGACAATGGCAACTCCTAAACGATTTTCTAAATCGATCAGTACATAGTTCACCTTTGCAGAAAGTCATATATAAAGGCGTTACACATGATAACCCTGAAAGTGCTGCTGATGCTTTTAGTAATTATTTTTTCGAAATTTTTAGTGAAAAACATAGCAGTTCTTGCTGTAATCTGCAACGTTCTAATCATTCTTTTTTTCTTTTCCCGGTGAGCCCTGATGATGTTTCTACAGCAATCAAAAGTCTCAAAGAAACCAGCTCTGGTATAGATAAAATCTCAGCACGACACTTAAAACTTGCAGTAGACATTATTTCTGAACCACTTTCTATAATTATAAACCTTGCGTTGAAGCATGCCAGTTTCCCTACTTCTCTAAAAATAGCTTAAGTCCTTCTGATTTTTAAAAAGAGTAACAAGCAATCTACTTCTAACTATCGCCCCATCTGTATTCTTTCTTTCCTGAGCAAAGTCATCGAAAAACTATTAATAACTCGGCTAAACAAGTACCTTAATAAATTTAATATACTGAGGCCTTGTCAATTTTACTTTCGCACTGGAAGTTCTACTAACCTTGCTATTCTTTCCCTATCAGACTTCATCAAACACTCCATAGACGCAGGATTTGTAGTAGGGTCAGTTTTCTTAGACTTCACAAAGGCATTTGATACCATTAATCATCTCATTTTATCCAAGAAACTCGAGTCATACGGTATTACAGGTCCATCCCTCAAATTTTTAAACAGTTACCTCCTTAACAGAAAGCATACTGTTTACATATCGGGCTCATTTTCTTCTACTAAAACAATAAATCAAGGGGTTCCTCAAGGGTCATTACTGGGTCCGTTAAGGGTCATTACTGGGTCCTGACATTATACACATGGCTCACTGCATTTTATATGCCGATGATACTACCATTTCCATTGCGAATAGATGTATTGACAACGTCACTAATAAATTAAATGCTGTACTTTGTAGAGTGTCAAAATGGTGCCAGGAAAATTTCTTAATTATTAATCCAAATAAATCTAAGTTTATGGTTTTTAGATCAGCTCAACGCAAGTTAACTTCCTCACCACAGCTCACAGTTGACTCTCATTTGATTAATATCAGCGACAGTGTATTTTTTCTTGGCGTTCACCTCGACGCTAACCTTAACTTCGCTCTACATATTGCTCACATTAGAAAAACAACAGCATTCGGCATTCGCGCATTACTCAAAGCTCGCTCATATTTTTCTCATAAAGCACTCCTTTCACTTTACTTCACATTCATTCATTCTCATATCACTTATGGCATCGCATCATGGGGGAATACTTATCAGTGTCATCTTTCATCCGTACAACATCTACAAAATCGAGCTATTTGTGCTATTTTTAACTGTTCTCACGACATAAGCATCGCTCCTCTTCTTCAACGCAATAAAATCTTAACTGTTAGCTATCTATTCAGGTTTAATCTAATTATGTTTCTGCATAAAGAAATAAGAAATCAACTTTCTGCTTATTTCATTGATCCTAAGATGTTAGTTAATACTAACACAACCAGGTTTGCAGCTAATTATAACTTTTTACTTCCTAAGGTTCGTACTAACTATGGTAAATCATCTCTCTTCTGTACTATCACCATATGGAATAATTTGCCCACTTCGCTAAAATGCAAAGTTTCTTTAATTTCATTTAAAAACTGATTAAAAGAGTACCTGTTAAATAGTTGATTTATCTTCTTTATGTTGTTTTATGCTGTATTATTTGTTTCCATGCCTTTTTGTTTTCATTCTGCTTTGTATAGTCAAGAGTCCGACGGAATCCCGTCTGGTCGGGGACAAACATAGTGCAAAAGAACAAAAACAAAAACGCCGACCAAGGTGAGATACACAAAACTTAAAAAGACGTTTCGGCTCCCCACACGAGAGCCTTGTTCACAGTGACCGCAAATGGCGTAGTACGCTCTTATGCATGTTTAATCACGTGTTGCAGACATCACGCGTACACAGGGGGGAGTGTCTCAATATTTCTGTTCAACGTATGCGCAGTAGTTTGAATGGCCAGAGATTCCATGTGCAGTCGTGGTACAACTTTCTTTCCGTGGCAGTGATGCAGGCTTTATACCAGTCGATAGCGTGCCCAGTAGACGCAACATGTTTTGCGAGGGCATTAGAAGCTACTTTCTTGTTCTTGACGTCATTCAAATGTTCCCGGAGCCTTCTTTTGTAATTGCCCGTTTCGCCAATGCATCCGTATTCACAGTCTTTGCAAGGAATTTTAGACACCACGCCGGGAAAATCATGTCTGTCCAACTTATCTTTAACATTTGTAAGACGGCCTCGGAGCTTTCGTGTCGGAACGTGAGCTACTTGGATGTCGTAGCCACGCAATACCCAAGCGAGGGTCTCGCTGAAGCCTGGGACGTAAGGCACCGATGAGCGTCTTCTTGTAGCAATGGTGTGTGACTGAGCCGGACGCTGCAGTTGTCGCTGCACCGAGTTCATGAAGGAAAGCGGGTATCCGCTAGTAGCCAGCTCCCGTCGAACGGACTCAACATTTTCTACTGCGTCTTCTTCCTTAGAACAAATTCTCTAAGTGCGCTTTACGAGTGTAGACACAACAGAATGTTTATGGCAGGATGGGTGCACAGAATTGAAGCTTAGAAAATGACCGGTGTGTGTTTCTTTTCTGTAAACACTGAAAGTCAGGTGCCTACCGTCTCGTTTCACGAGGACGTCAAGAAATGGAAGGCAGCCGTTTGATTCTTCTTCCACGGTAAACTGTGTCGTGGCTTCCACGGAATTTAGCTGTTCCAAAATACTGGCATGGCATCCCGTTGCAAAACAAAGAAACAATCATCCACATATAGAAGGAAAGTCTTGGGCGGGACAGCAAATGAACTGAGAGCTCGGTTTTCAACAGCCTCCATGGTAAGGTTTGCGACAGTGACGGACACAGAAGATCCCATTGCAGTGCCATGCACCTGCTTGTAGTATTTGCTCCTGAATACAAAGTAGGTGTTCTCCAAACAGAACTTAAGCAACCGTAACAGATCAGGAACATCGATGGGCCTTCTGTCTGACAATGATTGGTCTGACTCAAAGGCTGTCTTGCACACGTCGATTGCCAGACCAACAGGTCTACTTGTAAAAAGCGACCGTACATCAAAAGATGCTAGAACATCATTATCATCTAGTACCATGTCGCGTACGTTATCAATGAAATTACTGGAATACCTTAAGTGCGTTTCACTTTTTCCAATGAGCTGCGAGAGAGTCCTGTGTAGGTAAGCCGAAAGCTTGTTCAGAGGTGACCTTGTAAAACCGACAATCGGGCGGATTGGGACACCTGTCTTGTGAATCTTAGGCAGTCCATACATAGCTGGCGCTGATCCATTGTAACAAAGAAGAGAGTAATATAAAGACTTTTGTGTTCTTTGGTTACGTTGAACGTTGGTTACGTTGAACGCATACGTTGAACAGAAATATTGGGACACTCCCCCCTGTGTACGCACGATGTCTGCAACACGTGATTAAACATGCATAAAAAGAGCGCACTACGCCATTTGCGGTCACTGTGAACAAGGCTCCCGTGTGGGGAGCCGAAACGTCTTTTTAAGTTTTGTGTATTTCACCTCGGTCGGCTTTTTGTTTTTGTTATTTTGCACTGCTTTTTATATTTTTGTTTCTACGATTCTAACAGCTGCTTGTGCTTTTATTATTAGTAATCATCACCGAGGGTCCTGTTGCAGTCGTGTACTTCGGGACCCTCGTCTGTATATTTTACTCACTGTAACATCCTTTCATGACATGATAATAAACTGATTGATTGATTGATCGAATTGGGGCCATTATATGTGGGCTCAACTGTATTCACTATTCGCACAAGCATAGAAAGAACACAGTAGAATACCCTTAAATGATCTCTCTCTCTTCCTCTCTTTTTTTGTTGATCCATTTCCTACATTCCTTTTATTATTTTATTTATGCACTCAAAGGCCTGCGCTAAATTCCACCCACAATAGTTATGGTAAGTGCTATTATGCATTGATGCGGTCGGCAGGGATGTAGTGAATTCATTGTGTCAATAAGATTATGATAAAATTATTACCAGCAATCAATGTACGCTATGCACAAACAAAAATAAGGCACTCTAAATATAGTTGTAAGGCCCTTTGGAGTGTTCTTCGACAGGGTAGAGATTGACTGTAAGATGTTAAACCCAAGCAATACAGGGATTTTGTGGTCCAGTGCTGCCTTCGCAGCATGCTGAGAAGAAGAGACGTAGGAGTGTGTTGATTGGACATGCTTCTGAATAAAAGGAGAAACTGCGAACCGTGCGGGAGGAAAAAGGACATCTTCACGGCTATGTTCAAATGTTGGCTCCTTTGTGCCACGTAAACAATAGCATTTTTTTTTCCTCTCATAGATACAGAAAAATTGTATCTTTCTTTGAAATTATTTTGATATTTCTTGAAATTATTCGCATTTCTGTAACCGTTTATTGTGTATTTGAGACATTGGAGGCCTGAAACTTATTGTATTGTACCCTCCTATTTCTGGTGAGCAGCTGCTTCCTCTTTTGAGAGATATAAACACAGTCTGTCCCGGACCCATCAAACTTGAAGGGGATCGCAGAATGGTTCAATATATTGATAGTTATAATACAAAATATGCAGATTTAAGTTTTATATTAGTGCATTACAGGTCCTGAAACTGTGTTTAGAAGTCATAGCAAGCACTAACGTGACAATTTTCTCACAGTATGATGAAGAAAAAGTGATTACTTGTAACTCACAAGAGTGGAAGCTTGGGCTAGTTGGTGCATAGTCATATTTGCAAGATTGTTTCAGCACACGAACAAAGGAAAAAGAACTGGGTGGACCCTGTTCTTTTTCCTTTGTTTGCGTGCTGAAACAATCTTGCAAATATGATTACTTGTGCATGTTTATTTCGCATGAGCCTATTTATCTGTACATTGTAGAGGGGAGGGGTGGAAGATATAGTTGATCAGCAAAATAAATACAGCAGTATGTAAGCACATTACCGTGAACATGAATATAATAGTAAATATTACGTGCAAGGTGTGCACTTTATTAAATGGTAACTGAACTCAAAAGAAAAAGAATACACCAAACAGTCAATAATAGTTATGCCCGTTAGTATAATTCATGATTACAAGTTTATTAGTGCATTCTTAAAACGAGTGGAGTGGGTGATGGTTACTATGATACAGGTATATTATTCCAATATATTGAGGTCTTAAGAAGGAATGATTGTGAACATGCTAAGATGTTGTGATGAGGTACGTTGACCTTATGCACGTGATCATGACGAGCTGAATGGTACAATGCTGGGTGAATTCAAAGCGAGCAAAGGAAAACAATGTGGTAGTAGATTTTATGAAATAATGAAATGCAGGATTCCTTTTTGTGAATAGAGATTAATGGGATATGAAGCGTACTTTTCATTATTTTAACACTCGCAGTGTGACGATGATTACCTGAGATAAATCGATTGAACCGATTCGATTCCATTAATTAATGTGACTTGATGGGGTTCCCAGATGGATGAGGCATATTCCACTTGGACGGAGATCGATTAGCGAAAACTATAGTGGCCACACATGAAACGCTTTACCATCGTACATCAAGCTGTGCGTGCCCCTGGCTAGTTCGCCCACTAAGCTCACTCCATCAATGCCGCGCCCTGTAACATATACGCGTGCATTTGCCCTTGCATAGAAATATTAATTTTCTTCATGCTCGCTCAGCATGGGACAAAGCAAAGGTGTGAAGACTATTTTGTCTAGCCAATGCGGCGCCGGCGAGCTGCCTTCGTCTCCATGAACGATACGTAGTTGCGGTTACGCGCACAAGGGTGTGGCAGCGGATGGCGTGGTCGGTACGCTTACATGAACCATAACAGCACTAAACTTCTTAGTCACATGTACTGCCGTGCATTTAGATTGATTGAGATGTTTATTGTTGGTAGGTTTGTGGCGATGACGTGCTGCCGCATTTGTCGGTAGCTGTCATGTCATCATGCTCCTGTGAATTTTCATGCAGGCATCGCAGCACTCACGTCGAAGCCGTAGTAATCACTGCATAATCTACTGAGGCTCTTATCACAAATGCGTAAAAGCGTAAGTTCTTCACAGTGACATGTGTAAACGAATATTCGCGAACATCAAATATTCGAGAAATATTCGAGTAAGTTCCAATATTCTGAATTTTCGATTATGTGGTTATCGAATTGAATACAATTATTACAAATGCAATATTCAAAGAATATTCAAAAGTTTCAAATACTCTCACACCCCTACTTATCGGGTAAACTATTAATCTACATTAAAAATAATAGAGGACCTAGAACGGACCTTCGAGGAACACCTGATTCAACAGGAGCCAAATTAGACGTGGAGTCATTACCAAAGACAAATTGAGAACAGGAAGAAAGAACTCTTTGTATCCAGCCAAGTACTCCCGTGTCAATGTTTAGTGTGCTTAATTAGTGCAGAAGCAATACCCTGTCAAATGCTTATGAAAAGTTTAAAAAACATACAGTCAGTAAAAAAACCGTTATCAAAGTACACATTTAAGTAATTAGTAAATGTTACTAGCTGAGTCTCACAGAAAAGAAATTTGCGAAAGCCTTGCTGACACTTAAAGAAAAAAGTTGCTTTCTTTGAGAAATGTAGCAAGGTTAGAAAATATGATGTGCTCCATTATTTTACATGTTATCGAGGTTAAGGAAATGGGCCTATTGTTAGATAAGTCATGAGTATCACCAGATTTAGGAATTGGAGTAAGTTTCAATGTTTTCCAGTCAAAAGGTAAAGATGAAGACATGTATGATTGTGAAAAAATTCTCTCTAATATAATTGAGGAATATTCACTGGTATTTTTCAGAAACTTCGCCATGATTTCACGGATTCCGCATGAAGACGTAAGCTTGAGGCTGTCTATTATTTTTGTAATGCCGGTGGAGTTGAAAATTATCGATCCATAGATAAAAAATTACAGCGTGGTAGCCATGGTAGTTCGTCATCATTTCTTGCAGGTGAGAAAGCCTTTATAAACACATTGTTTAGAATAGTAGCACAGTGGTGCTGGGGTGTAGAATGACCAGTAGATGAACTGAGTGATATGATTTTCGATTCAGTTGGTTTTATTACATTCCCAAAGTTTTCCGAATTATTGATAGGCATGGTCGCAAAGATGGTGTTTAAAAATGAAAAGTTCGTATTCATTACAGCAAATGTATAGGTCGAGGCAGCTTCTTTGTAAGCCGTCTATGTAGCCTCACTTTTTACCCGCTCAGTTGTGCGAAAAAGACGTTCTTTTCGGTTTGACATTCTCATCAAGTATTTAGTGTACCATGGTGCATTGTTATTTGAACGAACATGCCTCGTTAGAACGAACCGATTGAGAAGATCATAAATTTTTTCTTTAAACATATTCCAGTAAGCATCCAGTGTGCGTTCATTGGCATTAGGGAGGAAATTATCGACGAAAACACCAAGTTTATAGTTAATAGCAGTGAAATTGCCTTTATATAATCTCGAGTAGTTTTCAGACTGTTATGAGACGGAAAAATTGAAGGCTAATGCTAAAATGTAAGACGTCATGATCACTAAGGCCAGGCGAGTGTGCAACCTTGGATATGATATTGTAACGGGTGCAAGAGAAGAAACGTCAAAAACTAGTTTATTATGGGCGAACTTGTGCCCTGAAAATTATGTGCGAAAAGATGGAAGAGTCCGCTAGAGCGTTCCAAAACAAAATCTGTTCATCTGCCCACGCACCTTCTTCTTCTTCGCAGCTCCAACCCACACTGACTCGTGCCCGTGAACAAGAGGCATGAGTCGTGCGGCCCGAAGCAGGAGTGCGCACAAGACTGTGGACGCTGATACTTAATAATGTCGGATAGCGTAAACAGTCTCTGTGGCATTAGTCCCCCTTCGAAATACGCATCGTCCCGATGCGTGATGAAGGTAGGCAAACAGAGAAAGGGAGCGTTTTCATTCCCTCTCATAATAGGGCTTCATACAAACGACGTGTACGACTTCTGCGCTGTTTTGCCGCTTTGAACGGATGTGTCCATCGGCGATGACTTCGTAGTTTAGGTCACTAATTCGTCGGAGAACCTTATAGGGGCCAAAGTATCGACAAAGAAGCTTTTCTGATAGGCCGCGGCGTCGGAGTTGTATCCATACCCACACTCGCTCGCTCGGGTTGTACTGAACTTTTCTGTGGCGCAGGTTGTAGTGGCTTGCGTCCTTGTTTTGCTGTTGATGTATTCGGTGTGGTGCCAACTGGCGTGCTTCTTCGGCCCTTTGCAGAAAGTCGTCAAGTTCAGATGGCACGTAATTGTCGTTGTCTACTGGCAACATGGCATCGAGTGTCGTAGTGACAGTGCGACCGTAGACCAGCTGAAATTGTGTGACGCGGATGGTCTTCTGCACGGCCGTGTTGTAGGCGAAAGTTGCGTATGGCAAGATTTTGTCCCACAATTTATGTTCAATGTCAACGTACATCGACAGCATGTCAGCGATGATACGGTTCAGGCGTTCTGTCAACCCGTTGGTTTGGGGATGGTATGCAGTGGTCTTCCTATGGCTGGTGTTAGTCATTGTCATTAAGTACTGCATCAAATCAGCCGTAAACGCTGCTCCTCGATCGGTAATCACGACGAGTGGGGCTCCATGGCGAAGAACAATATTCTGAACGAAAAACTTCGCGACTTCCGTTGCCGTTTCTCGCTGAAGGCAGCCGGTTTCAGCGTATCGTGTCAAATAGTCAGTCGCAACCTGGTAAGCCATCGTTCCTTTGTCTGTGGACGCTGCTTGTGTTGCTGGAGCACTGGGGAGGGGTGCGAATTCAGGCGGCTCTCCTCGGAGGCGGCGGCTTGAACGCTGGTGTACCGGAGTCCGTTCGCCAGGTTCCAATCGTTGAGTATCGGGGCTTCGCTCTCTTGCGCCAAGGGGGCTTCCAATCATACCCAGCACCGTCCACCAGAATGTAACGGGTGCAAGAGAAGCAAAGTCAAAAACTAGTTTATTATGGGCGAACTTGTGCCCTGAAAATTATGTGCGAAAAGATGGAAGAGTCCGCTAGAGTGTTCCAAAACAAAATCTGTTCATCTGCCCACGCACCTTCTTCTTCTTCGCAGCTCCAACCCACAGTGACTCGTGCCCGTGAACAAGAGGCATGAGTCGTGCGGCCCCAAGCAGGAGTGCGCACAAGACTGTGGACGCTGATACTTAATAATGTCGGATAGCGTAAACAGTCTCTGTGGCGTTATCTGTTGATGACGTTGGAAAGAGACCTAAAAGGGATGATGTGGCATTCCTTACACATGTAGGCGAAGCCACAACTTGAAGTAGGCTAAAGTCTGCACATATGTCGATAAAACTTTGCGATATTGCAGAAGTTGGATTTAATGAAGGACACGTGTCTGACCAGGAGATATTCAGAAAATTAGGCTCCCATAAAGAGAACAGGTGCATTCGGGAAACGAGTATTTATTTGACTTGAGCAATCGAACATGCTGTCACAAAAAGTCGAGGCAGATGATGGTGCGCGGTAACAACAACCAATCAAAACCTTTTTATAATTGACAGAAACACAGCACCATACACATTCAATGTCGCAAGTTACAACTACAGGAAAACAGTCTAAGCATTCATTAACAGCAATAATACACCACCACCTGCACCCTTAGGGCAATTCGCACGGTAAACATTATACCTTTTATTACAGAAGAGTAACTTGGAGTTTGTACCTTGACTCGTCAACCATGCCTCTGTTAGTACAATTATATCAGCATCACAGCCATTTATTAGGCTGCATAGAAGATCCTTTTTAGGTAAGACATGACGATTGTTAGTAAAGAGAATCGGTAGGCAAAATATTATTGGATTGATGTCTCTACCCTTCGTCTTCCTTATCTTATGTAGGAGCTATTGAAATATTGCGCTGGGGCCTTAAGATTTGAACAGACGCTGCGGTATTAATAATGGTACTCGATGGATTCATTTCATTGACCTTTTATTCATTAGCATCGTAGCCATAGCATTTTATATCAATAAATAGCTTTTTGTATTTAACTTGTGTGGTAGATTCACACTTCTTCCACATTCGATTAGGGCTTTTCTGGCGTGGCGTGTAGCGACACAAAAGTCTTCACTAACAGGTATTACTTTTTTTTAGCCGTGCACAATTGGATAAGATTTCTTGTTTGGTTTTATAGGCAGTGAAATCGACAATTATTGGACGTGATTTTTTTCTAAAAAAACGACTGATATGGTGCACCTGCGATATGTTATCACTAAGAACGCTTCTAGTTAGAGTGCTATTCAGGATGTCGATTATTTTTTGCTCTTGTGAAACAGCAGACCCACTAGAAATACTCGTTACTCCATAAAGAAGTACGGTAGATCATTCTGACGAGAATGATCTTCTGCATCATTCAATAGGGAGCGTAGGACTGCTGCGTCTTTAGTGATGCCTCCAATTGTCTTGCCAACTTTACCCAATTCATGCTGCCATTTTTCAAAATTGCCCATCTGAGTTTTTACGGTCGCAAGTCTTACTTCCATTTCAGAGATCGCACCTGCCACTGCTTTTTGATGCATTTTTGGCTCAGTCATAGTACTGAGCATTTCTTTTTGATTATCTTCTATTCTTTTATTTCTTTGATTCAAGTCCCGTAATGTTCTCAGAACTTTGGTTAACGTATCTAATAGTTGTTCGTTCGGCGGCCTGGGATTGCTTAGCAAAGCAAAAGTATTAGCAAAGAACAAAGAACAAAGCAAAAGTATTAGCAAAGAACAAAAAGGAGAAAACACTGCTTCTGGGCATGGAAGCACGATTATAAATTGATCGTAAGATTTTAGTCTTGTCATAGAAAAACAACTGATCTGTGGAATGAACAGAAAGATGTGTGAGGCCATGATTCCTGTCGTGCATCCATGTCCACTGAAGACTGCGTTCGAAGAGCCAACTTTTAAGTTGGCTTGCCATCGGTGCAGATAATGATGTTGTAGATACGCAGTGGATATCAAACGATTGGTGATCCGTGACGTGCCCTTGCCGCCAGATAAGGGTGGCAGTACACAAAAAGAAGGTAGCTGAGAAGCCATCCGCTGTCATAGCCCAGTAACAAGGTTAATCCTAAGCATCTTTGTCGAGGAAGCATTGGCCAACAGGATGTATCCCAGCCTGTGGCAAGCAGTAGTCGTCAGGCCAAGACGAAGCAAGTGAGGCGTTTTCGTCCAGAAAGTTTGCATCCGCAGTTGCTGAAGCGTTGCGTAGCATGCAACCGTGACGAGGGACACTGTGGCAGTCCGAGCCAAGAGCCAGGGCGCCAAATAATTGGGAAATGAACAAAAAGATGTGTGAGGCCATGATACCTGTAGTGCGTCCATGCCCACTCTTAGCTTAGGTAGTAAGTATGCCTTTTTTCTTGTGCACCGTCAGGTTCATTAAAAGATATCATCAATATTGTCACGTGCTACAAAAGGTCTTCAACTAGGAAGAACTGAGCCGGCGGGGAGACGCACCGAAAACTGGCAAGATGGCTGCTTCAGTAGTAAACAACTAGCCAGAGCACGCGCTGCTCCAGAACATCGTCTTCCATTCTCACGGGCAGCCATGGCTTGCGCTCGCCGTAACTAGCGGCCAAGTGGCATTATTCCCCATCTGAGAAAAAAAAAGGCATCACTCCGATGCTCGGAAAGTACAAAGGCAAAGTCGGGGCGAACCAACAGAAAATACGGGCATACACAAAAACAGCGATATGGTTCATGCGTAGTCGCACTACCGCGTGAAGTACGGCTTCAGGCGCACCACGTGGACAACCTCTAAGGAGTGCCTTCGCCGTCGTGGCGAGAAGGCGCCGTGAAAGACTACCTCGTAGTTCACATCGCTCACGCGTCGCAAGACTTTGTATGGTTCGAAGTAGCGACTGAGCAGTTTTTCTGACAATCCCTGGCATCGGACTGGAGTCCACACCTAAACTTGATCGCCTGGATAGTATTCAACTTGTCGATGGCGAGCGTTGTAGCGGCATGCGTCTGTACTCTGCTGGTGCGTAATGTGTAGGCGTGCTAACTGGCGTGCTTCTTCGGCGTACTGGGTAAGCTGCACAGCATCAGGAGTGATCAAAGCATCGCAATTGTTTGCAAGCATCGCATCCAGCATGGTCTGGACCTCACGTTCATAGACAAGACGGAAAGGCGTGAATTGCGTAGTTTCCTGTACGGCAGTATTGTACGCGAATGTGATGTACGGTAGCACCTGGTCCCAGGTCTTATGCTGGACATCTACGTACATAGATAACATGTCAGCGATGGTCTCTTTGAGTCGCTCTGTCAAGCCGTTGCTCTGCGGATGATATGCCGTGGTCTTGCGATGGGCCGTGAATGCTGTTCCTCTGTCTGTGATTACGCACGACGGGGCGCCATGTCGAAGAACGATCTGGTCCATAAAGAATTGGGCGACGTCGGAAGCAGTAGCGCGTCGTAGTGCCTTTGTTTCGGCGTACTTCGTCAAATAGTCGGTGGCTACTACGATCCACTTATTTCCGGCAGATGATAGCGGAAAGGGCCCGAGTAAATCCATTCCTATTTGATCAAATGGCGCTCTGGGTGGTTCTATTGGTTGAAGAAGCCTCGCGGGCTTTAGTGGCGGGGATTTGCGGCGTTGACATTCCCGGCAGCTTTTCTCGTATCGCTTAACTGATGCAGAAAGCTTAGGCTAGTAGTATGCTTGTCGAACTCGAGCGAGAGTTCGAGAGGAACCTAAGTGACCAGATGTGGGCTCATCGTGGCAGGCAAGAAGAATGTCGTCACGCATGTCAGTTGGCACGACTAGAAGATAGGGTCTCTCGTTGCCGCTGGAGTTTTTCTTATACAGGACCCCATCTCGCAGACAGAACGATGACAGACTTCGAGAAATATATCGAGGTATGGACGAGTTGCGTCCTTCAAGGTTTTCGATAACTGCGCGAATTTCATCGTCCGCACGCTGTCACATAATCAGATCTGTTGTAGTAAGGGCCCCAAGGAAACCATCGTCATCTTCGGTGTCGTGGCCACAAACTTCGACAGGTGCACGGGATAATGAATCAGCATCTTCGTGCTTGCGGCCCGATTTGTAAGCGATCGTGAAATCGTATTCCTGCAGACGAAGACTCCATCGTGCCAGTCGCCCGCACGGGTCCCGTAGGTTGGCTAACCAGCACAACGAATGATGGTCGGTCACTACCTTGAAGTGGCGTCCGTAAAGGTAAGGCCTAAATTTTATCGTGGCTCATACAACAGCGAGGCACTCTTTCTCTGACGTGGAGTAGTTGACCTCGGCGCGGAAAAGAGTGCAGCTAGCGTACGCTATCACTTGCTCTGTGCCCTCTTGTTGTTGTACGAGGACAGCACCAAGACCCACGTTGCTGGCGTCAGTATGAATTTCAGTATCAGCGTCTTGGTCAAAGTGACCGAGGACTGGTGGTGTCTGCAAACGCTCCCGTAGTTCAGAGAAAGCTGCGTCCTGTTCTTCCTCCCAGACGAATGGAACATCTTCACGAGTGAGTCGAATGAGCGGTTCAGCAATCCTAGAAAAATTGGCTATAAAGCGGCGATAGTACGCGCAGAGCCCTAGAAAGCGACGCACTGCCTTCTCATCACGTGGAACAGGAAACGAGGCCACGGCGGTACTTTTGTCAGGGTCTGGTCGAATACCATCCGCACTGACAACATGGCCGAGAAACTTAAGTTCCTTGTAACCAAAATGGCATTTTTCTGGCTTCAGTGTCAGGTGAGCAGAGCGGAGCACTTCCAGCACATTCTGCAGACGCTTCAGGTGCTCCTCAAAGGTGGCAGAAAACACGACAACATCATCGAGGTAAACTAAGCACGTGTGCCACTTTAGACTGGTAAGAACAGTGTCCATCATTCTCTGGAATGTCGCAGTTGCAGAACAGAGGCCGAAGGGAAGCACTTTGAATTCATATAGGCCATCCGGTGTAACGAAGGTGGTTTTTTCACGATCTCGTTCATCAACTTCGATCTGCCAGTAGCCACTTTTCAAGTCTATCGATGAAAAATACTTGGCCCGCCGCAGTCTGTCGAGGGAATCGTCGATGCGAGGCAGCGGATAGACGTCTTTTTTATTCACGCTGTTAAGTTGCCTGTAGTCCACACAGAAGGGCAGTGATCCATCTTTTTTCTTCACGAGCACGACCGGAGATGACCAGGCACTTTTCGAAGGTTGGATAATGTCATCTTGCAACATCTCTTTGACTTGAGCATTTATAACGTCACGTTCCTTTGCCGAAACACGGTAAGGGTGTTGTTTTATGGGCGAGGCGTTGTTATACGTAATTATTCGGTGTTTGGTGATCGGTGTCTGACGAACCTTCGAGGTGGACGCGAAGCACTCTTTAAATTGATATAGCAGTTCACGTAGCTCGGTCTGTTGTTGTTCCGAGAGGGTCGAGTTGACATCAACTTTTCCAAGTAGTGAAGTCACGTCGCTTTGTGTCGGTCAAAGCCCGTCGTTGGCTGATGTAGTGCGAAGCATTCAGAAACGTCTGCGATAGGGTAGATGAAAGCGATGGCGGTGTCACGAAACAGGTGCCGGTACTCGTTACTGAAATTAGTCACTAGTAGGGCAGAGTGTCCGTCATAAAGCGTGACGAGGCTGCGTGCAGCGCAGACACCTAGCGTGAACAAAAGCGTCAAGTTGCCTTCGGCGACAACCTTACCATCCCGTAACTTGTCAGACACCACATCAACTAGAACGCTTGAACGCGGAGGCAACATGATGCGGTCGGCAGAAACGCGAAGCGTGCTGTCACGGATGTCGTCAGGTTTGTCGTCAGGTTTGTCGGAGGATCCAGCTGTCGAAAACGTCACAGTACGCTCTCGAAGATCGATAATAGCGCCGTGCTCCCGCAAAAAGTCGACTCCGAGGGTTAGGTCTCGGGAACAGTCACGAAGTACGAGGCAGCTGGCGAAAAACGTACATCCCCGAAGGCTCACTCTGATAGTGCACATGCTGATTGGGGTGACTACGTGCCTGCCAGCAGTACGAATTTGTGCTTCGTACCAAGGCGTTACAACTTTCTTGCTGCTAGTTTCCCGCTTATGATAGAGTAGTCCGCACCTGTGTCCAATAACGCACTAACGTCGTGGTGACCATCGACTACCACATGTATATCCAGAGAAAATCTGCTTCTGGCTTTCGTCGCTGTCGTCGGGGAATCGCTCCACGTCCATGCTTGCGTCGGTGGAAGACCTTGCTTGCGTGTCGAGTGTCAGTGGCCTCGCTCCCGAAGGTCGCTGTCGTTAGTTTTCCCGCCTAAGGCTTGGCGAGCGTACCGGCGCCGCTCCTGGGAGGCTCCGAAAATTTGGAGAAGATCGCCTTGGGGATGGGGACTGCGACTGCCGCCGCAGTGGCATGCGCTGCTGTGAGAGGTAATCTTCAATAGCTCTCGGTCTTTCGCCAAATTTCGGCCCTGATGCGTCGACGGCAAAACACTGTAGTCCGAGGCGACGATAGGGACATTCCCGGTACACATGTCCAGCTTCACCACAGTGGTAACACAGTGGCCGTCTGTCCGGTGTGCGCCATACGTCGGATTTTCTGGGAAGCGGCTGTCGATTTTCAAAGTGCTGAATTGGCTGCAGCGAAGGAAGTGCATCCTGATGCATAGGATTAACGAAGCGCAATGAAGCAGGAATATATCGGCTTACAGCTTTTGCGTATAATGCACGATGTGGCTCCGCCGGGACAGGCGGGACATGGCTGGAAGGCGGCACTTGGAGAGCCTGTTGTACTTCGTTTCTGACAAGGCTGTAAATAGACCCTGCAGTAGGCTGGGACTGGCACTGAATCTTTTGTAGTTCATCGCGCACCACCAATCAAATGAGATCGCAAAGAGACTCCATGTTGATGTTGCCTGCCGCACCTCCGATCTGACCTATTGACGAAGCGGCACTCACTTGCTGGTCGTACACAGTAGAGCGCTGCTGCAGCACTTGCTCCATGGTTGTGGCTTCGGTCAAAAATTCCGCCACGGTCTTTGGGGGACATCGAACGAGGCCAGCAAAAAGCTGCTGCTTCACTCCTCCCATTAAATGACGGACCTTCTTTTCTTCTGCCATATCGCGGTCAGCTCGACGAAAGAGGCTCGTCATGTCTTCGACGTGCATTTCGACGCTTTCATTCGGCATTTGGAGGCGCGACTGAATTGCTCGCTCGGCTCGTTCGCGGCGATCGGGATTGACCCAACTTGCCAGCAGTTATCGACGAAAGACGCTCCACGAGGGAAAAGGCTCACGGTTTTCGTACCAAGTACGAGCGCCGTCCTCCAAGCTGAAATACACGTTCCTCATTTTCTCGAAGTCGGTCCAACCATTGTAATCCGAAACTCATTCGAACTGGGCCAGCCAGTCTTCGACATCCTCCAAGACGGAACCGTGGAACACCTTCGGCACACGTGGCTTCCACAGCGTATGATGCGTGGCTGCAGCGCTTTCCTGTGCGTTGGAGGCTGCAGCGCCTTCCGTAGCCTTCGGGGGTGTAACAGACGTCATCTTGGGAAGAGGTCCACGCTCAGGAGGTAGTCCTCGGAGTTTTCGGCTTGAGCGGTGGACAGGTGTTGTCACTG
This sequence comes from Rhipicephalus microplus, assembly GCF_043290135.1. Classification (NCBI taxonomy): domain Eukaryota; kingdom Metazoa; phylum Arthropoda; class Arachnida; order Ixodida; family Ixodidae; genus Rhipicephalus; species Rhipicephalus microplus. Next base: position 45,096,170 of record NC_134700.1, read on the forward strand.
CAGGTACAGGGCTACCTGGAGGCGTTTGGAACATCGGCTGGGGGTTACCCCGCACCTCCACCAGTTGTCACGTGCTACAAAAGGTCTTCAACTAGGAAGAACTGAGCCGGCGGGGAGACGCACCGAAAACTGGCAAGATGGCTGCTTCAATAGTAAACAACTAGCCAGAGCACGCGCTGCTCCAGAACATCGTCTTCCATTCTCACGGGCAGCCATGGCTTGCGCTCGCCGTAACTAGCGGCCAAGTGGCAATATCATTGAAGGTTACCAAATAAGCAAATTCAGCCCTTCCACCTTGGAAGGAAAACTCAATGCTCAGTAAAAAGCAACAAACAATGCAAACCTTACTAGAAACACACTAACCTACTCTGCAAAAAATAAACTAGCAATAAAGTCGTCAGCCCTTGCTACATTTAAATATAGTCAATAATTGAAGCCTTAGACAGATTGGCTGCATTGGCCTCGCAGTCGAGTCATAGCTAGAATGTGACCCCCTGACTTGGCTCCAGTCATCGCAGTCTTCTCAGAGTTCGAACTCAGTGGTGTCCCGCTGAAGGCCGATGTTGCCGACGACCTCAATGAAATCATTGTTGCAATGTGTAATGACCAGCCAAACTGACACAAACTTTTTTTCTGGCCCCCTTCATTGAGGGCATCTTCATTGATTAGGTGTGACTGCGAGGGCGGCCCATGCTCTCACCAAGAGACAATGTGGCATCTCTGAGATTGCTGCTGACTGACTTTTAAAGGGGGCCCATTCGATGTGGTCCATTTTATATTTGATAAAAGGTCCATTGCGACTATGTGTCTGGAGGGAGGGCTGGTGAAATCTTGTCCTCGCAGTGTGCAAGATAATTACATAAATCAGGTTTGGCGACTACATTCAGCCGGCTATCCAAACTCTGTTGTATTCATTTCCGAAACCCTCCTTCAAAAGCTGAAGGGCACAAGGAAAAGCAGGCAGCCAATCGTAAAAAAAAAAAAAGACAAGGTTGCATTTTATGTTCAGAAGGTAGTGCACAACTTAAAAATGCGGACAAAATTGGTACAATGCGCCTGTAGCTGGGGTGGAAATGCTGCGCCAATTGCGCCATTCTGCGCTAATCTGACCTGCTGTGCCCAAACGGCAATTTCGGTGCAATGCCAAATTTAGTTGAGTTTTATCATCGACCGAGCAACACGCATGGTCTAAACTAAGGACGCAAGTGCGTCCATATCAAATTAGTTCCGTCACATCGTATTTCGGTTCATTCGTAAATTTTGTGCCATGTAAACAGAATGCACGAATCTTGTTATAGTGGAGTTTGTGTACATGTCTCAATATGCGACTCTATATACCGTATTTACTTGTGTAATGAACGCACTCGCATAATAAATGCACTCCCAACTTCAGTCATCAAAATTCAGAATTTTTTCCCTGCGTAATAAATGCACCCTCTACATTCATCCGCTGCAGTCCCGCTAACCGACACCTGACGCCTCCTCAGCTCGCTCCCTCCCATCTTCGGCCGTTGCCGCATGCCGTATTGTTTTTCTTTCTATCTGTGTGCAAAACGTCCCCCGTCTTATCTGTGCACCACAGCAGGGTTCACAAACGGTGTGAGTGTAGACATCGTAGCTGATAAGCACGCAGCCAGTGAAGGTCACGAAGCTGCCCGCGCCAACCGATGATCGCTTCCTGCGAATACGAAAAAACCCAAACACGTGCACGGGATTTTCGAGCGACGACGACAGGATTCGCTGTTGCGAAGGGTCGTTCGTTGCTATTGCGCCGCAGGTTTCTGGAGAACAATAAAAAATAGCTTGTCATCTAGAAGATTATGACGATTTCCGCAACTTAGTAGCACCCTCGTTTCTTGCTATGCTTGTTATCCGGGCGTAGAGGAACTCCTCATGTAGAAGCGAGGCGGTGGCCATATTTTGTCGTTAACCTTGTTATTGACGGTTTGTTTTGATGTTTCGGGGGTAGCATGCTGCAATGCTGGTTACTTGCTACAATGTTGGTTACTTGCCACAATGTTGATGGCATCATCACGGTCGTCTTGCGAGGTTGCCGCGAAGTTGGCAAAGTGCGTCGCAGCACTGCAGCACACGCTTTTGGGTGCCCCTTGAGATCACAGCAGATATCACTATTGCAGTTAAACGATTGCGAGAGAAGATAGCCGCAAAACGCTTTTATGGTGTGCGCGTGCGGCCCGGGGACAGCTTGCAGAGGATAGTGCCATCAACCACCGAATATGAGTAAAGTGCAACAAAGAAGCTGTTTAAAAACAGTGTATGCGTATGTCAATTGCGAAAAGCTAAGCAAGCTAACTTTTTTTTTATTACCGCATGTTAGCTCTTCCCAAAAAAGTTTTAATAAAATTTACCTTACATAATAAGCACTCCCCCTTTGCTCCGATTTTTTTAGAAAAGAAGTGCGTTCATTACGGGAGTAAATACAGTATGTTTTAACTGCAAAGCTGTTAGTGAAACTACAAAAACGGCAATGTTGCGTAAAACTCGCCGCTACATTGCCGAAAAACCACCGAGAACTGCACCTGCTCTGCGATGGAAACTGTCTAACCATATAAGCTGAAAAGTTTGAAGATCAGTTTCACTGGCAAACCGATGACTGCATTAGCAACAATTTGTAATGTTGTAATGGTAATGTCGCATGCGCTCCTTTTTATTTTTAGTTCCATTATGTGTGTAAAGCTACCTTGCGTAAACCACGCCTGAATGATTGGAAACCATCCGATGAGATTACGTCGGATGGTTACATTAGAGTTTGTTTTGGAACTTGCGCGGCCGCTAGCGCTAACGCTGGAATCTTTTACTACACATGTATAAATGTCGACACACTTTGCTGGTTGCCAGATTATTGATGGCCGACGCTCTGTGTTTGCTGCCATCAGTCTACAGCGTGTATTGCTTCTCGAGTGACGTTTTGTTTGCCAGGCACAGGTTCACCCAAATAAAAAGTTCACTTATGAAAACAGCGGCTGCTGCCTTCGTCAACATCATGATCCCGTGGCAATATGAACGCTGACAGCGAACTCTTTCGAATCTGACATCGCGACACTACAAGACGCTCCTGCAAGAGAATACAGTGAAATCCCGATATAACGAACTTCAGGGGGCCGCGGCGATTTGTTAGTTATTTTGAAAGGTCGTTATAGTGAAAGCCCAAAATGAACCATAAATATTTATTTTTACCGACCAAAGGGACTTACTTACCTTTACAACGGTGGATCCTTGAACTCGTTTTTCACGAGAAAAAACAAATGCACAAGTGAACACCAAAAAATGCACGTTTACTTTAAAGATGCCTGTGATCTTTTTTTTTTTTTTTTGACGCTTGCAGCACAAGTTTTGCAGCACGAAAGCCTTCAGCTCAACCATATTTCTGTGGTGTGATTCGATTCTTTGGTCACAACAGCCTGCTTTTTGCCTTCCAATTGCCGAAGAATGGCCACATTCTCGCTTAGCCGAAACTGCTTCCGCTTCTTCGTCACAAGCAGAGATGAACTCATTGTAGTAGCACCGCAACGCAAATGCTGACTTGCTTTGCGCCCTAGATTATAATTTAATGCCTAGATTTAATCCATAGATTATAATTTAATGCCATTATTCAGGTTCATTGACTCCTAACAAAGTATTAAGATAGTGCGCTTTGTGGCCACTTGTTGTTCAGAATCTTGTTGAAAGTACAAATCATCTTTAACCTTCATTTAGGGTCTTTTTTTGATTCATTCTGTGGAGTTGCATATGAAGTCCTTTCAAATGGCACCCGTTGCCACAGAGACAGATTTGCATGACAAATTCATTTTGCACATGCATTGAAGACATATATGTTGCCATTCAGTTCAACTGCAATTCTGTAGCGCCTTTCTTGTACTTGCAGCTTGACAGCTGGTACTTTTTTCTTAATTTCCCACATATGCAATCACTGTTGCAACATTTTCAGTAGATGTTAGTGAGCACACTATTACTGGCTGATGGCTGCTCCTTCCCTGTGTACTTTTGATCACCTCGCTGTTTGGCCAAATTAATTCATAAATTTTTTCCTCTCATGTAAACGGCATGACAGTAAGGCTCAAACACTTGAACAGTCTTTTTGCCTTTTTCATCACACCGTTTACACAATATTGAACTTGTATGGTCTGTACCACCTCACCAAATCGTGAGTCCTACTTTCGCTCTGTTCTTCTATAACATTCCTGGTTATTTCACATGGAGACATAGTTCGTCCAAGGCATGTAGGGCATAATCTTCACACATGTTTATATGCTCTACAACACAAAATTTATCTTTCTTTTATTGTGCAGCAATAACTTAGGGAGCTCATGATATGCACCTACTTAGCTCTTACTACTAAAGAGTTTAATTTCCCACAGACTGTAATAATCTCTTGTTACAAAACTGGTATTCCTTTCACAAGATTTATAAGAACACTGAGACACTCCTAAATAAAAAACAAGAAATATCCTAATTTCGTTATAGTTAAAAGAGCCTGATCACTTAATAATGTCTTTAATCAGGCCACATAATGTCACATTTATAGAGCCTTAGAAAAAAACTAGATTAAATGAAAAAGACACCAAATTCCTAAAAGCTGCTGAAAATCTCTAGATCTAGAGATAAATACCTAGGATTGGCATCCTAGGTAGCACATGTAGAAGTGACAAAGAAAGACACATCTGAAGGGTCCCGGCTGTTATCGCCTCTTCCGAAAAAAAGTGCTAAAAAAAGGAAATTCTTCGCGCTTCGTTTTTTGCTCCCTCGCTGTCTCAGATTTTCTGCGCCCATGCTTCCTGCTCCCCAACTCCCACTCTGCCTTGCTAACCTTGCACTCCCGTGTTCTCCTCGCCCCTCGCCTCTGTGCTTGTAAACCTGCAACATCAGTGTTTCAATAAAAAGAAAAAGAAGAAAGTCGTCCTTTCATTTTTTTTTTTTTTCCCCTTCCGCAGTGTCGCTCGTCTTCCGAGAAGCAAGGCGTCCGTTCGCTTTGTCGTCTGCTTGCGTACCGCTCCGGTGGTCGCGACGGATTTCAGAACATGAGTTTCTAGTACTGAGGCGTTGCTAATATAATGCGAAACTAAATTAACATTCGTTATTCTGGAAAGTTTGGTATTCTAAAGTACGTAGTAGTAAAATAGTTTTATATTGAAAGTATTAGTAGTCGGCATAGAATTTCTTAAAAGTTTGTTAACGTGGGGTTCATTCTACTGAGATTTCAATGTAAGTAAGTACGACCGCTCCAGAGAGAAATGCTCTTATCACACAATCTTTTCCAGTTGAGCACCCCATACAACAGTTTACGAGCTGTGTGCTGATGCTTGCAGATAGCGCATGCGCCAGCTATGGCAACCACGTCCTTATAATCGAAGTTCACCGCTTCAGCTCGAGCGAACCCCCCTCTCTTTTCCCCGTATATATTCATGCTCGTTCAAAAGGGGCGACTTGTTTCCTGCCTCTCTGCTTGAGCATTCGACAGCAGGTATAATACGCGGTGGGATGCTATCGCGTGCCCCCTTCGAGTCGCAGAAATCGGTCCCCTCATTTAATCTCTGCTTGAGCAGCTCTCACCAGCCCAGCTTGCGCCATCTTTCTTGGGTTGAATGTACGGTGCAAGGGGAATGTTACCAACTTCTAGTTTACGCGGAACATACAGCACCATTTGATTGTGTCCATAAAATCATATCGTAATAATAATTTTTTTTCTTATTTGCATAGCAATGGCGCAGCGAGCAGATCTAAATTTTCTCGCGGTTCTCATGTCGGCTGTGGCACTTCAATGACAGGAACATAAGTTTTTTGCATTAATTTTTCTGGTGCCCAATTGGTTTGCTATAAATATAACTTTTATTATATTAGCTCATCTCCAGTCTTGAGTTGCTGTTCACATTAGATGCAGTGTTTAATCACATTTTGAACATTGCAACATTTTAACATTAAAGTTTTTCATTCATCTGAGGTCTAGTAGCTGTCCACAGCGCTGCTTATGTTTTTTTTATTATTTGCTGTGCTTTGAGCTTTGATGTTGTAGGGTTTAATATATATCAATTTAGGGTAAGTCTGGTCCCTTGATTAGCATGGCATGCTCAATAAAAAGTACTGACATCTTTCACATGATTGAGTAAGTGAAAAATTGTAATTAACAGTGACGTGTCACCTGTGAAATCGGCTCCAAAACTAAATTTCAATGCCGCACAATATATCTTTTGGTGCTCCAGCGCTGCTCCAAAACTCCCTTTTTACTGCTTCAAAACTGCTCCAGAACCGCATTATTCCTGTTCCCAAAGCTGCTCTAAATTACTGAAGCCGTTTCCACCCCTGCTGTAGTTTTTTTCTGTGCCACATAAATTGGCTGGCCTATGCCCACGTATTTATAAACCACCGAAGACTCCCACTTGTGGGAACAAACACGAACACGCTTTGACATATATGTATTGCCCTGTGGATGTCGTGTACGAAATCTTGCTTACTCTTGTCAGGTTTACATTGGCTAAACTAGTCGGTATTTGAAAATCGAGAGTTAGGGAACATTAGCTGTCACTTCCAAAAAATTTGGCAGCACTTTTGCCTGCCCACTGCCATTCCTGTTCTTGTAAAACAAGGTTTTCAAGCATTTCTGTTCTTGCCAAGATCTCAGATGCTCTTGCCCGGGAAATAATGGAAGCATTTTGGATAAAGAAAAAAGGCAACTTGTGTATGAGTGACACATCAGTGGTTTTGAGCACATCTGGGTTTAAATTTCGCTCTTTATTGCTTGACTAGCTAGTTATGACTGTGTAAATATAGGTACAGTGGACTCCTCTTCAACAGAAATCGAAAGGGCAAGAAAATTTGTTCCATTAAAGAGAAGTTTCATTTAAGCAAAGCCCACAAAATGAATGAAATATGGCTTTATTTCAAAAGCACCAACTGTGGCTGGCTGAACAGAAACATTTTGAAGTACACAATACTACTATAGTTGATTAGAAAGAAAAATGTTGCTAATATCGCTGACACAAAAAAAAAAGGAGGTGATAACAATTTGCTTGGCCTTGGTCAAGCCCTATCTCACATAGTAGGAGTGCATTACTGAAAGGCTGGGCAGGAACTGTGCTACCATCGTGGTCAAAGTAGCGCTGAAACAGGATGACGGCATCTCTTGCTGCACTGTCAGCCACTGAAATAGGCTTGGCATCACACATCATCTCGTTACCACTTGAGCACAAGTCCTCATCTTGAACTTGAGCTATAGGTTCCTGAAGACTGTCTCCTCGAGTTCACGACGAGACGTCGATTGTTTCTTGGTGTGCGCGGACATGTGTAATTGCTGGATTAGCTTAGCTAAGCTAGCTTTGACACTGGTTTCATGGCTGCTAGACTGCCGTTGCCACTTTCACCATTCATGGCTTTTGGCTGTTTTAGTTTCATTTAATCGATGAAAGCTATGAAAAATGTTCCAATTACCCAAAACTTTTTATTGTTAAATATATAGGAGACCAACCAATTATGCCTAGATAGTTTCGTCTGTGCGGCTTTTTCGTTTAACCAAGTTTCGTTTAATGGGAGTCCAACGTGAGGCAGTGCTGTTTGTGCATGCGTGGTGCGGCATATATATTTTCTGCACTTTTTTTTTCTCCGTATAAATCAGTTGAGAGTTACACTCTTTCCTTGTACTTCTGTGTTCTTCTTGTAGTGTTTTAGGCATCTCATTAGGATACAATCAAATTGGTGTATAACAGCAGCAGTTCTATCCTTTGCCCTTCGCGTGCATTTGAATAGGGAATAGGCATAACAGAACTGAGCTCTGAGCTAAACCTTCCTTGCAAGGATGCTTAAGCTTGCAAACTTTTTTCTACAGTAGCTCTCGCAATCCACTACCAACCTAGTGTCAGTGATTTTAATTCTGATGCATGGTTCCTAAGCAGTTGGCATATGCAGCACCAGCAACATGTGATGGTGGCAGAGGAAGAAGACGTGTCTGATGGTGAGGTCAAGGAGGAAGATGACGAATATCAGACGCATCAGGCAGCTGAAGACATGTACTCTACGGACTCCCCTAGGGTGAGGCTTTGCATGACTTCACAGCAGATAGGGCTTGGTGTAAAAACGGAGCCCTGAGTCATTCTATACTGTTTGATGTTTTTCCTTTATGTATATAAATTATTTAGAACTCAGCTAAAGAGAAATTTTGGGATGGAATAGCACAGCTTACCGGGAGAATGTGTGACTTGTTCGGTTTCACACCCTGCGTCTCATCCTTGATAGGACTTGGCAGAGCCACAGGATGAGGAAGAAGATTCGGACCCCACCGAGATATTGGGCATGAGTGCAGTAAGCCCAAGCATCCAGTCATCGCCAGCAACTGTAGCTCCTGCGGTCCTGCTGCAGGGCGATCACATTGTGGTGAGCAATATAACAATACTCACAAACATACACAGCGCTGTTCATAATTTTGTCAGGTTGCATGATGTTGCATGATGCAAAATTCAGTTGTTACAGGTGGTACCTTAAGCATATTGGACATGCTAGTTCTAACACCCATTTTCCCATAATGAGGGCCTGGCGATCTGATAAGTACATCATCCACTAACAGCCATAAAACAGTCAAATATATACCTACACATCAATGTTTGTATGTTCAAAATGCATGCTTTCTTCTGTCGTTTCTCTTGCTTGGCCTGTGCCGTCAGACTGTGTGAATACGTAGAATTTTTTCCTTGCATTGTTGTCATGGCCTTTCTCCTATTTCTTTTTTTTTTTTTGTTAATGCTTTACTACTGCATTGGGCTGGCTAACTTCGGCTTTCTTTTTCAGCCTGTTGCCATATGTTATGACTGAAAAACTAATAGCTTCCTGGTTTTGATTTTTCGAAAGGTGACCAATTTGTTTCTCTCTTGTTTATGGCTCTTCAGTACGTGATTATGTCTATTTTCGTGGAGGTGCTGACACTAACGATGCCACTGTAGTCACTTTTCCTGTTACGAGGGCTTACAATAGCTGCTTCTGTCCCATTGCTAATAAGACAAAGGATTATTACAGAGGCAAAATGCTAGAAATCTGTGTAATGTAGGGTGGGGTCTAATATGAGGCAACACGCTCTTAGAGCAAACGGACACAGCCGACACGGTCGGGCAAACCAAAACATTGTGTGCATTTATTAGATTAATTTTGCACCCACAATATCGTCAGCCAAATCAAATACATCAATAATGACATGCTAAAACAACCTTATACAATATTCCAATGTACTCAATCAATATAAGTACAAACACAAGGTAAGACAAAGGTGACATCGCTGATGTTCAACTCACCGTTAGGCACACACAGGGTGCGACCCGTCGTCGCTGCATCCCACGGGACCCCGTCAAGAAACGACCTTCATGCCAGCTGCCACGTGCCAAGGAGAGCTCCTCGTGTCTTCTGTGCTGCCATCCAGTCTCGCTGCCAGGCGTCACTGCTCGCGCTACTGCGCTAACCATAACAATAATGATGAACCCTACGTGAGCACTTTGCCACCTACCGCTTGATGGCTGTTAACCGTAAATGCGCCCCGCAGGGACGCCTGCGCAAATAGGGGTTTGGTGTGTAGCGACACCACGGACCCGAGCTAACGGGGGAGTTTTGACTCCCTCCCACGCCTAGCCGTGCGTGGCTTTGCCGTGTCCAGGGAAAAAGGGATCCTGGGGATTGAGCCGACGCTGGGTGATTGGATCTATAAGGCCCCCCGGCAGAGGCAACACACCCCTTTGGCCCCGGCTTCACGTAGACGGCACCCCTGGGCTGACCCACTCAGGGGAAATCGGCAGTCCCCTTTTCCTTTCCCTCTCTCCCTACATCTTCGTCTTTATCTCTCATTTTTTATCTGTCCTGTCCTCTAGTCTCTTCCGTTTACTTCCAAACTTCCTGGCGGCTAGGGTTAACCCTGTGCAAATAGCCTACCTTGGCCTAGGTGCATTGGGTTATAGTGGCATTGCACGGCTGGCATCTGCAGGTTTCAGCATGCGCAAACTTGTAGCGTCCCCTCGTTGGGCTTCGTGGTGGGTGGCCTGGCAACACTGCTGAACAAAAATAAGACAGGCATGCATGGAGCATTCCCCCTACTGTCTGATCGTACCGGCTTGAAGCGGGTACGCACCGATGATATAAATTTTTTCAACCAGCCAAAAGAAACATTTCCCAACTTCCATGTCATTCACTGCGAGAAAACTGGAAAGCAAGCCAGGACCGTATCTCCATTCGTAGTTGCCAGGTGTCTTACTGAAACTTTCGGGGCTGGATACAAAGTAACCAAAATGGCTAGCGGAGACCTTCTCCTCGAAATTCGGGACAAAGAAGAATTTGTAAAGCTAGACAGCCTCTCAACATTTGGTGACGTACCGATAACCGTAACACCACACAGATCTATGAACCTAACTCGCGGAGTGGTATCTGACGCAGACTTACTTGACCTGACCAAAACTGAACTTTTGGAGGAGTGGAAGAGCCAGAATGTCACTAATGTACAGAGAATTATCATCAGAAGAGATAATAAGGAAACAACGACAAAACACTTAATACTCACGTTTGCATCCAGTAAACTACCAAAATCTATTCAAACAGGGTACACGAAGACATTGATCAGGCCGTACATATCAAGCCCTCGTCGTTGCTTCCAATGCCAGAGGTATGGCCATGGCTCTAAAACCTGTCGTGGTCGCCAGACTTGTGCACATTGTGGAGTCCTAGGCCACGTGTCTGAGAACTGCAAACAACCGCCACACTGTGTAAACTGCGAAGGAAACCATGCCGCATATTCACGCTCCTGCACATACTGGAAAAAAGAAAAAGAAATAATTACATTGAAGGTGAAGGAGAACATTTCATTTAAGGAAGCGCAGCGAAGAGTAGCACCATTCTATGGACCTACATACACTGATGCGGTGCGTCAGGGGGCACCGCCGCACCAGCCCTCGCCACTCCTTCGGCCCGCGCATACCGAGCCGGCGGTTGTGGCACCTGCCCCCAAGGCGGCTGTAGCCCAGGCTACACCGCCTACTCCTAAACAGAGACCGGAGACTCCAGAGTCCTTGGGTCTCAAGGCCTCACCTCACCAGGTGAGGCCCGAAATTCAAACTAACAGCCCGCATGTGCGGGCATCTCTACACCGCCTACTCCCAAACAGAGACCGGAGACTCCAGAGTCCTCGGGTCTCAAGGCCTCACCTCACCAGGCGAGGCCTGAAATTCGAACTAACAGCCCGCATGCGTGGGCATATAGTGCCTCCGAGGAGGCAATGGATACGTCGGTACCCTTGGTGCCGAAAGAGTGGCGTGGCTTCTTGGAGCGCGCCAAGAAAACAAAAAAGCAGATAACAGGGCCTGGTGATGGCCCTGTTAAGTGAACTCAAACTCCCCGTCTAAACAGCCACTTGCTTTTCATACACACAGCACTATTTTACATTCACCATGAACACTCAAATTATACAATGGAACGTCAGGGGCCTACTCAGAAACCTCGACGACATCCAAGAACTCTTACACGAACACTCACCAAAAGTGCTGTGTGTACAAGAAACACACCTTAATTCAAAACACACAAATTTTCTTCGTAAATACGTTATTTTCCGAAAGGACCGTGTTGATGCCATGACATCATCCGGAGGTGTTGCCATCATAGTGAATCAAGGAATTGCATGCACACACTTACAACTCCAAACATCCCTTGAGGCAGTGGCTGTTCGAGCGGTTCTTTTTGATAAACTGATCACAATCTGCACTATTTACATTCCTCTTAGCTATCAGCTGCAAAAACGTGATTTACACTCTTTAATTGATGAACTTCCGGAGCCTTATGTTCTCCTTGGAGACTTTAATGCGCATAGCAGGCTATGGGGTGACTCTCGGTATGACGCGCGAGGTCGACTGATTGAACAGTTCCTTCTCTCGTCGAGCGCGTGTCTCTTAAATCGAAAAGAACCAACCTATTATAATCTCGCTAATAACACCTACTCCTCCATAGACCTAAGCATAGTATCTCCATCTCTTGTGCCTCTACTCCAGTGGAAAGCCGTCAGTAATCTGTACGGAAGTGACCTTATTCTCCGTAGTTTTGAGCACAACTACAGTAACTGAGTGCCCACCAATTGTGCCCAAGGGGCTCATAAACAGAGCTGACTGGGAACATTTTTATACCATCGCTCATCTAGGTTGGAATGACTTATGTACTTTGAACATTGATGTTGCTGTCAACTACTTCACAGCATTTTTGATTGATGCTGCAACAAAATGCATCCCACAAACAAATGGACACCCTGGAAAACGGCGTGTGCCATGGTGGAACTATGAATGCCGAAACGCGCGCAAACAGCAAAACAGAGCTTGGAGGTTGCTTTGGAACTCACCGACAGCCGAAAATCTTGACACCTTCAAGAAAATGAAGTCTCAAGGCAGGAGAACGCGTCGGCAGGCCAGAAGAGAAAGCTGGCAGAAGTTTTTGTCAGGGATCATTTCATACACACAGGAGGCTAAAGTCTGGGACATGGTCGGTAGGATAGCAGGAAAACAAGTACACACACTTCCACTCGTAAACACTCAGGGTGATACCTTGGAAGATCAGGCAAACTTTCTCGGTGCACACTTCGAACATGTGTCCACTCGTCCCACTATACTGACACTTTCCAAAGATACAGAACAAGAATAGAAAAACAGAAACTCGAACACAAATGCACTAGATACGAGGCATATAACCAAGCTTTCAGTCTAGCTGAGCTCCGAACATCTCTAAACTCCTGCAGTACTTCTTCCCCAGGTTCTGACCGTGTGGTGTCTGAAATGTTAAAAAACCTACCAATCGAAACCTGAAAAACCTTACTTTGTTTGTACAATGCTATCTGGTTTTTAGGCACTATTCCTACCGCCTGGAAAGAGGCTATTATTATTCCCATTTTGAAAGAAGGCAAGGACCCTTCTTTAGCTTCGAGTTATAGGCCTATTGCCCTTACAAGCTGCCTGTGCAAAGTCTTCGAAAAAATGATAAACTGCCGACTTGTATATTTCCTTGAAACAAACAATTTGCTCGACCCATTTCAGTGCGGGTTTCGAGAGCTGTAGATTTACCACAGACCACCTTGTTCGTATCGAGGCACAGATCAGAGACGCCTTCGTCCATAAACAATATTTTCTCTCTGTGTTCCTCGATATTCAAAAGGCTCATGATACAATATGGCGTTTTGGAATTCTAAGAGACCTGTCCCACCTTGGGGTGCGCGGAAGAATGTTTCACAGAATCGAAAGTTACCTGTCAAACCGGACATTTTGTGTCCGAGTGGGCACGATTCTTTCCCAAACATTTGTCCAGGAAACAGGCGTGCCACAAGGTGGTGTACTTAGCTGCACACTTTTTCTCATCAAAATGAATTCCTTGCGCTTGTCCAATCCTCGCAATATGTTTTATTTTACATATGTTGATGACGTCCAGCTCGGCTTTAGATCTTGCAATCTGGCAATGTGTGAGCGGCAGGTTCAGTTAGGTTTAAACAAGGTCTCCAAATGGGCAGAGGAAAACGGATTCCGACTGAACCCACAAAAAAGCACGTGTGTCTTGTTCTCCCGAAAGAGAGGCATGCACTCAGAACCTGACATTGAACTGAACGGTCAACGTCTGTCTGTTAATGCGGAGCATAAATTCTTGGGATTAATCTTGGACAACAAGTTGACCTTCGTACCGCACATCAAGTATTTAAAAACAAAATGTTTAAAAGCCATGAATGTTTTAAAAGCGTTGTCACGTACTGCGTTGGGTATTGACAGGCAATGTCTCATGAACCTGTATAGAAGCCTCATTCGCACCTGCTTAGATTATGGGGCCGTTGTTTATCAGTCTGCGAGTCAAAGTGCTTTGAAGATGCTGGACCCCGTGCACCATTTGGGCATCCGCCTTTCTACAGGTGCTCTTTGCACCAGCCCCGTAGAAAGCCTTTATGTTGAGTCAAATGAGTGCTCGCTTCATCTGCAGAGAACTTACATGTCCTTGGTTTATTTCCTTAAGGTGAAAGCAGACAAGAAGCACCCCTCATACTCTACTATTAATGATTTGTCCAGCTCCATTCTGTTTCAAAACAGGCCTTCGATGAGGCAGCCCTTCTCAATTCGCCTGAAGGGTCTAGCTGAGGAAACTGGAGTGTCACTTGAACACAGTTTAATGGCTCCTGTAGCATACCCACCACCGTGGCAGTGGCAGACTATAGACTGCGATGTGTCTTTTCTAGAAGTTGCAAAACATGCGCCTATTGCCCATATCCGAACATACTTCCTGGAACTTCAACACAAATACACACGTCCTGAGTTCTTTACAGATGCCTCCAAGTCTAACTCCTCTGTGTCCTACGCTGCTGTCGGCCCATCCTTTTCGGGTGCTGGCCCTCTACATCCAGGCACACAAGTATCTTCACAGCGGAAGCTTATGCGATACTTGTGGCGGCTAAACACATCGCAATTACAAATACAAAAAGCAGTAATTTATACGGACTCCCTCAGTGTAGTAACGGCTCTGCACGCTCTTAAAAAACAAAAAAACCCAGTCCTTGTCTCACTTTACTCCATTTTGTGCACACTCTACACACTCAAACAACATGTTGTAGTGTGCTGGGTGCCAGGGCACCGTGAGATCCATGGCAACGTGAGGGCGAATCAGCTCGCTGCATCCGTCCACAAAAGCACTGCCCCTACACCCATATCAATCCCGGCCCTTGATCTTAAGCCGTCTCTCAAAGGAAACCTCAGGGACTACTGGCAGAGCAAGTGGGATACACGCACACAAAAACTACACATTATTAAGCCACACCTTGGGCATTGGCTGCCAGTATCAAAATCGCGTCATACAGAGGTAATACTAACGAGACTCAGGATAGGACACACATACACGACACACACATATCTTTTGTCCGGTGGCGATCCACCACTGTGTGACAGATGTGGTGAAGCATTAACAGTCCTTCACATGTTAATCCAGTGCAAACGCTTAGAAACTCTAAGAAAACAACATTTTCCGTTACCCTACTGACAACATATACCTTTACACCCTGCAATGTTCGTCGGTAGGGAACCGCTTTTTAGTAATAAATTATTGTTTGCGTTTTTAAAAGAAATTCATAATTTTCATATCATATACCTGGGCATTCCATAGCACGACCTCTCCAGAGAGGTTTTTGCTGCGGTGGCTACACAAGAAAGCAGTTGCCTCACGGCCCTTGGACGCAAGGGTACGAACAAGTGAGGTACTTGTGCTAATGCCATACATGTCCACCATCGTTTTTCATTATCACCAACTTTAGTCACCTATTCACACCACACACACCTTTGACGGCATGGTCATGATTTTATTGTATGTTTTTACCCGCCTTACCGCGAGGAATTTTATGGCTCTTATACAGCCGCTTATCACAATCATTGTCCATATTTTTAGTAAGATGAACTGGCGCTCTTTGGCCGTGAAATGGCCCTTGCGCCACAAAATATCAAATATCATCAACCATAAATGCGGCCTATCTTTGAGACACCTGTGCACCACGAGGTGCAGATGACAAAGGTTTACGACCACGAGGTGCAAACAGCAAAGGTTTAGCAGTTACTTTTCACCACCTTGACCTTTTTAAGCTCACCAATTCAAATCAGGTCATGGAGCTCACAATGCTTTGTTTTTTTATTCAAAACGAAACCAAATGACAGCAATAAAAAAAACCACAAGTACGTTCAAAGCCTGCAAACACAAAGACTAGGCAAATTTGTGTGCTGCCCATCATTCCCACGATTGCTGAACGATTACAGTGACAGAATCCCCTCTTGTTAATTCTAGAAAACTCTCTGACCTGCCCATATGCTGCTGCTCATAATGACGGTCGCCACATGATGTGTCACAGAGTTGTTCAACAAAGTTCATATGGCGTTAGGCTTGGACATCACGTTCATGAAAGGCATCGACATAGTGGCAGGCACGGCTAAATAACAAAAAAAAATGAATAAAAAATGAACTTACTTCAGGCACAGCAGCATCGCACAAATCTTGTGAAATGGTCCAGTGGCAAAATTTTCATTTCATTCCTAGTCATAATTTGGATTTGGACAATCCCATCTAAAAATACTTCGAGATAAAGAGCAACAAGTACATGGGACTTATAAAAAAAGTTTGGGGCTGCAAAAAATTTCAGCTTAGCAAAGTTTTCAGGATATGCGAGTTCTAGTTAACAAGGTATTACATTCATACCCCTCAACAATGCCGCTTCAACGAAATTTCTTCCGCAACGAAAAATTTTCGGTTCCCTGCCAGTAGTTCATAGGACTCAATGCAGAAATGTCCTCATCACAAGAAACACTTTTTCTTCTACCATTCCTCTTCAATGAAATTTGAAGGTGCAATTTCAGGCTCAGATATTTAATACTGTGCAATAAACACAATATTGAACATTTTGAAGCATTTTCAGAACATAAAAGTACGCCTACGAAGTCTAAAACGCGCATTGGCCCCACAAGAAACCACAGCCGTTCTGCTAAACTCGGAGGCCACTATTGCTCGATACCGATGACAATGAGACTGCCCTGCTTTTGCAACGAGCTTGTTTCTGAGCCGCAGACTATACGAAGTCGAAGTTTACTTTCCTACATGCTACTGCTGGATGCATGGTGCAATTGCAGAACAATCCGAAGCTGATGTCGGTGCTTTTGCTTGTTTTCACGCTTGGCCTGTGTGTTGACTGGTAGAGCGGCTGTTCATCTACGTTATCAACAAGATAAGTCAGCTGATACTAGTGGAAAATAAGAATAACATGGAATAACGCAGTCTCCGCTGCACATACCACGCCTGCATCTCTACGTTGTTGGGTACCTTCTGACAGCTGCTGGTGTTAATGTGTTAGTGCAACTGTTAGGTTCGCTCATGAAAACCATTGTGGCCATTGTTTCAGCATGCTTTTTGAACATGGTGTTGCTATGCTTGTGTGGGAATCACATCTAGAGGCTGCTGGAAAAAAAAAGGAAAGTAGCCGACTCTTTTCAAATTTGGAAATAAAAGTCACTTTGTTTTTCTAGCCCAGGTCGGCTATATTTTTTTCGATTTCACTACAACAAAATTTTTGCCTCAACAAAATTTTTTCCATGCTATGTCAGTTTCACTGTAGCGGCTGTACTGCACAACGGAGCCCCAATTATATGACTTCAAGAGAACCATGCTAAACAGTCATACAATCTGGGCATCATATAATCAAAATTTTTTTAATGTATGCGGTGATGCATAGTTTCTCCAGAAAAATGGGTACAAACTGCCTGAATAAGCCAGCAGCTTCAATCTGCACATCTCTAAAGAAGGTACGTTAAATTAATAAAAATTACAGCTAACCATTTCATTAGAGGAGGTGTGAGCAAATATTTATTATACCTAACTTTGGAAAAAATAATCTCATGTGCATCTTATATTTGACAACACAAGTTTGAAAAAAACTTTCATTGAGTAAAAACGAAACTACAGCCGCATTGAAAATGGCCTCCAGGTTGGAAGAGTGGGATGCAGCATGATCAGCATTCTCCTGATGACAGACTGGGACTGGTTGAGAGTTCGCGTTCGAAAATTGTGGGCTACACTGAGCTCTAAGCGCTGTGCAGTGAAATCCCGATACAATGAATCTCAAGGGACCGCTTTAAAAAAATCATTATTTTGAAAATTCGTAGTAAATGTATTAAAAATTTGCGCAACGATCGTGAAAGCAAGCATGCGAGTCATCTACCAGTGCTGTGTACACATTTGCTCGGCGTTATGCTCAAATAAGTGTGAAAAAATAAACATGAAATATTACGAAACCCATGTACGCTTCTTTGAGGGAGAGCACGATCTATCCTGATGTGGGCAGCTTGACTGCTGAAAGAGAAACATTAGGTGTGTGCATCTTTCTTACGAACTGTGAAGCATTGGCATTATATACCAATTCTCTATGTTGGTTTGCGCATGCTGTTTGAACGTTGTCTTCATTCTCGTTGCCGTTTCCTTATCACGACAAATGATATGGATCTTATCGGTCGTCAGCTATGCTCACGTGCATGCTCAATCGTAGCACTGTGCATATTGTTCTAGCATTGGTGAAGCATGCGCAGGTAATCATAGGCAACTTCATCCCATAAGTCGCATTTTTAACTGCTGTAGCATTTTTTTCGTGTTGCTTCTGAAGCTCATTTTGAACGTACAACAACCAACAAAAAGACTAGAAAACAGCCATGTAACAAACATGCTAGGTAAAGCTTATCAATGAAAACAAAGACAACAGGGTGATGCCTGACGTAAAGAAATAGTACTACCAGGTGATGATGATAGTGACAGCTACGGAGCTAGACATTATTTGTACCACCACAAGTAACCTTTTAAAATCACTATTCATTATTTTTAATTGTTGTGGAGATATAAGTTTTTAAAATTCAATACGTTATTCTGAAACATTCGGTATTCTGAAATTCGGAATAGGGAAATATTACCTATGGGCATTTGAAGGGGCATTTTCGAAAACTTCGTTATTCTGAAAAAAATCTTTAATCTTAGCTTTGCTGTTACAAGATTTGCTGTTACAAGATTTTTCAGAGCAGTTAAGAGAGAGAGAAACTTTTTATTTCAATCATTGAGAAATGTTGGGTGGGGCTCTTAGTCCAGAAGTGGTCCAACAGCCGCTGCTGCATCCCATGCCTGCCGAACTAGCGCCCGCTGGCCACTCGGGCTTTCATTGCGCAGCACGGCTTCCCATTCTTGCAGAGTAGGAATAAGAGAGGAGTTGGCAGAGTGCCTGGCAGGCGGACGCTGACATTGCAGTGTTAGGTGAAATAACGTTGGTACCGCTTCGCAGCCAGGGCATTTGTCATGGTAAGAAGTGGGATGGCACATGTGGAGAAAATAGAGATTCAGAAATGTGTCCGCCTGCAGTTGACGTATCGCAGTTGCATCCTCTCGTGTGAGCATGTGGTGTGGTGGAGGGTACCGAATGCATTCTCGTCTATAGTAATCGAGAGTGTCTCGAAATCCTAGAAGTTCCGTGTTTTTGTCCTCCTTATCTGGGCTGGACAGCTCTTCCTCTGGTTCCCAGTTAGTGAGTAGCTGCATGTGTGCAGTCATGACCAGGGAAAGATGCTTGTCCAGATGTCCAGACAAGTCTGAACTTAAGTGGTGTGTGGAATGCAGTGTTCAAAATTCGGTGTTTGCTCTGCGAGACGATACGCCGTCTAAAGGCACGACAGATATCCTGTAAATCTGTAAAGATTAGAATAACATCTGTGTGAGGAAGGTTTATGGCAGCGTGGGTAATCGCCAGAGTGACGGCACACTCTTCGCCCTCAGATATCTTCTTTGTAGGTACGCTGATTGAGGCTACTACGTCATGATCGTTGTTCACCACTGCTCCAACTGTAAAACTGTGGGAATGGTGTCTAGTGGCGTTGCAGTATAAGAGACTGTTTGAAGGAGACTGATTGATGAGGCGCGAGAGGTTTTTCACTCTTGCCAGCCAGCGCTGAGCGTTGCCCTCAGGGTGCATATTGTGTGGAAATGGCGCAACTGTAATTCTTGCTCGGAGATCACTGGGTAGCTGTTTTTTTGGTGTGTTGTATTCACATCGGTTCGGAGGGTAGCCTAACCTGACGAGTAGCCACTCTCCCACTTGGGTGCTGCGGAGTCTTCATAGCTGACTATTACGTTGTGTTTCGGTTAGTTCTCTTAGATCGTTGTGCACTCCTATGGCTAGGAGATGGTTTGTGGATGCATACGTAAGTAGTCCAAGCGCCGCTTTGATGGCTCTGCAGAGGAGAATGTCCAGTCTTCTCTCTTGTGCAGGCGTTAGAGTTTGATAAGGGACATGGTAGGTGATTCGGCTTACTATGCAGGCATCCACTATACAAAGAATGTCTTGCTCCTGAAGTCCATGCTTTCGGTTGGTGATGCGGCGTATCACATGTGTGATTTGAGAAACGTGGTGTTCTAATATTTTCATGGTGTGCGTTGCCTTGAGATCAGCTTGAATATAAAGACTAAGGACGTGGAGTTTCTATACGCAGGGAATTACATGGTGCTCCAAGGTGACTTTGATTTGCGGGCTGTTGTCGGGATTTCGTTGGGGACGATGAATGAGCAGAAGTTTCGACTTCTCTGTAGAGCACGTTAGACCACCTGCCTGTGTCTATGCCTATACTGTATTTACTGCTTCTTGAAGTGCATCTTGTATTTGTCCGTCTGAGCCTTTGGTCACCCATATAGTGACGTCGTCCGCGTATAAAGCATGCTGAAGACTTGGAATGGTGGCCAGTAGAGGCGGTAATTTAGCCATGGCAATGTTGAAAAGCGTCGGAGACAACACCGATCCTTGTGGCGTGTGTTTACCCACGAGCTTGATGATGTCACTGCGAAGAGAGCCTAATCCTATGGTTGCCATTCTGTTTGTTAGGAATGCTTTCGCATAGTCGTGAACTTGTCGTTCGCAATGTGTCGACTCGAGATTCTCCAGTATTAGGTCATGCGAGACGTCGTCAAATGCACCACGGATGTCCAAGGCTAGCAGAGCTCCAGTTTGTGCAGAACTGAGGCTGTTCATTATTTCTTCTTTTAGTTGGAGAAGTATGTCTTGCGTGGATAGATGGGCATGGTACCCAAACAGTGTGCCTGGAAAAAATCTCTGCGCCTCAAAGTATGGCTGCAGTCTGGAGGACGACGTGCTCCGTTAATTTACCTAGGCAAAACGTCAACGAGATGGGTCGCAGGTTTCCAAGTTCTAGGGGTTTGCCGGACTTCGAAATCAATGTTATTTCGGCATGTCTCCAATCATGGGGTAACGTTCCGGATTTCCAGTGAGTGTTGTAAAAATTTGTGAGCTGTTCTACATCTTCATCGTCGAGGCTTCGAATGAGGGAGGATTGTATGTTGTCTTTCCCTGGTGCTGTGTTGTGCTTAATATTCAGAAGGACAGCTCGAACTGCGTGCACAGTGATATCAGCATTCAGTTGCATTGACTCTGTATACGGGTTGTTTTGATATTTTGGCTGAGGGCTTGCAGCGATGTACTTTTCTTGAAGCGTCTGTAAGATTCTGCTGTCGTCCCCATACTGCTTGTGAAGGAGTGTTTGGATGGTACTGCTCATGTAGGACATGGCACTTTTCAGGTCAACAAGGGCTCTCAGTATGGCCCATGTGTGCGCAGTGTTTAGCGTCCCATTAAGCGGCTTACAGAAGTTGTGCCAATTGTTCCTCGTGAGCTCTGTCGCATATTGTTTGGCTTGCAACGGGAGTTTAGCTATGCGAAGTCTAAGCTTGAGACTGTGTGTCTGCCTACGCCAGCGTTTTATGAGGCTTCTGCGTGCTTCCCACAGGTGTAGAAAGTGCCTGTCTACGTCTGGAATTGAGGTTGTAGTGCTTATCCGCTTGGTTGCTTTATCCAGGTCAGCTTGCAGGCACTGTAGCCCTTTACTTAAAGGTTAAAGGTGTCCCAGTAATGTCAGTCTCAGCACGCTGTTTTCTAAATGAATCACAATCAGTGAGACGGCACTTCCACTCTGGATCACGGGGGTCGGAAATGTGCAGTGTAGTGGAAATGATGCAAAGATCACTACCTAATGTTTCGTGCAGATTTGACCAGTTATAATTGCTTACTCCCCTTAGAAAGGTTAGGTCAGGGCACGTATCTCTGGTTGCGCTGGTTCCTATTCTGGTTGGCTCTTGCAAATTTGTGAGCAGTGTAAATCTGTGGGTGCAGATAAGGCGTTCTAGCTTGGTACCTTTACGTGTGGCCGATAGGTAACCCCATGACGTACGTGTGTGGGGCATTAAAATCACCAACCACTACAACTTGTTCCCCTAGCTCGCACGTTTCCGCTATAAGGTACCCAAAGTCATGCTCCCTAGATTTAGAGGAGCTGTTGATGTTCAGTGTAAACAAGCTCTGCTGTATGCGTTTTCTCAATCTGAAAAATAATTTCAACAAGCACATGTGAAACTGATGACGAAAGTGTGTGTTCTATAGCTGTGAAGTGTTTGGATACAAGTATTGTGACAAGTGACAGTGTTTGGTGATTTGTGTATGTATGGAAGCCAGAGAGGGTAGGTGTGCAGTGCATCTCCTGCAGAGCAACAATATCTAGAGGGTGCGCAAAAGTGGTAGTGTACTGTTGCAGGGAGCTCCTCCTTCGTTGAAACCCCCTGCAGTTCCACTGCCATATGATGAAGACAGGACTAGGGGAGCCCATCTTGCTCTTTGTGGTCTGTGTCTTGAGATAAGAGTGACGGGCGGATGTAAGAATGAAGTCTCTATACTTTTGGTGTTTGAAGCTTGTGGGAATGAAGTCTTCGGGCCCTGTACTAAATGATGCAAAGCTTTCTTGTGTGTGCTGCATTAGCTCTGTTACAAGTGCGTGGGTATGGTCCTTTAACATATCTGTAAGTTCTGCACCGAAATCATTAATTGCCTTAGTGATCATGCTGGTCACTTTAGCCTTAAGCGAGTCCATCAGTGTTGTGAGATCCTCTTGCAGTTCCTGCTTAGTGCAGCTATGTGCGTTAGATGTGAGAGGTATGTTGTGGTGGGTGTGTGATGAGAGTAAATAAGAGGAATGAGTTAAAGAAGATTTCAGGCTGGGAGGCCTCACTGCCCAACACACCTTAGCCGGAGGCGTCTGTCCAGCTGGCACTGGCTTCTTGGCTGGAGGTGATTCTGGCCTCTCCACACTTGCGGCTCTGTTCTTTTGGGTGATCAGTCCTAGTGGGGTGGTGGTGCTGGTTTTGGATGCAGTTCCTGGTGTGTTGTTTGAGGATTCCAAGGGCCTTTCCTGAAACTTCCCCCTGCTTTTGGATTGGCTGGGCCTCGTTCTTGACTTGGGCCGGTGTCTCTTGGGTTGTGATGTAGGTGGTGGAACTAACGTGTTCGCCTCCAGTGCCTTCTTGACGTATTGCTTGTTTGGAGGTTTTTGTTCCCTCGCAGGACATTTGGGGTGCATAGCTGGGTGGTCACCCTTGCAGAGGAAGCATCGAGTTGTACAGCTGTGCTCTGGCACTGGTGTCTCAACTTTACACGCTTGGCATCGGCGTTTCGTAGGAGTTGGGCATACTTCTGCCCGAAGTCCAAATGCAAGGCAGATTGTGGAAACTTGTTTGCGAGGTCGGTGAATGTAGCATCTGTATATTCCGCACGGTCGTGGTATACATAACGACGAACTTGAAGGTTTGCAAAAGTTATCAACGTCGTGTTTGTGGATCCCATCATCCAGGCATGCAGGACTTCTGCGTCGGGTGCGTAGATGTTGTCATGGAGTTTGATAGGTGAAGTATTCTTCTCGGGATTGATGATGACACCCTTGCAAGAATTGTCTGGAGCGGCTACATAGGCTTGCATTTCATATCTCTGCTTGCAACTTTGTAGCAAGAGTTTTGTCTGGTGTGCTCGCAATCGCTAAGTTGCATTCCACTTGTATGCGAAAAAGGAGTTTGTTGACTGTTTCTCCCGGAAGCCCAAAAGCCATGAAAATGGTGCATGCCACCACGTGATGTGCCCATTCACTCAGGCGAAGGCCTCCTCGTGATCAAAAGATCATCTCAAAGTCATCCACAGGTGGGGGTGGTGGCCTTGGGGTCACATGGTTTTTGGCAGGCAAGGGCTCGGCTGCAGGATTGATTGTGGTCTTTGGCTTCCGTCGGCGGATAACAGTGAACCAAGAAGCATCGTCCGGGTCCACTGGATATTCCTAAGGGTCTGCAGCATCCATTGCTGCTGAGTCGATGGTAGAAACCGGAGAACCCATGCCAATGCTGTGGAAATCAAGCACACACCCAATGTCAATATTCAGTGCAGTAAAAGATGTGTATGCAAGGTGAAGTTATTTTGGAAGCTGAAGATAGCTGCATTGCATCCTAGCAGGCTCAAGCCCTGTGGCTCTCAGTGTACTGCAACCAAAGGGAGGACATCTTCAGCTGCATCTCAAACAGGGAATGTTCCCGGAGACCTGCTACGAGAAAATCTGGAAGATGAGCTTGCTGACTAGCTCTAGATACTCAGTGCAGATCAAGTTGTCAAGGAAAGAGCCCTGGTATGCACACACAATCAAAGCCTATCCAGAGAGAGTTTTGAAACCAAGAAAAAAAAGAAACTGCTAGCAGAAATAATTTTGCATTCTTGTAAGGCATGCTGTACGTGTCTCATTCTTCGGTCAACATTTTATTCAAGTGAAAAAGGTGATTTTTTTCGCACAGTACCACAGACTTGGTGCACAATGTGGAGGTGGTTTGAAATAGCACGGGATATTCAAGATTTTCAGGGATAAGTGGGTTCCAGACAACAGATTCTATTTCTGCCATAGATCAAAACGAATGTGAAAGTGCTCTCGCCCATGAAGATGCAGTGGCATGGGAACATCGGCACGTAGATTCAGAGGCGGCGAGGGCTTGCGCAGCGGCAGGGAAGCGGCAGCTCTGGCAAGCCGACCTGTAGTTGAGAGCTCGCAAAGCTGCAGCGAGATAGCTGAGCTGGCAAGCCGACTCAGAGCTGAGGGCTCGCGAAACTGCAGCGAGATGGCAGCAAGAGTGCGTAGAGTGGCTGCAAAACACCTGAAGTGGTCACTACCTGAGGTTGGTGCTGCCGATGTGCGGTTCAAGCAGTGAGTTCTATGACCAAAGCTCGGGCACAGCAGCAAGGTTTGTGACAGCTTGTGGTTTGACAATAATCTGACAAAGATTGCAAGCATCAAGAACAAACAGTCCCGTGCCAACACCATTGCTGTGCTGCAGTGAGAGTTTACCGGCGATGACAATCAAAGTGAATACATACTTGGTTTGCTAAACGTGTAAAACCAAGTTCGCTCCTCAATACCATGTACAACCAATAAAACAGCATTGCACAGTTGAATCTCGATGGTACGATTATAATTATATGAGTTTCCTGATGATACAAATTTTTTTCTCTAAGTCATCATCATCTCTTTATTTCAAGTTCTTACTAGTACATGAAAATACACAACACTGAGTAGACCCATGGCCACTGGCTAGTAAGGGGTCTAATAAAATACGCATTTAGGGTGGCGATCTGACTCCGCCAGCACAAACACATCGTTTTTGCCACTTTTCCAGCTGATGCGGCGGCTGTTTACGTTGTTTTATAAAGTTGGTACTTATACATTATTGAAAAGCTTGATTTATGTACATTTTAAATATTTCTATTGAAATGAAGTCAATCGTTACTGTTTGGAAATGACAAGGCAAGAATAAGTGCTAGTTAAGCGATTCGGGCTGACTGTGCCTCAGTTGTGACCATTTTGTGAAGAAGCTGCTACAGTTACAGCACTGTTTATTTCACAGCACATTTATAACATATTTATCTATTTCCTCAACATAGCAAGTTCATGTAAAATTTCTACTTTATTGTTGGTCATCCTTTGAAAACAGCCAGATTTAGTAACTTCAACTGTAGGCTATCTGCTAACTACTTGTCTGAGGAGGTTAATTTTTGGGAAGTATACAGAAAATAACATTCTCTATTGGAATGTTTAATTTCATCCGCTTACGTGCTTTGGTTCTTTAATTATAGTGATCCAAGTTGGGCATTGTTCTCGATACATGAACCTACCTCTGCCCATTTTTGTGGAACGCTACTGAATTTCTGTGGCTGATTTTGCACACAGACGAACTAGAGTGCCCGATCTAGTTCCTCAACGCAGCATTTTTCAATTAAGCTAGCAGAAATGCAAAACGGAGCTCTTGAATTGTCTCAATCAATTATGCCCTAAATGCCAACATAACTGCATTAATCAGCAAACTGCATTGGAATCTCAGTGCTAATAGCTTACTACACAATAATTCTCATCTTCTAATATAGTTATGCACACTGATCACACACAAAAACTACATGACTACTGAGAAATTTTGAATTATTGTTGTCACTACAACGAAAATATTCTTCTGGCACCATCTAGACGAACAAAGCGAAAGCCGTGAATTAAAGAACTCTTCATCTCTCCAAGGTGGTGTGTGAAAACATTTTACATCAGAGGATAAAGTCCTTTCTCTCTTGAAATTATGCACCCCCTTATGTCGCCACCACACTAGACCCCACCACCCGCTTTTTGAACCCGTCTTTTCTTCTTGCCTCCTTCAGCAGGAGAGCATGAAGGCAGGTGTGCCATTCTCTGAAAGGTTCGAGTCAGGGTCGTCAGGTGAAAAGGAAAATTGTATCCTTGGAATGTCTCTTGTGTGTGTGTGTGCACATTTGTTTCCAGGCTCACTGGGGCTATACCTTGAATAAACGAAGGGTGAGCAACAACAGACAAAAGAAAGCAGAAATGCCGACATTGCGTGTGTGATACAAGTGAAGTGAGTCGACGTGTGTGGGTGAAGTATCTCTGGAATGTCACCTTGGTTTTTGCTTTTTCCGCAAAAAGTGCTCTTTTCAAGAAGTGTGGTTGGCTCAGCCTGTTGGTATAAATCCATATAATAAAGAGCATAAATGCAAGACGAGGCACACAGGAAGCAATTAAGCAAAAACTGTTTTGTATTTGCTCAGTGTTTCTCTCTGTCATTGCTATGAACTAAACACCTCAACAAAATAAACACAACCTCCGCATCAATCAAATGTGGGCCAGTTGTGCTACGGCACGGCAGGAGTGCATCTCGCTAGAGTAATTCTCACGGTCAACAGCATTAGGATGCAAAATAAAATTTGGCAGGATACGCCTACTCCAACCAACCGTGTGTCATATACCTTAGAAGATCATGCGTTGCACTCTATGCTCGAGGAGGTGGGTTTGATTTCCACATGCGGTAGGTGCACTGCCAAAACAGTGGAACGCAGGATCACCAGTGTGTATATTTTCGAGCACTCGCAAGTGTTCTGGAGTACCCCGGCGTTCCCCAAGCTCACTCGAAGAGGACGCGGGTGCTTGTCAACTCTTCACTTGAAGTCTTCTGTGCGTATTCGTCACTGGTTTAAAAAAACCACAGTATTGAATAGCATTTATTGCGTTGACGGCTGCAGAAACAAAGGACAGGTTCTTGCAAATTTCAGCCAGTAATAACAAAACGAAATAGCACGAATTTCTGCTGACTGCAGGGCATGGTGTAAGAAAGATACCTTGCTGCGGGAAAATCAAGGTGGCGCTAGGATTCTTTTTTTCTTTTTTTTTTTGCGGCGAGCGTTCTCGACAGGTGAGTTCCTTCATGACGACAGGGAGCAGAACTTATGCGCCGTGTTTTGACTATGTTTCCTGATGCGGGGAGGGGTGGTGAAAGGGCAAAGTAGGACAGGCAAACATACGCTATCGTAGACAAGAACCACGCACGAATATATACAATGCTCCTTGCCCAAGACTCCAAATCAAGGCAACCGCAGTGATGAAGCCAATTTTTATTTCCTATGCTGCTCAATCTAAGGATCTCTACCCAGGCATGCAACTGGTTGGTTTCCTTTCGTACACATCTCCCATTAAAGACGCCATTACCATTACCATGCATACACACTCGCTTCTACCACACGCACTTTATGACAGCTGTTCTAGGTCACGGCCTAAGAACTGCGAATGTGTTTTGTGAAACACATGACGTGTTTCTCCAATTAACTGCTCTTGTTTTGAGCGATTGAACTTCGGGGCATGCAACGCGGTTTTTTGAAACCCAGTATATACACTTTGCAAGCTTCACACGTAAATTGTGCACCAGTTCACTCGAATCACAATAAAAGTTCATGTAGAAAGCCTCAGTGGTAAGCATTGACCATGTCTGGTCACACTGTGGCATCTGCGGGCACCCTCATGTGGATTTTCTCAATGTTTTAGATCTCTTCTGGCACTCGGATTTCCATGTTTCCACCCTAATTAATGAGCCTCCCAAGTTTCTTTTTTTATTCAGTAAACTATTTCAAGCAATGTTTTGCCAATGGCAGGTAGCATGGTATGCATGATACGCTTGGTGTGCTGGTTCTTTTGCTGCTGTATATATACACTGTGTGCAGCCAAGATTGGTGATTATGGAGCAATTCTTGCTTTAGCGAGAATTCGCGTTCATAAGGACTGCGGTGCTGAGCAGAAAAGCCGAAGCATCACATTGTTTCATAGAACACACTTTTGCTGTCGGAACACAGTGACATTCAATTGGTAACCTTCGACTGGGAATCTTTTGATGCGCTAGGAAAGGTGAGCGCTACAGCTGCGTTCTGCCATATTGATGTAAACGAAGTGCATGCGCCACACTGTTTTCTATGGGGACACAGTATAATTGCATTGATGAGGAAGACAAGTGCTTCCAGAAAGTTTGTAGCCAGAGCAATCTTTTCCTGGTAAGAGAAGGGGAGCATAGTTTTCCATGGCCTACAAGTCAAATGACTTATGAAAATACCTTGCAATTAGTCCATAATTATAGCATTTTATTTACAAGATATTGGCCTCGATTCTTTCTCGTGAAAAATAAATTTTAAGTTGATAGATCGCTTGTTTGAGGGTGTGTTGTAGGTTAAAGGGTGGTAGAATTTCCCTAATAGGAGAAAAATAAATCCAGTTTGATAAGATGTCCGCTGCCTAGCTCAATCAGACTACGACTGAATAGTGGCCATCAGTAAATGAGGTAGAAGAAGAGGTCAGTGACAGAGGGGATCATTTACACATGTGCACGGAAGGATGTAACGTCGCATAGTTCGCTTGTGATGTAACATTTGCGACAGAGCTTGTCACTGAGCTTTGCATTCTGGCACTGTTTGTTGTATAGAGTAGCTGGCCAGGCAGCCTATGTGGGTGCTTTGCTGCACAAAAAGCAGTGTACCACAGAGGACTGGGACAAGTGAGCGATTCTTTTTAGAGAAGTAGGGAGAGAGGGTCGTCATTGAAAGGGTGAAAAAAGAAACACTCAATGCTTCGTTTCACTGAATCACGACATTTTCGGCGCCCCGTTCTCAACCAGTTTGGCACGTCGGCAATCGTCACAAGTTCGGGTCGCACAAGGGAGGTGGGGCAGTCTCCTCCTCCCCTCTTGCATCTTTCCTTCGCTCCGTTTTCTTTTCAGCCTCTTTTTTCATGTGTGTACCCATTGAGGTGTCTTTTTCGAGAGACAGTCATTGTCAGTGGTGTGGTAGAGAGTGGTAGGAATGAGTGGCTGCCAACTTCAAGAACTGTACACAGATGGATAAAAAGGAAAAGGTGATTACGTTATGATGACTGCTGTCTGGCTCAAGAATATCTTTCTTATTTATTCAGTCAATACTGCCGACTTCTATCTGAAGTCACAGGCAGGACAATATCACAACAGAACGGTAAGCATCATTCAATAAGCCAGGATTAAGTGACAGTGGGAGTTTATTTACACATGCACACTGACGAATGTCTCATGGTTCGATTGTGATGTGATTTTGGTGAAAGAGTTTGTCAGCTAGACGCGCATTCCGGCACTGAGTGTCATGGAGAGCAGCTGGCCAGTGAGGCAGGACTGGTCGGCAGCCTAATAACCAAAAGTAAACTTAAGCGGTTGGCAGCGCTATCGTTCCTCCTGTGAAACGCACCATGCCTCAGGGAACGTGAACAAGTGAGCAGGGATTTTAGAAGGAGAGAGAGGGGTGTTATTGAAGAGAAAACTAAGAAAATCCCCTGATGAAGGTCTCATTTCTCTGAACAGTGACAGTAACCTTGCTTCATTTTAATACAGGGTAGGCACACAAGCAACAAGTTCGGGAGTTTGACCCCTAAAGCATTGTCCTTCTATTGGTGTCGTTTTCGGCACTACTGGCAAGATGGCTACAAAGGAACCGCCACCTTAAAAAACAGTTGTTCCAACAAAGCAGAAAAAAAAAGTACACTTCTAACAAGAAAAAAAATTAAGGAAAACATAAAAACAAATCGTATTTTGAATAGGGCAATAGCAATCTCACGCAACATAGTGCAACATGCATGCAATATATTATTTGCCTACTGTACATCAAATATAAATTCATAGAGATACATAAAAAATGTCAAGTGCGATATACAATCAATATGTCTTGAAGCAGAGATTGCAGCAAAAGTATAAGTGTTCATTTTTTCTGACGAAAGTACTTTTTTAGGGCACAGGAAAATCTTTTGCCTTATTTTATTTGGTACGGTATATCATTTCACATCTTGACACCTTCAAACTGTAATAATTGTTTTTCATAAGCATTTTCAGTAGGTGGAAGCTTGAAATTGTGTAGTATGGCACATCTTGTAAGGCAGGAGAAAGATGAAAATATCGATGTACGAAAGGGCAGGTTGTAATGAATGATGTTATGGACGGTATGTGCAATTTTTTGATTTTGTAAATGATTTAATGGTAGTATTTCCATTTTATGAAACGATGGGTTGCCGTGGTCATCATATCTGTCATTGTTTATAATTCGAAGTGGTCGGTCTTGATGAATGCATATGGGTTCCAGATATGTTTTAAAAGTCCATCCCTACGAGTCTATGCAATATAATACGTGACATGAAAAAAACTGAAATGGAGCATTCTAAAAGTATTACTTTGAAAATAATTTCTAGCAGGTTATAGTGTACTGCATCCAGATTTCAGTTTAGTGTATACAGACGTAACATGGTTTTGCCAGCTTAACTGTATCAAAAATTGCTTCCAGATATTTAAAATATTTTTGTCTTCTCTAGTATGCATTCATTTATTGTAATGCACATGGGCTCATAACTTAATATCTGTAACATAAGTGGAAAATAGTATGTTTAGTTTTTTAGCATTAAGTGTTAATTTGTTCACCGAAAACCATTGACAAATATTTTTTGGTTCAGCATTAATTTTATGCTCTAGGTCCCCGATATTTTCAGCAGTAACTATAACAGCTGTATCATCAGCTTACATTAGCATTTCTGATGATGTTAGTATGTTTGGTAGATCATTTACCTACAATGAAAACAGCAATGGTCCGAGAATAGACCCTTGCGGTACCCATCAGTTTGTATTTAACAAGAAAAAGGCAAGATCACGCATGATGACCATTCGTTGCCAAAGTACGGCTGACTGTGTGAGTTGGTGCATGATAAAATGATATTGCTTTAACGCAGCTTAGTTTGAGCGTGAAGGAAAGATACTATGCAGTCAAGAAAAGAAAAAAACAGACCACAGTATGAGCGCAAATTTTCAACTTTTGTTTATTGTGTACCCTTACAACACATTATATAGCTCATTCCATGTGATGCCACACACGACAAAACCGTACCCTTGTGGCACAGCACACTATCAAAGAAACCTAGTTGTGATCCAATTTCAAGTGAACAATTCTATACAATGACAATTCAACGGGCCGATTTCCTTCCTACCGTCAAAACCCTTACATCGTGTTGCTCATCGCCGCTTTAGTTTACAAAGCTCATTCACTGGGCTTCTGTGTCCGCCGAAAAATTTTTCCTTGTGAAGTGGGCACGCTCTTTTGTGGCTTTGTCCCTTCTGCGGAGCACATGGCAAGGGTATGCAAGATCCTGAAATCGGAGCTTCACAGACAGGCAAGACTATATCGGCAACTTCTCTTCACGCGGTGACGCATAGAAATGAATCCCTCATCGTTGCACATAAACCTGTGCATGTTTTCACGCCTGATCGCCCAGAAGAGAGAAGTTGAGTGGCAGGTCTGCTTGAGACAGCTCAGAAGCCGTCTCCCTAAGAAAGTTCCCGAACGCCGCAACCGTGTGCACGTGATGGAGCAGGCTAACCTTCCAAGCTACATTCATGACGCCCTGTCATTGGGTCCCAAGTTCGCTGTGGAAACTAAGAGAAGACCCGAAGAACTGTTGACTTTCATGAGGCAACATGAAAGTCAACAGTTCTTCTCGGTTAAGCACGTTGCTGACTACCTGACGGACAATTCTCTATGTGTGCTACCAGCTGATAAGGAAGGTGGCTTCTGTGTGCTCCCTACGAGGTGTTTTGTGAAAAGGCAGCAGTGCCATTGCCAAAGTCTTCAAACGGTGCGATGACGTGTCACTAAGCAAGGTAAAGTCCTTAGCTATTAAGCTATGCAAGAACTTCAACCTTGTTTGATAATGACAGAAGTCATTATCAAACAGTAAAAAGAACCACCTGTTGGTTCAATTCAGCACAAAAACCCATAAAGTTGACGTTCCCTAAGGGTTATTGTGTCAGAATATGACTCCTGGCACAAGCCAGTAGCACTGTTTTTACAAGCCAAGCTTAAGTGTTCGTCCATAAAAGACCCCTTCTTGATAAAGAACTCGGATGAAATAATCAATTTTTTAGAAACTAACACTGACAAAGGTTACCAAGCATTTTTTATTGACATCAAAGATCTTTTTTACTTGATTCCTCATAAAGACCTGCTCGAAATAGTGGAACAGTCCATTGATGAATATGGGGCCATGAGGTTCCAGAATGACGCCTTGATATTTAGTAGTGATTATTTAGAGCTTTTACATTTTCATCTCGTGTCAACTTTTATCAATCGAGACGATGCTGTTTATCTACAGAAAATGGGGGTCACCGAAAAAAGTAATCACCGAAAAGAGATGAACACGACTGAAAAAAACAAGACCTCCAAAGAAAAACCCGAAGCGTCACGGCTGTCATTGCCTCTTTCGAAACAAAACAAGTGCTAAAAAAGAAAATTCTTCGCGTTTCGTGTTCTGCTCTCTCGCTGTCTCAGGTTTTTTGCGCCCATGCTTCCTGCTCCGCAACTCCCACTCTGCCTCGCTGACCTTGCCCTCCTGTGTTGCCCTCACCTCTGCGCTCGCTTGTAAACCTGCAGCGTCGGCGTTTTAACAAAAAGAAAGAAAGTCGCCCTTTAGTTTTTTTTTCTTCACATAGTTACGCGTCTTCTGAGAAGCAAGGCGTCTGTTCGCTTTGTCGTCTGCTTGCGTACCACTCCAGTGGTCGTGACGGATTTCAGAACATAAGTTCGTAGTACTGAGGTGTTAATATAACGTTGAACTAAATTAACACTCATTAATCTGAAAAGTTCGGTATTCTGAAGTATGTAGTAGTGAAATAAATTTACATTAAAACTATTAGCAGTCGGTGCGGGATTTTTAAAAGTTTGTTAATCTGAAAGTTCGTTAATGTGAGGTTCGTCCTACCGAGATTTTACTGTATAAGGTTCCTGCCTGCAAACACGTCAAGCCGTCTACAGCTGCTCGATGCAGGAATAATTTGAAATGTCAGACCCCATTTTAAAAGATTGCTTGTGTGGAAGCTTCTGGCGGAAATCGAGCACAGAGATGAGAACTTGTAGATTAGTCTGCTCGACTCGCTACATATCCTTGCCATGTCCTGGGACAACGTGACTCGGGACACGATCCTGAACTGTTTTCGCAAGTGGGGATTTTTTTGGAACAAGATGCAGCTTTGATGATAGATAACGAAGAGCCTCACTTTGATTTGCACATCGAGAGTTAACAAAACTCCAAAACTGAAACTTAGGTGCGAGATTTTGTCACCACGGACGATAATGTTGGGACCTGTGGGCTGCGATCTATCAAAAAATTTGTCGACGAGGCAAAGGTGACGGAGTCTGACAGTGATGGTGAAGACGCTGACATGTGTGACCTCCTGCTGTTGAGGTCGGAAAACAATCACGTTCCCAATGTTCTGCACCACACTGTAAGCGCCGGTAACATGAGTGAAAAAACCGTGGCAAGATTTTATTACATTCAGGCAGCTTTCTTGAGGAAGGTGAAGGCAGAAAAGTGCAAAAGAACATTATGGGCTTTTTCAGCAAGAAGTAGGTGATCACGATAAAGTTCTTGTTCATCTTCATGATCAGCTGTATCTTATTTTGGTTCATAGGAATTCGAGATGATACGAATATTTTG
Organism: Rhipicephalus microplus; assembly: GCF_043290135.1. Lineage (NCBI taxonomy): Eukaryota > Metazoa > Arthropoda > Arachnida > Ixodida > Ixodidae > Rhipicephalus > Rhipicephalus microplus. Next base: position 45,129,937 of record NC_134700.1, read on the forward strand.
CGTGTTCTCTACAAATTCGTATCATCGATATTCTACTACATATACTGTACACATGTTGTCACTCATTTGAATGCTTGAGTAGGCAATGTTCAGGAAATTCACGGTTACCCAAATGATCCCTCTGCACTTTGCCCACTCATCATCATTCACATTGTGGACATGCAGAGACTTTTTTTATGCAGTAACTTTTGGGGGTCTTCGTGGGAGCAAATCAGTGCATGTAAAATGCGGTTTTTCACAAGAATGTGGGATCTGTGACCTCCAAGGGCCTATTTGTGGGTACCCGGTCACAGATTCGGGTCATCTCGGGCAATGAACACCGTCAATACTTGAAAAATGGCACCCCACATTAAAAAAACAAAAACAAATGGCAGTCTGAAAAATATACAGATATACAAAACCAATATATGCAATCTCACTGAAACTTTACACAAACTGAATTAGCGACACAACCGTCCTAATTAAATCAGAAAACTCTAGCCTTAGTTCAACTGGTGCTACACGCCGACCTATTGATGCGGCTGACTTGGCTTATTACCGAACTCCATTCTGTCGGCATACCTGTTCGATCATCTGTTGTAGCGCCTGATGTTGCTAAAGATCTCGATGTCGTCTCTGCAGCTCTGTGCATCAGTCATTGCCTGCGCAGGCAGGCTGTCGTCGCTGACGCAAGTAGATACTTGGCCCTTTTTGATCCCAACGCCATCATTGGCTCCTTTATCTGATGTGGTGTTCTGTCGCTGATGTAGCACTCCGGGCGTTGCCTTGGGTGGCTCACTTTCGAAGGAGGCTTGTGACTAGAACACTTGTACTTGCTGGCTGCGCTTGCTGCATCTTCTAGAAGCCTTTGCTCGAATGCTGTTGAGTTCGCCACCCAAACCTTGGTGCACCCGTGCCATCTGCTGCAGACCCAAATACCCATCGCTCCAGAAAATGCCAGTGGCTCCGATCTTCCTAGAGCTTTCTAAAATCTTCCACGCTTGTACTACTTTGAATGCTCGTTGCTGTCATTGTTTTCGAACCTCCTGGCTATTGTCATGGCATTTCTGTGCATTCACTGGTCTTCCATGTATCATGCCACCATCACAATCTGTAACTCTTAGAAGGTTTGCTTACAGTTCACCGGGTTTTCCGATATGCCAAACGAACAATGACAAAACATAACAAAATGACAAATGACAACAACTAGAACAAAAGTCAAAGCACCACGTAGCATACAATGCAACATAAAATGATAGGAATAACATATACAAGATCTGAGGGTGGCAGCTTGATTGAGACAACGATAAGGAGTGTCAGATACATCAAGAAAAAAAGGTAGATCTGGGCTGTCCACTTAGTGCATAACTAGACAACAGAATGGCTATTAAGCTATGTGAAATGCAGTCAAGGAAGGCAGAAAGTAGGATGAAAGAATAAAATTAAAATGTCCCTGACAGGATATGGTAAAATCGAGCTTATTTGGAGAGGCCTGTATCCAGCAGAGAACCAAAACAGGCCGAGGGTGATGGTGATGACTCTTAAAATGAATTTAAGTCAAAAGCCATCAGCTGTAGTTGTTTTACTGGCTCTCTATATCATGTGAATCCCATACCATTATGTGACCCATGCAAAAGAGTTGCATGCATGGTCGTGTGACTTTAGGAGGAGTCACACTAACATCACATTTTTCTTTGAACGTTTCTACTCGTACAAACACCACCATGATAAAGAGCCACAGGGCACATGGGTGGTCGTGTGAATTCTTGTACTCCACGGCAATTTTTCAGTCAAGGCCATGTTCACACAAGGTAAATAAAACCGTGATGACGATATTTAGAGGAATATTAGCTGCATTTTCATTTGCCAACATTTGATTTTTTGTGTGTTCAACTTACTTCAGGCTGAACTCTGATAATATGGGCACTTCCTGTGTGTTGCGCAGAGGTGCACAGCTGCCGAGGCGCCTGCCCTGGTGTCCTCGCCACCCATTGGCCTCACCAGCAGCACGCCTGTTGGCAGTGCACTGGTCAGCTGCCCTCCGCGACTGAGCATTGCACCAGCCAGCAGTCTGCCTGTCTCCAGTGCAGCAGCAGTGGATGTGCCTGCCAGCAGCAGTGGCCCAAAACCAGAAGGTAATCCTTTTGTGTAATGTACCAGCGCAATGGAGGAGATGCTTTGAGTGGTGTGTTTGAGAGGTTGGTACGTCTGCAGGAACCATCAGCCACACTTCGGCCAACATGGTGGATGGTATCGACCTGGAGGAGATCAAGCACTTTGCCAAAGCGTTCAAGCTGCGCCGTCTTAGTCTGGGCCTCACCCAGACACAAGTCGGCCTGGCCCTGACTTCCTCTGAGGGACCCTCCTACAGCCAGAGCGCAATTTGCAGGTGAGTGTGGGTACAATCACCAACCGCTCGCATCAGGGCAGCTAGTGGTGGCAGGATAACTCATTTAGAATGACAGAAGGTTCAGCTACCATGAATGGATGGATGCTATGAGCGTCCCTTTCATAACGGGGCAGTGACATGTGTGCCATCAGGCTTGCAAAAAAAAAAAGAAATGAAAACTTTTTTTTATGTTGACCCAATGCTTATCTACTTCATTTAAATTGATCCTAATATAACAAAAATAATTTAAATTTATATTTTGTCTCTCTGCCTTTTCAGGCAGAATGACCTCATTTTGTCACTCTTTCTGTCCTTTATCTCTGCTTTTCTGACACCAATACACTAACTGTCTCTTACTTGCTTCTATCGCGGACGTATTTAGCTTGTTGTGTTTGCTCCTGAAACTCAAAGCCTCATGTAGGCTTGTACCCACACGTACACCTGGGTGAATATCGCCGCATCTAATGAGAACACGTTTCATTGTTTTCCTAACTCCCCCACAGCATGTACATTGTTCTTTTTTATTGAGTCTCGCTTTATGACTACGTGTTCTAAGGCAAACCGACCTCGTTTCAAACAGTAGAGTGCTTCCCCTTGAATTATGATTATATCTCTTCCTCCTTATTTCGTTTTGCCCTTTCGGTAGTTACTGAGAGCTGGCTTCTTTTCAATCGCTGTCATCCAATAAATAAGTGGCGTAGCCAAGGGGTTGGGGGGGTTCAAACCCTCCCCCCGAAATTTTTCGTCCACCCCCCCCCCCCCCACCACCACCACTTACTCAACTTATTTTATTTTTCCTCGCTTCACGCTGACATGATTTTGAAACTAAGCGCTGCTACTATCACAATATCACTGCTGGGCACTTTGACAATTAATAATGTCTGCATACGAAAAAACATGTCGCGGCGTTTCTCAAGGCTTAACACTCTGTGAGATTTTGGGCAGGAATCTCGGCCGCGAGTGTTTTAAGTTGGCTCGACGACAGGATTAATGCTCAAGCGGTTCTCATACTTGTACCCTTCTGAACAGATCTCGCCAGAGTCAATCAGTGCGATAATTTTCAATAGGGAGAGGTTCATTTTAATGAAAATAGCCAAACACACTGCAGTTCCAAGGTCTGATAGGCCAGGTTTAAGCATATTATAGTGTGACTTCGTTCAAGTGCTAAGACATACTCAGGCCAAAGAATAACATTGCTATTGCACTTTCGAAGATCTAAACGCACGCACATGCGTGCAACAGAATATTCGGTTTATACACCAAACTTGGCTTGTATGCGAGTGTTCAATATATACCTTTATTATGCCTAAACATCTAAGACACTCAGAAGTGTTGTCTAGTGACGAAGGTGCAACACAGGCAAACGTGCAGGCTAATCACAGCCTTAGAAAGGCGGCACCTTTTTCGTCGCACCGCTATTGCTTTCGCCTAACCCATCGAAGACGTTGCTGAATGTTTTTCCGCCAAATCTATGAACAGCGGGCTACAATCGACAACGACAGGCATTTCTACGACTCTTGCAAAAGTAGACATCAATTTGAGCTTCACGCAGCAAGAACGGCCGCGGTGCAGGAACTGTTGCTTGAATTTGAAGAGTGTTTCGCTTCGTCCTCGAGAGTGCGTCAAACGCCCCCTAATGAAACACAGGATTATTACGCATACCGATGTCTCGCCTATAAAGCAACAACCCTACTGAGTTTCGGCCAAATAATGTGATGCGATCAATGCTCAAATCAAGGAAATGCTTCAAGGTGATGTTATACAGCCGTCCAATAGTCCGTGATCATCGCCAGTAGTTCCTGGGAAGAAAGAAGACGGAACGCTGCATTTCTGCGTGGACTACAGAAAGCTGAACAACGTGACTAAAAAAGACGTGTATTCTCTGCCATGCATCGATGATTCAGTAGACAGACTACGGCGAGCAAGGTATTTTTCATCCATAGACTTGAAAAGCGGATACTGGCAGATTGAGATTGATGAAAGAGACCGAGAAAAAAACTGCTTTTGTTACACCAGATGGCCTGTATGAATTCAAGGTGCTCCCCTTCGGCCTGTGTTCTGCACCAGCTACATTCCGAAGAATGATGGACACTGTTCTTACCGGTCTGAAATGTAATGCCTAGTTCACACTGAGAGATCCGCTTTTTACAGCGACCGAAATTCTCCTGCCGCCGAAACGCAGCGTTGTTCGCACTGGACGCACCCCGCGCCGCCGAATATGCCATCTACTATGGGGCGAACGCGGGATGGATGTGCTGTCACCCGGTTGTTGTCGCGGCTCGCAAACGCTACTACGATATCCGGTGGTGTATACTTCGACGATTCTCGTACGCAAGAAGCAAGAAAAGACAGTACTGCTTACTTTGCTGGCAAGTGGCTGTCTTGTAATGCACGAAGAGCAGAAAAACCACCGACGCCAGCGGCGTGGGTGGGTTCGTTTTGCTCTGCAAGACCACAACAAGCTCGGTCACGCCAACAGCAAGCTCGGTCACCTCTTTCACGAAGTAGGGACGCGAAGTAGGCACAGAGTAGGTTAAACTCCCGTTGGTTTCAACATTCAGTTACGTGCACTGCGGCAAAACAAGTGAGTAGGGCTTGGCCGCCATTTTTCAAAATTCCTTGACTAGCGCTCCTATTGGTCCGCGGTGACCGATGGCAGACGCCGCAAAAATCGGTCCGAGAGCGACCGGCGCGGAGAAGGCCCTTTCGGCGGATCTCGCCGCCGCCGAACCGGATTCGGAGCACTTTCGGCGGCCGGAATGCTCAGTGTGAACGTGGCCTAACACCTGTAACACCTGCCTAGTTTATCTCAATGATGTCGTCGTGTTTTCGGTCACCTTTGAGGAACAGTTGAAGCGTCTGCAGGCTGTTTTGGGAGCGCTCCGCTCTATGAATCTCTTGTTGAAGCCAAAAAAATGCTACTTTGGCTATAAAAACCTTAAATTTCTTGGCCATGTTGTGAGCGCTAACGGTGTTCAGCCTGACCCCGACAAGACAACCACCGTAGCCTCCTTTCCCATTCTCTGTGACAGGAACGCAGTACGTCGCTTCTTCACCCTGTGCGCCTACTATCGTCGCTTTACCTCCAATTTTTCAAAAATTGCTGAGCCTCTGACTCGCCTCACACGTGACAACGTACCATTCGTTTGGAACGCGGAACAGAACGCATCTTTTATCGATCTATGTGAACGTATGCAGGCACCACCAGTTCTTGCTCACTTCGACGAAGATGCTGCCACTCATGCGAGCAATGTAGGCCTCAGCGCCGTGCTTATCCAACATCAAGAAGGCACCGAGTGTGTTATAGCTTATGCTATCCGTACCCTATCTCGCGTCGAGATGAACTATTCCACCTCGGAGAAGGAGTGCCTAGCAGTAGTGTGGGCCACCATGAAATTCAGGCCTTACCTCTACGGTCGTCACTTCAAAGTAGTGACTGATCATCACTCAATTTGCTGGTTAGCCAATTTACGAGACCCGTCTCGGCGTCTGGCACGATGGAGTCTTCGTTCGCAAGAATTTGACCTTCATCATCATCATCAGCCTGGCTACGTCCACTGCAGGACAAAGACGTCTCCCATGTTCCGCCAGTTAACCCGGTCCTGTGCTTGCTGCTGCCAATTTATACCCCCAAACTTCTTAATCTCATCTGCCCACCTAACCTTCTGTCTCCCTCTAACCCGCTTCCCTTCTCTGGGAATCCAGTCAGTTACCCTTAATGACCAGCGGTTATCCTGTCTACGCGCTACATGCCCTGCCCATGTCCATTTCTTCTTCTTGATTTCAGTTATGATATCCTTAACCCCCGTTTGTTCCCTAATCCACTCTGCTCTCTTGTCTCTTAAGGTTACACCTACCATTTTTCTTTTCATTGCTCGCTGCATCGTCCTCAATTTAAGCTGAACCCTCTTTGTAAGTCTCCAGGTTTCTGCTCTGTAGCTAAGTACCGGCAAGATACAGCTGTTATATACCTTCCTCTTGAGGGATAGTGGCAAACTACCTGTGATAATTTGAGAGTGCTTGCCGAATGTGCTCCACCCCATTCTTATTCTTCTAGTTACTTCAATCTCGTGGTTCGGCTCTGCGGTTATTACCTGCCCTAAGTAGACATAGTCTTTTACAACTTCAAGTGCACTATTACCTATCTCGAAGCGCTGCTCCTTGCCGAGGTTGTTGTACATTACTTTCGTTTTCTGCAGATTAATTTTAAGACCCACCTTTCTGCTCTCCTTGTCTAACTCCGTAATCATGAGTTGCAATTCGTCCCCCGAGTTACTCAGCAATGCAATGTCATCGGCGAAGCGCAGGTTACTAAGGTATTCTCCATTGACTCTTATCCCTAACTGTTCCCATTCTAGGCTTCTGAAAACCTCCTGTAAGCACGCGGTAAATAGCATTGGGGAAATTGTGTCCCCCTGCCTTACACCCTTCTTGATTGGTATTCTGTTGCTTTCTTTATGAAGCACTATGGTAGCAGTTGATCCCCTGTAGATTTCTTCCAGAATGTTTATATATACTTCATCTACGCCCTGATTACGCAGTGTTTGCATGACGGCTGATATTTCTACTGAATCAAACGCCTTCTCGTAATCTATGAAGGCTATGTATAGGGGTTGGTTATACTCTGAGCATTTCTCTATTACCTGATTGATAGTATGAATGTGGTCAATTGTTGAGTAGCCTGTTCGAAATCCTGCTTGTTCTTTTGGTTGATTGAATTCTAATGTTTTCTTTACTCTGTTAGCAATTACCTTTGTAAATAGCTTGTATACTACAGAGAGCAAGCTGATCGGCCTGTAATTCTTCAAGTCCTTGTCATCTCCTTTCTTATGTATTAAGATGATGTTAGCGTTCTTCCAAGACTCTGGTACTCTTCCCGTCAGGAGACACCTCGTAAACAGGGTGGCTAGTTTTTCTAACACAATCTGTCCTCCATTTTTCAGCAGATCTGATGTTACCTGATCCTCACCAGCAGCCTTGCCCCTTTGCATGCTCTCCAAAGCTTTTCTGACTTCTTCTATCATTACTGGTGGGGTGTAATCTGGGTTACTGCTAGTTCTTATAGTATTAAGGTCGTGGTTGTCTCGGCTACTGTACAGATCTCTGTAAAACTCCTCCGCTATTTTAACTATCCTATCCATATTGGTAGTTATTTTGCCTTCTTTGTCCCTTAGTGCATACATCCGACTTTTGCCTATCCCAAGTTTCCTCTTCAATGCTTTGACACTTCCTCCGTTTTTCAGAGCGTGTTCAATTCTCTCCATGTTATACCTTCTTACATCGCATACCTTACGTCTATTAATCAACTTCGAAAGCTCTGCCAGTTCTATTTTGTCTGTTGTACTTGACACTTTCATGATTTGACGCTTCTTAATTAGGTTCTTCGTTTCCTGGGAAAGCTTGCCAGTGTCCTGTCTAACTACCCTGCCTCCAACTTCCACTGCACACTCCGTAATGATACTCGTCAGATTATCATTCATTGTATCTACGCTAAGGTTGGTTTCCTCACTAAGAGCCGAGTACCTGTTCTGCAGCGACACTCTGAATTCCTGTACTTTCCCTCTCAGTGCTAGCTGATTTATTGGCTTCTTGCGTATCAGTTTCTGCCGTTCCTTCTTCAAGTCTAGGCGAATTCGAGACCGTACCATTCTATGGTCACTGCATCGTACCTTGCCAATCACTTCCACATCCCGCACGATTCCAGGGTGTGCACTCATTATAAAGTCTATTTCGTTCTTATTTTCGCCATTAGGGCTCCTCCATGTCCACTTGCGGTTTTCTCGTTTTCGGTAGAAGGTATTCAAAATTCGTAAATTATTGCGTTCTGCGAATTCTACTAGTAGCTCTCCTCTGGCGTTTCTAGTACCGATGCCATAATCTCCTACTGCCTGGTCTCCAGCCTGCTTCTTCCCTACCTTTGCATTAAAGTCGCCCATCACTATAGTATACTGTGTTTTTACCTTACTCATTGCCGATTCCACGTCTTCATAGAAGCTTTCAACTGAAGCGTCATCATGGCTGGATGTAGGCGCGTAAGCCTGTACTACCTTCATCTTGTATCTTTTATTCAGTTTAATTACGATACCTACCACCCTTTCATTAATGCTATAGTATTCCTCTATGTTGCCAGCTATGTTTCTGTGAATTAGGAACCCCACTCCCAGTTCTCTTCTGTCTGCCAAGCCCCTGTAGCAAAGGACGTGCCCATTCTGTAGCACCGTATAGGCCTCATCTGTCCTCCTAACCTCACTGAGCCCTATTATATCCCATTTAACACCCTGTAGCTCCTCGAATAGTACAGCTAGACTTCCCTCACTAGATAAGGTTCTAGCATTAAACGTTGCCAAGTTCAGGTTCCAATGGCGGCCTGTCCGGATCCAGAGATTCTTAGCACCCTCTGCTGCGTTGCAGATCTGACCACCGCCGTGGTCAGTTGCTTCGCAGCTGCTGGGGACTGAGGGCCGTGAGTTATTTGACGTAAGCATGTGGGAGGTAGTGGCCAGATACTGCACCAGGGTGGCCAATCCTTCTCTGGTGAGGGAGTGCGTTGTCGGCGGTGTTTGCCGGTGAGGCCGCACCCCGGGCCTCTTAATGCAGTTCCATCAACACACGGATTTTTTTTTTTTTTTAATCCGGTTGGGAACTGCGCGGTACCGGGATTTGAACCACGGACCTCTTGCATGCGAGGCGGATGTTCTAACCACTACGCCATCGCCGAATTTGACCTTACCATGGTATAAATCGGGCCGCTAGCACGAAGATGCTGATTCCTTGTTCCATGCACCTACTGCAGTTTGTGATCCTGACAATGACGATGACAGCGGCTTCCTCGGAGTCCTTACTGCAACAGACTTGATTGCACAACAACACCATGACATCGAGATCCGCGCTATCATTGACCAACTAGAAGGATGCAACACACCCGTACCTTGACACATTTCTCGCAATCTCTCTTCGTTCTGCCTATGGAACGGTGTCTTGTATAAAACAAACTCGAACAGCAATGGGAAAGCTTACCTGCTGATGGTTCCATCTGACATGCAAGATGACATTCTTTTGACCTGCCACGACGAGCCCACATCCGGTCATCTAGGTTTTTTGCAAACTCTCGCCAGAGTTTAGCAGGCCTACTACTGGCCGAAACTTGCTACGTACGTCAAGCGATATGTGAAAAGCTGCCGTGAATGTCAACGCCACAAATCTCCGCCTCTGAAGCCTGCAGGCCTGCTGCAACCAATCACACCACCGAGGGTGCCGTTCGATCAAATAAGAATAAATTTACTGGGGCAATTTTCTCTGTCATCCGCCGGTAACAAGTGGATAGTTACAGCGACTGATCATCTAACGAGATACGCTGAGACAAGAGCCCCAGCAACGAGTTACAGCTTCCGATGTAGCCCAGTTTTTCGTGAACCAGATCGTTCTTCGCCATGGCGCCCCGTCTTCCGTTTCACGGCTCAGCTCAATGACGATGTATTCAAACTAAGCTACACGAGCCATCGCAAGATGACGGCGTATCATTCGCAGTCAAACGGCCTGACAGAACGACTTAACAAGACCATTGATATGTTATTAATGTATGTGGACGTTCAGCATAAGACGTGGGATCAAGTGATCCCTTACATATCATTCGCATACAACACTGCCATCCAAGAAATGATACGATACACACCATTCCGTCTCGTCTACAGACGTGAGGTTCAAACCATGCTAGACGTTATGTTGCCACAGGATTATGACGGTTTGCTCTCACCTCACGCTGAACAGCTTGTTCAGTATGCCAAAGAAGCTCAACAGTTGGCATGCCTGCATATCACGCAACAACAAACTGCAGATGCACGCCACTAGAGTCTTCGCCATCCGCAGGTCGAATACCACCTAGGAGATCTAGTTTGGGTATGCACTCTGGTTCTCCGCCAAAGGTTGTCCGAAAAGCTCCTGGGTCGCTACTTTGGACCCTACAAAGCAGTGCGTCGCGTGTGTGATGTGAACTATGAGGTGATCCCACACGGAACCATGTCGCCCTAGCATCGAAAGCAGTACCCAGAGATTGTTCACGTTGTATGGCTCAAGCTGTACTTTAGGCGCTAGTGCGACCGTGCCTCGACCTTGTTCTTTTTTTGTTGTTGCTTTTTCTTGGTCAGCTTGCCCACAGTGTGCACGTTTGGTTTACTTCCGCTACTACCATTTGCACGAGCATCGGGGCGATGCCTTTTTTTTTCAGTGGTGGAATAATGCCACCTGCCCATGAACTGCGGTGAGCATGTGTCTGCATACAGAAGAAAAAAACTAGGAAGTCGTTTTTGGGACAGCGCGTGCTCTCGCCCAGGCTCTTTAGTTGTGTCGCGTCACTAACCTGCGTCTCTGCAACTACGCGGTTTTCCTTACCCGAAGTTCCTTTTTTTCATACGCAGCAATGTGTTGTATGGCGTCAAAATGAAATAACTTCCACTCGAGGAATGCCCTTCAAGTTTGGCCTAGAAAACCAATGCATACCGAGCAATCGAAGGAAAGAATTCTGAAATTTAATGTCAGTACTTCTTTAAGAGACATGAAGAGAGCAGAGTGGGCCAGTGAACAAACCGGGGTTAAGGTTGTCATAGTTGAAATCAAGAATAATAAATGGACCTAGGCCAGACACACAGCGCGTGGACAGGATAACCGCTAGTCATTAAGGGTAACTGACTAGATTCCAAGAGATAGCAAATATGTGACAGGGAGACAGAAAGTTAGGTGGGCAGATGAGATTAAGAAGTTTGCAGGTGTAACATGGCAGCTGAAAGCACAGGACCAAGTTTGTTGCTGAACATGGGGAGGCCTTTGCCCTGCAGTGGGTGTAGTCAGGCTGATGACGACTTTGTTGCAGGAAAGCTAGCTTTACAATTATGAAAAGGGTATAGTGTCAGGGACATTGTGGAAAAGTGAGCCCAGTCAAGGGAGACGACCAAAAAAATGTCACCAAGTACACGAACCTAAAACTTGGGGACTTGCTGGCAGAAAAATGAAGTGTTATATTCTGCTTAGACCAGAACACAGACTCTGTGCGCCCAACCTGGTGCCAGTGTGGACAAATCCCACACAAATGAGCGAAACAGCAGTGCCAGAGTTGCCAGGCTTAGCCACAGGTTTTTTTTTTTTTTTTCAGGAACCTGGCAACCTTGAGCAGCACACACTAGTTCTTTCTTGTCCTCAGTCGGGCTTCTGGAACTTGTCAGCGTCACGTTTTCGTTGCATTTTTGAAGTCTTGTTCTTGAAAATGGTATTAAGAAAGAGTAGGTATAATCTGGACTGAATGAACCTTGATCCTTGCAGTCTTTAATGCACAATGAGCCATTTTATTTGCGCAGCATGGGAAACACGGCAGTTTTCAGCCATCTGTCAAAAAAAAAGCATCTTGCTGCTTTGATTTAGGTCAAAGTCTTAGTGTTGACAAACAACCAAAATACATAACATGCATTTATTAAATAAAGCATGTCCAGAAGCCAGAAAGAGAAACTCTTTCTTTAGATGCCACAAACCCCACCAAGAAAAAAATCACTGCTGTTTGCCATCATAAGTGCCGCTGCTAATTACAACAGGGACCTTTATGTTAATCCTTGATGCTTTCAAGTGGGCATGTACTTTGATATCCATAATTTTTAGCCACTACTCAAAACTACTTACCTTGAATTCATTGCTGCAAGTTTTTCGGCAATGGATACATGGTCCGAAGCATTGATTGATATGTGGGGTTTAACGTCCCAAAACCACTTCATGATTATGAGAGACGCCGTAGTGGAGGGCTCCGGAAATTTCGACCACCTGGGGTTCTTTAACGTGCACCCAAATCTGAGCACACGGGCCTACAACATTTCTGCCTCCATCGGAAATGCAGCCGCCGCAGCCGGGATTCGAACCCGCGCCATGCGGCTCAGCAGCCGAGTACCTTGGTCCGAAGCATGGATCCTTCCTGGACTTCATGGGGGAAATGCAGCAACACGATTCTGTGTTGTACTGATGCTGTAGGGCAAATTTATGAAAAAACAAAAAAAAAAGTGAATTCAAATTGAGATGAAATTTCACTGCTTTGCATGGCTCCAATATTATGTCATCTATTGTATTTCTAATTGCAAACATTGGCTCCAACGAATTGTACAAAGTGAGTGTGTACGTGCCAATAAGGCTCTGGTGTACATGTGTGCAATATATGGAAAATGCAGTGTGCCATTTTCATATTTATGCTAACATGAGTTCAGCCATCATTGCAAAGACACGCATACTCTATAGCATGGCATACTTTCCTGAAATGTTCACGTAGGTGACGCATAATGTGAAACTGTGGCCACAAGTAGGTGTCTTGTGCAGGTTTGAGAAACTGGACATCACACCAAAGAGTGCACAAAAGATCAAGCCTGTGTTGGAAAGGTGGATGCGTGAAGCTGAGGAGCGGCTGCAGTCGGGGGGCAGCCACGCCCTGGCCGACCTGGTGGGTGGCGGTGGCATCGAGCCGACCAAGAAGCGCAAGCAGCGCACTTCCTTCACACCACAGGCACTTGAGGTGCTCAACCACTTCTTCGAGAAGAGCACACATCCTACTGGTGAGCATCATCTCAATTCCACTGTGAAAGTGTAGTTGATAAGCGGTGCTAGCAGGTGGGTCCCCAATATGCGCTCAAAACTCAATATGCAAAGACTCCTACTGTTTTCGGATTTTTAACTGCAGTAAGACCTCAAATCATACGAAAGGTAATTTATTTGGTGAAGATGTGGGCAAGCTTGGGCAAAAAACGAAATAGCTTTTTGCCCATTCATTTGAGCTCCATTATCCTGAATACTCAGTTAATTCAAACAATTTTTCTATTGTCATATTTTGTAAAGCAAATTTAACTGCTAAGTCTTCCTGCCAAGTATACCTGCCAGGTCTTTCCAGGAAAATCCTGGACTTCTACTGTTTCTTTCGTTTGTAAAGTTGACTGCTAAGTCTTCCCAGAAAATCTAAATTTCTGGGCATGGTCTGGCCGCACTGGCAAAATCCAGCCCCATCAAATCCAGGCTTTCCGTTAAATTCTTATTCTATGGCATTATAATTTAAATTAATGAACAGGTATATATGCAAATATACAATAGAATCTTGGTGATACGAATCACAAGATTTCCCAACAAAATTTCACTGTGTCAAATGGGCCATTGTTTGGATGTTCGAAACACAATGGTGCATTATGCTGCTAATTGAACTTCGTTACAAAATCGTCAAGCAATAGCCTAGACCAGCGTGCTGGAAGCCTCAGAAAGACGCAAGCGACCAACGAAACCACGACTGCTCTTAGCACGATCGTGTATGGCGTCGAAGAAACTGATGGAACTCCGAAAGTGCACGAGCGTCCAATGCTTATGCAGTCAAAGTGATGCTTCTTTCCACAAACACTCGGACAAAACTGTGACAGATGTGATAATAGATAGCTACAAGCGCCTTACTTTTGAAGACACATATGCAGCCAGTGCATGTGTATTAAAAACAGAATTTCTATGTGTCGCAATTTCCGGGAACGAAATTGCAGTCGCTCTGACGCAATCATCGATAGTCACTACGAGCCCCGAAGGTATGCACCTAATGCAGTAGTAGATTTCGGGGAAATGCGACTAAAAAAATGCAAGTTTTTCCTAAAATGACGCAGTCATGTTTTTATTTGCTTTCAGAAGTTTTGTTTGTCTACATTGAGAACAAAAAACCTGCAAATTGTAATTAGACATTAAGTAGGCTAAAATTGCTTTTCAAGAGCACAAGGTATCTGCTAAAAACTTAAAAGAGCTCATTGTCTAGACTGGAAATTGTCGCCATTTTGCATGATGGGTTCGCTAAAGCCACATGCTCAAAATAATAATGATTTCCAAGTCCTCATGACGAAACAAATCATTTAAAAAAGATTGGCAGATCCCACGTACAGTGGGAATCGATGATATGCGAAGCACAAATGAGGAAGGTTGATATGTCACTTTAAAATCAGCACAACGTTAGGAGGCGGACGTAAATTATGCCGTGCAAATTGTCATGTCATGTTTGGAATTAACCTTCGTCTATTCACGTCACGTGATACCAAATTTGGTATATGTGGAGCTAGCGAAACGGCTGCAAGCACGCTATGAGCGTAGCATGTAGTCATGTCTTGCATGACACGTATGTCATGATTATCATGTTTGGACGTCATCCATTCACATCACGTAATACCAAATTCATTATATGTGAGTCTAGCCAAATGACCATGAGCGCACTATGAGCGTAGCATGTGGTCATTTTTTACATGACATGCATGTCATGATTATCTTGTTTGCACGTGTCATTTATCCTTGTCATCTGTTCGCACCACATAATACCAAGTTTGATATATGTGAAGCTAGCTAAACGGTTGCGAGCGCTTCATGAGCCTGGCTTAAAAGCGTGGCATTTTGGGCCTGTTGATATGACATTAGGATTGTTATAGCGCGAGCTCAGAACGACGACAAAGAAACAGGAAGGTGAGCACTAACTTCCAACTGTTTATTGTGCAGAGTGTGGAAACATGTAAAGGAGACAGTAAACCATGTGACAAAAGCCATGTGACAAAAAAAGAGCAATGCAAGAGTAACGGAAAAGACAAAAGCCAAGAAAGCACTCTAAGAAAACGATACAGAAAACTAAAAGAACTAGTATTACTAGTTGCGCGCGCCAATACTATCGAGGAACCATAATTTCTTCTCAGACAGAGACACGGAAAGCTTGCTAATGCATGAAACCTGCTTGCTTGCCATCTGTGCGGCCTAAACGATGGGGTGCGCTTATCTCTGTGCTTATACAATGTTACTGTGTTCTGTGGCGTCACTCTGGCATGTAACCATGACTTATATGACATGCATTTCATGATTTCTACGTTAGGGTCTGTCACTTATGTTCGCCATGCAGTCATGTCATACCATACCAGTTTTTCAATATGTCATGTGAACGGAACCATCGCAAGAGCAGCTAGACCATTAAATGTAAATCTTGACATTCATGACATACATGTCATAATTTTCATGTTATGACTAGTCACTTATTATGCTCGTCATACCGTCATGTTATTCCATACCAGTATTGGTATCGATATCAATATCAAAACAGCCAGGAGAACTAAACGCTCTAGGCGGCTAGATAGATTATTGAATGCGGACGGACGGACGTATGGGCGGATAATATGATGCTACTTCTGCAACCTTTAAAAGGAGCATGTCTTAGCATTAGCATCTGCTATAGAATGGAGAGTGGAGTTGGGAGTAGGAGAGAAAAGGAGAATGACGTTCATTGCCAAGGACGCGGCGTGCGGCTTCTGCAGCTGGTTGTGCAGTCCAGTGACCCCAAGGTATTAAAGAATCGTCTTGAAGGCCTTGATAGCAGTCCAGAGGAGGTCCCTTTGTGTAGTCGTGAGAAGGTGAAGAGCAAATGCGAAACGATGGAGTGCCATCAGGGGAAAGGATGTGTAGATCAGGGCAAGCGAAGCTGGACTGCACTGGTCTCTAGCAAGAGGAACAGATTTTTAGAAGGTGTCTGATTCTTACGGCCGTTGCTCAGAAATGGGGTTCCTGTGCGTTGGTGTCTTCGTTATATAGCCTCCACTGAAGTCAGCGCAGATGTGTCCGTTGACCGGAGCGCTTCACATGTGAGTATCAGGATGCTTAATATCGTACAAGGCGACGATAATGAGTCGATGTCGACCCCTTGTAGCCACGTAGCGCAAGTGCAGACAGGCACTGCTGGTAGCCACATAGCGCAGGTGCAGTCAGGCACAGGAGGGTAACGCGTACAGTACGGGTGGCTGCTGTTCGGCTGGACTGCACCAATCTGTAGTGAAAGGAACACATTTTCAGAAGGTGTCCGATTCCTACGGCCGCTGCTAAAAAGTGGTTAGTGGTTCCTGTGCATTGGTGGCTTCCTTATATACCTTCACCGAAGTCAGTGCAGACGTGTCCGATCACCGGAGCACTCCACATGAGATACTGAGCACTAAACGTAATCCTATCCCAAAAAAAGGGGGGGGGGGGGGGGTAGTTTGGCAGTTTGAAAATTCCATGACCTTGTTCTAAACTGTGCAGAACACCACTTAAGCCGCCTTCGCCGCAGTACACTAGTGGCCTGCGAAAAAGTGTTTTAAGATTTGGAAGGGGCTGTTAGCACTAGTCACGGGACACAGCGCAGTTTGTTTAATTATTCATGTGAGCGAATGAAGAACTGGAAACAGGGCTTATACAAAGAATGGACAATAGTTAACGTATGATAAGAACTGATAAATGTTTGATGAAATGTAAGAAACAGTTGTTACACGTGGCCCTATCTGTGGCATGCAAGTGAGCAAGGTTGTTGTTGCTAGCTGCGGTTAATCTCTGCCAAAAACAGCTGTGAGCGCGTGCCTTGTTTCGATGTTTTTTGTCGAAAAGTCATCCTTTGTAACTTCACATGTTGCTGCTGATGTCCACACAGGGCACTTGAAAAAAAAAATGTGCCCATTCTGTTACTAGGAAACCGGTTCAACAGATGTGCAATGTGACACAAACACCCTCCTTTCTTGTGCTCCTTCACTCACTGCACACTGCTGGTCAAGCAACTTTTGGGACAATAGACACAATGGTGTATGTTTTCTCCCAACACTTTCAGAGGGGCACGACGGGTACGTTTGAGGAATCTGAGCAACTGCGGTGAACCGTTTGTTCACAATTGTCAAGGCTGGCACATGAAAGCTTGCCTACATGATGATTGCTATGATGCACTTGATCTTCATATTTGTCTTTGTCCACATGCAATAATAATACTAAACACAGTTTCTTATGACTTACAATACAAATATTGAATCTACCAGATTGTTTTGTTACTCTAACAGGGTGTCTACCAACCTGGAAAACCTGGAAAAGTCAGGGAATTCGGATCCTTCTGGAAAAGACATGGAAAATCAAGGAATTTCTGAAAAAACCTGGCTAGGTCATGGAAACTGGCGGCAGTTCTGTGGGGCCATCACAAAAAATAAGCATTACCATTGATCAAAGCTTAAAAAGTCTCTTTTCCAACTGTTACTACAGACTACAGTGAGCTGATAGAAGAGGTGTGAAAGAAAGAGACCGGGCAAAACTGTTGCTTCTTAGTGTAAACGTGAAAGAATACACGGACCCATGGAACACAAAGTTTGCTGACGCTTTGGCACCTGATATGGGAGAGAGCCTTATCACAATAATACAGTCAAACTTCAATATATCGAACACGGATATATCGAATTATTGCCTATATCGAACGGTTCCTATATCATGTGGGAAATCGCATGCATTATTGATTTTTTATTTCGAACAAAGTTTGACATATAATGGATATATCGAACTCAGCCACCCCAAACTGCCCGCGCTCCATTGACAGGCGGCGAGCTTTCCCGTAACTCTCGAAAGTAGCGGTAGAGTGGCGGGTGTTTACGAATGCTGCACACATCGATGGCTAACGTAGCGGCGTACGCACGCCGCAGCCTTGCGGTAGAGGTTCTTGAATGAGGAAAGTGAAGAGAAAAGCGCGGAGCTGTTATTTTCTTTCAATACGAAGGCACCGACACGGCTTCGCGCAGGGGAAGGGAGAGTGTGAGGTAAAGATTGAGGAGGAAAGTATAGGAGGGAAAGGAAGCAGACGACTGTCTCGGATGCGGCCCGCGCTGCCGCTGGGAAAGGGAAAGCAGTCAGGCGAGCCGGCATGGGCGCGCCATGTGCGCGCTTTACACCCGGACTCACGCTGCAGCCTTGCAGCTTGCAGTCGTTGCAGTCTCTATGGTGTCAACGGCACACTGCGCACTTGTTGCAAGCTCCTACCCCGTAGCATCGGCAGGCATCGGTCATTGTGCTCGCAGTGTTCGTGCGTTCGGAGTTAGGCCTGTCGCGCACTGTTCAGAGTTGGGCCTGTCGCACGCTGTGGTGCGCGACAGGCCTAACTCCGAACGGCGGAGCTCACAACGGGGGAGCTTACGGATGTGGGGATTGTCGCCGAAGCTACTGCTGAGCAGCCAAATGAAGGCTCTGCCGAGGTGGATCCCGCAAGCGCTGATGGTGCCCCGCTCCTGACATCAGCTGAGGTCGTAGCTGCCTTGGCCCTTGTGCGCCGCCACTGCGGCGCGATTGAAGGCACCGGCCTATCACTTATGAATCGCCTGGACTATATTGAGGACGCAGTCGTCAAACACGCCATGGCCAATAAAAAGCAGGCTACTCTTTTTCAATATTTTAAACCAACACAATAAATACTATGTTTCAATCTTCAAGTGAGTATTTACGGCACCACGCTTGAACGGTTCGTTGGTCGTTTTCAGCAAGCTGTTGACGCATTTTCTTCGTGATTTTTTTATATCGAATTCTGGATATATCGAACTATTTGGCGATCGCCGCGCCGTTCGATATATCGAGGTTCGACTGTAGCCATAAGAAAGGCACAGCATATTTAAGTACGCCTAAATACGTGACGTAAGCAGCGAGAGTACATTGTCAGAAGCATCCCATCATTCCTGTTCAGCGTATGTACAGTCGTCTGTATCTGGATTCGCTTCTTTTAAATGCGGAGCATTTTGTAGTGACACCTACTCGCAAATCTAGTGTTGCTGGAGGGGTCTACACCCCTACTACGCATGCTTGCGTCTCGCGTCTAAGTGCTGCATGCTCATTCCGACTGTCACTTCTGCCCTCCCTCTCTTGCCTCGCAGTACCGACGCAGAAAGCATCTGCTAGTTAAACCAGCTGCTCGCGCTGCACAACTGTTCACTGGCCACCCTATGTATGTTGTCACTGGATCGAGCGTTCGTAATTCAGTCAAGGGCATCTTTACTTGGTATTCGCTCAACTTGACGCTTTTCTCAAGTGGGTAGATGGGCGGGAAGCAAGAGTGCCATGGCTGCTGGATGGCCGTGGCTGTGACAGTGGCCGTGGTGCTCTTGCAGTGGCCGTGACAGTACCTTTAACCAGTAGTGGAGCACAACCCAACATCAGTGCCCCACCACTCGTTGAAAGCAACACTTCTCCTTCATTCAATAAATACAAATAGTAAAGACAAAATAACTATTAAGCATTCCCAAACCATACCCAATTACACAACATTCACACGATACTCCCACCACTTCGTGACGCATTTACTGGAGTCCCCCCTGTGGGAAGATGGGGTTTTTTTCGTTGTCCATTGTCGCGTATTCAAGACCCGAGTCCTACAACAAGACCAAAACGTCCATTTATTTCAACTGCTCGTGCCTCACTTCTATCTTGTCTTCTATGACGTTCTGTTCCTTGTTGCCGCCCGTCCGCAATTATCATCAACATATTCCTCAGGGGACAAGGCTGCTGATTCTCACTCACTTCCTTTCAGAATATAATCCTTCCGAATGGGTGTTTGATTTTCTGTCCAACAGCCTGTCGTAGAGTATAGATGCACGCAAACTCTTCACTGGGTGCGCTGACGTATTACTGTTCAGCTATAGTGCCACTCGGCATGCGCTCTAGTCACATACAAGCGCGTAGCCTGTTCCCACACAAGCACAATCACCAGCACGCAGCCGAGGCATTTCGCGACCAGTCCCATAGCGCACGAATAGCCGTAATGGGAGGTACGACCACTTCTCTCGGACCCGTAGGTGCGCTGGGAGACGCTCATCATAGTGCGTGTGGCAGGGAAGTTACTCTCTTGTAAATGCTTGTAGCCGGACGAGGTAGCTCATTGCAGAAAGTCTACGTCACGTCTTCCGAGTAAGCAGTGTAATTGTGTCAGTGGTCAAGACTTTTCTAGACTATTGTCAAGTTACACAAGAAGTCTACTCTTGACAACCAGTTGAAACTCCACATATTGTAGTCATGAGTCCCTCAGCGTTAAAATTGTTGCTCCCAAATGACCGCTTCAATGCAACTTTTGTGGATCGGATGACGCTCTGACCAGCCTCCCCACCGAAAAATTCTTTTGCCCACGAACTTCCAGGTGACGGTTGACTGACATCGAAAGACCGTGAGCGTCTGCACAACCTCAGCGTCAAGCTTTGAACTCTTCAGCTGGAGATCCTTCTGGCAGAGATGACTTAGCGCGTGCGGTGAAGCGTCAAACACAGCATGAAGCGTCGTGATGGCACCTCGGTGGATCACTGTGTGATAAGACGTAAAATATACATTGTCCATTCGCAGTATGGTTTCAACTCCTCCTGCACGTTCTTCGTTGACGGACGCTGTAACTGCCGGTTCATCCTGGTTCAGGAGTTCACATTCTTCCCTGCAACTGTTTGTTTGTGCTTGCGTGTAGCACTCAGCTGAGCTTCGATTGACGCTGACTGAAGGTATCTCTGCACCTCGCTCATTCAGCGGCACTGAAATCCAACCACGAAAGTTTATTATGCTCTCCTCAAATGTCTTAAGTTCTGGCTAAGCCTTGTTCTTCTTCTCCACAGTTGGTTCAATTCCGATAATGTCGAGACGCCGCATCGCAGAAGTATTGCAGTCAGGTAGAGAAGTCAGGCTGCAATTCTAGCAACTGCCAGCAAGCACAGACGCTGTTGGTAGATGTCCCACTGGTACTGTCGGGGGTTGGACATGCAACACGGGAATAGTGTTAATCGACAAGAAGATTGACACGCGCATAGAGCAGCGGTCTTGTAGTAGCCACTCTTGTTGTGGCTCCTAAACTTTTCGCGCGTGTTCTTTCAATGCGTGAATAGAAAGAGGACAAAGGCACCATATACTCGGTGAGTTCCCTTGCCTGAACTTTCTTTTACAAAAAAGCGCAATGTCTTGCAGAGAGCTCCCTCCTGATATTTAGCATATCAGGAGGGAAGAAGACCAGCCAGGAAAACATTTCTAGCGAGAGAGGTTGTAACTTTAGTTAGTGCTTACTGAGGGAAAGGTTTAGTTAGTATGGCTTTTATGGCGTCATTTGCAAACGTCATCTAGTCGAGTCATCATTCATTTCCTGACATCTTGGCCTGATAAACACACAAAGACCAATGTCTTCGTCGGCAATTGCAGTTTTCGTGCATGCATCATGCTGCAATTTCAGAAGTTTAGGAGATTTTAAAAGTGATTCCGGCACATGAGTCGTAGTCTGCTAGTGCAGCACTGTAGCTGGGAACCGTTTCTTCGGCTGCTGTATCTTTTTCACCAGTTGTCGAGTGTGCATTAGGGCAGGCGTCACCTTCCAAAAAATAAAAATCAAACGTTACCTTATGGCGTTTCGGCAGAGCCATCGAGTCTCGTAGAAGGGCGCTGATTGACACAGAACATGAACCAGCCACCAATATGTGTAGGTAGCATATTTCAAGAAGTGACTTCGCATTGCTACGAAGCAACAGGCTCGAAAAAATATGAGCAGTAACACACAATGTGAGAAACGGGAACTTTAGCGATGATACACGTCGGTTGGTAAAGTTTGTGTTAAACGCTAGCGCTCATTTCTCCCCTGGCGGAAAGATTCGCGAGCGTTCATTTCCTCCGCTTCTATTTAGGTGTCGGGAAGGTCGCGCTTGCCCACAATCTTACAATGCATATCTTACTTCGCACATGGAAGGTCTCGCGTTGGTGATTGCGTCCCTACAGAAGGCTGGTAGGTTCTGTTGCGTTGTGATGCCAAATCACAAACGTGAATGAATGCAAAGGAGTTGATGTCAGCAGTAAGTTCCAGCAACTCGCATCAGAATGCCCGAAACAGACAACCGACAAGCACATGTAGTGCACAGTAGAGGGTAAGTAAACTTTTGTTGCATGCACTGGCAGTTCTCGTGAAAGTTCACGCGTTTTGAGAAATTGATTAAGATGCACTATGCTCTGAAGAAGACCGGAGTTCCTTCTTTCATCACTAGTGAACCAATTACTCGTGATTTTGAGTGGTTGGAGGCTGCTCTTGTTCGCGCTAGCGTAAGTGCTGCAAACATGAAGCCACGCGCTAGTTAGAACAGTGTATACATGGCATATCTATGCTGTGCGGTGAAATACTCTGTAAAGTTCTGAATCTGTTGACGTAAAAGGAAATTGCGGCTGCACAATTGTAAACAACGTAGTACACTTAGCCACAACGGTATCGTTTCAGGGAGCAGAGCGAGGAAATCTCCAAAAAATAACATTATGCATTTTTGCACGTATTTAGGTTTTCTAGCGCATATACGCAGCAAACACGCTATTTCTATGTGAGTAGGTATAGTCTGGTCCCAGGTGCATTTTTGATTAGGAGCAAGCGAACATACCTCAACATTGATTACCTTGCCTTCGCATATTGCATGATAAAACCTCTACGACTGGAGTACTTCATGGCTATCGAAAGTCGCAGTGCAACTGTAATGTCAACCAAGGTTGTGAGGTAGTCTGTTTGAAAAATAATGCGTGCAAAATTGTGTTGCCAACGTGCAGCACAACATACAAAAAAATACGTTTTGCATATTGCAAGCATGCTCGGATGCACGCAGTGAAGTAAAAAATGTTGACTAGGGCTGCTTGACATATAGAGCTTAAGGGGAGATGCGCGTCGAAAAATCGCGTTTTTCGCGGAATTTTTCAGTTTTGAGATTTTACCTGTAAAATTATCTTTGTATATTCAGCTACAACTCCGCAAAAGATCAAGGCAAAATTCGAACGAGAAGTTAGTAAAAATTCTATTTTATTCAGCCACGGTGGCTCGAGAAAGTGCTAGTTTCGTCGCAAATCAGCAACTTTCGATCGTCTCCATCTCGAGAATGCGGCGTCTCCCGCCATTGCTGTTTGCTTGGAGAGGTTGAGAAAGCCTTCGTTTAGCCTACAGCACCTCCCTCAGTTTCGCATTTTGGCCCAAAATAATAAAAAAAGGCACGTTTTGGCGCCTGTTCAAGCATTTCTACTGGACATTTAAATCACGTGGTGCTCTAGCGAGGCCGCCATTGGCCTACACGGAGACGTTGCTGCGGCGAAGCACCGAAGCCTGCATTCGTCCTCGACTACGTACGGCGACTCGATCGAACTCTGTGGCCCTTTTCCTGCGTTTTTTCAGTTATTTCGTAATGAACGAACCGAAAAAGCGCGATTTCCGAGCTCGGAAGGCTCGGGCGAAGGTCCCGCACCGAGTGTGGCGTCGCAAACCTCTACGGAAAGTGACAGCGGGAAGCAGCCGTCCGACGCCTCCGGCTAGCCCTAACCAGCACAACGGCCACTCGGACGAAATCGACGCCGCGCTGAACTTTGTGAGCGCTTCGGAGGTGAAGATTGGACTCTTCGAGAACGATAGAGCAGCAAGCGATCGGAACTCTGTGAGTGCTGTGATATGCGATATCAGTGCGCTTACGGTGCTGATAAGTGGAGCTGCTTGCCCTGCGTGCCACACCTGTACCCTCGCGGTGCGTGGACCGGTCGAAAAACGGAAGGGTCTCTCGGCGTTTCTTGAGTTGCATTGTGCGAACAGTGAGTGCCCTGAATCGGTACTTTCTTCTGTGCACACCTCGAGCCGTGTTGTGCCTGGTGAGCTTGCGAACGGTGCTAGCGGAAGCCGGGAATATCGGAGTGGGAGCTCCCGCGACAGCTTCGCCGTGAACGTCAAGACAGTGGTAGCTGCGCGCGCGATTAGCATCGGGCACGAACAGCTTTCACGTTTTTGCGCCATTCTTGGCTTGCCGACGCCGTTACATCACAAGAACTTTATTGCGATCGGCAAGAAAGTTCATGCTGCGGCCATGAAAGCCATGGAGGAAAACATGGAGAAAGCGAGAGTTCACACGAAAGAGATGGTCGGCAGCAGTGATGTTGCCGTGATGTTTGATGGTACGTGGCAAAAGCGGGGCCACAAGAGCCATAACGGCGTTGGCACAGCTGTGTCTGTAGACACTGGCTTGTGCCTCGATTTTGAGGTTCTCTCAAACTTCTGCCTTGCGTGCAGCCGGCACAAAGACATCGGGAGCGAAGAGCAAGTGTGGCAGGCGTACCATGGCCCAGTTTGTGAGAAGAACGTTGACTGCTCCTCTCATGCTATGGAAACTGAGGCAGCAGTGCGCATATGGACGCGGACTCCCTCATATGAGACACCGTTGCGCTTTACCACATTTTTGAGTGATGGGGACAGCAAAGCCTTCAATGCTGTCTTTGAGGCCAAAGTGTACGGTGAAACATCCATCGTGAAGGAAGATTGCACCAACCACGTAGCCAAGCGCCTGGGCACTTCAATTCGCAAGCTCAAGACTTCTCTTCCACGTGGCGAGAAGTTGAAGGACGGGCAAATACAGAAGTTGCAAAACTACTACCACATAGCCATCACCAGCAACAGGGGCAATGTCCGGGAAATGTAAATGTATCGTGCCATTTGGGCATCACTTTTTCATTCGAGTTCGACGAATGCAACCAAGAGCCATAAATTCTGCCCCGAAGGAGTTGAATCATGGTGCAAGCACCAGCGGGCGGAAGCACTTGGAGAACCCGCGCCAGACCACACTCCGCTTCTGACAAAGGCACAGGGGGAGGCTCTGCTGCCTATATACAGGCGTCTCACGGAGAAGAAGCTTCTCACCCGCTGCTTACAAGGGAAGACTCAAAATGCAGCCGAGTCCCTCAACAGCAAGATCTGGTTACTATGCCCGAAGACGAAGTTTGTGTCCAAGACAGTAGTGGAAACTGCAACTGCCATCGCCGTTTTGTGGTATAACTGCGGTCATGGCAGCTTTGAGCAAGTGCTTCGGGAGCTTGGTATTCGGCCACCAGAAGAGCTTGTTGTCCTGGGAAGCTCCCGTGACCAGAGGAGAATGAAGAAAATGTCCGTCCGCCAAACCGCTGAAGCTCGAGCCCATCGCCGAAACCAGGTGAAGAGAGTGCGTCTCACGGACTCCATTCGAGAGGGTGCTGAGGGGCAAACGTATAGGCCAGGGGAGTTCTGAACAGCTGTGCTGTGTTTGAGACATATTGCTCTATTTTTGCAAGAAATTTCATGTGCTTTCATTATGTTTTTGAAAAATACAGATGTTTGAAACTTTCAAAAGCATTTTTCTCCATTTGTACTTTTCAGCATTTTTTACGTTTTGTGCACCACATTTCAGGTACTTCAAATGGTCAGATCTGGATGAAATTTTGCACACAGCCTCTTCAAAGTGTGTAGAATGTCGATATCTATATGCATTTTAAATATCTCTTATACATTTTTTGAAAACAATTAAAATGTTGATTCACCACACACAAAGTATGTACTTTTGGTATTCCTGATTTTTTTTAGAAATATAGAAATTATTTGAATAAATTTTAAGTAGTACCTAACATACTACTTTACCTAACCAGTAAAATGAGCTATTGCAGGCTTCTCTAAACAAAAATTTATTATGAAAAAAGATGTGCACAAAAAGCCCTATATTTTTCTCTTGAGAGGTGTCTTGCACAAAAACTAATAAAGCTACATAAGAACTAAGCGCATATTTGGAATCAGCGTTACAAACTCAGTCTATGACCAAAGTTTCATAACTTTAGGTATAATATTAAAGAAAAAGTATTTTCGAGGAGCATCTCCCCTTCAAATAAAAATCATTCCCGTAGGCATCCAGTCACAAACATCGACAGCAAGAAATTATTCGCTCAGCAAAATAAGCAAAGCCGAAATGCAAATATTAATTTACAAAAACATGCTATGTATACCTCTTATTCCCTCGTTGTAAGCAGAGCCGTGTTTGATTTGTGAAACTCACTTCCTTGCGACAAGGGCTGCGCCATCTACGCTTAACAGAGATAAACGATGTCTTCTCCAATCGGACGGGTCATCGAAATGATGCGTTTTTGAAAACTAGTTTTTTCAAATGGTGACTGTACCTGTAGTTTACTGCATTTTACTGTGATTGCTTTACATTTACTAACTCTACGCTCAAGCATACGCATTAGGAGAAAGGGAGGGAGGGGGACGTCTCCTGACTTTGATATAAATGCACACAAGCTGAAACTACCGCCGGTAGTCATGTCACAGAGGTAGGCTGATGCATGTGCCCCCCCCCCCTCTCCCAGTCGGGTTGGTGTGACCCCCCCCCCCCCCCCAAAAAAAAAAAAACAAATTCTGCCTAAGCCCCTGCTGAGGGCATGGCCTTGGCGCCATGTGTAGGTTCGCAATCCGGCACCACCGACTGCGACGTGGTCTTGGCGCCACGTGTAGGTTCACGATAGGGCACAACCGACTGCGGTGTGGTCTCGGCGCTACGGGGAGTCATTGTGCTTCGGAGAATTCCTGAACCGGACGAGTCAGTGCACCTCTCTTTCCTGCTTCAAGCGTACGTCGACGATACGTGGTCATCAGCGCCGTGAGTGTCGTCTCCGAACGATAGTTACCGAACGCGTCAGGATGTGTATAGACACTCATAGGCTATGAAACTGTAAGGACTGGGTGGTCAGAGGGATCATAATCTTCTTGTGCATATAGGTATGTTTTCTTTTCCGTTAACTTGTCTGTGTCTGAGAGCGCACGAACCACCACAGAGACATGTTTCAGCATCGCCCTAAATGTTCCGTTCCACATCTCTACTAGGCTGTTAGTCTGCGGGTGTTCCGGCATTGAAAAGCGTACCTCTACTCCTAGCTTTTCTGTCAGCTCTCTAGTTAGTGCTGCTGTAAAGTTAGTTCCCTGGTCACGGCATATGAGTTCTTGGACCTCGTACCGTGAGAAGAAATCTAACAACGCCTGACAAGTTGCGCTCGTGGTCATAGCTTGAAGCGGGACGACCTCAGGCCATTTCAAGCATAACTCAATCATGCACAAAGCGTACCGATGGCCACGCGTTGATGCAGGTTCTATAGGACCGACACAGTTAAGGTACACTACTTGGAAGAGTGTTTGCGGTCGTGTGAGGGGAGTGATTGGCACTCGATCGGCCACCTTTCTACTCGCGAATTTCTGGTACGTATGGCAAAACTGACAATGCTTTTTTTTGGTCGACACCATAAAACTGCTTGCAACTGATCTGCATACTGGTCAAACCAGACTGGTCACTTCGCTCCACCTCAACGTTTGTCTGAGATTAACGCTTCAATTTTTGTAGCTCACTTTGGAGATTCAAACCCTCTATTTGTAGTTCCTTCATTCAAACTTGGACAGCAGGATCCCCGCTTTCACTAGCAACCACATTTGCACCAATTGTACCTTTCGATGCCGCATTACAATCTGACTCCTAATCTTCGGTAGTCCCATCTGCTCTCTGACTTATTGTCACCCTAGTCGTCATGGTGCTCCCAGAGAAAATGGAACAGAGATTGACCTGTGGTTCACTGTGCGTAGATGACTCCCCACACCACCTCTGGATATAAGTTCCAGTCAGTAGGTAGTGGAGCCAATTTTCTGCTGTAGTTGGATGTACGTGCACCACTCAGCCTCTGCCTTGATAGGTGTGCTAGTCGCTGATCACGCGCTAGCTCTCACGATCCTCGTAGCTCCAGCAGTCGCCAGCCGCTCTGGGTGAGGAGCTTATGTCCGAACATAAAAAGCTGTCACTTTCAAGAGGCAAATGGCCTAGTACCTCATCTTCGCAGCCACTTTTCATTATCTTACCTTTTAGTCAGGCGCCCTCTGCCGACTAGCCATTTGTCGCTTGCCCCAAACAAAACTACTGCCGTGGGGATTTCTTAGTTCATAGACTTCCAAACTGCGCCGTGCGATGCAAAACTGTAATTTAAAAGGAAACAAACTAGGTATGCAGTTTACTCTCGTTACGACGGGTTGTCATGATCAGGCAAAGTTGGTTCATATTATCTGATGTCCGTCATAAGGGAGGAGGAACTCCACTAATGGGGGAGGAGCGTGCACATTGGGGTGCGACGATTTGTTTCAGTTTGGCTCAGTAGTATAGGGCAGGCTAATTCTGCTGATACACTCTGAATGTATTTCACAGCATGTTACAAAAGACTTCAATCACTAGCAGTGTTATTACCAAAATTGCAGCACAAGTTCAAAATGAGCAAGTGCTGTTACTGTCCCTGCACTGCAGCAAAAGCTTAACCCTCTTGATCAGTGTGGAAAAAAAAAACTTTCTTGTTTTTTGCGGATGGAAAGGCACATTTGCTTAAATTGGGTCACTAATTGGCAGCTGGGAGCTGTGACTTCCGCTCAGCGTCAACGGCATGCTGGACGGTTTAAGGTTGGTCTCTGAGGGTTCTGAATTGAGAAGCACCTAGGCATTAGCACAGCCATGATTTCTCTCTGGGGAGGTGGAAACTTGAGATAAAAGTAAAGTACCACACACTAAATAAATATTATAGGTTATATCACCTGCAATAATAATAATAATAATAATAATAATAATAATAATAATAATAATAATAATAATAATAATAATAATAATAATAATAATAATAATAATCGTAATATTAGTAATAACATTATTATTATTATTATTATTATTATTATTATTATTATTATTATTATTATTATTATTATTATTATTATTATTATTATTATTATTATTATTATTATTATTATATACGATGAGATGACGATGACAACGATATCGAAGTGTTTTTACCGGGAGACGTTGAAAAAGCTTGTAAAGGCCAAGAAACCGTTCGATGGAGCAGTGCATGTACAAAATAAACAAAAAAATCGAATAAAACAAGGCATAACATAGTTCTCAACAGAGATGTCTGGCAAATACTTATTTTTTCTAGCTTTTCAGCTCCATTTAGTGATTCTGGTGCTGACGCGTCGGCCGGCTAGCGGTCAAACAATGCTGTTTAAAAAGAATATGACTTTTATGTCAGAGCAAACAAAAGGAACGCAAGAAAGACACGTGGCGACACCTGGTGCAGTGTGCCTTTCTTGTGTCCCAATTATTGTGTATTTTGTCTTCTTACCTGGGTAATCAGTAAATGCAATACAAACAAGCCCCATTGGCCACTTCAGCAGCTAAAAAACTAGAACTGAGGATATAGTGGATAATGCAAATAGAATATCTTATATATATAACTTCCTTTGATCCTCGTCAGACTACAAGTATGAAAGTGCACCGTAAATAATAATTATAAGCTTTCCGGTATTGATTATCAAGAATATGTACTGCTCAACCCAGCGCACATGTTGTAAAATTCTCAGCTTACGGATCAACTGTATTGTAACTACGCTTACCGATTGGCAATGTCATTCGGGTGCTCAAGTTTGGCGACAGAAGCATCATCAGTGATGACTAATCGATGAACGCATCTGACGGCCGTAAGTGCCGAGTAATAGCTTCCTTTTTGGCTGTAATCGAGGATTCTGGTGCTGTTGCTGCGTGTCTTGAATCTCAATCCGGAATCTTTTTCAGAAGGTTGGTGAGGATTGTGTTTGACTGGCACTTCTGCGATACCTGTGGTTAGTTTGGAAGCGCACTGCCGATGTACCTTCGCGCAGCAGACGCAGAGCGCAAGTTGTAGCGAGTGAACTGAACGTATGCATGCATGGGTGGCTTTCGTCCAATGTACCACGTGCAAGAAAGAAGGAGACGTGACTCATAGCATCTGAAAAAAAAAAAAAAGCAAGAAAAGGTTAATTCCACCAATATCCTTTCGCAAGTTTCCAAAGCTATTTTTCCTCATTATACCAGGGCGCCTTACTGCTCCCTTCTTCGCAACTGTAGGTTTTGCATAGCAGTCGTGCTTGCTCGGGGTCTCTGTATTCTGTGCGGTATTGTGGGGTGGCTGGCGACCATGCTGGCGGCACACACGCTATAAGGCATACTCAGAAATGCAGGAAACGCAGCGTACGTATGTGCTTAAACTAATATCGCCATGTGCTTCTGCTGCAGAGCTTCCGCGGTTTGTGGTCGCCTTGACTAATGAGCCGTGTGCTCCTCACCACTTCAGTGCTCATTGTATGTCCGCTGTCTAGAAGAAAATGCACAACCACCCTTTTGGAGACACCATTTGCCTGCAGAAAATTCAAGCCCCGAAGAAAACAGAAAACACGTGTTTTGAAGCGCCTTCTTATCTTTAGAACTTTGAGTGGGCATTGCCCCGACGTTTCGGAATGCATACGGTCCCTTTTTACAGTTCAAAGAGGGGAGGCACGAACCACCCGTCCTCACCCTCGGCTGCAGGCAGCGCATTCGAAGTGTGAGAAGTCAGCGAGACTTCTTTGCTTTTTTTTTTAGTAGCTGAGTACGTGAGCAGTTCTTCGAACATGTTGTTTCACTTTGAAGACACGTGCGCAGCATTGTTTCCGGTTTAAAACTGGCCCTAGCTCTGCCTTTATCCTTCCTATTTCGGTGTGTGAGTGTGTGTGGCCGCAGCGAAAGTAGACAGGCCACTCCCGTTCTTGCTATCACCCGACTCAGCCTTCCACGAATAGCACGTCGCCCGAGCTCGCTTCATACGGACTATGGTTTTGCTGGCGCCTCGGACAATGGAGAGTGATTTGTTTCTGTCGTGGTATTGATAGGGGGAGTACTGTTGCTGCATTTTTAAGATTGCATCATTGTGTTTTTGGTAGGAAATTGATATTGAATGAACAATCTTGAGTAACCGTTTTTGGCGAGATTGCTAAATACATCGTGTGTTTTTTTTCCTTTTTTTTAGTTGTGTTCTGCACTGGATCGCGGCTCTTCGTATTACTGTCTTTGCTACTAATGTATTGCAGATTTTCGGGTGGTCTGATGTGAACTGAGAATATCAGTTAGGGTAGGTGTGTTTGCAGTTTTATTTTCAGGCTGCGAGAACATTCAAAAGTGACAGTTAGCCTCAGTTTCATGAGGAACTGAATACATGTTCAATAAATTTATATGAGAGAATAAGTGTGACGTAAGATCTCATGAAACGACAGTCCTTTAGATGAATGTGGCCCTTGAGAAGATACGGCTACGGTTGGAATGGATTAAAAGCATGTTTCTTGGTGTGTTTCATTGTTATATTTGTCACGGCGATATGCAGACACGGGCTCATAGTTCTAAATAGTGAAATAATAGTGAGAAAGTTTGTATATTTAACAAACTTAATGCAATGTGATCAGGCAAGAAAAAGAAGAGTCGCACAATTTATTTGGAAAGGCAAGGGTGCCTGAAATACTTTTTTTATTCCTTTTTTGTTTCAGAGGATCGATAGTTTACTTGATTTCATCCTGCCAATTCGAATTATACACCATTTGCATGTCAACAGTGACGCTAATTGGAAAGGCTTTAAATCTAAAGAGCATTGTAGCAGCGACACACTTTTGCTTTCGTTCTTACTTTGTGTTTTAAGGAGCTCATTTATCATGCAAAAAAGAATGTTTTTCGGTGAGTAGTGTGCTTATTGTTGACTATTTAAAGGAAAACAAGCTACGTGACGGACACAATTCATGTTCACTATAATGTAAAGTATTTGGAAAAAAGTAACGAACCTGCCACCGGCATCGAAACTGAAAATGGGCACGGCGAGTCTCACTTCTATAGCGAGTAAGGCCATTGAATGAACTTACCTGCTATTTCTATAAAATTGGCTTCATGACTTTTTATTTGAAGTTGCACATTTAAAGCAATATGAGCGTCATGTTACTACTTTGCAGCTTCGTCACATTATACCCTTAGGGCCATTAATTCAAGCTTTGTGAGGCAGATGATTTAGTGGTATCTAGGCACTTGAGATATTAATCTCTAATTGCATCAGGAGCATCCAAGTGAACCAGGTATTTGTATGTATGCAAGTCAGTGCAGTAGATTTGCCCGTGTGAACCAGATAATGTTATAAACGGTAAAAAACATTGGGAACTCTTGGTTTGAACATACATGCATGAAGGGGAATGAAAACAACCACCCGTTTGTAGCATGAACCCACAAGGAAATTCATACGGATTTCTCTTAGTTGCCAAAAAATTCGTCCTGGTACGTGGTTCAAACCAGGACCAACACCTATCTGGGGCAGCCGCTCTGCTAATTGAGCTAACCAGGAAGCTAGCATTTGACAGCGCGAGGGTGTACTCATCAACAACTCGAAGCACATGGACACAAGTATTACAAATGTATGTTGCAAATATTGCTCATTTACAACATACATGTAAATAGCCTTGCATACACAGCTGGTTGAGCTGCCAGATGTAATACAGTTTGAAGTGACATGCACTGTGCACCGAACCCAAGTCACGCAGGTCATTGTCATTGTACACAGCCCCTCTTCCACCAAGAATATAATGAAAACGGTCAGACTGATGACTCGGGAAAGCACTTTTTTTTGTGTATGTGTACAAAGCTGCTTCACTGGAAGTGAACGCAGCTCGAGCCACAGAGCACGTGGTTTCTGCTCTTTCAATATAGGAGTATACATGTGAATACGACATAATTATTAGAATAAATCAGGCAATTTTGCCCTCAAGCCACGTCTTGGATTGAAACGACAACAACTTGAAGGGGGGGGTCGACTACTGGTGGGGCGGAAATTAAAACCCCTGATATTGCCGCCCCCTTCGGTGCACTGCTGATGTAGGTGACACAGCGACAAGGACATTGGGGCATATAAGAGGTCGGCCTCGAGGGGGGAAGTTACAACTCCCTAACCCCCCTCCCCGTCAGTGCACCAATGCAACTCGGCATTTTTCACATTAATATTCCAATTTGACAGCAGAACATGCCTGTTCGGAGTACCAGCACATACTCCAGGAGACGTTAGTCTTTAAAAACTTTGGTCATGATGCCAAACAACGTTACTGAAAGAGTGACGAATTTGTTACTCAAAACACAATGAAAAACTTTTTTATTAACAAGAAGTGTTGTATGCCGGGGTCTATCAAGAGAATAAGTTCCGCCACAAAAATGACATCTAAACATAAGTATCAGAATTAAAGAAAAGGTCTAAACGGGAGTGGCACCCACGTTTTCTCTGTAGGCAATAACAGCTGCCGGGCACGCTATCGATTGCGCCACAGTCACGATGCCTAACAACATTGCTGAATGAGTGACGAATGTGTAACTCAAAACACAATCAAAAACCTTTTATTAAAAAGAAAGTGTGTTATGCCAGGGTCCATCAAGATTCCAGTGACGTAATTCTGTCATTGAAATGACGTCTAAATGTAAGTATCAGAGTTAAGTTCTGTAATTGGGTGTTGCACCCACTATTTCTCAGTAGGCAATAACAGCTGCTAGGCATGCTATTACTTGCGCCACAGTTACATACTTTGTAGGCTTTAAAAACACACCTTTTATATCTGCCACTGCCCTCTCACACTTTTCTTGGTAAAGTGTAATAATGCATCATGACTGTGGAATTCATGATATGTTCCTTCAATGCGTCGTTTCTACGCGTCCGCCTTATGTGATGCCTTTTCAATAGAAGTGCAGTTTTGTCAACGCCTTAACACGCTGAGAGGTGGGGACCTTACTCAAAGCGACGGCGTGGCTTATAGAATCCATTCATACCAATAATAGTTCTGCAACGCATCGAGCAATGCGCTTGCTACGCCTGCTTGTAACTTTGTGTTCTCCGCTTATGCTCACTATGCGAAAAATCATGGCTGGCCAAGAGGGAAGACACAACGCACATTGCATTTCTTTCTAGTCTTGCAGTGGCATTCAATAACTAACATGCCGCAAGTAGGCGACCTTAGCCCAAGTTTGGCGTACAGTCAGTCGCACTCACATGCCTCTGTCACATGCTTTCTTTGGTTTCGCTCTCACCGTCAACTACTAGAGCTAACACAGGCATCCATGACCTCAAGAGCATGTTTAATCAATAATCAGTCATTAATTATGGACGGTAGTTGTTGGGATTAAGATCTATCGTTAAGTGTCAACGTGGATGCATTTAGGAAAAACTGTGCTTAAGTTTAGCTGTCAAACATCAATAGACATTGTATAAGCTCTCTTATATGAATATACA
This sequence comes from Rhipicephalus microplus, assembly GCF_043290135.1. NCBI lineage: Eukaryota > Metazoa > Arthropoda > Arachnida > Ixodida > Ixodidae > Rhipicephalus > Rhipicephalus microplus. The sequence continues at coordinate 45,164,057 of NC_134700.1, forward strand.
GTAAGCACTAAACTACTTCTGTAAGGAGACAATTTACTTTTGTGTTATACCAGTTCCTATGACGGAGGGATCAACTATGTCTTTTTTACCGTTTGCTCGAAAAACAAAAAAGGTGATAAGACATTGGAGAGCACCCTTGAGCAATGATGCAACCACTTTGCGTAACGTTTCAGTCAGCTGCAACACTTCGATCATCGGTGTGACAAGCGTGCTCTCGTACAGGCTTGTCTTTCTTGGCTGAAAGCCACCAATGTTGCCAGCTGCAATGTAAAATAACTGTGGAATCAGCAGTTCACTTTGTGGCCATAATATTATGGAATACATTGCCATTTCTAATAAAATTTAAACAACACATAAATTTTGCCATGAATTGAAGAAGTTTTTGTTATGCCGATATCTCCCTCGCCATGTCCTTCTCTTTTCAGTCTCTTGTTTTTTTTTTTCTTTTCATGTCATGCCACTTATATAGATATCTAAATATATTTTACAGTTTATATTTCCGATTGCATATAGTTGATGAAAGCATCGTCATTTAATTGTATCTGTATTTCATTTTTTTAACCTTGTATTCCCTTACTATTGTACTGTTGTTGCCAATCAAATACTTATGTTTGCATTTCACAGGAGGACCCATTTCAGTGTATACTACGGGACCTCCTTCAGTATATTTTTTTTTGTACTTCTTATTATGAAATAATAAAACTTGATTTGATTTTGATTTTATCAGAAATGAACTTCACTCCATTAATTTAATACTAGGACCAAACTTGGGTTTCCTTTTTTTCACATCGTTATCGACATAGAACAGTTTTCCTCTCATGATTAAGCAGTCTTTATCATTAGCTCTTTTTGAAAACACATTATTCACTTTTCTTCTAGATACTTTAGAATTCTGAAATGTGTAATGTTATCTACACCTGTTTCTATTCATGTAATCTTAATTCTGCCACAGCTACTCATCTTTTTCTTGCTTTTTTCATTGCTTTTTTCATTGCTTTCTTCATTTTGTTAATATTTTTCGAGTTTTTTTCTATTTTTAAGTGGTATAAGCAGTGTTTTTGTTATACTTATGATTGTTAAAATTTGAGACTCTTTAGTCTGTATTACATTTATTTCTTTAACCTATTCCACATTGTGGCATTTTACTTGTACATATTTAACACATTTTCTAGCAGGAGGTCCCCCTTCAGCCAAGTGCTCTGAGACCTCCTTCTGTATTTGTAAGCATGTATATTTTGTATGAAAGTAAATAAACGGAACTGAACTGAATAATGGTTAGTTGTATAACGTAGGTTCATTTTAACGAGCATACACTGTAGTCACATTAGTCATCAGAACTCCCTGAGCCCTAAAATGTTCTTCCTGCACTGAGTCGTAGGACCTCTGTCAACTGGTGAATCATGAGGGTAGGGGGGAAGGAGGAGGTGTGGCACTAAATCCCATCTTCCCCTCCCCCTTAAAAAAGATCGATGGCACTCTTCTCACCTAACCAGTTGATTGTCTTATGTCATCTGGCCTGTTTTAAGGATGCCATATTTATTACCCAACAGTGTAAGTAGCATGGGGACTGATACCTACAAAGCACACCTTGACAGTAAAAGGTGAAAAATTTGTGAACATAGGGCATCTTTAAAATGTTCGTTTCCACAAGCAGATTTTTTTCTTTGAAACGGCTTTGAAGAGTGTCCCTCTCCTTTATGCCTGGATTGATCATTGATTACAGCCACTTCATACTAGTTTTATTTTTAGCATCAGTGTTGTTCTTAGTGCCTATCATGTCTGAGAGCCACTGTGGATCATAAATGGTCAAGTGCCACAGAAAGTTCGTAAATCCCACTAGGGATATGTGCCACTCCTTCTACCATTCCAACTATCTTCCCATTTCATCCCACTTTATTCAACCAGCTAATTAATTGGCTTAGCTGTTCTATCAGTGTTCAACAAGTGCAGTGGGGCAAATTTTTTTAAAGACTTTTTTGATTATTTGGAAAACCAAAAAAAAGTGCTCAGCTCGTAGTGGTTCAAAGTAAAGGGAGAATGCCACTCAATGCTTCAGCCTCTAAAAATTATTGGGTACGATGGAAAATCATTCACGGCGAGCTGGAACCATTCATAGATTACAATATCTACGTAGGCAATTCCAAACAGCGTTTTCTTATTTGCTATGAGTTTTTATCATCTCCTCTCTTTCATTGCTAGACTGCTTTTTTTTTTTTGCTAACATTTTTTGTAATGAATTTATGACGCTTTTCATTCATAAAAACGGTATGTTCTATGCCTGGCTTGTCCCCCGCAGGGGCGCCTGCGCAAGTAGGCGTTTGGTGTGTAGCGACACCACGGACCCGAGCTAACGGGGGAGTTTTGACTCCCTCCCACGCCTAGCCGTGCGTGGCTTTGCCGTGTCCGGGGAAAAGGGGATCCTGGGGGTTGAGCCGACGCTGGGTGATTGGACCTTTAAGGCCCCCCGGCAGAGGCAACACACCCCTTTGGCCCCGGCTTCACGTAGACGGCACCTCTGGGCTGACCCACACAGGGGAAATCGGCAGTCGCCTTTTCCTATCTCTCTCTCCCTATATCTTCGTCTTTTGTTCTCACTTTACATCTTTCCTGTCTTCTCCTCACTTCATTTTACTTCCAATTTTTCCTGGCGGCAAGGGTTAACCTTGTGTGGCTATCCAAACTAGGGTAAACCATATTGGGTTATAGTAACTGCGTACTGCTGGCGTTGCGCAGACATGCCCACATGCTCTGCCACGTCCCCTCGTTGGACTCCGTGGTGGGTGGTAGGCGCCGTTACCGAAAAATACACATTTTCTCATGGGATCCCCGACCCCCTCTTTAACTGATCGTGCTTCGAAAAGGGTACGCACCGATGCAACATTCCTACTTTGGCCCAAAAACAAAGAAACTTTTCCAAAATACCATGTCCTCCACTGCGAACAATCATCTACAAAAGCTAGAGCAATCTCACCCTTCCTTGTTGCCAAGTGCTTGAGAGAGACCATTGGAACCGGTTATAAGGCCACGAAGATGGCAAGTGGAGATCTGCTTCTCGAATTAAAAGACAAGGAACAGTACAATAAACTCTCGCACCTCGTGGCCTTTGGTAACATCCCTGTCTCTGTGAGCGCACACCGTACCATGAATACAGTGAAGGGCGTGGTATCGGACGAAGATTTGATGACACTGAGTGAAGAAGAGCTCTTTGATGGATGGAAGGATCAAGGTGTAATACAAGTCCAGCGCATCAAAATCAGACGTAACAACAATGAAATAGCAACAAAGCACTTGATACTCACCTTCAACTCAACCACTTTACCCGAGACTCTCGAAACTGGCTATGTAAAACTCCATGTCCGACCCTTCATTCCAAACCCGAGGCGTTGTTTTAAATGCCAGCGATTTGGTCATGCATCCCAGAGCTGCCGAGGACAGCTGATGTGTGCTAAGTGTGGCACAACCGGCCACAGTGCTGATGAATGTAGTCATGACGAGATCCTCTGTGCAAACTGCGAAGGTAGCCACCCCGCATACTCCAGAGCGTGCCGAGCCTGGAAAAGAGAAAAAGAAATAATAACTATAAAAGTTAAGGAAAATATCACATTCAGGGAAGCAAGACAACGAGTCTCGTTATCATTAGCACTAAAAACACCTTTTGCCGAAGTGGTGCAACGAGGGGCGGCACCACAAAGGCCATTGGCAGTTGCCCGGGCCACGCCTAGCGTGCCGAGGCCAATGCCACACGCCCCTGCGGCGGGAGCAGCCAGCGCTGCCCTGCCCACTTTCAGCCTGTCCACACCAGTGACCTCTACAAGCTCTGGCAGCAGCCAGGGCAATCACGAGGCCAAGGGGGCTTTATGGACCCCCAGCTCGGTGGGGACAAAGACTTCGTCGATCGAGGCGAAGTCTAAGCGACGCACAGATCGCTCTTTAGAGCGGGTGTCCAGTGCCTCGCAAGAGGTTATGGACACCAGTTCAAGCCAAACGGCGCAGGAAGCGCCGAAGGAGCGGCGAGCTTCTCTTGACCGCCCCAAAAAGGGCAGAACGCCGATTACAGGGTCTGACAAAGGCCCTGTAAAATGAGTTAATCCCCGTCTTCTTTGCACACAGCACTTTTTCCCTTTTTTTTTCCACTATGGACAAAATCATACAGTGGAACGTAGGGGAATACTTAGAAATTTAGATGACGTCCAAGAACTTCTGTGTAAGTGTAACGCGAAAGTGCTATGTGTGCAAGAAACGCACTTAACTCCTAAGCACAAGGACTTCCTACGACAATATATTATTTTCCGAAAAGACCAGGAGGATCCTGTTGTACCATCTGGCGGTGTAGCCATTATAGTCGATCGTAGTATAGCATGCCAGCATTTGAAGCTCCAAAAGGCCCTGGAGGCAGTGGCCATTCGAGCTGTACTTTTTAACAAACTTATTACCATATGTTCTGTGTACATACCACCACATCAACAGCTACACAGACGTGATCTGGAATCACTAATAGATGAACTCCCAGAGCCATTTCTGGTTCTAGGTGATTTTAATGCACACAATGTCCTGTGGGGCGATGCTCACTGTAATGCGCGAGGACGTCTCATTGAGCAGCTCCTTTTCTCTTCTAGTTTATGTCTTTTAAATATGAAGGAGCCTACGTATTTTAGCCTTGCAAGCAACACATACTCCTCCATAGATCTTAGCATTTCATCACCGTCCCTTTTACCTGTTTTTAAATGGAACGTTCTTAAAAACCCTTATGGGAGTGATCACTTCCCAATCATCCTGAGTGCGCCGAACAAAGATCAACTACCCCCGCAGGTTCCTCGATGGAAGATTGAGTCAGCTGATTGGGAAGGGTATAGAACTCTTACACACATGACATGGACTGAGCTGTCTGCCCTGACCATAGATGACGCTGTCACGTATTTTACAGCTTTTATACTTGATGCCGCATCTAAATGTATTGCCAAAACGAGTGGCATGTCTTCTAAACGGCGAGTCCCATGGTGGAACGACGCATGCAGGAAAGCACGGACCACTCAGAACAAAGCATGGGCGTTGCTTCGCGATTCCCCTACAGCAGAAAACCTGGAAAATTTCAAGAAGGTCAAATCGCAGGCACGGAGAACGCGTCGACAAGCTAGACGAGAGAGCTGGACAAAGTTTATATCGAGTATCAACTCGTACACAGATGAGGGAAAAGTGTGGAATAAGGTAAAGAAAATTAAGGGCCAACAAACGTATTCTCTTCTTCCACTAGTAAATAGCCTCGGGGAAAGCTTGGAGTATCAAGCCAACTTTCTTGGCACACATTTCGAACACATATCGAGCTAATCACACTACTCCGAATCCTTCCAGAATTACAAGGCACGAATAGAAAAACAAAAGTTAGAAAGAAAATCCCCAAGAAATGAGGCATATAATGCACCATTCTGCTCAGCAGAACTGCGAACAGCACTCAACTGCTGTAATACATCTACACCAGGTTCTGACAACGTAATGTACGTGATGCTGAAGGAACTACCCTCCGAAACTAAAGAAACCCTCCTCTCTCTTGATAATCGCATATGGTTTTCAGGTGTGATCCCCTCCTCCTGGAAGGAGGCTGTTATAATTCCAATTTTGAAGCAGGGAAAGGATCCCTCTACTGTATCAAGTTACAGACCTATAGCGTTAACAAGCTGCCTCTGTAAGCTATTTGAAAAAATGATTAATTGCCGCTTACTCCACTACTTAGAAACAAACAATTTGCTCGACCCATTTCAGTGCGGGTTTCGAGAAAGTAGATCCACCACAGACCACCTTGTTCGTATTGAGGCACAGATCAGAGACGCCTTCGTCCATAAACAATATTTTCTCTCTGTGTTCCTCGATATCGAAAAGGCTTATGATACAACATGGCGTTTTGGAATTCTAAGAGACCTGTCCCACCTTGGTGTGCGCGGAAGAATGTTTCACATAATTGAAAGTTACCTGTCAAACCGAACATCCCGTGTCCGTGTGGGCAGTGTTCTCTCCCGAACATTTGTCCAGGAAACAGGCGTGCCACAAGGTGGTGTACTTAGTTGCACACTTTTTATTATCAAAATGAATTCCTTGCACTTGTCCATCCCCCGCAATATGTTTTATTGTACATATGTCGACGACGTTCAGCTTGGCTTCAAGTCATGCAACTTGGCAATGTGTGAGCGGCAGGTTCAGCTGGGTTTGAACAAGGTCTCCAAATGGGCTGATGAAAACGGATTTCGACTTAACCCACAAAAAAGCACCTGTGTCTTGTTCTCTCGAAAGAGAGGCATGCATTCGGAACCTGACCTTGAACTGAACGGTCAACGTCTGTCTGTCAATGCGGAGCATAAATTCCTAGGCTTAATCTTGGACAACAAGTTGACCTTCGTACCGCACATCAAGTATGTAAAAACAAAATGCTTAAAAGCCATGAATGTTATAAAAGTGTTGTCACGTACTACGTGGGGTAGTGACAGGCAATGTCTCATCAACCTGTATAGAAGCCTCATTCGCACCCGCTTAAATTATGGGGCCGTTGTTTATCAGTCTGCGACTCAAAGTGCTTTGCTGTACCCCGTGCACCATTTGGGCATCCGCATTTCTACGGGTGCTTTTCGCACCAGCCCCGTAGAAAGCCTTTATGTTGAGTCAAATGAGTGGTCGCTTCATCTGCAGAGAACTTACATGTCCTTTGTATACTTCCTGAAGGTGAAAGCAGACAAGAAGCACCCCTCATACTCTACTATTAATGATCTTTCGAGCTCCATTCTGTTCCAAAACAGGCCTTCAATGAGGCAGCCCTTCTCAGTACGCCTGAAGGGTCTAGCTGAAGAAACTGGAGTGTCACTTGAACACAGTTTAATGCCTCCTGTAGCATACCCGCCACCGTGGCAGTGGCAGATTATAGACTGTGATGTGTCGTTCCTAGAAGTTACAAAACGTGCGCCTATTGCCCATATCCGAACATACTTCCTGGAACTTCAACACAAATACACACGTCCTGAGTTTTTTACAGATGCCTCTAAGTCCAACTCCTCTGTGTCCTACGCTGCTGTCGGCCCATCCTTTTCGGATGCTGGCCCTCTACATCCAAGCACAAGTATCTTCACAGCAGAAGCTTACGCGATACTTGTGGCAGCTAAACACATCAAACAACTACAAATACAAAAAGCAGTAATTTATACAGACTCTCTCAGTGTTGTAACGGCTCTGCGCAGTCTTAAAAAACAAAAAAACCCTGTCCTCGTCTCACTTTACTCTATTTTATGCACACTCTACACACTCAACCAACGTGTTGTAGTGTGCTGGGTACCAGGGCACCGTGAGATTCAAGGCAACGTGATGGCGGATCAGCTTGCTGCATCCGCCCACGAAAGCACCGCCATTACACCCACATTAATCCCGGCCCTTGATCTTAAGCCGTCTCTCAAACGAAAACTCAGGGACTACTGGCAGAGCAAGTGGGATACACACACAGAAAACAAACTACACGTTATCAAGCCACACCTTAGTCATTGGCTGCCAGTATCAAAATCGCGTCATACAGAGGTTATACTAACGAGACTCAGGATAGGACACATATACACGACACACACATATCTTTTGTCTGGTGGCGACCCACCATTGTGTGACAGATGCGGTGAACCATTGACCGTCCTTCACGTGTTAATCCAGTGTAAACACTTAGAAACTATAAGAAAACAGCATTTTCCATTACCCTACCGACAACATATACCTTTACACCCTGCAATGTTCGTTGGTAGGGAACCGCTTTTTAGTCATAAATCATTGTTAGCGTTTTTAAAAGAAATTCGTAATTTTCATATCATATACCCGGGCATCCCGTAGTTCGACCTCTCCAGGGAGGTTTTTGCTGCGGTGGCTACACAGGAAAGCACTTGCCTCACGGCCCTTGCACGCAAGGGTATGAACCAGTGAGGCACTTGTGTTAATGCCATACATATACACCATCGTTTTTTAGTATCACCAACTTTTGTTATCTATTCACACCACACACACCTTTCACGGCATGGTCATGATTTTATTACTTGTATGTTTTTACCCGCCTTACCGCGAGGAATTTTATGGCCCTTATACAGCCGCTAATCACAATCATTGTCCACATTCCTTGTCGCATGAACTGGCGCTCTTTGGCCATCAAATGGCCCTTGCGCCAAAAAACACCATATATCATCATATGCCTGGCTTGTCATTAATGCTTCACTTCAACCTCCATCTTGTGCTTTGCAGTGAAACCAGAATGCAACACTCTTTCATGCCAACAACTTGCTTGCTGCCTGCTTTCTAGATGTTAGCCTTGTGTCTTTACAAATGCTGTGTGAACAATAATAAGACTATTCTCTGAAACATTATACATGTTTGGCTCAAAGTGATCCTAAATTTCGTTTTGTCGACTCCAAACCAGCTTAAGAACACACTTCTTCCTCCTACAAATATTTCCCCAAAATCCTAACCTGGCTGAACCACCGCTGACCTACCGCTGACCTACCGCCTTCCATTGGGCATTATCATTGGGTTTGGAGTTGGGAACCCTGAGCCTCAAAACCCCCATGATTATGTTCACACGTGTCGCTATGACCACCACCTAGTATGCACCATTGGTTGTTTCAGTTGCTGAATCTTTAACAGTGTAACACTGCTAGTGTGTGAAGGAACAGACGTGTGACAACCTTTTTTTTTCCCCGTACATCTTTGGTGCAGGAGCCGAGATGACAGAGCTGGCTGAGCAGCTCAACTATGATCGTGAAGTGGTTCGTGTCTGGTTCTGCAACAAGCGTCAAGCATTCAAGAACACCGTCAAGAGACTCAAGACAGCTGCAGGTGTGGATGGCCTGCTACCGCCACTCTCATCCGATGCCACTACGGACTCTGTTGGCAGTGCTCCATCTCACAGCATGGCAGAGAACTCAACGAGTCTCGTGGACTGTGGTGAAGGAAACTCATCTTGAGCATGATCTGTTGGCACTGCTTAAACCCACAACATTTCGTGTGCGAGTTGAAATCAGCCACACTACATTCACCACAGTTTTCAGCCATGGCAGCACATGGTCATGTGTGTGTGTGGGTAGTCCACCACTGGCATTGTTATGCCACATCCAAGTACCTGCTCCCAAAGCATGTCTCTACTGCCACACTCATTCTCATGGGGGAACTGGGTTGCATGTGGATTCAAGAACGAGGTGATACACAAGTGATGAACAGGACAAGAGCCAGGCTTGCCCAGGCTGCACAACCGGAACAAAGGCACAGCGTGATCACCTTGAGTTCAGCCATGCTAGGGCTGAAAATATATGCATCCACTGGAGGACTGTGTGGGAAAGCTCAGCTGCACCAGTAGCTCATCTCTCGAGTGCCTCGGATACTCATTTTTACACCTGTTTAGGGCAGTTCTACTGTCGCTACTGTACATTCATGTATGTCATTGCGACACTTTTACCTGAAAGTTTTCATCTACCCTCACATAGGACAAAAATTGCATATGATCAATTTAGTGTTTTCCAGCTGTCGGTAGCACCCTAAAGGGTCGTAGGGCACAGCTGTCTGGTGTGTTTAATGTGTTCTTATTGTGCATTGCAGAATGGTGTGAAGCATGACCAATGCTTTTTAACACAAATCAATCTTCTTGTTGCACTCAGGAAAGTTTGGAAGTCTAGCTGTGAGTAGGAATAGATATCATGGCCAAATTTAGTACAGTGACTGACAGATTCTCCTGACACACGGTTTTTGAGGAGTCATAGTTTTTTTGTTGCATTTTTAAAGTACATAATGATGGCATATGAACACTGTCATGCTAAATTTCGAACTGATGCATGTTACAAATACATTTCAGCATTATTTTAATACTGTAGTGCAGGACTCAATATACCGTATTTACTTGCCTAACGAACCCACTCACATAATAAACCCACACACCATCTTGGTCCTTGAAAAAAAGATGTTAATGTATCTGCTCATTTTATTTTGGTGTGATAGCCAGTGCCGCTGACAAGAGATCAAGCCGTTGAGTCACAAAATCGAGCCGTTATGTCACAAAATAACGACGCAATAAATGTGAAAACATAGTTATGCAACCATGCTAAACAGTCGCGAGCAGCGCGAGTGCGAGTGCGCGATCGTCAATCAAAATTTAAGTCTCACCTTTCACGGTAGAGCGCCATCGGTCGAATGCAAGAACAATTTTTGCTTGTAGAGCCACGCAAGCACAGCAGCACGAAAACAAAGCAAGAAACAAAGCGCATGGCCGCCGAGATGACAAATGCGCAATGTGTTTTTGGGCTGCGCGCCCGCTATCTCGGAGGCTATGCAAAGAGCAATTGTGCTCGCCACGCTGACGATATGCTGTGCACCTGCAACATTTGTGCGCCGCCATCTGACGCTACGTTTTTGTTGTTGCGTTCGTCGTAGTGAATTTAGTTCAACACCTGCTGCGCAAGTCGTGTTCGGCTGGTACGCTGGCTACACAGCAGCATGCACTGGAGCATGGGGACCGAGCGGCTGGACAACACCTAAGCGTCAATCAGGTTCGTTCAGAGAAAACCGGAAGATCTTTGGGCTACAAAAAAAAATTGTGACGCATTTCGCAGGCTGCAACTATCATGCAATTTCGCTGTTATAACTCCCATCAACTTTTTCTCCCGCGTAATGAACCCTCCCCCAAATTGGCATCAACTTTTTTGAAGAAAAAAAAGGTGGGTTTATTACGCGAGTAAATATGGTAGTTTTTGCAGTCTTTTCTCTTATAGAACTGAGTGCTTATGCCAAATGCAAATGAGGTAATCTAGGGTGTTTGGACCTCCCCAAGTTAGTATTTTGTGTGGGGAATATTACACACTTACTAATGCACTCACAAATATATTAAAAAATAAAGATTGAACTCCTTCCGCCTTCCCAGTCCCTTGAAAAATTCCTGGCTACAGGTAGTATACAGAATTTGTGCAAGACAAAATAACAGTTACAATGCAGAGCAGTGAGCTCGTTGAGTTGTTTGCATTATTGCGAGAAACAAGGGCAGCACAAGATTGAACAACACAAATAGTAAATGAACAAGAAGTCGGAGGAAACGTTGCTGCGTCTCCTATAAATACTGCTTTGGTAGCACACTAATGCACTCTGTAACTGCATGCAAGTTACAGAGCTTGGGGAAAAGCATGTCCTATGTCCGGCAGCAAATAGAGCACTGCACGGGTCGCGATTCGCAGCCCAGGCCCGGCATTCATTGAAGTTTATTGCCCAAACCAGGTACGGTCACTCAAAAGTGAAACTGAAACCTGGGCCATGCCTAGGCTGAACCTTAGAGAAAATTTCACGGGCCCGGCACGCCCTGCCCATAAACCAAGCCCGACAGAGGCCCGAGTCATAAACCAAGGTGGTGTTGCCTGATTTGGAATCGACAGCAAGGCGTGTTAAGTAGCAAACGTTTTGTTGGCACACACTACGTGAATATGTGCACAGTTGACTGGACATATTGGGTATGATAAATCGTTATTCGGCAGTAGTATACTGTGCATATCTTTTCAACAAATACAATGGGAATCGTGAATGAATATCATTTGGTAGCAGACATGACGATCGGCACAATTTTGTCTTGAGTGGTGCAAACCTATCTTTCATCATGGTGGGGAAGGTGGGAAGCGCTCGTGTGGCTTAGGTTGGCTATAGGGAACAAGTGTTGGTGAGCTTGGCTTCTTCGCGCCCCTGTCGACACCCATGGTAGCAGACACTGTAGCAAAAATTGGAGGGACCCAGGCGCGTAGCCAGAAATTTTGTTCGGGGGGGCACCACCTTGATTACGGGAGGGGCACCGCCTTAAAATATCCTTCTTCTATTTTTCGCTCCCTTTGCTATGGCGGAAAAAATTTCAGGGGGGGGGGGGGGGGGGGGCACGTGTTCGATGTGCCATCCCTGGCTACGCCCCTAGAGGGACCCTTAAAGGGACACTGAAAAGGTTTTGAATTCCCGAATTTATTGTGAATTCGATTTTTGCGACCTCTTACAACATGTCTACAAAGTTATTTTTCACGAGGTTCGTTTAAACAACAACACTAGCAAGCTTTGACCAAAAAAAAGGCCCCCCCCCCTCCCCGGGCACGCACACGCGCAGGGTCGAAGCACAGGAGAGATAGACACGTGGGGAGGTGACGTCACTGTCAAGGTCGAGCCGCCGCCCGACGGGCAACTTTGCGCTGGGCCGCCTGCGTCGCTCAGTCAGCTCAGCTTGTGAATTTCGCAGTAGTGCCTTGTTGCTGCTGCGACCTGCTGCCTAGCAAAGTATCAGTTCTGCCAGTTCGTAAGGATTTCTTGCCATTGCATTGTTCTCTTCTTCTGATCAGAGATTTTTGTCATTAGGCATTCACTAGTTGTGTTTGTGCAAGGTTGAAGTGGACTCACGATGCCGAGTTACTGCCCAGCCTATGGCTGCCGCAGCACTTACGGTCGCGATGAGGTTGCTTTTCACATGTTTCCTTGGGATCAGAAGATGGCTGCAACATGGGCGGCTGTAGTTAAAAGAAATTACGTATTTCATACCTTCGAGATGAAGCGCTCTGTGGCGGTCGCGAATCTGCCGAATTTTGAGGCAGTAACAGCACCTCTCCTCTATCCCCATTTGCACGCATTGCATGCTGAGCACATATGGTGAAAACACCTGCACAAAGATATCAGTACGCATATTCTAAATCAGCTATTCTACAAGACAGTCGCATGCTTCTAGCGCAGATGATGTACCGTTTGCATTTTAACACATCATCACTGTATTACTGGGCAGAACTAAGAAAAAGTGACGGTATTATAAAAAAAAACAGTACAATATATGAGCCAGACTATTCTTGTGCAATTTCCAGCGAAGTTGAGAGCGCGTATCAGCACTGTGGCAACAGCGGCTCTCGTCTGGCTCTTTCGTTTTTTTTTTTTTTTTCTCACGGTAGCATATAGACTCATTGCGTGCGCCTTGCCAGGTGCGAAGTACAATACTGACTGCATTAACAATGTTGCAATCTGAGCTCTGAAATTCACGAACAGCTGATGTTTCTGCATGCTGCCCGCGCCTGCTGAAAAAGCGAGTGCTGATGCTGCGTTTTCTTATCGAATTTGTCGAATTTGATATCCACTGATAAGCGTATCATTTGTAACACTTAACTACAGTGAAATTAAGCACTGGCATGCATTTCATACGTGCTAGACTATGTTTTCGATGCGGATGAAGATGGCTGGTTGGGACTCGCTTTTCTGTGCTGCTTCAGTCGTCACCCTTACAGTGGCGACCAGCTCGAATATGTACGAATGTACAGTAAACTCGGTCCGACTTTCACAGTTCCCCATACTTACAGCAACTACCCAATTTCAACAGATAAACACGGCATTGACTGCCAGCGAGCACAGTCAGCTGTCCTCACCTCCCTGACAGTGACGTCATAAAGCTTCGACCAATCACAGCGACGGCAAGACTTGCGATGGCGGCCGCGGTGCCTATTGCTTCTTTTCGGCAAAATAAAGTTATTTGCGTTGGTTTATGCAAATTTTCTACTTGATTTTCGAGTTCGCCGCATGAAATTACGTATCATGACACCATAATCTCGTTTTTTTTGTGTGTGTTTAAGCTTCGCCTCTTAGAGTTTTCAAGAAAAGGGATATCCTGACTATGGTGGGCAATTCAACTGCTTAATGCATACTTTTTAATTTGTGATGTTACTCGAGAAGTTTAAATTGTGATTTACGACAATGTATTCGATGAAAAGTTTAAAGTGGCTTATGTCAGTGAAGCTTTCACATATGACTGCATTTTGTGTAATGGGTAGCATACGTTAAACCACGAGCAATTATGAGCCTGAAATGTTTTTGAACTGGCTATGCACCCACTACGTGGCCTTAAGGGAGCACGTGCAGAAACGTATGTGCCTTTTGTAATAGGTTTCCGGCTTTAAACCAAGAATTTGTCATGATGTTCCGATGCCCGATGACAGTGTAGTCTTGTATCATGCAATATTACTGCAAAATTGCATCGTGTATTGTGAAGCTTGTATGCAAGATGCGTGTGTTCATAAAGCATGAGCTATTTTCACTGTATTTACTAGCACAGGAAGTTATATTCACTGTATTCACAATCAGATGCATGGCTCTGTGGTATAACGCCTGCTTGGCACACTAGCGATCTGTTAGCAATCGTCTCCAGAAAATTCAATATTTTAAATTTTGCTTGTTTCTTGATTTAGGCTAATTGTCTGCTTACATGAAAGCACGACGGCTTGAGAAGAACAGTCCATGATCACAACGTTCGTTGTATGTTCTGATGCGTCTGTTACTATGGGCTCCACTATTGCGGTCGTACAATAGCTTTGTCCCTGTGGTGACCATTAAATCATTTTCATTTCCCAACATGCGATGCCAGGCCACATAAACTAACTTCCGCGACAAAGCTAGCAGTGATTGCTCGCTAACTAGGCAGACCTTGTGTAGCCTTTGGGGAACCGATAAAGCGAAGCTCTCCGAACTCCAGTCAATGACGGCTCTTTAAGCGCGCAAGAAGTCATTGCCTGGCAATATTCTTTTGTAAAATAACGGGGGAAAACTACAAAGTTATGCTACAGTGTTTGATCGTTCACTGTCACCACAACGCTCACTTGAGCTAAATTTTGCAGCAAATAGTCGCTTGCTCCTACCAAATGTAGGGATGAGGCTTTATGCATTGATCAAGTTTGTCAACTACAGGTGCCGTCGTCAACCTTTCTCCAGAGTCCAAGATGCCTTTATTCGTTTGACTGTTGATGGTGACAGAAACGGAAAAAGTACCCGCTTCTGGGGCACGCGACACCTGCTGAATTACTGGCGACTGCTCGCGGGCATTGGCATCGCCAGTTGTTCATTTTCCCTCTGTTGTGGGCTGGAAGAATCAAAATTCTCCTGCCACTTTAAAATTTCTGCAGTTATGGTGGACGACACTGCGTGCCAAGTGGCCACTTCTGGAGCAGTTCAAGCACAGTTTACAAATTCCCTTCCTATCCCAACTCAAGTCAACGAACCAGAACCGTTACCGCAACACCTTCACGCTAAAATCACAGTGCTACCCTTCCCCAGGAACATGCACCCGGTGCACAATCAGACTCGAAGAAGGGCACGAGCTCAAGCCTTACTAAAAGCGGCCAACCTACACGCGACAGACGTGGTTTCCGTAGACGCCGCTAAATACCTGGACAAACCCTACTTTGCAGCTTTGGCGGTCGCCCCAGACGGAACAGCTGTTACTGTTCTTACCGTAAAAACACAGAAAGCCTGCGAGGCTGAACAAGTGGCCATTGCCCTTGCTCTAGCACTCCCTCAGCGCGACATAATATTTACCGACTCTAAACCGGCTGCACTGGCATACCGCCGCGGTACACTTTGCCAGGCGGCATTAAGAGTTCTAGCATCTGTTCAAATAACTGTAGACAAGCACATCCACTGGTTCCCAGGTCATGAAGGAATCAACGTTCAACCAGGGGTCCCCAACAGTACTGAGCTTGCCCATAGCCTCGCGCGTGATCTTACGTGCCGCGGAGGGTCGCGGTCCGGCTCACTGGCCGGGGACACCAACACGCACCGGCAGCCACTCCTATCATATCACAAAATTTGCTCGCACTATAAGTTATTTAGAAAGGAATTCCCCTCACCTCACTCAGCACTAAATAAAGCACAACAATTAACGCTTCGACTGCTGCAAACGCACAGCTACCCCAGCCCCTATATCTGCAGCAAATTAATGCCAGAATGCTCCAAATGCCAAAATTCAAGGTGCGATTTAAGTCGCATGCTGTGGCAGTGTCCCGTGCTAAACGCTAGCTTCGGGTCCCCTGCCACCGAGGACGACTGGATCAACCACCTCAGGAGCCCCGACAGGGCCCTTCAACACCAGGCCGTCCAGAAGGCCCAAAAGGTGGCTGGCGAGCTCCGACTCCCAGTCCCCACATGGGCGGAGCCACTGGGCTGGCCCCCGTAAGGGGTGCCCAGTCCCCTTCAGGACCTTTAATAAAGTTAATTCTCTCTCTCTCTTACAAATTCCCGGTGTGTTTTCTTAGTAACTTTTAAAAACACACGTGGAATTAGTAGATTGCCGCGATGGCGATGGCTTTGCTTTTGTATCCCTTCCTTTTGGCACCTTTCTCTAAGCTACCTCATCATCTGAGGAACCGCTACACTCTATGCTGTCCACGCGTGGACGATGTTGCATAGGCTTCTGAGACGAACGCTTCGCGTTAACATGGCATTCGGCGGACGGCGTTGTGGATGGCGTTCCACATTCTTCCACAGCCAAAGTTTGATTGATTTCCTCCGAATCCCTCATCTGGTTAAAGAGTGGAAAGCATCTTATCATAATTGTCTAGCCACTTAAATGTTTTGTCAAAAAAGTTATTCTTTTTCCTTTGTGGCAGTGTAGCCATGATAATTTGGCACTTTTCCTGTTGTAGCATTACTCCATCAGGTCCAGCTTTCGGTATGCGAAGTCTGTACAAGACTCGCCTGCTAGTTGCGCTGCGCCGAACGTTTGCTGCTTAGACGTTACATTGTGGTGCATGTTATAACGTTCGCGGAACGTTGCCTTCATGACAGACCAAGCACTTATATCAGCCACCTTCATGTGGCGACGCATCCATTTAATATATTTTGCTGGGAGTCTAGAAATAATGAATGGTATGGCAACCTCATCGGGAACGCTGAAGTTTCTGAACCAATACTGTTGATGAAACCAGGCGTTTAGATCTCTCCCGAGATGCAGCTCACCGTGAAACTTGAAAGTCGTTCGCGAGTGTCTTCACTGTAATGCCTGGTTCACACTGAAGCATCAGCTTTCTACAGCGATCGAAATTTTTCTGCCGCCGGAAAGCAGCGTCTTTCGCACTGGACGCGCGCCGCGCCGAATATGCCATCTACCACGAGGCAAACGCGGAATGGATGCGCTGTCACCCGGTTGTTGTCGCGGCTCGCAAACGCCACTACGCTATCCGGTGGTCTGGTCTTCGATGATTCTCATACGCAGGAAGCAAGAAGAAGCAGTACTGCTTACTTTGCTAGGAAGTCACCGCTGTTTTGTAATGCATGAAGAGCAGAAAAAACTGCCGACGCCAGCGGCGTTGGTGGGTTCATCTTGCCCTGGAAGACGACGACAAGCTCGGTCACGCTAATGACAAGCTTGGTCTCCTCTTCCACGAAAAATCAACGTTAAGTAGGCACAGAGTGGGTGAAACTCCCGTTGGTTACAACATTCAGGTACGTGCACTGTGACATGACAAGTAAGTAGGGCTTGGCTGCAATTTTTCGAAGACCAATTCGGCGGCAGACACCGTGAAAATCGGTCCGATAGTGATCGACATGGGGTGAGTTGAAAGTGAGCATTCCGGCCGCTGAAAGTGTGCCGATTTCGATTCGGCGGCGGTGAGATGCGCCGAAGGGGCCGTCTCCACGTCGATCGCTCTTGGACTGATTTTTGAGGCGTCGGCCATCGAATCGGTCGCCGCGGACCAATAGTCAAGTAATTTTGAAAAGTGGCGGCCAAGCCTTACTCACTAGCTATTTCGCAATGCATGTAAGTGAACGTTATAACCAACGGGAATTTAACCCACTCATGCCCACTTCAAGTCCCTATTTCGTGGAAGAGGTGACCGAGCTTGTTGCGGTCTTGCAGAGCAAGACGAATCCACCAACGCCGCTGAAATCGGTGTTGTTTTTTCTTGCTCTTCATGCATTACAAGACAGCGACTTGCCAGCAAAGTAAGCAGTACTACTGCTTTTTCTTGCTTTCTGCATATGAGAATTATAGAAATCTGAACCACTGACCTCCATTAAAGGGCCACTCACCAGGCCCCATACCAAATTTTAGTTAGACAGTGGAAGTTGTTGGGTGTCCGATGAGGAACATTTTGCCATATTTTTTTTTTAATTGGTTTATCACGGGTGATTTTGGCACGCTGACATTGAATGAACGCATGTGCGTGCCCAGGTGCGGCAGTCCCGTTGCGTTGAGGGCCACGCGTACCAGTCAGTCACGAGGCGTGTAGAAACTCGGATGCCGCGATGACTGAGGTTGTGTAACTGGTTGAAGAGGCTTTGGCGATGCAAAGAAGGGACGTATGGTCTCACTCGTCCTGTTGATATGTCACAGTAGAGAGCGTCTGTTGACCCAGTGATAGTAACTTTTTGAAGTTGAAGGGAAGAGCCATTCTCGAGGAGCTGCTGGAGTTCGGTGTCCGTTTTCTGAGCTTCGGTGAGGCCGTCGGTTGTAACGATTGGTAGCTCGACAGCCGAGATGCGAGAAAGTGCGTCGGCGACCACATTTTCCTTTCTGCTGATGTGGTGCATATATGTGGTGAATCGAGCAATGAAGGACAGCCGGTGGAAGTTTTTCGCGGCGTTGGAAGAAAGCGTAAGTGATAGGTTTATGGTCAGTGTATATGGTGCAGTGCTGTGCCTCGAGGTTGTGTCGAAAGTGTTGGACTGCTTCGTAGATGGCAACGAGCTCTCTGTAGTAGGCTGGCCAGGTCGTCTCCGCAAGGGACGACGTTGCATCGCCAGTGCTGCCGAAAGGCGGGGGCGGCTTCGGGGCAGAGAGCTTCTTCGAGAAGAACGTCAAGGGGCGCCAATTGTTTCCCACACGCTGCATGAGAGAGGCTCCGATGGCGGTGCTAGAGGCATCTGTGAAAAGACCCAGGGGCGCCTCTGGCTTGGGATGGGAGAGCAGCGTAGGGTTGCAGAGGGCAGTTTGGAGTCTTCGAACGCTTGCGTTAAGGCTGGGGTTCAAGTGACAGAATGGTTGCAGCGTTGGCCGGCCAACGCATCATGGAAAGGGGCCTGATATGTGGCCGCTTTAGGCACGAAGCGCCTTTAAAAGTTGAACATGCCCAAGAAACGGCTGTTGCAGGCAGCGCGTAATTTTGCAGGGCCAGGATGCGGTCAGGCAAAGGCCTAGTTCCTTCAGAAGGGATTTCATGGCCAAGAAATGTGACGACGGGGGTGCCGAGCGTGCTCTTCTGAACCTTTATGAGTAAGCCGTGTTCGTCGAGATGCTGGAACAGTTGACGAAGATGGCCATGTTCCGTTTCGTTGCGGGGGAAGATCAAGATGTCGTCTAGGTAGACGAAACAGAAGTCCAGGCCGCGGACGTCGTCGTCGATGAAGCGTTGAAAGGTTTGCCCCGCGTTGCGGAGACCAAAACTCATGAAAGGGAATTCGAATAGGCCTGAAGGCGTGATAATTGCGGTCTTTGGGACGTCATCCGGGTTTACAGGAATTTGTGTGTAGGCCTTTACGAGGTCCACCACTGAGAAGATAGTGCTGCCGTCTAAGCGGTGCGCAAAGTCCTGTATATGACGGACGGGGTGCCTGTCGGGGATGGTGCGGGCATTGAGGGCGCGATAATCTCCGCAGGGGCGTCAGCCATTGGTCTTCTTTGTTATCAGATGAAGCGGTGAGGCGCAAGGTCCCTCCGAGCGGTGGGCAGTACCTTCACGCAGCATGGCTTCGAATTTGGCCTGTGCGATTCTTAGGCGGTCCGGGGCTAGCCGATGGGAGCGGCATGAGACCGGGGGGCCAGTAGTAGTACGAATGTAGTGCACGGTTGAGTGGTGCACCTCTCGCGGACGCCCGCTAGGTCGAGTCAGGTCGGGAAATTCTGCGGGGATGTCATGGTATGGCGACTGGTTCCCAATGGTGAGTGCCTTGACGTTAGGCTATTGGGTGGTCGCATGTTGGCCCGGCGTGGAGAGGCCTGTTGTAGCGACGATAAGTCGGTCATATCGGCAGTCAGGTAGACGATTGTAGTACGCCAAGAAGTCGGACCCGATGATCGGCTCTGCGACGTCAACGCTGACGAAATTCCACGGAAAATCTTGACACAGGTGTTTGAAGTTGATGTTAAGGCGGAGCGAGCCGTAGGTCTTGATAGTCGAATGATTCGCCGCGCTGAGCTCAAAGGACGTTCAAGGACGCTTGTGACGCAGGAAGGTTCGGGGAAAGCAAGAGATGTCGGAGCCACAGTTGACGAGAAACCGCCGCTTTGTGACTTGGTCAGTGACAAATATGCAACGACCTCTAAGTTGGCAGCTCGCGGCTGTCTCTACGAGCTGCCGTTGAAGTTTCCCTGATATCCAACTGAGCAAGGTGGTTGACATTTCCGGGCTTTGTCCCCGAAGTGGCAGTGGTAGTAGCAGGGGCCGTTATCATTTCCGTGCGATGAGGCGGCGTTGTTGACTTGGCATTGGGAGCGTTTTTGTAGACGCAGCTTCGGGTTTTGATCCAGGCGCCTTTGAATTCAGTCCAGCTGACGGGTGATTTCGTCGACACGGCGCGTGAGCTCGCTGTGCACTCTCGGGTGTCAACGGCGTTGACAGTGAGTGGCGACGCTGGCAACGAAATCTCGACGAGTTGATCGGCGATGTGAGAGAGCTGGTCCAGTGGCAGATTCGGCTGCACCTGGAGGATGGCCTGCACATGTGAGGGTAGACGCTGAAGCCAGATGATACGGAGGAGGGAGTCGTCGACCGGGTGCTGCCCAAGAGGTCACGCATGTAACGCAAGAGCTGCGATGGCTTCCGGTCACCAAGTTCTTCGTGCTGGAGTAGGTGACGCACCTTCTCGTCTTGTGAAGGTGAAAGCCGGCGGATCAGTTCCCTCTTCAGGTGTAGGTAACGGTCAACAGCCGGGAGATTCGCAAGTATATCGCGAACCTCAGTCGCATAGCGAGTCTAGATGGGCGACGACGTAGTCATAGCGCGTCCGGTCCTAAGTGATGCGAGCCGTGGAAAACTGCGCCTCGACTTGAGCGAACCACACGTCAGGCGCCTCTGCCCAAAACGGTGGCAGTTTGACGGCGACGCGACAGGCGTCTGTGTCGGTGGCGGCCGCAGCAGTGGAGGCGCCCGAGATGGCAGGGACTGCTGGAGCGAAGTTTTGGGGGGGCGTGGCCCAAGTGGGGTGGTGCACGGTCGTCGGAAGAGAGTGCTTCATTTTCATTGCGCTGCTGCTGTTCTCGGAGCTGCTGCTCTTGGTTCTGGATCACTTGCTGCTGGGCCTGCAGTTGTTGCAGTTGTTGTACTTGTTGTTGAAGGGCAGCAAGGATTTCCTCGTCAGCCATGACAGTGCGGTACGTTCGTTTTCTGGGTCACCAGATGTGTGATAACATAACTTTAATGTTTCCGCACTAAAGGTCCTACAACAACTGCCCCTGAATCGGGGCACACACACAGTTTTCTTGCTTCTTTAAGGCGCGAGTGTTCCTATCGCCGGCGCCCGTGTTTGGAGGCATCGCCACGACGCGCATGCGCAGAAGTGGCGCCGACCCGTTTCGCCGCAAGCTTTTTACTTGGCGACGTCGCACAGCTGCTGCTTTTTCATCTTCTATGCGTGTGTCTGGATCAGGGCAGTCGATCGCTCTGTGTCCTTTCCTTTTGCAACGTGCACACGTGTAGACCGGCAAGCGTGCATACTTTGGTGTCGTTGTGGTCGTTGGTTCAGCTACATTTTTCTCGCTGAGCTTTGGTGATTTGCTGACTGCCGAAGGCTTTTTTTCGTCGCTGATTCCAACATCTCGTCTATCCAGCTGTTGGGCGTAGTGCAAGAACTCGGCGATTGTTCCGCGTCGCAGGTCGTGAAAAGCTGCTAACGTGGGTTTTACGCTTGTTTACCTTACTCCCTGTATAAGCTAGTCGACCACATCGTCGTCGGACATTTTATACGAGGCTCGTCTGATGCGTTGGAGGCGTGCGTACATATAGTCTGTCATAGTTTCATTCTCTCGTTGAGCTCTTGCGTCGACGTAGGCGACCCACTGAAAGAACAGGAGGCTTGTCGAATTCAGTTTTTAATGCTGTCACCCATGATGTCCAGTCGGCGTGCAGGTGCCCGGTAGTTTGGCTGCGCGGCCCCTAAGTCGCGAGGTTCCTGTGTTGATTGTTGCTGCCTCAGTCCATGCGCACCGCTCACGCATTGATTCTATGGCAGTCTTCCACTGAGCGAAGTTGTCTGATTCAGTTCCCGAATAGGTCGGCAGCGTTCCCGTGAGATCTGGTGTCGTAGTTATTTGCAGCTGAGCACTGGTGGCGTTGTCGTTCGACGTGCCTGGCGGTGTTCCCAACTGCCTTTCGAGAAGTCGCGCCATCATTTGCAACGTAGTGTTGAGCATCGTGAGCTCCGTTGTTCCATTTGCATTTTCGTTCGGTTTTCAATGGCGTCCGTACGTGTCAAGCGAGTTGGAGAGATGCTGTCTTCAAAAATACCTTGAGGCGTTGTAAACTTCAGCTCGTTCTTGCCGAAAGCCGCTTCGTCCACGATCAGCGTGGAGTTTTCACTTCGGTGTGGCCGGTCTCCATACTGGTCGTTGTCGCTGGCTGCACTTGCTGCTGCTAGGCCTCGGTACGTACAGTGTTATCTTCTCGCTTCGTCTTCTGTTCTACGTCGGCCATAGGTTCGTTGTTAAGTCCTCATCGCCATGTCAGGGGTTGATGCGTACAATGACACGACTGATTGAACGACAAACAACTGA
The DNA here is from genome assembly GCF_043290135.1 of Rhipicephalus microplus. Taxonomy (NCBI): domain Eukaryota; kingdom Metazoa; phylum Arthropoda; class Arachnida; order Ixodida; family Ixodidae; genus Rhipicephalus; species Rhipicephalus microplus. The sequence goes on from NC_134700.1 coordinate 45,186,579, forward strand.
TTTATTAACGACACGAAGAGATTACATAACTGATGCCTCGTGAACCGCCTCGCGCTCGCCCCAACCATCCTCTCTCTCTCTGTTCTCCTTGCTACAGTGTACTAGAAGGGGAAGTGTGCCGTGCGACGCCGGAAAAAGGGTCCTACTTGCGATGACCGCTCAGCGCGCCACCACATGGCGCTACTGGCCACAAGAGCGCTACGCTAGCTGCGGCGATACCTCTGCGAGTGGTTTGCGCGGCTGATTTTTTTATTGTTCCGAGTTGTCCTGCAAGTGCGGCTGTTTATGCGATTAATAACCACTGCAACGCCACCTAATCATGAAATCTAGCCCTTCCACACAGGCAGCATCACAATTTAGTGCTGTCACCACTTCTTGCACAAAATTTCTTAGACAACGGACGAAACAGACATGGATGGGCGCATACTTCTGCTTGCGTCTGTTGTCTACGAAATTTTGCGCAAGAAGTGATGATTATGGAATACCAACTAGCTCGAACCCACACCTTGTTAGCCCCGCAGGGGCGCCTGCGCAAGTAGGCGTTTGGTGTGTTGCGACACCACGGAACCGAGCTAACGGGGGAGTTTTGACTCCCTCCCACGCCTAGCCGTGCGTGGCTTTGCCGTGTCCGGGGAAAAGGGGATCCTAGGGGTTGAGCCGACGCCGGGTGATTGGACCTTTAAGGCCCCCCCGGCAGAGGCAACACACCCCTTTGGCCCCAGCTTCACGTAGACGGCACCCCTGAGCTGACCCACCCAGGGGAAATCGGCAGTCGCCTTTTCCTATTTCTCTCTACTTACATCTTCATCTTTATCTCTCACTTTTTATCTGTCCTGTCATCTCTTCTTTTCGCTTACTTCCGTATTTTTTGGCGGCGAGGGTTAACCCTGTGTAGTTACCTAACCTTGGGTAGTTATATTTGGTTATAGCAGCGATGCATGGCTGGCGTCTCCAAGTGTTCACTATTCAACCTTGTAGCGTCCCCCTTGTTGGGCTCGGTGGTGGGTGGCCACCATCGCCGCCAAATTTAAAATGCTTCTCATGAAAAACCCCTTTCCCGCACTCCCTGATCGCCGCCTGAAAAAGTGGCGCACCGATGACAGCTTCTTTACTGCACAGCCTAAACAGACCTTCCCCAAGTACCATGTAATCCACAGCCAAAATGAAAAGAAAACAGTTCGATCTATTTCACCATTTATTGTCTCGAAAACGCTGACAGATGCAATTGGCCCTGGCTATAAAGTAACTAAGATGGGGAATGACGATCTCCTTCTAGAAGTTCGCGACAAGACTCAGTACGACAAGCTCACAAAACTCGTTTCATTTGATAACATACCAACATCAGTGGGCCCACATAGGTCAATGAACACAGTGCGTGGTGTCATATCTGATGATGACCTCCTCGAGCTGTCTGAAAGTGAATTGCTCGAAGGCTGGCAAGAGCAAAATGTGGTGAAAGTACAAAGAATAATAATCAGGCGAGATAATAAACAGATCCCAACAAAGCACATCATAGTTACCTTCGGTACAAGCAACCTTCCTGACTCCATTGAAACTGGTTAGTGCAAGCTTCGTGTCAGACCTTATATACTGAATCCTCGCCGATGTTTCAAGTGTCAGCGCTTTGGACACGGATCCCAAACGTGCAGAGGGCACGCTAGGTGCGCGAAGTGCGCATCTTGTGAACATGTATCCGAAAAGTGCACTTCAGAAGCCTGTTGCGCTAACTGTGAAGGAGATCATGCTGCCTACTCCCGATCATGCCCTGCATCGAAAAAAGAGAAACAAATATTAGAACTTAAGGTCAAGTTCAACCTGTCATTTCAAGAGGCACGTCAACGTTTTTCTACACACAATAATTCTGCGCCTTCCTTCGCCGACGTGGCACATCGAGGCGCCGTGCCACGTCTTTCGACACCCGCGAGATTCACACCAAGTGTGACTGCGATTGTGCCAGAAGCTCCTCCGGCTGGAGCAGCCTGTACTGCTCCGCCTCCTGTTCAAAAGGGCCAGCAGACTTCAGAGTCTGCTGGACCACAGACCACTGCAAGTGTAGTCAGGTCTGAAACTGCCATAAAGGGGCCTGCCCAGCAGGCACCATCCACCACCTCAAAAGAGGTGATGGACACAAGCCACACTCCTCCGGCGCCCCAGACGCCAAAAGAAAGGCGCAGCTCTTTGGAGCGAAGCAAGAAAGAGAAACCCCGTATTACAGGGCCCCCAACAGGCCCTGTAACTTAAGGCAACGTTTCTGTACACACAGCACTTAACTACATTAAAAATGGAGACACAAATTTTACAGTGAAATGTCAGAGGACTCCTGAGAAACCTTGACGATGTTCAAGAACTTTTACAAAAATATACACTAAAAGTGCTGTGTATACAAGAGACACACCTGAAATCGAAACACATAAGCTTTCTATGTCATTACGCCATGTTTCGAAAGGATCGGAACGATGCAGTCGCGTCATCCGGTGGTGTTGCCATTGTTGTGGATCGAGGAACTGCCTGTACACATTTACCACTTCAGACGTCTCTTGAGGCAGTAGCCGTCTGAGCCGTTATCTTGAATAAGCTGGTCACAATTTTCTCTATTTATATACCTCCTCAGCACCAACTTAGTAAACAAGAATTCCAGGCATTAATTGATGAACTTCCAGAACCGTACCTTCTCCTTGGAGATTTTAACGCACACAGCAGTCTGTGGGGTGACTCGCGCTGCGATGCACGAGGTCGTCGGATTGAACAGTTTCTTTTTTCCTCTGGCGCGCGTCTCCTCAATAGGAAAGAGGCAACATATTATAGCCTCGCTAACCATACCTACTCGTCAATCGACCTAAGCATTGTATCTCCATCGCTTCTTTCACTACTTCACTGGAAAGTCATTAGTAATCCTTTTGGAAGTGACCACTAGCCTGTAGTTCTGAGCTCAGCAGTACCAAATGAAAGTCCTCCACAGCTTCCGAAATGGCTGATAGAAAAAGCCGATTGGGACCAGTTTTACAAGGCTGCTAGCCTAAGTTGGACTAACATATGCGGTTCTAGCTTAGATGCAGCTGTAGAATACTTTACTGCTTTTGTTATTGAAGCTGCAGCTAAGTCCATTCCGCAAACATCTGGACTGGGCAGAAAACGACAAGTCCCCTGGCGGAACAGCGAATGCCGAAACGCTCGCAAACATCAAAACAAAGCATAGAGACTGCTTCGAGACTCACCGACCGCTGAAGATCTTGTCAATTTCAAAAACATCAAGTCCCAAGGCAGGAGAATGCGTCGACAGGCCAGGAGGGAGAGCTGGCAGAGGTTTATATCAGGAATCAATACATATATACATGAAGCAAGAGTCTGGAAAATGGTCAGTAGGGTAGTAGGACGAGAACATCTTCCTCTAGTAAGCACACAAGGCAATGGTTTGGAAGACCAAGCGAACTCCCTTGGTGCACATTTTGAACAGGTCTCCAACTCGTCCCATTACAGTCCAGCGTTTCAACGATACAAAACAAGAATAGAAAAACAGAAAATAGAATTCATATCCACAAACAATGAGGCATACAATGAACCTTTCGTAATAGCCGAGTTACAAGCATCATTAAACTGCTGTAACAAAACCGCCCCAGGCTCTGACCGTATATTATACGAAATGCTCAAACGTCTGCCTCCTGGAACCCAAAAAGCCCTCCTTTCCTTGTATAATGTCGTTTGGTTTTCCGGTGAGATCCCTTCCACCTGGAAAGAAGCTACTATTATTCCAATTCTTAAGCAGGGCAAGGACCCATCTTTGGCATCAAGCTACAGGCCCATAGCATTGACAAGTTGCCTTTGCAAGGTTTTTGAAAAAATGCTGAACAGATAATTGATGCATTTTCTTGAAACAAATAGACTGCTTGACCCTTACCAGTGCGGGTTCCGAGAGAATAAGTCTACTACTGACCACCTTGTCCGTATCGAGTCACAAATTCGTGATGCTTTCATTCATAAACAATTCTTTTTGTCAGTGTTCCTCGATATGGAGAAGGCCTATGACACTACGTGGTGCTTTGGCATACTCCGAGACCTGTCACACCTAGGTGTGCAGGGCAGAATGTTGAAAATAATCGAAAGTTACCTGTCTAATCGGACATTCTGTGTTCGAGTGGGCACTGTGTTGTCCCGTACATTTGTTCAAGAAACAGGAGTGCCGCAAAGAGGGGTATTGAGTTGTACAGTTTTTATAGTGAAAATGAACTCTTTACGCCTCGTTATCCCACGAAATATGTTTTACTGTACATACGTTGACGACGTGCAGGTCGGCTTTAAGTCCTGTAACCTCTCAGTGTGTGAATGTCAGGTTCAACTAGGTTTGAACAAGGTATCTCAATGGGCAGATGAAAATGGTTTTAAACTGAACGCGCAAAAGAGTACCTGCATCCTGTTCTGCCGAAAGAGGGGCGTTCATCCCAATCCCGAGATTGACCTGCAAGGTCAACGTCTCTCTGTGAAGACAGAGCATAAATTTCTGGGCCTAATATTAGACACTAAACGAACCTTTATCCCATACATCAAGGATTTAAAGGACAGGTGTTTAAAAACCATGAATATTTTGAAAGTTTTATCACGAACTACGTGGGGCAGTGACAGGAAATGTCTGATGAATCTATATAAAAGCCTCGTACTCACGCGCCTAGATTACGGTGCTATAATCTATCAGTCTGCGACACCATCAGCCTTAAAGATTCTCGACCCTGTTCACCATCTAGGCATACGTCTCTCTACGGGTGCTTTTCGAACTAGCCCCGTAGAGAGTCTGTACGTAGAATCAAATGAATGGTCGCTCCATCTGCAGAGATGTTACCTGTCTTTTACATACTATTTCAAGGTTAACGCTGATGAGGAACATCCCGCTCACTACACAGTAAATGATCTGTCCAACTGTACCTTGTTCAATAACCGTCCTTCGCTGAGACAGCCATACTCACTTCATGTCAGGAGGCTCGCTGAGGAAACAGCTGTGCCACTTTTAGAACAATGTTTGATGGCTCCAGCAGTATATCTGCCACCATGGAAGTGGCAAGTCATAGACTGCGATCTATCTTTCATGGAAGTCACTAAACACGCACCTAATTGATTGATTGATATGTGGGGTTTAACATCCCAGAACCACTAAACACCCACCTACTGTACATATCCGCACACACTTCCTCGCACTCCAACACAAGTACACCTGCCCAGAATTTTTCAAAGAATGCTTCGAAGTCCCACACTGGTGTGTCCTATGCAGCTGTTGGCCCATCTTTCTCCAACTCCAGTATTTTGCACTCCGAAACAAGCATCTTCACAGCACAGGCTCACGCGGTATTTGTGGTTGTCAAGCATATTAAGAAACTGCAACTACAACGTGCGGTAATATACACAGATTCGCTGAGTGTAGTGGTGGCTCTGAAAACTCTGCGAAAACATAAAAATCCTGTCCTTGTGTCCTTGTACTCTCTGTTATGCACGATATACGCTCTTAAATGGCATGTTGTAGTCTGCTGAGTGCCGGGGCACCGCGAAATCGCTGGAAACGTGTCGGCGGATCAGCTGGCCGCATCTGCCGAAGACAACACTGGCGCCAATACATCTGTGGCTGTTCCTGCGCTTGATCTGAAACCATTTCTAAGACGGAAGCTCAGGACGTGCTGGCAGCGCTTATGGTATTGGCAGACAGGAAACAATCTGCATGTTGTTAAACAGAGACTTGGATTTTGGCCCACAGTATACAGATCACGCTACACACAAGTCACACTTACAAGAGTACAGATAGGACGTACACACTCGACACATTCATACCTTCTGTCTGGTGGCGATGCACCATTGTGTGAGAGATGTGGAGAACCGCTCACGGTTCTCCACTTCCTTGTCCAATGCAGTGATTTAGATTCTCTTAGAAAAAAGCACTTTTTATATCTCTTCCGACAACAGATACCCTTGCACCCATCAATGTTCGTCGGTAGAGAACCCGTTTTTCCTCATAAATCACTGCTGGCATTTTTAACAGATGTACATACTATTAAAGTCATATATTCAGGTGCTTCGTAGCAAGATCTCAGAAGAGAGGTCGCTGCCGTGGTGGCTGCAACTACGTCACTGTCCCGCTATCACGACGTCACGCCATTTAGTATTCTTGCACATAGTTCACGTCCATGTCATGATTTTAATGCTTCTATGTTTTACCCGCGTTAGCGCAAGGCATTTTAGGGCCCTTTTACAGCCACGCATCATAACATTCATTGTTCATATCTCTAGTCTATCAAAATGGCACTCTTTGGCCATCGATTGGCCCTTGCGCCATTGAAAACCACTCATCATCATCATCACACCTTGTTAGTGCTGTCGTCCAGTCGAGCGTGTTTTTTTTTTAATTCAGGAATATTATTAAGCAGTGACATACCTTCAAGTGGTATTGGATAAATTTTAATGCATTAACTCATAAAGCTTAAACATCTCTATGTAATGCATACGAGTGTTTGTGTTCGGTCATGCATATTTTATATCTTTTATATTGTTTCCCATGCTAAGCAGTCGAGAAGCTTCAAGCGAATGTGTCTGCATGTTGCTTCTACTTTTGCGACTGGTCGCGCACAAGCAAGGACACCGACAGGCAAACACAATTCTGAATTTTATTTTTCATTCAAACATTTTTTCAGCCCAGCTGCTTCTTTCAATTAAACCAAAATATCTTCATAACTAGACACAAACTTATCGAAAGAATAAGATCATGGTTTCCCACGTAGAAATCCAGAAAATATCAATTACTAACCTCACCTGCTGGTCAGCTGCTCAATTACATCGCCTCAGCTTCAGGTGTTTCGCTTGTATCTTAGAGCTGCGCTCCTTGTTCAGTGACTTAGCATAGAATCGAAAACGAAGAAGTACATAAAATTTCACTATACTCAGTGTCAGCTCTTTGTGATGTGTGTCACTCCCTGGCTTTGGCAGGTCAACACTTTGGTGGAACATGGCAAAGTCTTGCATGCTTTGTGCGTTCATTTTCTTTGAACTGAAGAAAACGGTAAATGACTCTTCTAAAGCGCTTACAAGACTGGAAAGCCCAGAAGATGGGTATAACAGACTGCCATAATCACAATGTCTAATGAAGTCATTATTGTTATTTGAATGACCCTGCTCTTTGCTCATTGTCAAGAGCCCATTACATGTACTACAAGCAGTTTTTCTGGCAACTTTCCTAGCCACATAGCCTACAACATAATGTATTAGGCGGCTTGAGCTGTGGTGACACACCTGCTATGATCTTTAGGTGGAAGAAAATCCGAAACAGCTTCAACGTCATCGAGCTTCCCATCATCGACAAGGCAGTCAAGTGCATTTATGGGGTTTTGCTTATCCTGGCTTAAGCTGGCATTGCAATGACCAACTAGTGAAATGACCACTTCAGGGCTGCAGTCTCCTGTCTTTGGTGGCTGTGCTACACCATAAAAGGCCAGTGCATTCACAGTGACCAAGAGTTTGGTAGGTGTTGGGTGATCGTTGCAGCCGTTGCATTGTTGCACAATCCCAAACAAGTTTTCCAACTTGTCCCGACTCAGCCTACAGGTTAGAAGATAACGGCAACTGCACTGTGAGCTAAGGTACTCAGCGATGTCCAGAGTTGAGCCAATGGTAACCCGTAGGCCCTCGGCAGTGATGTTGCTCAAAAATCCATATTTTGAGCTATGAGAGAGCGACTCCCACTCGTTAAAAAACACTAGAAACTCCCTTAAAAAGTCGGCTTCAGGAGATTCTGGTCTGAACGCTGTTGCTGGCACACGCGACGTCATTATTCTGATTAATTTTGAAAATCTCATAATGAAAGCTTCTGTCACATTTCCCGGGCCATAGAGTCTTTCAATTTGTTTTCGGTAGAACAACAGTCCTTTAAGTACCTCATCACTAACAAGAAGGAGTGCTGGCCCCACTCACTGTTTCTCAGAACCGTTGGGAAAAAGATGCAGCCTGCTAAGATGCGGCATAACTTTCAAGGTTACACTTTCATTATCTGATTTCCATGCTTCCTTGATGTAATCTGCATGGACTCGTCCATCTGGCATATGTTAAACCCAGTGTCTAGAAAAGCATTTCTAACATTCTTAAGCAAGTGCGGGAAGTCAGAAAAAAAAGTGCAGTGCACGGGTGTCATCCACAGGATGAATGCACTTGGACTTGGTGCTTGAGGCAGATCCTGTATTTCAAAATAAATTTGGAAACAGTATGATTCACGGAGTTTATGCTTAAAACGAGGGAACATTGTAACTGTACAGTAGGGTATGAAAACCAGAAGCAGATAAATATTTAGTACTTTTCATGACAAGCAAGCATCCTACTCGAAATTCAGCGAATCTTACTTTGTACGCCGAAAATCCTCTACATATTAAGGTTCCAACTTGCACCATCACAAGTCACTCGGTCAACATGCAGCCCCGCATTTTCGCAGATAAGAAATATTTAGTACTTTTCATGACAAGCAAGCATCCTACTCGAAATTCAGCTAATCTTACCTTGTACGCCGAAAATCCTCTACATACTAAGGTTCCAACTTGCACCATCACAAGTCACTCGGTCAACATGCAGCCCCACATTTTCACAGAGTAACGTGCACTCGAGGATGATCTTTGCAAGAATGTTGGCTTTAACGTTGCTCTTGGCCGCAAATATGCCAAGAATTTGCAGCCATTTACCTGAATATGAGAAGCCTGATTGCTATACTATTATACATCTCGCAACATAATCCAGAAGAAGCATTAACACTATGGCTCAATACGGCAAATTTTAAGAAAGCTTTTATGCTCAAAGTTTTACTGTACTCCATACCTGTGAAAGGCTGAAATACTACGACTAGCCTGCGATCTGCAAGTTCTTTTCCGGAGCCTTCAGTCTCAAACTGACCCAGATCAGCAAATCCTTCTATGGAGCCTGAAAGAGGCAAAGACGCAAGCCGAGATGAATGAACACGCAGAAACTAACAGCACATACGGTGAAACACATGGACCGTCCAATTAAAAATAATGAAACAGTTTAACTGTTCACAGTTACCAGAAGGCTTGACATCAATGTGTTTGAACAGCTTCATTTCGTCGAATACTATGATGCCATGCCGACTGTGCTCGTCCATGTCCTTCGTTTTTTCTTGGAGACCTTTGAATACACGTGGGTTAAAACCAAAGCCGCTCTGAAAGTGCTGTATTGCCCTCTTTAGACAAATGCGGCCTGGTAAAGCCAGAATGCCGCGCTTTCTCGTGTGTTCATACAGCTTAGGGCTTCGCATGCGCATCAGCACGCACTCAAGAAGCCATTCATTTTCATACCTTATTCTTTTTCTTAACTTTCTTTGTGTTGCTTCACAACACGCCTTGACAGCTGCTCGCTGCTCCTCAGGAAGACCTTTAATTCTTTCAGCTACCGCTTTTTCAGATAACTGCTCATTTTTTTGTTTTCATATGCCTCGAGCTAATTCTTGCGTTGCTAAGCTTGCCTTTCGTTCTCCGTAGATTACGCCGTATATTACGAGGACTTTGTTTGGCAGATACCTTCTGACGCCGTCTTCTGGAAAGCTGGTTGAGTATCAGCTTCTTCTGATACAGTGAACACAAGCACCGAGGACATCTGCTACGACAAGCGTGCAGTTCTTCGAAAAGAACTCCCTATTAAACGAAGGGCATTTGCCAGCTAAAGGCTCCATTCCCACGCCAGGGCACAAAGTCAACTTGCTTACATTGTTTATCATTAACTCTGCCTCCTCTCGTGTTGCGAGTTCCTCTTGGCGCCACTTTTTTCCTCTGATGAGAACTTCGGCGGTCGCAGCACTTTCACCAGCTTGCTTCTTAATCGAATGAGTCCCTTTAAGGCTACCTTGCTATGCTCGAATGCGTCGGCTTCTAACTCAGCATAAAGAAATGAGTCCCCAACACACGGCAGGAAAATTTCCGACCCCGCACTTGGAATGGTGAGCTTTGAAAATGACAGACCTTGGCATTCATGTTCAGGAGCTTTATCAATTGCACCACCTCGGTCAACATCATTCGACAATCTTTGACATTCCTGTTCAGAAATATTATCGACTGAACTTTATCGGTTGACATCGTTAGACGCAACTTCTGCCATCGTGTTGTTCTCACGTCTTATTCGCTTCGGTTTGGGAAGAATCTGATCGCTCAGGTTGCGATCCTTTCGTTTTTTCGGCAGCGCCTTTGAAAAATACTTGGGAGCATCCGGGAAAATAGTCGGAATGGCATCCTTTGATAAGAGTGGTCGATCTCGGGGGATCTCAATGATCTTACCGTTGATTGTGGTCTAAAAAGTTCGCTGTATGAACCTTGTCTCGAAGAGCCGCTCACAAGCAACGCTGCTCTCGTCGAGGACTCGATCACCTATCTTGATGTGCCATGACCATTCTTCCCGGCGATCAGCTTCAAGCGCTAGCCGCTGTTACAATTTGGCACAAAACAGAAGCCGTCTCGCTTGTCCCGCCTTCTCCCTGTCATTCTTTTTTTTCATTCCCGTAGACAAGCGCACACACCACCGCCACTTCTTCACTCAACTACAGCACAATGTGGCGAGAAATACCGGCGACGACGCACAAGTCACGCGTAAACATCACAGACTGGCAATACAACACGTGCTAAACCAGAGGAGGCACTGGCTCACGGAGGAAGGAAAGGTGCACTGGCTAGAGGGCACTGGCTAGAGGGCATGCCCAGCCAACGCAGGGCGTAAAAAATGTGGCGGAAATGACATCATGGCGGCCATATTCACTAGGCACAATGGTGGTGGTGGTAGTGGTTAGAAGATGAGAAAAGGCACCTAATTTCTGCAACCCGGTCGGGAGCACGGCGCAGTGCCTAGGCACAATGGCGGCGTTGTTATAGTTACGTGTTGCGCAGTGGAGCTGGTCTAGCAGTGAGCGGCCGCGGCTGGCGGCGGAATGTGTGCCTCCCCAGGTCTCGTGCTGAGCCGTGGCGGACAATATCTGTGCTCTGCGCCGCGTTATTGGTTACGCAGTGTTCTCCTGGCTGTTACATTACTCTTAGCAACGTTTACAAATCCCTTTGTCCATCACGGGGTTTCAACAGTGCGTAGAACAAGTGCATATCCATGTGTCGTGCGGCGGATGACGCGGATGAAGCAGTTAGTGTTCAGCGAAATTGCGTTGGGCACCATGACGAAGCTGAATGACGACCAACGCCTTGCAGGTCAGTGACGGTTGAGCAGTGCTCCTGCTTGTGATAACGGACGACGCTGTTGAGCCCAGCAAGACGCCGTGAGGACCATGTGCACATACGTAGTTTCGTGTTGTGTATGTACAGTAACAACTTGCATGTGCGTATTAAAACACCTTTTCTGTTCCGCTTGGTACACTCTCCACCAGCATTGCATGTATTCTCAACGTAACAGCAACCACGTTCAACTGTCACTAGCACCGTGCTCAAAGTCACCACGGTCGCAGAATGCTGACGCCGGTGAGTTTCACGGAGAACACGGGACACAGTGGCAGGACGCTGCGTCGGCAGCGTGGCGGAATGCAACCGTAGAGGGCGCACGACCGATCGTGTTGTCTGTACAGTTGCTGAATTAATGACGTGAAAGCACTCGCCGTTGTCAGTGCATCTAGCGCGCATTCTCTCGTAGTTGCTTCGTTGTCGGCGAGCTGTTACTCCCTGTTATTACTCGGACGAAGCGATTTCGTGAAGGTGTCCCGCTAGCTCAGAGCATAGCCTCCTCTATAACTTCGTGCCTGAGCGATCGGTCCCTCAGCGCCGTCCCCCGATTCTCTCGTTTTGCGCCTCGGCACTCCGCCAGGAGCGCTGGCATCCCATAATAGCTTTTTTGTAGTAGAGCTTAGACTTTTTTTTTTTTTTCTCGTAGTGCAGGGCTCGAGTTTAGTAATTATCGAGTATAGGGACGATTGGTGTCAGAAAGGCATGGTTAAAAAGACTGTAAAGTGTTCAGGATTTGGAGTGGGTTTGAAAGTGGACCCAAGTGTAGAAGTGGATGGAGAAGAGGCTGACGCGAAGTGTAGGCAATGTGAGGTCGAGGAAAAAATGGAGAAAATGATGGTTGCCCAGAGTGAACTGCTGATGAGAATCGCCAAGCTCGAGACTGAGTTGGCGACAGAGCAAGAGAAAACGAGGGCAATGGGAGAAAGACTGAAGTCCGCCGAGGAAGCGTTAGCGAAGCTGAACAAAGAAGCGACCTACCGAGAGAACAGTAGGAAACCGGCAACCAGAACGGTGGAGAAGGAAAAGCAAGCAAGTTTGGAAAAAACAGGTTTAGCCGGTTCAACTGTCGCAAGGCCCAGCTTCAGCGAGGTAGTGGTGGGGCAGGGAGGGAACAAAGCAGCCGGCGTCACAGGTGCAAGTAGCCCCCAGGTGCAGAACGCTCCAGCTGAAAAGTCGCAGCATGTGATAATCGCCGGGGACTCGAATTTAAATCGATGCACAGAAGCCATCAAAGAGAGGGTAAGAGGTGACAAGAGGGTTGCAGTAGGGGCGTTCCCAGGACGCAAGCTGGAAGCAGTCATGAGGCAAGCGAGCGCAAAGCTCAAAACGACAGCTGATAGACGAAACCTAGTGATAATTTCAGGCGGTTTAAACGATGTCCTAAATGGAGATGCAGCAGGACTAGCAGCCACACTGGCGAAAGGCGTCAATGAGATGCGCGCCACTTCTCCTAAGGTACAGGTAGTGATATGCACGATACCGGAGGTACCGGTGCGTGATAGCAACCTGCAAAGAGCGGTGGTCAACGCAAACCGAGAGATATGGCGGATGAGTCGAGAGAAAGGCTTTGAGGTGGTGGAAATAAACAGAGAGGCGCATAGGTGGGGGGGTTTTCAACGAGACAGAATTCACTTCGATGGGCGGCTAGGTCATGAGGTGGGTTGGCGACTTGCAGGACGCGCAGTAGCTTTTTTGGGGGGCAAGCGAGCCCTTCAGGGTGCAGGATAGCTAGTAACGAGGAAAACAACCAGGGAGACTCTTCGACAGGTGGTATGGACAGATACGATTCCAAAGTGGCACCAATATCTAAGATAGGTAGAGTCCGGGGCATAAATAGACGTAGCCACGAGCGCCGAGCCAATTCAGACATAGGGTATATTAACATGCAGGGTGGTAGGAACAGGCTGAAGTGGGAAGAGATAGAAGAACAGCTAAGGGAAGAGAGGCCGATGGTATACGGTTTTGTAGAAACACATCTCAGGGACATGGAACAACCTCCGAACAATCTGGACTACGCGTGGGAATATTGTAATAGAACAGAAGGCAGCAGAAAGGGGGGTGGTATTGGGGCATTCATTCATAAAAGTACAGACTGGGAAAGGGTCAAGCAGCAGTGCAAGGAACATTTATGGCTAAAAGTGAAAGTGGCAGGTCAAATGACACTCCTTGGTTTCGTGTACTAGTAGACGGGAGCAAAGGCCAGAGAGGAAAACCAGACAATGGTAGAGTGTATATCAAAGGACATTCAGGAGTTAGGAAGAGAGTGCGAGATAATTATACTAGGAGACATGAATGCGCACATAGAAGATATAGATGGGTATACCATCTATATCTTCTATGTGCGCATTCATGGACAGGGAGGGCATACCAGATGGGTATGCCCTCCCTGTCCCTAAACCCAAGTGCTTTGAAAAACAGTGCGCCATCATCCTGAACTATAGGGTGAAGCTTTTTACAGAACATTATCAAGTGTTCAGCAGTTTCTTCTTCCTCTCCACAAGCACTGCATACTGTGTTTACCCCTTCGTATTTGGCCCGTTTTGCCTTGGTTCGCAATACTCCCGTCCTGGCCTCAAACAATAGAAAACTACCCCGATTATTATCATAGATGCTTTCCTTGGCAATTTCCTGCTTTAAAGTTCGATAGATCTCTAGTGCGGGCTTCTTAATCATGCCAATTTTCCACATGTCAGTCTCCGTTTCCTTCACTTTCTTCTTAACCAATAGTTCTTTTTGGTTTGCCCACCTGCTGTTTTCCAAGTACTTACCAGTCAATTTCCTGGTTCGCTTCCTCCATTTTGTATCGACATTCTTCAAGTACAAGTGGCTGAAAACCTTCCTAGCCCAATGCTCCTCCCCCATTTCTCTCAGTCGCTTCTCAAATTTTATCTCGCTGCTAGCTTCCCTGCCCTCAAATGATGTCCATCCCATATCACCTTGTACTCCCTGATTTGGTGTATTTCCGTGAACTCCTAAAGCAAGCCGACCTATTCCACGTTGCTTAATTTCTAATCTTGCTTGAACTTCTGATCCCATGCACAAGACCGCATTGACGAACGTCAGCCATGACCCCTTTTCATACTCCTCTCCCAACATCATACCTATTGTAATTCCACAGTGCCATATTTTTTATCACTGCTGCATTCCTGTTACCTTTAGTCGTCACGTATATCATCTGCGTACATGAATGCTGGTAGTGTCTGTACTATTACTTTTCATTGCTTTACGAAAAACAGGTTCAAGACAAGTCCACTTCCCTCTAATTTGGTCTCTAATCCTTGTATGTACATTATGAATAACAAGGGTGACAGTGGACACCCCTGCCTAATTCCCCGTTTCACCTCTGTGGGCTTGGATACCTGTCTCCCATTTTATAACTAAATTGGTCCTTTTATAGATATGCTCTGAAAGATCAGTGATTTCATCTTCCTCAAGTCCTCTTGAACCACGCTATCGTACGCTTTCTTTATATCCAAAAATGCTAGCCACAGCAGCCTGTGTTCCTTTTCTGCTATTTCGATACACTGTGTCAATGAAAACAGATTGTCTTCCAACCTGTTTGTTTTGGGAACCCAATCTGCACTTCCCCCAGTACCCCCTCCTCCTCTATTCATGCCTACAGTCTTTCCCTCCAGCATCTCCAGCAAGTAGACCACTGACGCCGTGACCACTGATGTCACCGTTTTAGGACGGTAGTTGTTTACGTCAGCTCTGCCCCCCTACGTCGTCGCTACCGCTTCACTCTAAAAAAAGAGCGAGTAAAAAATGTGTCTTTTTGTCACACAACAATAATCGTTACCTATATTGCGTTCCATTCTTGCGCTATCGCCCCGCGCCCGGTACATTCCGGTCACGATCAACATGCCCATTATCAGGGTTACATTGCGTTCCCGATAGGAAAGTGGCCAGCGCCGAGTTTTCAAGAAAGAATGCGCACGCAAGCCTGATGATTATTGTTGTGGGAGAAAAAGACACCCTTTTTACTCGATATTTTTTAGAGTGTTCTGGTTATAACGTCTTATTATAATTTTATTTATTGTTTTTCTTGTTATTAGTTGTCCCCTCGTCACGTAGATGGCGACGGCGGCAACAAGCCGGTGACTACTGAATTCATGGGCTTTTATGGAAGTTACGTTACCAGTTTGAATGAGTATGACGCCGCCGCTATGTTTATTTTCGTTCTACAGTCCATGCTACAGTAGTGTGTGTTCTGTGGTAGTGTGTCGTGCACTTTTGTTGAACCTGAATGCTGTGGACCTAATATGGAAGTTGCTCGGAATGCGGATTCGTTAAGCTTGCTCTCAAAATTGTCAGTTGAGAGAGCTGAAAAGGTGAGCTCGCCTTTGTGTCGCTTGAAATTCGTGGCTGCCTACAATCGTCGGATTGCAGACCAAATGGTAGTGGGCGTGCTCTACTTGTAGCAGCCCAAAAGTCGCGGGTTCGATCCCGGCTGCAGCGGTCGCACATTAGTGAAGGGGCAATGTCTGAGGCCCGTGCACCGCGTGGTGTTAATGCATGGTTAAGAGCACTAGGTGGTTGAAATTTCCGTTGCCCTCCGCTGCGGCAGGCCCCATAATCATATAGCGGTTTCGGCTCGCAAAACCACGGATATTACCGGTAGAAGCGTTTCGATGAGTTAGTGAGATTGCGAAAAGCCTATTTAGACGACCACATCGCTTGAAAAAACGTGAAAATCTGTTATAAGTCACGCCGTTCGCAAGAACACATGGGTCGGCATCACGCTATCGCAATGCTGCTTCGGCTATAATCTTGGAAACAATAAATGACCCTTTTGGGGTGCCGCAAAATTGCGTCAGTACTTCTTTAAGGTCAGTGCAACGTGCATCATCATCATCATCAGCCTGACTACGTCCACTGCAGGACAAAGGCCTCTCCCATGTTCCGCCAGTTGACCCGGTCCTGTGCTTGCTGCTGCCAATTTATACCCGCAAACTTCTTAATCTCATCTGCCCACCTAACCTTCTGTCTCCCCCTAACTCGCTTGCCTTCTCTGGGAATCCAGTTAGTTACCCTTAATGACCAGCGGTTATCCTGTCTATGCGCTACATGCCCATTTTCTCTTCTTGATTTCAACTATGATATCCTTAACCCCCGTTTATTCCCTAATCCACTCTGCTCTCTTCTTGTCTCTTAAGGTAACACCTACCATTTTTCTTTCCATTGCTCGCGGCGTCGTCCTCAATTTAAGCTGAACCCTCTTTGTAAGTCTCCAGGTTTCTGCTCCGTAGCTAAGTACCGGCAAGATACAGCTGTTATATACCTTCCTCTTGAGGGATAGTGGCAATCTACCTGTCATAATTTGAGTGCGCTTGCCGAATGTGCTCCACCCCATTCTTATTCTTCTAGTTACTTCAATCTCGTGGTTAGGCTCTGCGGTTATTACCTGCCCTAAGTAGACATAGACCTTCACAACTTAAAGTGCACTATTACCTATCTCGAAGCGCTGCTCCTTTCCGAGGTTGTTGTACATTACTTTGGTTTTCTGCAGATTAATTTTAAGACCCACCTTTCTGCTCTCCTTGTCTAACTCCGTAATCATGAGTTGCAATTTGTCCCCTGAGTTACTCAGCAATGCAATGTCATCGGCGAAGCGCAGGTTACTAAGGTATTTTCCATTAACTCTTATCCCTAACAGTTCCCATTCTAGGCTTCTGAAAACCTCCTGTAAGCACGCGGTAAATAGCATTGGGGAGATTGTGTCCCCCTGTCTTACACCCTTCTTGATTGGTATTCTGTTGCTTTCTTTATGAAGCACTATGGTAGCAGTTGATCCCCTGTAGATTTCTTCCAGAATGTTTATATATACTTCATCTACGCCCCGATTCCCCAGTGTCTGCATGACGGCTGATATTTCTACTGAATCAAACGCCTTCTCGTAATCTATGAAGGCTATGTATAGTGGTTGGTTATACTCTGAGCATTTCTCGATTACCTGATTGATAGTATGAATGTGGTCAATTGCTGAATAGCCTGTTCGAAATCCTGCTTGTTCTTTTGGTTGATTGAATTCTAATGTTTTCTTTACTCTGTTAGCAATTACCTTTGTAAATAGCTTGTATATTACAGAGAGCAAGCTGATCGGCCTGTAATTCGTCAAGTCCTTGTCATCTCCTTTCTTATGTATTAAGATGATGTTAGCGTTCCTCCAAGACTCTGGTACCCTTCCCGTCAGGAGACACCTCGTAAACAGGGTGGCTAGTTTTTCTAACACAATCTGTCCTCCATCTTTCAGCAGATCTGATGTTACCTGATCCTCACCAGCAGCTTTGCCTCTTTGCATGCTCTCCAAAGCTTTTCTGACTTCTTCTATCATTACTGGTGGGGTGTCATCTGGGTTACTGCTAGTTCTTATAGTATTAAGGTCGTGGTTGTCTCGGCTACTGTACAGATCTCTGTAAAACTCCTCCGCTATTTTAACTATCCTATCCATATTGGTAGTTATTTTGCCTTCTTTGTCCCTTAGTGCATATATCCGACTTTTGGCTATCCCAAGTTTCCTCTTCACTGCTTTGACGCTTCCTCCGTTTTTCAGAGCGTGTTCAATTCTCTCCATGTTATACCTTCTTACATCGCATACTTTACGTCTATTAATCAACTTCGAAAGCTCTGCCAGTTCTATTTTGTCTGTTGTACTTGAGACTTTCATGATTTGACGCTTCTTAATGAGATTCTTCGTTTCCTGGGAAAGCTTGCCAGTGTCCTGTCTAACTACCCTGCCTCCAACTTCCACTGCACTCTCCATAATGATACTCGTCAGATTATCATTCATTGTATCTACGCTAAGGTTGGTTTCCTCACTAAGAGCCGAGTACCTGTTCTGCAGCGACACTCTGAATTCCTGTACTTTCCCTCTCAGTGCTAGCTCATTGATTGGCTTCTTGCGTATCAGTTTCTGTCGCTCCTTTTTCAAGTCTAGGCGAATTCGAGACCGTACCATTCTATGGTCACTGCATCGTACCTTGCCAACCACTTCCACATCCTGCACGATTCCTTGGTGTGCAGTCATTATAAAGTCTATTTTGTTCTTATTTTCGCCATTAGGGCTCCTCCATGTCCACTTGCGGTTTCTCGTTTTCGGTAGAAGGTATTCAAAATCCGCAAATTATTGCGTTCTGCGAATTCTACTAGTAGCTCTCCTCTGGCGTTTCTAGTGCCGATGCCATAATCTCCTACTGCCTGGTCTCCAGCCTGCTTCTTCCCTACCTTTGCATTAAAGTCGCCCATCACTATAGTATACTGTGTTTTTACCTTACTCATTGCCAATTCCACGTCTTCATAGAAGCTTTCAACTGAAGCGTCATCATGGCTGGATGTAGGTGCGTAAGCCTGTACTACTTTCATCTTGTATCTTTTATTCAGTTTAATTACAACACCTACCATCCTTTTATTAATGCTATATTATTCCTCTATGTTGCCAGCTATGTTTCTGTGAATTAGGAACCCCACTCCCAGTTCTCTTCTGTCTGCCAAGCCCCGATAGCAAAGGACGTGCCCATTCTGTAGCACAGTATAGGCCTCATCTGTCCTCCTAACCTCACTGAGCCTTATTATATCCCATTTAACACCCTCTAGCTCCTCGAATAGTACAGCTAGACTTCCCTCACTAGAGAAGGTTCTAGCGGTAAATGTTGCCAAGTTCAGGTTCCAATGGCGGCCTGTCCGGATCCAGAGATTCTTAGCACCCTCTGCTGCGTTGCAGATCTGACCGCTGTGGTCAGTTGCTTCGCAGCTGCTGGGGACTGAAGGCCGTGATTTATTTGACGTATGCATGTGGGAGGTAGTGGCCAGATACTGCACCAGGGTGGCCAATCCTTCTCTGGTGAGGGAGTGCGTTCCCGGCGGTGGTTACCGGTGAGGCCGCACCCCAGGCCTCTTAATGCAGTTCCATCAACACGCGGATTTTTTTTTATATCCGGTTGGGAACTGCACGGCACCGGGATTTGAACCACGGACCTTTTGCATGCGAGGCGGATGCTCTAACCACTACGCCATCGCAGTGCAGGTTTGTGTGTCATTAAAAGTCGTAGTGACAGCAGTGTTGGTTAAAGTGTATTGGCCTCCATTTCAGGAATCACTGGGCTTGGTTGCTAGGGCACACCGGTTTCGAATGCGCAGGGCATAAGGTTATTGTCATTAGATTCCATGTGGAGTGATCACGCCCATGTCAAGTGCTCAATACGACCGCGCAATGTATTAACGAGGAAAGGTTCATGGGGGCGCAATCTGTGGCTTCTACTTGAACATGAGCCGAGAAGCCCAACAACGTGCACTTCAAGACTGCTCAATACATGTAACGAAGCCTTGTAATGCTCACAACAGGTTCAGCGTAAATAAAGGAAGTTAGTTACAGTATTAATAACAAAATTGTGCATGAGAAAAAGAAACGAGCCCTTAAGCCTACAAGGTTTAGAGTGATAATATTAACAAAAATCACTCATCCCACCGGTGCTTTGCCAGCTCCATCGTTACTGCGTCCAAAGGGAGTTGTTGCAGACACGCATCTTGACAAAGCGCAGTAAAAAGTAGAATGCATGTTGCTGACTGAGTTTGCGAATCTCCCTAACAAGATCAGTTCTACTCATACCGGTGAAGTATTATGCGCTTACCTGCTTTGTTGGTTGGATAGATGATGCAGCGGGAACTCTATGAAAGGGAATGGCCACATGCCCATGCTTGACTCTCTCTCATCTTTTACTGTATAGTGGGCTCGCTTTTAGCGCAGCATTTAGAACTACACCAGTCGCTATACAACCTATTTGGAACATGAGCGACCAGTGAAACTTGGTGTTTTCCTCCCAAGCTTTCTTCTTATGAATGGATAGAGCCGTACTCTGGTCGGGTGCTCATTCGTGTATGGGCACACATTGTCAATCGTCAGCTCATCAAAATTTGTGAAGGTCTCTCTGGGCAGCATCTCAACCTGCTTTAGCCTTGGTTAAAATATTGGAGTATGTGATGCTGCTATAGAAAGCGGAGTATTGCTGCATTTGCATATCTACTGTTAAAATTGGTAATGGTGATCAAAGATCAATTGATTTCAGCAAAATATACCTAAATAGTATCTCAAACCTATCTCTCAGTATGAAAGAAAAAAATGTGTGTGTCAAAGTTGCAACACATGCAAAACGCATCACTGGCTGAATATGCATGATGGTTGTGACATTATGTAGAGCATACACACAAAGCTAATACTGTCTTACATGCTTTATTTCACTGCTGTTGTAAAGCATTTGCCATGAGATAACCGCTCAAGGGGTCCTGAACGACTTTTTCAAGTTTTCATTGAATAGCTTCAGTGCAAGAATTTATTGCCTCACGAATCGATTGCTGTAAGAATTTTTTGAATCTGTAAAACAGAAGTAGAGCTGCAGGGCTTGACTTGAATGCTTTTTTTCATCCTGAAGAGCATGTGGCAAGCTACAAGGGGGAAAGGACAAAGCGTCAAAATGGTATGCTCCACGGACTTGTGAACACGAAATGCATATACACTCTTCTGGCATCATTTGGCTGCTCAATAGTGTTGCTGCTGTGTAACTTTAGCATAATATAGAGAGCAGTGCCAAGGCATGATGGCACCCCATGTTGAGAACCACATCAGGAAACACTGCTCTTGATTTGTATCGGCTATCAGCCAGTAGCAGCAACCTTCTTTATGGCAAAATAGTGCCAGAACTCAGAACAGGATGATTACAGGCCTCTGTGCGAAGAGAGGGTGCTTGGAAAAAATGGTAACTGTATTCTTTATTTATGGGTAACAATGAATAAATACTGTTTCGATTGCGTAGCCATCAGTACCGTAACATCACCGTCACACAGTGTAAGATAGCCGACCTACCCAAACTACAGCGTCATCTGCCAGAGCGGAGTCAGCTCCTGGGTTTTGGGCCATACGCCGACGCACCCGTGCGAGTGCGAGATCAGCCATCATCAGAGCAAGACAGTGGAGGAGACGACGACAAAGAAGCCTGCACCCTGGAATCTTTCAGATTGCCACGTTCCTTCCTCAAGTTTTGTTATCGCCCCTGTACTGTACGTCATTCCCAGCGCAAACCGCGCCTGCAGTATTCGAGAAGCTTAGGAATTGTAGTAGATCATTCCGTTAGGATCACGCCCACTTTGCAAGCATTACAGATTATTCTGGAACCTACATAACCGCTAGCCATAACGCTAGAAAGTTCGATGGAATGCGTATAAAAGCTGTCGCGCTTCGCCGCTTGTCAGTTGATCGACCGCCGACGTTCTGCTTTCCACTATCAGTGCCAGTGTCTTGCTGTAATCTGACTTTTCTTTTACATGGCCACAAGGTCAGCCCAAATAAACAGTTTGTTATTCGACCTGCAGTCTGCTACCTTCGTCCACGTCACGACCCCGTGACATCTGATCGAGGTGCTGCTTCTTTCATGTACTGGTTGCCCCGATCAAGCCGTGAATCCAGCCCATGTCATGAAAAAGACACTGTCGCAAGCCATAAGCAGCTACTTAGCCGCTGGCAACAAGGACTGCCACAGGAGTACAGGCTTTTACCCAGCAAGACTCCAAAGACCAAGACGGTGACATTGACCACGGCGACAAATACAGCGTCTGTGCCACCTGCACCACTCTTGCTCCGGCAACCCAAAGAGCCACCAACTTTTTACGGTTTGCCACTGGAAGACTTGGAAAGCTGGCTTGAAAGGTTCGACAGCATCGCCCTCTTCAACGACTGGACCGACGATCACAAGCTTCAGCATGTCTATTTCTCCTTAGAAGATGCTGCTTGGACCTGATTCGAAAGTCTGGAGTGAAGCGTCACATGTGACATCTTTCGCACCAGGTTCCTCACCACTTTTGCAACTGTGGTCCGCAAGAAGAAGGCTGCAGCTCTCCTCGAAACCTGTATGCAGATGTCAATTGAAAACGTGGTGCTATTCAGGGAAGATATGATTAAATTCTTCCACCAAGCTTACCCTAACATGTCCGAGGAGAAGGTCCGTCTGTTCATGCGAGGAGTCAAACAAGAACTCTTCGCCGGGCTGCTCAGGAACCCACCTAAGACGGTTGCCGAACAGAAGCGTCTACGATAGAGAAGACGCTGGAGATGAGGACACGGCAATATAACTGTAGCATCTTGTCTACAAGATAAGCTGACATCGAATTACTAAGAACCACCTACCTGCGTGAGACAATCCGAGCAATCATGCAAGATGAGCTGCAAAAAGTGCTTCCTTCAGCGTAGCCTCACGTGGACTCCATCGCAGACGTTGTATGCGAGAAGATCCAGCAATGTCAAACTACCATCGCACGTCCAGTGTTACCTCGATGAAAGCAATCTTCACTTACCCACTCTCTCACTGCGGCGTAAAATATCTCGCCTTTGCCTGTTCCATAAGATCTTTCATTTTATTCCGTCTTTTAGCAACACTCTTTTCCAGCCTCCATCGTACGTTTCCTCACGCAACGATCATCAGTTTAAAGTGGGCGTTCCTAGCGCCCGCACGAATTTATATTTTGAATCATTCATCCCGAAAACTGCAAATGAGTGGAACCACCTTCCCGCCCCTATCGCTGCTATCACTGACCTCACTTTGTTTAAAAACGCCCTCTCTAACCATTTCGCGTAAATTCGCCACTTAAGTCACGCTGTGTTTTTTCTTGTTAGTTTTTTTGTGTGCGCGTGTCATTCAAAGACGCAACCATGTTGAACATTGTTGTTACAACCACCCTGCCTCTTCTTCACATCACGCAGTCTTTCTTTTCTTTTATGGTTTTCAGCCCGCCATTGTGCGCATATAATTTTGATTTGCTGTATTTCCTGATTTTCTGTACGATGTATACCCGCTCCTCTCTGTAATGCTTCGGCCTTGAGAGTAAATAAATGAAATGAAATGAAATGAAATTGCTGGGCATTCCTCAACCTCCAGAGCCGCAACTGCAAGTCATGAGCTATGCTGCTGCAGCTCGCCAACACGCCCTTCCTATAAGCCCATGCCAAGACGTCGCCCCATCGCACTTCCGTCGCCAGACGCTACGGGCACCACCACCACCATCGACGTCTTGCCGTTAGCCTGAAAGAGAGCACTGCATGCCGAGAAAAACCGATGTTTGGCATGCACCTGACAACCGCCCACTCTGCTACCACTGTGAGGAGACCGGGCACGCCTACCGCCATTGCCATTGCCGACAGATGGGTGTACGGGGCTTCGACATCAACGCGCTGTGTCCACAACAGGGGGACAGACTGCATGAAATCACCAACTACCTCGGGGAAGTGCAGTCGACGCCCCGTCGATCTTATCCCTTGCCGTCGCCAGGACGTTACGCCTCACCGCACCTCGGGCAGTACACCGGCCCTTCTCAAAGCCGATCACCGAGCCCTTACTCAGAAAACTTAGGGCAGCAACTGATGGAGGTGCGGTTGCTGTACGGCGAACTACCGAATATCCCCTGTTGCCACAAAGATATCGAAAGCACCCACCACAAGACGGAAAGGGTCATGACGACAAACCTTCGTAGCTTAAAGATGACATCAGGACGCAACGTCGAAGCAGCGGAGCATAGACGTAGCTGTGATCCGACGCCACGACCCAACCGCAACGCATGACGGCAAACTAGCGACCTGGACGTAATATTTGACAACCATCTCGTCACTGCTTTCCACGATACTAGAGCCGACTAATCCGTCGTCAGTAAGCCTTTTGCGACAAAGTTGAAGAAAGTGAAGACTGCATGGTAAGGCCCCAAAATTTGGGCCGTTGGAGGTCACTTAATAATGCTAAGTGGAGTCTGCACAGATAGAGTCACTATCATTAACTAGATTTATCCTGCGAGCTTTGTAATCCTATAACATTGCTCTAGAAGTGAGAAAGTTGGGATGGAATTTCTAAGTCAACACAGTGCTGTCATCGACCTGAGGTCTGAGTCAATCACACTAACCTCAGAAAATGCGTTGCCGACCCCTATAACGCCAAGGAACTACGTGCTAGAAAAGCATATTATCGTGGTGCCTTTCTCCAGCGTCATTTACATTAATATCGAAAAAGCTGAAAACCTCAGTCGTCGAGGGCGATCAAACCTTCTTCTAAACAGTTAGATTGGTGTTGCAAGAGGCATAGGTGAGTTGCGTGATGGCAAAGCAAAGGTGGTGCTGACAAACTTCAGTTACGATTACAAACACCTCAACCGGGCTGCGACGGTCGCCTACATCAATGAATTCGTAAAGGTTGGCAATTAATTTGCCCTCTTTGATGCTGCTTCTGTGAGCCGTTGTCCCCAACCAAATTTTGACGTCAACCCGAGTCTTTCGAAGTTGTGAGCAAGACCAGCTCAAGTCCCTGCTTCTGCAATTCAAGGACTGCTTCCTTTCATCATTGAGAATTCGACAATGTCGCGAAACATCGCATCATAAATGAAGAAAGTGCCCGACCAGTTCGGCGAATTCTGTACCGAGTATAGATGCTCAAACGTGACGCTGTGAAATAAGTCGACGAAATGCTATGCGACGACATCATTCAGCCTTCCAAGAGTCCGTGGGCATCACACGTGGTATTAGTGAAGAAACATGGGACCCCATGTTTTGCGCCGATTATCACCACCTGAACAAAATCGCCAAGAAGGACGTGTACCCTCTCCCAAGTATAGACGACACCCTGGACCGACTCCACAGCGCGAAGTACTTTTCTTCGATGGACCTCGAAACTGGCTATTGGCAAATTGAGGTTCATGAGAGAGATCGAGAGAAGACGGTCTTTATCACACGAGACAGCCTTTTCGAGTTTAACGTCATGCCACTTGGTCTTTGCTCGGCGCCTGGGACGTTCCAGCGCGTTATAGACACCGTGCATGCTCAATTGAAATGACAGGCTTGCCTTGTGTACTTAGATGACGTCCTGTTTTCCTCGAGCTTTGACAAGCATCTCCGGCGCCTTGAAGCGATACTTCAAGCTATCAACGGCTTTGGACTAACCCTGAAGCCAGAAAAGGGCCGCTTTGCTTACGAGGAGCTGTTGTTCCTGGGACACTTGAGGAGGAAGTCTGGAGTCTGTCCCGATACATGAAAAACAGACGCCATCGCTGGTTTTTGGCAGCCCACTGACAGTAAGGCTGTACGCCAATTCCTCGGATTGTGCGCCTATTACAGGCGTTTCGCCAAGGGATTTTCACAGATTGCTGAGCAGCTAACTGACCTCACGAAAACCGTTGTCGCATTCAAGTGGGACACGGCACAAGAGAAGGCATTTCAGAAGCTGAAACGACGCCTGCAGACACTGCCACTACTGTAGTTGTGCATTTTGACAAATACGCGGAAACAGAAGTACACATCAATGCAAGCAGCATAGGACTCGACGCGGTCCTTGTGCAGAAGACCGACGGCTTGGAAAGGGTTGTCAGTTATGTTAGCCGGTCGCTATCTAAGGCCGGAGCCAACCGTTTTGCAACAGAAAAGGAATGCCTTGCAATTATCTGGGCAGTGTCAAAGTTTCGCCCCTACCTCTACGCAAGCTTTTCAAAGTTGTGAACGACCACTACGCCTTGTGTTGACTAGCTAACTTGAAAGACCTTTCGAGTTGCGTCGCACGGCAGAGCCTTAGACTTCAAGAATTTATTGTGACCATCGTTTACAAGTCTGGAAGAAAACACTCTGATGCCGACTGCTGGTCTCATGTTCCCGTCGAGCCACCGCGGCCCGACGGCCTGGATGAGGACAGCTGCTTAGGAACGATAATTGAGGACGACTTCGCCAAGCAACAGCGAGTTGACCCAGAGCTTAGAAGCCCTGTGGAATACCTCGAGGGTATCAGCACGATGGTTCCGAATGTTTTAAAGGGGGGCTGGAGTCGTTCTTCTTGGGAAACAGAGTTCTCTCAAAGAAGAACTTCTTGCCCCTTTGAGCTGACCGCCCTCTCAGTGTTCCTTCAGTGCGAGACCAGAAGTACTTGAGGCCCTACATGACGACCCGACGGCTGGACACGTCGGTGTTTCCTGATGGTCGCAAGAGTACAGGAAAAGTACTACTAACCACGACTTGCCGCCGATGTAACTCGTTACGTCAGAATCTGCCGCGACTGTCAGCGACGAAATACACCGCCGACTAGGCCAGCCGGATTTGTCCAAACTATTGAGACACCTAGCTGGCTGTTCCTGCAAATTGGCATGGACTTACCGGGGTTGTTCCCTATGTCGAATTCCGGAAACAAATGGATCGTCGTTGTTACTGACTATCTCACGCTCTACGCCGAGACAAAGGCCAAAACCCAATGGCAGTGCCTCCGAGGTAGCAAGGTTGTTCGTCAAGAACCTTATCCTGCGTCACGGAGTTTTGCAGGTTCTCATTACTGATAGAGGTACGGCTTTTATGGCGGACCTAAGTCGGGCAATCCTGAGGTGGACACTCCACTGAATGGACAAGAATGGACACTCCACCGAGTGTCATAAGCCACAGACGATTGAAGGCAATAATGAACACCATATAAAAATAAAAAAGAGTAAACTAAAAAGCAGTCTCTGATTAGTGTGCACAGTTCGTTGGGCACCACAACACTTAATTATTAGTCGCATGTCCATGTCAACACAGTTGTCACGCACCACAACACATCACCACTCGTCGCATGTCTTTGTCCTGAGTTTCATCGAACGGAGCCTGCGCACACGTCGCACATCACATAACAATTGATGACCTGTCTTTGTCTTGTCGGTTGCACAGAATGGAATGGGCGCGTAGCGTGTCGGTGTTCACAGCAGTCTGTGCCGGCGGTCCATGATGGCTGTCAGCCTCGTGCTTCTTTGTCGCGGGCTAGTAGGCACTGAAGTTGCTGTGGGTGTTCTGCGGAAGGCTAGATTACTACAACAGGACAACAAAAAAGCACTGTATCCTGATTGACAAGCAACTCATATGCAGGACAGCAATGTCGTTGATAGTGGGTGAATGTGTTTACGCATCTAGTGGGCACTCGTAGCAAGCTTTGAAGTCGCACACATTTACGGGGCCTGTTACTCGCCCACCACGTTTGTTTTTGAGAAGGTATGCCAACCTAGAAATTTGCTTTGCGGTCACATAGGGACCATTCTATAGTGGTGCGACAGAGGCAGCAAACCCTTTTTCTGCATCACTGAGTGGATGCGTGTGGTGGAGCACTTCATCGTCGACCACAAACTCTATAGGTCGCCTGCCCTCGTTATATTGAGCTGTGCCCTGAAAGCATGGCACAGGTCAAGCAGCTAGGATGGCTAAATCGCTGCTGCTACCTTTGCAGGCACTTGCTTGGATTTTCGCCGTAATCATGACCAGCAACGTGCGCAGGCAGCCACCGATTTTGCTGCATGACTACGGAAATGAGACATCGGAAATCCTATCGGACAATCTTCGATAGACAACGGTGACGTCAGCGACCACAGGCTTACTTAAGTAAGGGTACGCGATGGCCACATCAGAGGGCACGGCTCAAGCAGCTATGATGGCTAAACTGATGCTGCGACCGTTGCGGGCACTTTATTGGATTTTCGCCGGGATTAGACCAGCAAGGTGTGCAAGCAGCCACCGATCCTGCTGCATGACTACGCAATCGAGACATTGGAAATCCTATCGAACAATCTTCGATGAATAACGGTGACGTCGGTGACCTCAGGCATACTTAAGTACGGACATGGCGATGGCCACATCAGAGGGAACGGCACGGCTCAAGCAGCTAGGATGGTTAAACTGCTGCTGCTACCTTTTCAGTTTGAAGTTAAACCTTATGCAGCTTGTTACAAAAGTGACAATAGATTCTTAATTGTTGGGCCGTACCCTCGGCGATGTTGGTGTACTGCAGTGGACCGCTCGTTGTCAATACTACTTTTGTTGACTTCAGGGGATGGAGAAAATCCGGGTACCAAGACTGTTGAATTGTTGCAACAAATTTTAAATAACCAGAAAGAATGTGATCAGAAGATAAAAAAACCTTAGAGAAGAACTTGCCAAGCCTAATAAAAAGTCTATAAGAATGAACAGCCATCTTATTGCCATGCAGGGTATGCAAAAGAAAATTGAAAGGTTAGAAAAAATAGTTCAGGAAAAAGTTGAACAACTAATAGACTATGAAAACAGAAGCCGAAAAGATAATCTGGTTTTTGGGGTTCCCGAGGCCGGGAATGAGGCTGAGAATGATTTGTGAGATGCAGTTGTATATGAAATTTTCAGAAGGAAGTTGGGGGTAGAAATAAATCAGTAGAAAGTATTCATCGTGTCGGTAAACAAAGACAAGAAAAGGTAAGACCAGTAATCATGAAATTCATATATTACCATGAAAAAGAGAATGTATTGCAAAATTGCAAGAAACTAAAGGGCACTTCTTTTAGTGTTAGTAACGACTACTCGTAGGAGACAGTCGAACTAAGAAAGAAATTATGGGAAAGTTCGGCGCCAAATTTAGCTAAAGGGGCGAGAGTCTCGATAGCGCACGATAAATTGAAGGTAAACGAATGCATGTTTGTCTGGGACGATAAAAAAAATGAGCGCCGTCATTTTCAGTACCAAAATGACAAAATGGATAACAAAGTTAAAGCGACGCCAGTGGCGAGGGCGCATGACCAACATAACTTTCATGACTCAGACAGCTCTGCTGGTAGTTCAAAAAACCAATCCCCCTCACAGTTAAGAATTGTTGTCGAAAATGCTCGCAGCATCGTCAATAAAGTTATGGAATTAGAATATCTGTTAATGGCACATAGTCCCTGTATTGTATTACTGACGAAACGTGGTTGCGTGATGAAATGCGTAGTGGTTGCATTGTTCCTCCGGGGTATAAGTTTTTAGATGGGACAAAGATACGCGAGCCGGTGGTGTTGCTATCATTGTCTGGAACAAATTGTACGTGAGCCAACTAGAGTTACAGGTTTGTTGAAGTCATTATTAGACCTCGTTTTCTTGTCCCAAAATAATACGGACTACGTCTTAGACGTATTAGATGGCATATTCGACCACAAACTGTTGTTATTGGTCGTAAAGACTAGTGCATGCCATTTAAAAAGACCCCTCCTTCTGGTAAAAGACTTTAAAAAGGCCCAGGACATTTCCATCCTAGATTTTTTAGAACAGCAGCTTTATGCCTTCGAGCAAGAATCTGGCCTCGAATCTGTAGAACCATTGTGGCAGAGATTTAAAAGGAATGTCGTGACTTGGGTTGATCGCTATGTTCCTTATTGCACTAAGAAAACGTGTAAACGAAATCTTTCGACAACACGCAGCATTATCTATATGAAATGGCAAATTAAAAGACTCAGAAAAAGAAAAGATAGAGTGACGAAAGTGGCAGCTATAAAAGTCGAGATGAAAGAAGCCGTGGGGAATGCAAAAAAGAAGCTCTTTGGGGAAAACGCTTGTTAACTTCCTTAGAAGTTTGCCATGCAAATTCTGGCATTACTTCAGTGAAAGAAAGAAAAGAATTGAGCAGATTGATCATGAGGGGTGTATTCTGACAAATGTTGAAGACTTAGCCGATACTTTTAATCCTTTTTTTCTTTTCAATCGGTTTCCCAATAGACCATGGAGAAAAGATTGAGGCATCACTCAGCACTGACGTAACAAGCGCAATGGAGCCCTTCATTATCAATCGTGAAGGTGTTTTTCAGTTACTGCTTGAGCTGGATGCGAAGAAAGGAAGCAGTTCGGACAATCAACCAACAGAGTTTCTCGAGAGATATGCCAAATGGGTTTTGTTTTATTAAAAAATATTATTTGTAAAATCGGTTGAGATGCGATCACTCCCACAAGACTGGCGCAATGCAAATGTAATACGGATTTTTAAATATGGTGTAGCGAGAGAGGAAGACGGGACGGCGGCCAACGTAGTCGTGTCGTTCTCTTGCCACTTTATTCCACGCCTGAAGCGGAGCCGCGGTGGTTGTCCACGTCCGACGCGCCAGGTGCGTGAGCTCGTTCTGAACCTCGCGCAGCTCGAGCTAGCATCAGCTGCGCGAGAGGCGCGGCGCAGTGATCAAGAAATGATGGCGATGATGATGGCACTACAGGGCTCCCCCCCTAGCGCGCTGCGCGATTCGAAGGCATATGAAAAAAAGAAAGAGACTATATACATGAACGACAATCCGCAAGGTGTCCGTTTGGGAAGTTCCAGTTTGTCAACGTGTAGTGACCATCGGGAACCAGTGGGTCTCTGGCGGGCGACACTGGGAATGGCGCAGCGGACGAGGGTGGCCAGGCAGGCACGCTGTTGGAAGGAGCGGGCAAGGGTCGTGATGAAGGGACACCCTTGTCGACAGCGAGCACCAACAACAAGGTGAAAAATGTCCAAGGGCCGAGAACACACACGGGCCGCCCCGGGGCGGCCGATTGTCGCGCGCACTCGGACACTGATGCTCAAAAAATGAACTGCAGCATGAGCGCAGCACGGCCAGTTCAGAGGGTCCAGCGTTACCTCCACGTTGGAGCTGGTGGGGACGACCACAGGGAGTGCGGTCAACCCTGGCAGTGCGCCCACCGTGCTGGAACCGTCGCTTCCGGTGGCACATCACCGGGCGCGGCGGCCGCCGGGTCGGCCGCCCAGGGTGCAGATAAGTCTGAAACGGTGCGCTCTGGACCGACGAAGTGCGACATGGTTTACAGTGACAACGAGCCGGCCCAGAGGGCACTGACAGACCGCTTTCCCCGACCTCTGACGACGCGCGACGCGTAGGCGTACGCCGATGAGTCGTCGCGCTGTTCGAGCCAAACCCGACGTTCGGTGATGCGAGACCGAGCGGCGGGCATGCGGCATCACAGCTGTCATGGGCCGTCGACGGCGCCGAAATGCTTGAGCATGCGCACGCAGTGGCAGGCAGATGGCCCAACTGCGCATCCGTTGGGGCACGCACGGTGTGCTCCACCCGCGGTGAGCCAGGCGTGCGGCCCTCGGGACCCCCTGACATCGCCACAGCATCACGCACGTCCAGCCGTGCATGCCCAGGGGCCCGAACCCCCGCAGGACACATCGAGGATGATGTCAGTAGGCGCCGGCAGTCCACGAGGCCCTGAGCAGCAGGCACCGGTGTGCAGGGGAAACTGATGGCGTGGAGTGTCACAGCGGGCTCTGGGTCCACAGTGCGAGTGGTGCCGCGAGCCTCCACAGGCACCGGGATAGGCGGAAAGTCTGCAGGAAGGTCAGCTGGCCCAGCCGAGGTCGTCATGGAGTCTGGTGGGGCCACGGTGTCACGTGCCGTCGCTTTTGTGGAAAAAGTGCAGGTGGCAGGTACGTGTGATGAAGCTCCGCATGGGGGCTCTGAGGGAATGTACCTCTCGGAGGGAAGGTCAGTCGCAGTGGGGGAGTCTTCTACCTCGTGGTCGTGATCAGGTGCAGGAGTGGATGTTTCTGCGACCGGATCAGGTGTAGAAGTAGTCGAAGCCGGGGTACCGAGGTAGCGGTCAATGGAGGGCTGCGGACCGGTTCGTACCTTGCTCTGCGACGCCGGGGAAACTTGCCTGGTGCGGGTAAATGGAAGCGGACGGTATGTGTTGCCGCTGCGGGCGAGCACCGCAGTGCAGAGGGCATCGTAAGGCTGCGGGATGGTGCTTGAAATGGCAGCGAGATGGCGCAATTCTACCGGAAGGGCGTCGAGAAGAATGGCGTGCATCAGCAGCTGGTCCGTGACGCCATTCAGCGCCAGAACGGCATCGAGCTGCATGAACCATACCATGGGGTAGGTCGATTGGAACGGCGGTGCTGGCGGGCAGAGTTGCGGGAACATGGCCGCGGGCCGCTCGGCGAAGGGCGTGTTCTCCGGGTCACCAATGTAGCGGCGAGAGAAGAGAGACGGGACGGCGGCCAACGTAGTCGTGTCGTTCTCTCGCCACT
Organism: Rhipicephalus microplus; assembly: GCF_043290135.1. NCBI lineage: Eukaryota > Metazoa > Arthropoda > Arachnida > Ixodida > Ixodidae > Rhipicephalus > Rhipicephalus microplus. Next base: position 45,218,632 of record NC_134700.1, read on the forward strand.
TTATTCCACGCCTGAAGCGGAGCCGCGGTGGTTGTCCACGTCCGACGCGCCAGGTGCGTGAGCTCGTTCTGAACCTCGCGCAGCTCGAGCTAGCATCAGCTGCGCGAGAGGCGCGACGCAGTGATCAAGAAATGATGGCGATGATGATGGCACTACAATGGTAACCGTGCATTAGTAAATTAGTAAAAAACTACCGACTCATTTCCTTGACGTCGGTTTGCTATAAAGTTCTAGAACATGTAATTAGAAAACACATTTTTAGTTTTCTTGAGTCTAACCAATTACTGTGTTCTGACCAACATGGCTTTTAGCATGGTTTTTCAACGGTCACACAATTGCAGAAACGCTCCACAATTTCTATAAAAACGTCGATGCCCACATGCAGACTGATGTAATTTGTGTGGATTTCAGGAAAGCTTTCGATAAGGTTTACCACTGTAAGTTACTTTTTAAGCTTGAAAGATTAGGTATAAGTGAAGTTTTAAAATTAATAGGAGTTTATTTATCAATACGTAAACAGGCTGTAAGAATTAAATTCTATACTTCAAGACAACTACGCGTATACTCCGGCGTTCCCCAAGGGTCTGTTGTTTTAGGACCAATTATTTTTCTGAAATTTATTAATGATATATATTAATAGTTGAGGCGTCTATTAAAATGAAACTGTTTGCAGATGACTGCTTGATTCATTCTCCAGTGACTTGTGAAAGTGAGCAAATTAATTTGAATTGGCACTTGCAGGCATTAGATTAGTGGTGCAAAAAGTGGTACACGGAAATAAACTATGGCAAGACAACATTCACACATATTCACTCAGACGAGCGGGAACTGTCTTTCATGTACCACATCGAAAATCAACGTTTAAATGATGCCACTTGTTTCAAGTACCTAGGAGTTAGTATCATGCACACATTACAGTGGCACTCTCATATATATAACATCTGTTCTCACCATCATATATCTCACTGTGGTCATCCATTAGTCTTCTCCCCTTTCCCCTCCCCCAGTGTAGAGTAGCAGGCTAGAGCAGGCTATTGCTGAGGCCAACATCTCTGCCCTTCTGTAAATAAACCTGTTTCTCTCTTTCTGAGGCAAATAAAAAACTTTATTTTCTGAAGAAAAAGCTGGAACATGCCACACCGGACATGAAACTGACTGCTTACAAAGCAATCATAAGACCAGCCTTAAAGTAAGCTAGTATTGTCTGGTCACATCACCAGAAGGTTCAGGGGACTAAAATCGTAAGAATACAAAAATTATCAGTCTGCTTCGTATGTGGTAAATACCGACGCACACACTCCGTCACGGCTGTGTTAGAGTGCTGTGAGCTTGAGCCTTTGGAATTTCGTAGACGCAAACAACGCCTCCTATTTCTTTTTAAGATTATCTTCAGCCACCTGGAAAGCGATGTGGTAGTCTTTATAATAGCAGAGCTATTCAACCCTATTTCACACGCACGAATGCTTTCCGCCACTCCTTTTTTCCAGACACAATAGAAATGTGGAATAGCTTACCTGATTTTGTTGTGCAACAAACGATGCGAGTCAACCTTAAATATGCGTTACACAGCTTTCTCTGCAGTGATCATACTAACTTCTGTTGGCAGCATTTGTTTCTCGATTTTCAATCGGCACAGTCACTGCTTTTGTTCCTTATTTTCTTGTTGCTGATTATTCATCTGTTATTCGTATGTGCTATTGAATAGTGCTTTATTGGGTGAGTATTATGTATTATGTGACACCCTCCCTGTCATGACCCCACACCCTGGGTTGACAGCATTGAATAAATAAATGAAACATTGTTATGTTCCAGGCGGGCTAGTTTCAAGTTCTCCCTGGCTTCCTGAAAAGTTTCGCTCAAACGACGGCAAAGATTTTGCGCGAACGTCCCGTAGTTGCAGCTCAGTGATTTGGAGTCATGAGTGAGCACATGTTTGATGGGGAATTTAACTCGGACCTAATAGAATGGCTGTCAGAGTAAAGCCAGTTGAATGATTTACTGTTATTCGCATGGCGAATGCAATTTCCTGTACGCGGGCATGCCAGTCCCTGTGCTGGTCAGTGGATGCCACCAACATTGTTTTAAGATTTTGGTGACGCTGTCAGTAATGTTGGCCTGGGTGGTAAGATGTTGTTCTTTTGTGGTGTGCACAGGGAACTTTACAAGTATCTGCAAATATTCTGCCTGTGAAATATGTGGCGTTGTCTGTTATTAGCTGCTTTGGAAAACCGAAGTAAGTGAATGTCTACAGCAGACAATCCCATATTACATTTTAATCCAGCCTGCGTAACGGGTACAACTTTACCCATTTGGAAAAATGGTCAGTAACTGCTAACAAGTATCGACACCTCTTAGCTGATCTGGGGTACGCCCATTGCGTCACAGACGATTTCCCATGGATACCTGCTTCCCACAGATCGCATGACGTGCGGTGGTTTGCCTCCCCTCGGTTTTGCGCTCTGGCAGGTAGGGCAAGTGTGAACATATGATGTGACGTCCTTTCTCATGTGCGGCCATGTGGCGACGCAACACAACTTGTCAAAGGTTCTCTTGCCGTCACTGTGTCCAGCGAGGCGCCTGTCATAAAAGTATGCCGAGAAAGTTTTGCGTAGAGTCCAAGGAATGAAAACGCAAAACGGGGACTTGTCATCCTGCATCTCAAGTGAGGGTATGTAACATAAGAGAAGGCCGTCATTGGCTCGCAAGTAGCTGCCATATGTGTTTGCAGACCGTGTGTTCTTTGTGGGGCTGGCAGCGCCCAGACCTCTGCATATCTGCTGGCTCTGGTCGTTACTTCTCTGAGTGTCAAGGAGCTGCTGTGGTGAGACCAGTGTTCCCCAGGCGTCTTCAGGCGCTGTCACAACCAGGACCTCGGGGGGCTGGTTCACGATCCCCGGACAGTGGCACTTGGGAAAGTGCGTCAGCCACTTTATTGCCGGTACCTTTCTTGTACTCCACTCTGTAATTAAACTTCTGAAGAGGAAGAGCCCACCGGGCCAGACAACCAGATAGGTATTGAAGCTTTGACAGCCATGACGGCGCCTAGTGATTGGTTAGAATCGTAAATGCAGTTCCATTCAGATACAGTCTAATTTCTTCAGCACGAATACAATTCCAAGGCACTCTTCCTTTGTTACGCTATAGTTTCTTTCTGCGCCTGAGAGCGTGTGGCTTGCAAATGCTAGCGGGTAAAGCATCTTTTAATATTCTTTGAGCAAAACTGCTCCGAAGCCATATTTACTTGTGTCGGTCTGTACAGTGAAGGGTAAGTTTACGTCAAAAAGGCGCAGCTGCGCTTTATCAGCGATAGCCTGCGACAGCATCTGGAATGCTGGCTGCTCCATGTTAGTCCAAGACCAATGGGCATCCTTGCGCAGGAGCTGGTGAAGTGGTCTTGCCACATCGGCGCTGTAAGGACTGAAGTAGCGGTAGAAGCGCACCATACGCAAAAAGTGTTGTAGGCTCTTAACGCTTGTTGGTGGTGGAAAATGCAGGATGGCCTGAAGTTTGTTCATTTGGCCGTATTGTGCCTTTCTCGACAATTAAACCTAAGAGGTTGATTTTGTTTCAGACCAAGTGAACTTTCTGCGGATTGATGATGGCAATACCTGCGTCTTGCGTTTGTCGTAATACCGGGGTTAAGTGGATCAGGTGCTCGTCTAAGGTTTGCGAAAACACTACCACATCGTCCATGTAAGCCATTGCATAACTGAATTTGGCATCTCGAAGCATAATGTCCATGACACGCTGAAATGTGGCTGGTGAATTGCACAAGCTGAAAGGTAACCTCGAAAACTTGAACAATTCCCTGTGCCAAGTATGCGCTGTTTTCTCAGTATCAAACTCTGCTAGCGGTATTGGCAGGAAGCGTCTGCTACAGATAGGGGTAGTGAAGAATTTGGCAGCTTCAACGGAGTATAAAACGGAGTCGATTGTTGGAAAGGGGTACGAGTCTCTGACTGTGACAGTGTTTGACCGCCGGTAGCCAAAGCACAGCCACCTAGAGCTGTCTTTTTTTGGAGCTAAAACAGCTGAAAACGCCCAGGGACTGTTGTATGCTCTTACAGTACTGATGGCAAGCATTTCGTTGAGGGCAGCATCGAGAAGTTCGCGCTTGTGGACAGTCAGGGGACACAGATTGAAACGAACAGGGCAGACGTCACCTGTGTCGTTCCTGTGTTCCAATACATTAACCTTGCTAGGAGCCACTGTGAGCATTTCCGCAAAGGGCTTTAGGGCAGTTTTAATTCTGGCTTTTAGCCCTGATGGCCCTTCGAAGGATTCGATAGTCAAGAAGTTTTCTGTGGCCTCCTAGAACTGATGCACATTTGTAGCAAGCACATCAGAGGGGGGTCTGGCAAAGTAGGCATTGATGCCATGGCTGTACAAATATAAAGCATAATTCCCGGCTTTGCTATAAAATTGCATCTCAAATCATGGGCCAGACTATCCTCTAGCAGAAACTCTCTGTCTCGCGAAAGTAGCTCGCTGCTTTGCTTGTTTGCGAACAATAGCCTCGCAAGACAGAGCGAAAGTTCGCTACGACAGCAAGCACCAGCAGGTCGCGTATAATTGTGGAGACCTCGTGTTGGTGGGAAAGCCTTTGTGCTAGCGTGGCTTGTGCCAAAAACTGCTCGTGCACTACATAAAACCTTTTATTGTCCTTGACCCCCCCGAGTGCAGTTGACTATGGCATCGCACGGCCCACAGCTAGTGAGAGACGCTCCAGCAAGACAGAGGTCACACATGTAGCTTGCCTGAAACCTTTCAATCGGCACGACGCTGTATGAAACCCGTGGCGCACTTCGTCTACGAGGGGGGAAATGTTACACCGCATATTTGCCGGACTAGGAAGGAGAAAAAACAAAGAGGGTGGAAGCAGATCTCCCTTGCATCCTGGTTCTGTTTGGCTGGTCATCCTAGCCTTGTACCTATAAACCCCAAATGCCTGTTGTGGACGTAAAAATATTAGACTTTAGGTTCGTATGGATTTCACCTTCACGAGCTGTAATTGTACCGGAAGGCAAGAGCATTGGAATGCGCAAATAATAATGCGTTTGAGATGGGCCGACTGGGCGGGTGCCTTATGCGTGCTGTTCTCGTGGTATGAAGTATGAAAGCGAACTGCAACGAAAAAAAAAATGAAAACTGAGCAAACCACATTGGAAGGAACGAAAGGAAGGTCAACTACATGTGAAAACCACGTTAAATGCCAGATGAAGGCCCTGCCTCTGCACAGGAGAGTCAGTCAGCCAAAATTCGCAAGACAGGAGCCAGCAATGCTGAGAACAAAAACCGTCTTGAATTAACGACTCAAAGAATCGGAACTGGCCTTCCGGACCGGCACAACACAGCACTAGCGCACACAGGAGGACTGAAAACCCCGAACGAACAAACCCCGCAGACTGGTGGTCAATGGAACATATGGCGTGAAACATAACAGCAGGAAAGCTGACTCACACGTAATACGCCGTAGGATATGAGCCGTCGACTCGCCTTAGTGGACGCCCAGAAACAGGCGTGCCTCTGCTCTGTAGCATGCACAGAGGCAAAACCCCTCGAACCTAGCAAGACCGACACCGCATCCCATCGCTCGCCTGCCACCGAAAAGCCCCCGGGCTCGTCTTACATCCCTCTTTATCGGCCTGCACTCTTCCGCCCCCTGTGGCTTTATTGGATGCTGACGCTCGTGCCGCACATGTGCAATGCACATGTTATCCCACCAATGCACATGTTATCCCGTGTGACATGTGAGACACAAGAAAAGGTTCGATAATACGCAAATATCAGTCAATTGGTCATAATTGTGACAGTACACCATAAAACACCTACAAGCACAAACACTTTGTACTGGTCGGCAACTTCAATGTAGACATTATGGATTATAAGACCAAGCTTTGTCTTCAACTCTTCAGGTTACTTTATAAGTAACTCAATTTTTAATATATGAGAGAAGTCTCGGGCAACATATGTGAGACACAAGACAAAGGCTTGGCAATATGCTGCTAATATTATAGTTGCGACCGTACACTATGAAACACCTACAATCACAAACACTTTATGTTAGTTGGCAACTTCAGTGTAGACTTTATCACCTTAAAACCCAGCTTTGTCTTCAACCCTTTAGGTTACTTTATAAATAACTCGATTATCATTATATGGGAGTGCTCTCGGGTAACATGTGAGACACAAGAAAAGGTTTGACAATCCACCTAACATCAATCCTACTTATGACAGAATAGTATAAAACACCTACAAGCACAAACACTTTATACTAGTCGGCGAATGTATACTAGTCGGCGAATGTAGACATTATGGACCTTCAGACTGAGCTTGGACGCTGAGTCTTCATGCCATTTTATGTCACTTAGTTTACATTATACGGTGCAATGCTCGAGTGACATGTGTGACACACAAAAAAAGGTTTGACAATTCGCTTGACATCAATCATCTTAGGACCTAGCTTTGCCCACTTGTCGTCATTCACTTTGTAATGATGTGTTTTTTTGTTTTGTATTACTAACTCGCCTGATGATCCCTTTTAGCTTTTGCTTCTGTCGAGGAAACAAAAAAATCACAGCATATCCATGGGGTGAATGATGATGAGTGCGGCGAAGCTTCGGAGGGTTTTATCGGTAAGCAGTGAATCATCCATCTGTCCATCTGCCTGTCTCTGTGTCTGTCTGTTCATCTGTCCGTCTGTCTATCATCGAACTAGGCAGTCACATACGAGCTAGGAGAGACATACCCATGGCTTTAGGAGCTTCTCCCCTAAAAGAAAGTTTTACAGAGCAAAGTAAGGACTATAAGGAGAATGGGGGACCACTGGGGTGTTGCTCGAGGTCAGGAAGTTTATAACAATGAAGGACATGTGGCTGGGGCACATTGTCATGGTGCACCCTCACTGTGTGAAGGTGCACCTTCACTGTGTGTTTGATGTCAGCAGTCATGCGTGCAACCCATCGTTTCTATCTCTATTTTCGCTGTTTCTGGTCATTTTAGAGCGTCCAGAATGGGGTTCATTGGCAACCTCCTCATGGCATTTCTTGAACTTTTGCTACTTCCCAGATTGGACCTTAAAATGCAGTAATCATTGAAGGCCTTTTCAAGCCTGTACAACAGTTCAGTAGCACTTTTTCCAAGCAATAATTGATAGCGCATTGCCATTGAAATGAACGTATAATCATGCTGTATTACAAAGTTGGAAACAGCATTTCACGAGGAGGCACGTCTGTCCACTCACACTGCTCGGAGTGTACCGGCAATCAGCTGCATTGGAAGCACAAACCAATCGTCACATTGCCTAACCTGTTTTACCGCGCTGTCATAGACAGCTGCGTCACAATGAAATTATACACATTACTTTCGTATTGAATTTTCTTGTGTGTGGATGACCACTCTTGTCACTTTGCAAAAGAGCAAAGAGCACGGCACTAGTATGGGTAGTGTGCTGTATGTAATATATTAGTCATAATACTATGAATTTCTGGCAAAGCAGTGCCTGTCACTGCCTTGCCACAACACAAAGCTTCTCTAAAGCATGTTGCAAATTGCCTATCATAGTCCTTGTAAGAATGCAAGTTGGTTGCAGCAGGAGGAAGCCCTTTCTTGCTGTGTGATTTGATGGAAAAAAATGTTTGTTTGATCATTGTATGATGAAACAATGCTCTTAAGAACACTCATTTGTACTATTCCAGTATCTGGACAAAGTAGTAAGCAGCCTGTGTGCAGGACAGCCATTGTTCCAGCAGTGCCCTTTGGTGTGGTCGCTCACGGAGTTCTGGCAATCCAACAATGCTTGGGGGGACTTCCTGCTTGATCCTGATAAGGTAACTGCTCATGAATCTTCTATGGCTTTGCAATGTCAATAATACAAAGTATAATGTGTAGACATGCCTTATTCTAGGCACAAAGACTTCTCATGATTCTGGTCTTGGCTCTTGTTTCCCCTGTATTGGAGCTTAAATGCAGTGAAGACACGTAGGACACTAATAACATGTTAACTTCCCCTCTTAGTTGTTCTCTGGTTTGGTAGAACACATGTGTGTGCACCTCTTCTCATTATTTTATCTACTCAAAGTACCCATTGTGTGTTGCTGGAGTGTCAGATGACATTTTTTTAAAACTTTTAATCAATCATGTGCTCTTTTAAAGGACAAGTTGGTCAACATTCTTACATTGAGGCTAGTGCATGCTCCCTATGTCACAGCCAAGTGTGACAGCTGGAAACACATAGCAAATAATTGCAGTAAGATACTTGCAATGTTTTTAGTTTTATAATAATAGTTTTGTTTAGGCAGAATAAGTCAAGGCATTGCAACCAAAACAGGCTTATTAATAAAAAAAGTAGTGGGGCCTTTTCATTTAGTAAATTAATGAATGACAAACCTTGATTAATAGCTTTTTATTCAAATGAAGCTAAACTAGAAAATTATTGTTAGTCAGGTATTTAGAGGAGCAGTGACACCAAATTTCAAACTCGAGATGAAGTGATGGTTCAATTGCTTGGTATGCACGAATTTTTTCAGTGAAGTATAAGTATAAATGGTGTCTGTTAAATAGGAGTTATTCTATTTCGGGCGCAAAGAATATCAAAAGGCTCAAGGCGCATTGAGCACCATGCAACATCGACAGTATTTCGATGTGTTCAGTGAGCTCCTAGGCCATGCCTCAGGTGCTCAGTGATGATGTGCGAGCAGCAATGACGTTAAAATTTTAGTGTCGTTATTGCTGTGCCTACTTTTGCTTTGCTGTGCCTGTCTCCTGGCAATGGTTTCACTTGTTTTATTTTGCTTGGTTTCTGCAGCTCGTTCTCCCTCAGGGGCGTATGCGCGAGCAGGCATTTAGTGAGTGGCGTCACCATGGACCGCAGCTAACGGGGGGGGGTTTGACCCTTTGACCCTTTCTCATGCCTAGCTGTGCGTGGTTAAGTTGTGACCGGGGAAAAGCGTATGCTGAGTGGTAGGGCTGATGTCACGTGTTTGGACCTCTGAGGCGCCCCAGCAGAATTCAACACACCTCTTTGGCCCCAGCTTCACATACACGGCACCTTCCGTAATACACCATGTTATCACAATCATTGGTCATTACTTACATTGCATCAAAGATATGGCGCTCTTTGTGCACCCATGGCCCTTGCGCCACAGAACTCCGCTAATCATCACATAGATGGCAGCCTTGGGCTGACCCACCCAGCGGAAATTAGCGGTTGCTTTACCGATTACCTCAAAAAGGCGATTGATAGAGGGGAATTTGCAGCATCAATATTTATAGACCTAACTAAGTCCTTCAACTCTATCAATCATCCCATTCTTTTTGCTAAATTAGAAGCTATTGGAATAACCGGTCCACCTTTGCTTCTAATCAAAAGTTATCTACAGGACAGAAAACAAATATTTGATAATTCTGGACCTTGTTTTAAGGAAGCAACTACACTCGAATCTCGATAATTCGAACTTGAAGGGGCCCAAAAGTTTATTCGAACTAAAAGAAGTTCGAATTAATGAAAGCTAAATAAAAAGAGGGCTTTCCCTTCAGTGGTGCATTCGCATTGAGCTAACAAATGAGGGGGAAGTTTCAGAAGGCTTACATTTATTCACAAATCACAGGACATCTGTCATTAATTGAAGTAATCGGTGATGCGCATCTGCACATGTTTGCCTTGCAGCGAGTCAATCAATTTCGCACGCAGCTTGCAAAGCATTTCTATTTCGGCTTTAGCGTTCTCCTGGCAGGACAAGTTGCGCGTGGAAATGTCCAGTGATGACACTCTCCAAAGACGGTGGTGGTGGTAGTGGTTAGGAAAGGAAGAAGGCACCTAATTTCTGCAACCCTGTTGGGAGCACGGCGCAGTGCCTCTCTAAAGACGACAACGACTGCGTAGCGGAGCCGCAGCATAGCCAGCACATGACGAAAAAGGAGCGTCTCCACGCGAAGAGAAGCAGATTGGCATTTGAAAGAAAACCAACACTCTACGGCAGCTTTTTTTTTTGTTTCTCTTTTCGTGCGAGTTGTCAAAAGGAGAAGGGTTACGTGGCAGGGACGGGAAAGAGGGCAGCGTGGCATCGGCGCATGAAAGACCCTCCCCCCTCAAGGCGCAGAGCCGTGCTCCCGCAGGGGCAAGGGCTGCTGAAGATAGTGCCTTTTTCTTTTCCTTTAACCACACATTCATTCAACCCCGCGGCAGCTTTCTTTTTTTTTCTCCTCTCTTTTCGTGCGCACCCGCACTTGGAAGAAGGGTCTTTACGTGGCGGGGACGGAAAAGAGAGAATCCTGACCCAGGCATGTAGAAGATCGGCATTTGAGAGAGAGCAAACATTCCACTGCAGCCTTTTCTTTCCTTTTTCCTTTGCTTCACGCGCAGCATGGAGGAAGGAAACGGTGCGCAGAGTTGAGGTGTCGTAGGTGCCGCCGCGGGATGGGGCGAAGTGCCGAGAGCATTTTTGGAACGCGGTATGTTTGAAATAGCGGTCGCATATGCTTGGGCGTTCGAATTACTGGCCGTTTTCGCCCATTGGAATACACATAGCTTTGGCGGGACTTCGTTGTGAGTTCGAATTAACCGGAAGTTCGAATTAAGCGTGTTCGTATTAATGAGATTCGACTGTACCAATATAGGTGTATCGCAGGGGTTTATCCTAGGTCCCCTACTATTTTTAATTTGTATCAATAACTTGCCGCCTAGTCTTTCCTCATCTAAGTGTATTTTATACACAGACGACATGACAATACTTAATTCTAGCGGCTGCCTATCCACACTAACTAGTATGCTAAATGAAGATGTTTTGAAAATCTGCTCATGGTGTACACAGAACTAGCTGCAAATTAACCATAATAAGACAGATTTCTTGATCTTTAACTCTCACCAACGTCCGTCCGATCTTTCTTACTCCATCTCCATCAACAGTCACTTTAACACTCTAGTTGATTAATGTACATTTTTAGGTGTGGAACTCGACTGCCACTTTAAATTTCATCTTCACGTGTCTAATGTAAAAAAGAAAGTGACACACGGTATACGCGTACTTATCAAAGTGCGATTGCATTTCTCCTTTTCTACTCTCTTATCCCTTTATTATGTTTTGTTTATTCTCACCTTAACTATAACATTGAATCATGGGGTAACACATACAGCAGTCACCTGGCATTATTGCAGACCATTCAAAACTGGGCCATTCATCTAATAACGTTTATATTGTGTTCTGTTAATGCAAAGCAGTTATTGCACTTCTACAATATTCTAAGTGTTTCCGATCTTAATATGTATAATCTCGCCATTTTTGTTTTCAGGGTACTACAGAATGATATTCCAGTGTCCATAATATCAAGGGCATCCCTCGTTAATGCTAACAATACTACATTCACTTGAAACAGTAATTTAATTTTACCCATCATTCGCACGAATTACGGCAAGCAGTCACTACATTTCTCAGCGCTTGCTTTTTGGAATTTGCTACCTTCTAGTCTAAAATGACTAAATGCTTATAGGTTCCGATTTGAACTTAAGCATTTTCTGTTTAATTTGTCTGATTCCGGTTCTTCACTGCTTTAGGTGTTCTTGTTCGGTCTTTTTTGTTTATCTTCTCATCTTTCCTCATTCTTGTATCCCTTTTCTGTTTTTTTATATTTTGTTTATTCGTTTGAGCTTTACTATATTTTATACTGTTTTATATGTTTATACTGCATACTGCAGTCGCCGATGATCGGCCGCTACTACAAAAGTGAAGCAAGAATCGATCCCTGAGGTACTTCAGAGTAAACATCAAGTGGTTGCGATAGATAATTTGCGATTGTTACTCTCTGTTTTCGTTTGGTTAAAAAGCTGTTAATCTATGCTACAATTTTATCTTCAATACCAAAGGCCGGTAGTTTTGTTATTAAATCCTTGTGTGGTACAACCTCAAATGCTTTAGAAAAGTATAAAAAACAGCATCTAATTGACTGTTCTCATTAATTGCATTGGCTCTGTCATGAGTTGATTAAGCTAATTGGGTTGTAGTTGAGAGACCTGATCTGAAACCACATTGATGTTTGGAAAGGAGCTCATTTGTTTCTAGGTAAACACAACATACCAACATAACACAACACACTTTGTAAATAACTGTACACTGCTATGTCACCCATCTACATGCAAAAGTGGTCACTGTCACATTTGATTTACAATAACACTGATTGATCCCACTGATTAGCCCACTGATAATCATTCACTTCGTGGATATGCCGTGATATTTTCAAAAGTAGAGCATCTGCGCAACAGGCAGCACTGTAGTATTTATGTAATGCTGTTGCCGTGGCCTTCTGCATGAATTGAAGACCTTGTTGAAGAGATGAAACAAAAAAGGTTGGAGCCTGCTTGTTGACCCTTGAAGCAGACAGTGAATAACATGTGGCTTTTGCTTCTTTCAGAGATTACTGGACATCTTGCCAGCCACTCATCAAGCTGTTGTGCACAAGGTCACTGAAAGGCGACGAGAGGACATTACTCGCCAACGGCTGCATAAGACGGATTCCATTGGAGCTCGTGTCTGGACTGACCTCAACTGGAGCGTAAAGGTGTAGAAATTTAAACAGTATTGTCTTTTGCTTGAGACATAGTGTCCCGTCTATCAAAGAGGTGGAAGAATTTAGTTTGTCTTTGTTTGCTTAGGCTGACAACGCATTATCTTATTAGTGCAATAGCTCATTTTCATTTTTCGGCTGTACCACAGCATTATTGGTTTCAATCGCATAAGTCAGGTGCTGCCATCACATGTGAAGTTTTCAATAATTAATCACTAATTCCTTGTGCTCATACCTTCTACGGGTGATATCTCCTTAATACTCTCTTTTGGCCTGCAACTGAAGAATGAAACTCTTTTGTCGAGTGCTTCTGTAGCGTATGAAACTGCAGTGCCTATTTCTTTCTGCGCGTGGGCTCGCAGCAGAGCACGGTGAAACCAAGTGCACATGGAGTGTGCCATTCTCGACGATCGTCATGTTGTTACTAGTCTGAGTAAGAAAATATATAGTTTAATCTACTCTCATTACGAAAGACCATAATGATCTGGCACAATGAGTCTTGATTATCCGAAGTTCGTAGTGTCCAAACTCCTTGTGAGAGGAGGACCTGCACCGCCGTGTGATGATCGATCGTTTCTATTTCGCTGAACAGTATGATGCAAGAAGTTCTGCTGATGCATGCTGAATGTGTTTTACAGCATAGTTTGAAAATACTTTAATCACCAGGAGCAGTTAATAACAAAAGTACAGTTCAAGTTCTAATTAATGAGCGAGTGCCATTACAGTAGGTGTAAGGACGAGGATGCTGTGTGGCCCTTGCACAGTAGCAAAGCTTTGTTTGATAATATAGTGTTTCTAGCAGGCTTTTTCGGCCACTTTTGTTGATTGGCTGGGAATGAACTCTTATTTGTGCGGATGAGAAAGCATATTTGTTAAAATGGGGCTGCCAATTGGCCGCTGGGAGCTGCAGCGCCCGTGCGGCCTCCACTGCTCTCGGGACAATGCAAAGTTGTTTGAGTTGTGAACAGCACCAAGGCACCTCTCAAATCATTAATATTATAATTTTACCGTGGAACTCATCTGCTTGTCTTACTTTCAACACTTTGGTCACAATGCCTGATATTATTGCAATGAAGGACAAATGTCTAACGCAAAGCACAGAAACTTTTTATTTACACTTTGAAAAAATAGGGTATTGTGATACAACATTCGCGAGCACCCTTGAGCGATGATGCAATCCCATTGTGCGGCGTTTATGTCAGCCACAACATTTCACCCATTGGAATGGCCTGAGAGTGAGAGCTCTCAAACCAGCTTGGCTAGAGGCTTGGCTTGGTCGGAAGCCGCCAGTGTTGTCCAGCCACAGTTTAAGCTTACCGTGGCCTTTGCGTGCAGAGAGCACCGTGGTCAAGTCTGTTGTCAGCCCGCTTCAACATGGTAGAAGTACGCTTTATGCACTGAGTTAAACTAACAGTAATAATAATAAATAATAATAATAAATCTGCACATTTCGTCTGTTTTAGTCGATAGTTCATTTTATCGTGGTTCGTTCAAAGCAAGCTTTATTCCATCAATTGAAAACACTTGCCAAACTTAGGCTGAAGAATGGCTCATATCCGAAAGCCCGTTGTAACGGAGTTTATCATAATGAGTGTAGACTGCATTGCTATGTAATGTGTCTGAGTGTGCTACCCAAGAGACTGATCGCACTGCAAATCGCACTACGCCGCCGCTGCCGCAGTGCATGTCGTACTTGGTGCATTCTGTACGTTCGGCTGCATTGGCAAGCTGCATCAACAAGTTTTAGCAGCCGTGTTTGGATGAGTTGTGATGGTTGCGTTTACATGCTGTGTGCTGAGTTGCTAGAAGAGCAGCCTGGAGCGAAAGGGCTTGGATATTTCACTTGTCACCAAAGGATGTCAAACTTGACAATCAACGAAGTCTGATGGAGCATGAAACACCGCCCTCTTTCAATATGTAATTCAAAGTGTTCGTGAGTTCAGTGTGTTTAACATAACGCATAATAGCTTAGCAGTGCTCTAAATACAGCTATATTGCATGATAGCAAGCTTTCTGGATCAGTGACAGCAAAACTTCATGCAACGCGTGCTTGATTTTATGCTAGGGTGATCGCCATCAGCGATTGCAAATTGAATATAACGTGCTTTCAAGGCAACATAGAGATCACCTAAATGGACCTCTCACCAAAAGCAATCACGACTGTGAAGGATATTGCTTGAGTCAGTCCTGAAAACTTGACTTGCTGTGAAAGTTGAAGGAAAACGAGAAGGAAGATAGGGAAAAGCGCAGACAGCCAACTGTTTATTGTCGTTTCATGAAACCAATATATAGGCATGCCACACTGCGCTACCACGATGTGCACAAAACAATTTCTACTGCAGAGGTGCTGCAAACAGAGCCGTGACAAAACACTTCAAAAGCAACAAATGCCATAATCTAAACTGCGTGTTCACAACGTGTACACTTCAATTTTATCTATTTACTTTTCCTTTTTATCTTTTCATTGCACCAAGCTTCTTCGATGGTGTGAACACATGAAAAAGTTCTATGAAAACTTTTTTTTAAAACTTTTAATAGCGCTTGGCACTGACTAAAACAATAAAACCATTTTCAAATCATCCGTAGCCAGCAACAAATAAGCAAAAACAATGAAGCACTATGCCGAAAGTGTCAAAAACATAAAACCTTATGAAAAATTGCTAAGTATCGCATTGGAAATAAAACAGGAAAAATGAGTGCATACTCATCAAACGGTCAACAAAAGAAAAAAGAAAACCTTGCAAGGTGTTATACCGGTGTCACACGAGCACTTTTAATCGCGATCAGGGTAATCTGAATCGGTTCTCTTGATCGCGTTTAACTTTATGGGCACTGATACACGGCCTAAGCTAATCTGGTTCAGGCGTGGGTCAGATGAAATGCATCAGGTGGCACTTACATGCCGAAAAACATGTCATTGACAAAACTCGGCATACAATATTTTAATAGTCATTTATCAGGAATATGTTACTTGTGCAAGAACCATTTCAATGTGAAAAACTTTCCGTGTCGCTACAAAAAAAAACTTCGGAAATCCATCATTTGGTAGAGTTTTCTTTGCACTTACCTGTATTGCTGTGTGAGAATCTTAATCTTCAATTTTATTTCTGATGCCACCTGCTTGTAGCCGTCGAGTCGCAGCGAAATGGCAATCTCGTTGAACACGCCAGAGTTTCACTTCTGGCACCTCAAGTTTCCCAGTTGCTCCTGCCAGCGGTCAATTACTGTAAAAGTTCCTTGATTTGACCACAAAGTGTGCATACGTTGGGATATAGTCGAAAAGCTGGTGACACTCATGATCAATTTGCTTCGAGGTGCTCCAACTACTGTGACGGCGCGAGAATTGAACTTGTCGTCTGCTTATGGTCTGCTTCTCCCATAACCACATACAGTCAATACCATTCTTAAAATGTGCAATATTACAGATATTTTTCCAATCGAAACAGTTTCAAATTTCTTTTATAATAAATATTTAGCTTTTTGATTTGATTGATATGTGGGGTTTAATGTCCCAAAACCACCATATGATTATGAGAGACACTGTAGTGGAGGGCTCCGGAGATTTCGACCACCTGGGGTTCTTTAACGTGCACCCAAATCTGAGCATACGGGCCTACAACATTTCCGCCTCTATCGGAAATGCAGCCGCCGCAGCCGCGATTCGATCCCGCGATCTGCGGTCAGCAGCCGAGTACCTTAGCCACTAGACGACCGCGGCGGGGCAATATTTAGCTTTTTAAATCTGTTTTCAAAGAACTATGCTTGATTTTTTTGTTTCTTTTGTTTCAACAAGCTCGGCCATGGTGTGCAGATGACAAAAAATCTCGATCTCTCAGCCCGTGATGTGTGGATCGCGATAGTCTTGATGCCGATCGGGCCTGATTGTGATTAAAAGTGACGGTGTAGCAGGACCTAATCCCGATCGTGGTTGATCTGGATTGGCACTGATCGTGATTAAAAATGGCCGTGTGACACCGGCATTACCCTTAACATGAAACAAAGCCGTGTAGGAAGACTATTTCTTTGTCAGAAAGTGAAATTGATAACAGGCTTATGCATTTGTCATTGAATTACCTGATGAAATGTGTTTCAATAATCTCCCTTTTAGTTTTTTCACGTGCATTAGTCATGACTGACACATTCTCAAATTGGGCGGTGCATCTCTATGTCATACAGTGAAAATCCAAGTGACCACATTTTTTCCCTTTACAGCCAGACTATGCTCAAGCATGCGTCTTTTGAGGTATCGCGCCGTCTGCCCTATGTACGCTCTCCCACATGACAAAGGGATCAGTTAAACAACAGCAAGAACACTCCTAGTGAACACGCTTGCATGCTTTTTTGAGCATTCCGCCTTCACTTTACTTCACTTCACTTTATTACCTTAAAGACCCCGGTGAGGGGGTATTATATAAGGGGTGGGTTAACAAATGGAGGTTACAGAGAGTGATCTTCTGACAAACAATATGTATTTATGTTTTGCACAAACGTTGATGAACACGTAATGGCTGCAATGTCACGGGGAAGGCCATTCCAGTCCAGTGCTGTGCGAAGAAAAAAAATGAGGCAGCAAAAGTAGTAGTGCGAGCGCGTGCGCGTGCGATTGAATAAGGATGGGTTGTGCGATGAGATATGCGCCTTGGTGGGATGATGTAAGGTGCTTGATTGAGGGAACTGTGGAAAAACTTGTGAATCAAACAGAGGCTGGCGATGCGGCGACGCACAGAAAGATTAGCAACATCGATGTCACGTTTTAGGGATGATATGCTTATGTCGTATGAATATGAAGGGTGAATGAACCTAGTGGCACGATTTTGTACAGATTCTATTTCGTTTATTAGGTATATCTGGTGCGGGCTTCAGATGGGCGCTGCATATTCTATTTTAGGTCTGATGAGTGATTTGTAAGCCAGAAGTTTTATGTCTAGTGGTGCGTGACGCAAATGACGCTTTAGGAAACCGAGGGATCTGTTCGCGGATGATATGATGTTGTTGATGTGTGTGTTCCAGGAAAAGTCAGATGTTAAGGTGACGCCTATGAACTTGTTTGATAGCGGAATTAGAGATTAGGTATGAGAATGATAAAGGATTATGCTGGCGTTGAAATGAGACGAGTTTGCAGTTAGTGGGGTTAAGCTTCATTAACCAAAGATCACACCACTGTTGCACGAGATCAAGATCCTGTTGGAGTGTAGTTTGATCAGAAATGTTAGTAACTGTGCGATAGATGACACAGTCGTCGGCAAATAAACTGATATGGGAAGATACATGAACAGGAAGATCATTAATATATATCGGGAATAAGAGGGGTGCGAGTACAGATCCTTGGGGGACGCCGGATGTCACTGGGAGGGAGCTAGAACGGGTATTTTTAATGGAGACGAACTGAGAGCAGTTACTAAGAAATTGTGTGATCCATGCAAGAATGTTGGGATGCAGGTTCAGCTGGGAAAGTTTTAACAGTAGGCGTTTGTGCGGTACCTTATCAAAGGCTTTTGCGAAGTCGTGAAAGATTGCATCGGTCTGAAAGTGACGGTCGAGAGAAGAGTGTATATCATGAATAAATATAGTAAGTTGGGTTTCACAGGATAATGATTTACGAAATTCGTGCTGGGAATAATGAAAAAAATTATTGGTGTCAAGAAAGTGCATGATGTGTGAATATATCACATGTTCCATGATTTTGCAGGGCACGCTTGTTAGAGAGATGGGTCGATAATTTAGGGGGGACTGTCTGTTACCTGATTTGTGGGCTGGAATGACCTTTCCCTTCTTCCAGTCGTCTGGTAAAATTCCTGTTTCGAGTGACAATGAGAACATCATCGAAAAGTACACTGCAATAATTTTCTTAGTATTCTCTAACAATTTAGAGTTAATATTGTCTATGCCAGCCGATGATGAAAGTTTTAATTTGTCAATGAGTGATGAATTTCCACTAACAAATAACACAACAGGGGCCATCACTGGTAATGTCGTAGTAGGTGGCGTAGGAAACAGTATGTTGGCTTCAGTGAACACTGATGAGAACGCGGTGTTAAAGATATTGGCACAAAAAGTGCCGCTTACGTCTTCATTTTTATCGTTTGTAAGCGTGATGTCTCGTGTCAGTTGCGGGTTTATGATTTCCCAGAATTTTCTAGGGTTAGATTTCAGAATTTTAGATAAATGATAGAATGTCTGTTTCGCTTTTCTAATTTCAGCATAATAAGCATCTTCTGCAGCATAGTACTTGTCCCATGAGCACGCATTACCATTAAACTTCGCAGCTCGGAAGAGGTACTTTTTTTTATTTTCAAGTGTTTTCAAACTTTTGGAAAACCATGGTTTATTTTTATTGGCAGTAAAGCTCACTGTGGGGATGAATTTATTAGTCAAGTCAGTTATCTTGTCCTTAAGCATTAGCAAGCTGTCATTGAGAGAACAGGAACCGAAATTGAGTTGGAAGTATGGTAGGAAATCTCGTAATTTATGATTAATTAATTTATAATTACCCTTATCATACAAGTGAATCGTTTTGCCGAAAATGGGGCATATTTTTGGGGTGAAGTTAAATATGGTATGAATGACTTTGTGATCGCTGATTTCACGTAAGTATGCAATAGATTTTAAGCTTTCAGGGCTATTTGTTAGTACCAAATCTAAAATGTTTGAGGATTCACTAGTGACGCGCGTTGGTTCGGTTACTTGTTGGATGTGGTTAAAGTTGAGGCAAACATCGACGAATTCTCTTGCTTCAGTATTTCCCGAGGTTGGTGAAACCTGATTGAGCAAATTAATGGAGGGAAAGTTAAAATCCCCGTAAAGCAGAATACAAGCGTTAGGGTGTTAATTAGTTAGCTGGAATAAGATTTCGTTAAGTTTGCGGGGGAAGTCTGGGTCAGTTCGAGGGGGCCTATAGCACACGCCAAGCATTATTGCTTCGGTAGGGGCACGGCATATTACCCATAATGATTCTAGTTGTGAAGATGTGTTGATTAGAGAGCATGATAGTTCTTTTTTAGTGGCAATGAGTATGCCTCCGCCATGTGCATTTTTACGATCGTGACGAAAGGCGTTGAAGTTTGGCCAGTCGACCAGTACCTCTGTATCTGAAATGTCGTCGCTGAGCCATGTTTCTGTTAGTATCAGTACACTATTGCCGGGTGATTGTACTAGATTAGACAAAGGCACACGCTTGGGAAGAAGACTACGTATGCTAGTATAAAGTACAGAAAATGACAGGTTTGCTCTTGCGTTTGTACGGGGCTGATGGCGTGCTTGCTGACGGCAACATGATCCCTACGATACGGCTCTGACAATTCCTGCTGCATTGTCAAAGATATATCGCTGCGCTCCGATGTGCAGGGTTTTGAAGCGTAATGAAAATGGTACGGACTTGCTTCTAGCAAAGGTTACAAGCTGTTTTCGTGCAGTTCGAACTGGACGTGTGAAATCTTCGCCAATGCTGAAATTAGTGCCTTTTAGTTTTGGGCCGCTCGAAAGGATTGATTCTTTAGTTTTGAAGGA
The DNA here is from genome assembly GCF_043290135.1 of Rhipicephalus microplus. NCBI lineage: Eukaryota > Metazoa > Arthropoda > Arachnida > Ixodida > Ixodidae > Rhipicephalus > Rhipicephalus microplus. Next base: position 45,238,696 of record NC_134700.1, read on the forward strand.
TGAAAGCTTAACAATAATGGGTCGTTTCCGGTTAGTGTTGTAACGCCCTAGACGATGTGCCTGCTCGATATCTTTAGTCTCGACTGTAAGACCAAAGCTTTCGAGGCAGTGGTTAATGATTATTTGTTCCGATTGAGCGTATGTTTCATTCGTGTTGGTGTCGGGAAACCCGTAAAATATTAAGTTGTTGCGTCGGGAACGGTTCTCGAGGTCGTCAAGGCGCTCTTCAATGTCACACATACGATGGGTTAGTTGACCAGTCTTAGAATTAAGGGCGTCGACCTCTGTTCGGAGAGTTAGAAGACTTTGGTAATGCTTTTCTAAGTCTGCGAGACGGGTGCTTAGATTAGTGATAGAGTTGTTTGTACTTGTTAGCTGGGTTTTGAGGCTCTGCATCTCGGTTGTTAAAGTGGCCTGGCTGGCAAACAACTTTCTCAGTTCCTCGAGGACAATTTTGTCAGGACCGGGGTTTGTCTCTACATACCCCGACAGCAGTAGCAAGGCGCGTATGACATCAATACATTCAGAAACAAGTAAAAGGCAGCACTGTGGGCTTGGCAGCTGCACCAAAAAGTAATCACTTGATTTTTTAGTAAGTTCTTGATACGAGCTTCTAACCTGCATGATCAGGATGAACGAATTAGCGATCTGTGAATTGGAACAGCCGCGAAGCTCACAGTGCGCGGTGGACGGTGGTTGCTGCTTTATAGTCTGCGCATAAGATGTTGTCGACGGCGATAGGGTAGCTACATTTCTTTCGATGATCCACAGCAGGATTGAAGGCGCTGCTGAAGGTCCTGCAGCATGGGTGACAGGCAGGAGGAAAATGCAAGGTTCACATCCGTTGTCCGCAGGCCCGAAGTTTCCCAGAGTGGCAGACGAGACTGTCACAAAGGCAGACATGAGCAGGTCGGTGATGATGCGGGCAAAAACCTGCATGATCAGGATGAACGGATTAGCGGTCTGTGAATTGGCACAGCCGCGAAGCCCACCCTTCTTTTGTTTGGTCATTAAGGAACAAATTTGACCTAACTGTGTAGCCGCGGAAAACGCTACATCAACACGGTACCTCTTACCCACCTTTTTAGGGGCGAAGCTCCTTAAGGCGTGGGCTGTGCGTCCCCTGTATGTAGCCACCTCTCGTTTAGTTCTTGCAGTGTTCACTAGATGGCGGTACCGTCTCCTGTATGTAGTCACCTCTCGTTTAGTTCTTGTAGTGTTCACTAGATGGCGGTACTTGTAGCTGATGAAAGATGCGAGACGTTATAAAATAGGAATGATGTCACACATGGCGGTGTCATTGGTTGAAGGCAATCGTTTGATTTATTTCGGTGACGTACTCAAGGGGGAGCGATGTAATAAAATCGAGTGTGCAAAATGTACAGAGGATTCATGGTTTACCAGGTTTACCTCCGGAGCTTCGCCCACTCATCATCATTCACTTCGTGGATATGGCGGCACTTTTTTTTTTACATTGTCGGATACATTATGGAGGTAAGGCATAACATACACAGGCCTCTTCTCCTTTTCTTTGAGATTTAGACTGTCGCCCGCTTATTTTTTTAAAGAGGCCTTCGCAAGCACTGGATATAATCTGTGTTGGGTACGCAGCCACGCCCAGACTAACTACCTGGTTCTTGAAGCTTTCTGACATCAAATGCAGGAAGGACTTGTCAAGGGAAGCTGAGGACGCTGACAAGACAATGCGTCTTTTAATCAGCTTTGAGTGCGCGCTTTCAAATGGCAACAGGTCTTTCATGGATCTCGGATTGTACTTATAGCAGATTTGCTCCTTGGTGAACCTGAGCCATAAGTCCATAAACTGAATCTCATTTTCGACTGGCATTTTATGCGTGAACTTCAAGCCACTGGAGTGTCTGGTGAATGCCTCAAGGACACCTTTAAAAAATCGTGCTCACGCTCACATTGTACCTTCCCAAGCACAATAACATAGTTATCCACTTACCTGAAGGTGAGAATGACAACTAAACGGGACAGCTCATCCTTCAGGCGCTGGTCGAAGGTTGCCAAAATTATGTCACTCAGGAAAGGTGCGACCGCAGAACCGATGCGAATTCCAGCTTTTTGGACATAGCTACCCTGCTGGTGCAGACTGAAGGTAGAGTTCTGGTAGTTCCAAAAAGTTATTCATGAAGATACAATGCTTGTTCTGGAAATCAATTTCCCCAAATTCATCGATTGCACTCCTTACAGAATCAAAAGCGCAGAATGTGGAATTAAGGAAAATAGTTCTTCCACATCAATTGAAAAGGTCGTAGATGCCACTGGTAAGCCTTCCTTCAAAATAGAAATGATTTCCGAAAAACTTCGCACTAAGAAGCGGTCACCACTGCTAAGAGAACACAGTATACCTTGTAGATGCCCTGACACTATCCTTTGGCAGCTGCTCGGCTCGGACACAATTAGGCATAGCGGCTAGTCACACTTGTGGGTCTTGCAAGTGAAAAATAACTGCAGCGTCACATTTTCTGCTTTTGTCACTTCTCTGCAGAGCTCTCCAAGGTTCCATTCTTTCAACAGTTTTAGAGCCGCAGCCCTCCGTTTTTTTTGGACAGAAATGCACATTCTTAAAATTATTGTGCACTGTTTCTAGTGCCTTGCTCTCATACATCCCTTCAGGTAGAACCACGAAATCTCCCTCTTTGTCTGAGGTGAAAATTATCAATTCCTTTCTTTAAGGGGGGACGCGGCCCTTGAAAACAGAAAAATCGAGAAAAAGCCGGTTTTTGAAAAACCACATTTTTAAGTTGTATGTCTCATAAACTACCCATTCTGTAATTATCAGCACCTAATTAAACCGCAAAGTGCAAAAAAAATACTATTTTCGAGGCCGCCACGGCGTCCAAAACAGGCGCAAATCCCGAAATCAAACCAAACTTCGCGCGCGCGCCGTTCCCGGATTATGCGGTCGTCTTGCGCCATCTTGGTGTTGTTTTGACCGTGAATTCTTTCTCTCTCGTTCGCCGCCTTGCAAAATGGCGTCGGCAGCACAGTTGAGACGCTATTGGCGTTTTCCCGCGATGCGATGCGGAGTGCTGATTGGCTAGAGCAGCGCATTCACATCTCGCAGGAGAAAGCGTGCCCGCCATTGCCTGCTGTGCAGCAGAGGGGGCGGTCGCTCCTCTCGATGGCGCGTCCAGCGCGCTCGCTTCGTTGTTGCTCTCTGCTCCGTCCGCCTCGACAGACGTCTGCTTACGAGCCGCTCTTCGCCTTGTGCTATCTTTTCGATCATTTTCTCTCGTTTTTTTTTTTGCACTAGTTCTGTGCCTTACGTCTTTGTTGTTGCGGGCGATGCCGGCAACGAAGCCGAAGTTAGTGCGGAAGTCCGGTGCGCGGAGGCGCGCTATGCGGCTTGTACGATCATCGAAATTCCGCTATTCTGCTGCGGGTACCGACTGCGTAGACGCTTGCAGCGACGGAACTGTGTTGTCGGCTGTCGCCAGTCGAGAATCCGACACATCGAGTGTGGCTGGAGCCGCAAATGCACCGAGTGTTTCCGAGATCGCCGGGCTCGACACGTGCTCCGAATCGATGCCATCCTGTGTGACACCGAGTGCTTCTGATATCGCCGGACCCAGCTATTTGTCTGAATCGGTGCCATCGAGCGTGACACCGAGTGCTTCTGATATCGCCGGACCCAGCACTTCGTCTGAATCGGTGCCGCCATCGAGCGTGAGTGGACCGTCGTTTCATCTGCGGACGCGTTTTCTAACGAAAGAAGAAATCGATGCGAATGCGAAACGTCGTGATGCCGTTCGTGCTGAACTCGAGTCTACGCCGGGGACGCAGAAGAAATTTCAACTGATGCAGCCGGCTCTTGCACCTGCAGTGACAAGTGAGGGCGAACATTTTTCGCTCGTTCAAATGAACATCTTTAACGTCGTGCTCAGCCGCACAGTGTGCAAAGAATGTTTGAAAGGTGCTATGACTGTCCGAGAGAGCACCAAGCTTGGACTTGCAACAAAACTTGAAGTCGTGTGCGCCTCTTGTGGCACCGTCGATAAATTATGGACATCACCCCGCAAAAAGGACACGCAGGCCTTCGATGTAAATGTCCGCGCCATAATGGCTATAAAGCAAATAGGCAAGCGGCAAACAGCTCTTAATGACTTTTGGACTGCCATGAACGTCTCTTACAGAGGTCTTCACCACAAGACGTTTCAAAAGCACTTGAAAGAGACGTTCAGGAAGCCAGAGGCCACCGCTTTGGGGAAGTTTTATGCTGATTCTGCCACAGCAGTGATCAAAACATATAAAGAAATGGACCCCAGCTTCTGCAAGGACATCACTGTAGTGTACAATGGCACATGGCATAAGCGGGGTCACACATCACACATCGGAGTGGGATCGGTAATTGACTTCTTTACAGGTCTCATCTTGGATGCTGTAGTTCTTTCAAACCACTGCCTTGGATGCCAAACAGGGCCCAAACCTGGAGATGCAGCATACGAAAGCTGGCAGAAGCACCACATTTGCCAGAAAAACACAGACGCAAAATCGGGAAGCATGGAAGTGGAGGCAGGCTTGACTCTCTTTGGGCGGTCTGTATCCAAGCATGGCCTGCGGTACACCACTCTTGTGTCCGACGGAGACAGCCGTACCTTCGCTGCCCTCACAGAAGAGAATGTGTACGAGCTAGTGCCAATTGTAAAAGAAGAACGTCTGAACCACGTTCAGAAAAGGATTGGAAGTGCTCTTCGAAACATTGTGCAGAAAAGTGATAAGCCACTGAGTGGGAAGGGGAAGCTGACTAAAGCCCTTATTGAAAAGCTGACAGGATATTATGGTTGGGCCCTGAGAAACAATTAAACTGACCTAACAGCCATGCAGCGTGCAGTGATGGCAACATATCACCACGTCACATCGACTGACCAGGACCCTCACCATGAACTTTGCCCAGAGGGGGCTCAATTGTGGTGCTGCCATAGAGCTGCAGAGGCAAAGCGTGAGCCACAGCCCAAACATAAACACAGCCTACCGGACTATGTCGCTGCAGCTATGCTGCCTATCTACGAAAGACTGTCACATAAGTCGCTTCTTCAGCGCTGCCTGGGAGCGAAGACGCAAAATGCATCAGAATCATTCCACTCCATTCTGTGGTCTCTGATGCCGAAAGAACAACACTCATCCTTGATCGCGGTAGAAACAGCACTGCATGAAGCAGTGCTGCGCTACAATGCCGGCTGCTGCAAAGCAACCCAAGTGATATCGGACTCCATTGGACTTCAACCAGGTCATCTGGCCATCCAGCGAGCTCGTGAAAAAGACGCTTTACGCCTAAAAAAGAATTCTAAAAGACACCGAGAGAAGATGGAGGCCAGGCAAAAGAAGAAAAGAGTGCGCCAGGACACTTCCAGCTACTGTGCTGGAGCTTTTTGAAGAAAACACGTGTTTTGAACTTTCTCGGCCTGTTTTCTCAGAACAGATTTTTTTGCTAGTTGTGGTGCTGAGGAAAGCAAGAACTCGAAAACCGTTAATCAGATTTGTGTGCCGTTTTTTTATTCTGTGCCTGAATGACCTTGCAAGGGCGTAACAAGCTCCTTTTTTTGAAAATTGGTGCTGTTAATTTATAATAAACAATTAATTTTTGATGAATCTGGTCATTACTGGTTACATCAAATTCAAAGTTGCGTGAAAATTTTGGCGGGGGTGAAATTAAAAAAAACGGCTTTGTAGCGCCCTGGGATAGCTATCAAGGAATGACCACAATGAATTTCAGCTTTCTACTATGTCCTGGGATTTCTCACGACTCTTCCTCAGGCACCCATGTGAAGCACCCTGTTAAACCTCAATAACTCTGGAACTAAGAAACACAGCTTCGTGAAACTTAGCAGTTGTGCTAGTTTCATTGTAGTGAACAACCCCTGAAAGTTTCATCCAGATATCTTAAAAAATAAAAAAAATTCGGTCTCCAGGGTAGCCTCCCCCCTTAAGTGCGTCGACTACGAAGCTCAAAGGAGGTCTAGGAACCCACTAATCACTCACACTTTGACCAGGCAGTCTATTCTATCTTCGATGGCCCTCTGCTCGTCCTGTTCTTGTACACGTTGGCCAAATCAATGCACATAGGACAACTGTTGAGGAAGCATTGAACGGGGTTGGAAACTGCATTTAAGACCGATTTTGAGGACACGCTCCAGTGCTGCAGGAATCCTTACGTCGCACTGGTAAGCGGCAGTATTGCCGGCTACAGCCAGTTGTGGTTTTGCAGGAAAGGTAGACCTGACGTTCTGCCACAGGAACTTAGCCAACTGATTTGCCTTTCTTTTATGTTTTGCGAACTGTTGCTGGCCTGTATCACGACCACAATTTTTTTTAGGAGTACTACTCTGAGTCATTCAAGGTAGAATCGCAGCCCCGCCGCGGTGGTCTAGTGGCTAAGGTACTCGGCTGCTGACCCGCAGGGCGCGGGTTCGAATCCCGGCTGCGGCGGCTGCATTTCCGATGGAGGCGGAAATGTTGTAGGCCCGTGTGCTCAGATTTGGGTGCACGTTAAAGAACCCCAGGTGGTCTAAATTTCCGGAGCACTCCACTACGGCGTCTCTCATAATCATATAGTGGTTTTGGGACGTTAAACCCCACATATCAATCAAGGTAGAATCTCACTTGTCTCCACGACTCAGACTTCATCAGCTTACAAATTCTCGTGGCGTGGCACCACGATGGCTCAAGAGTGCCAAAAAGTGCTCCAACTTCGATTGGTACACATTTCTAATTCATGCAGTAGGACAGATATCGAGACATGCAAATGGACTGTGCGACAAGGTCCACGCAAGCCATAGCAGCATGTGGCTTCTTCAGCTAACGTAGGAAAGAGCCCTCACAACTAGAAATTTGTTGAAGCATGTCATGGTCTCTAGATGTTAAGCACGCCACAAGGACAAAAAGTGTAAGAAAAAATTTTTGTGAGAAAAACAAACAAATATGAAAAAACACCAAGTAGCAGAAAACATGAAAAGTAAGCTGTAATATAATAGTCTTTTAAACACTATGTACACAACCTAGAAAGATATTTACAGTACAGGTGCTAGGTCTCGCATGGTGGTGGCTCCGCAGTCAAGTCATTGAGGCTCGTCGCGTCTATGAAGTCCATCGAGCCACAGGTGCACGGCTGTCGGCTACACCGTCGGGTCTCTGCATTATCATATGACTGCAGCGTCGGGTCCCCGCAGTGGCTGTAGCTCTTGTCCTTGTAATGTTCTCTCTCGGAGCGAAGCCGCAGGACATCTTTTGCATCCTCACAAGGATGACGTCACATGGCCGAGCTCCTCTGCTGGTCGCACCCCACAGCTTACAGGGCCTTGCTGAGAAGTCAGGGACACCTGGCCATGAGCTCTTCTGGCGGACTTCCGTTGAACGCCGTGCCGTTGTCACCGCACGTCTGCCTCTTGCCGTTCCAAGACCTTTCTTCCTCCTCTTCTACGTCACCTCTCGAGCACCTTCCTTCACCTCTTCTTCCTCGTGTTCTTCTATGCGGCCTGCTTCAATGTATGATTTCATCTTTCTTTATTTCTTCAATTGATATTCTTGTTTTCTTTCATTTCTTTTTTTCTCTTTCTTCTACCACCACTTAATAAATTCATGACAAAGCAATACTTTGCAGATTAGTTGGTTCATACCTGATTTTTCGTCTGTTCACCTCATTGAAGTACCTTTTCATGTGTCCGTGTCATTGAAGAAGCTTGGTGCGATAAAAAGATAAAAAGGAGAAGTAAATAGATAAAATAGAAGTGTACACCTTGTGTATGCTGTTTAGATTGTGGCGTTTGTTACATTTGAAGTGTTTTGTCATGGCTCTGTTTGCGGCACTTTTGCAATAGAAACCTGTTTTTTGTGCATGATGGTAGTGCAGTCTGGTATGCCTATATATTGGTTTCATGAAACGACAGTAAACAGTTATTAGTTAGTGCTCTTTTCTGTCTCCCTTCTCATTTTCCTTCAGCTTGCACAAGTCGATCTTCAAAGTATGAACCAACTAGTCTTCAAAGAAGTATTGCTTGAATCAGACCTGTTATACTAACGATGCGTATAGTGTGTGCCGTACGTGTACACAGCTGCACGCCTTGCAGTGCACAGTGAAAACTCTGCCGTGTCAGCATTTCAGCCAACGTCGCCCCGCCAAAATGGCCCCATTTCTTTCAAAATGTGGTATCATAAACATGACGTAAAGGAGCTACAGCGGTAGCAAAGCTTAGCTTCTTACATGAACGTGGGTGCACCGTTGTTTCGAAGTGGTAGGCCTAGTGACGTTATCGACGCTGAGCCGTCGATTTGCTGAGGTCGTCTCCGATGGCGGCGGCGTGGAATGGACGCTTTCTCTATTTTTGTCGTGTCCGAGTGAAGGAGCAGATTTTAATGGGAAGTGATCGTCGGTGTTAGTGCGGCGTTTCATTGCCAGGTGCCGCAACCGGAGTAGACATGACGTCGTGTCGTTTCTTGCGCAAATGAATGCTACGGCTGCATTCCAAGTTGCTATACAGCTTGGTTTTCTACACACTTGTTGTTCTACACACCCAATTTATTTCAAAGGCTTGTGTCATTCGCTACTACTTGAACGAGGCACTCGGGTGTTGTCTGCTAGGCCGATACCAAAAGCTCATGCCAGCTCTCGGCAAAAGATTGTTTTGTCACCGTGATGTTCACTTGACTAAAAGTTGCCTTTTCGACTCACTGAAAGTTGATTTTTGAGAAAAGCCTTTGCCAGGAGCTAATACTGAAAGCTTGAGTGCCTAATGTTCCCTGATGCTTGCTACTGTCCAGTAGTGTAGCACATTTTATGCAAGCCTGGAGTTCATGCACTAAATAGCACAAAATGCCAGTACACTGCATCCAGGGATAGAGGTGGTCATCCGTGCCCTTCGCAAAGTTTTTCAGTAATACATGTGTTGCCACCGAGAAAAATCAAGTGCCGGAAAATGAGGAACTATGCCAGATGATTTCAGCATTTTGAGAGCTTAAACGATGAAATCATCAGGAAACGAAAACAGCTCCATATGCAGCACAATTCCTGCAATCATGGCCTATGCTTCGAACAGGCACTGTTAAAGTCTGAAGTCTAATGCCGACTCTCACCTTGAGCCAAAGTGACAGGCATGAAAAATGCATGCTGTAGTCAGTTGCTTGAGTTCATCTGTGTATTCATGGACGGATTGTTGTAGCCTTTATATCTGACTGCTCAGCTCTGTTTCTTTATTCGTCCCTCTGGCCTCTCAATTCTGTTGTGAGCAGAGTCTAGGCCGAATGGCTGTCAACCGCGACGCTTTTATGGGATTGGAGGCCCTGTTCAGTCTTGAAAATGCGCATTCATTACGACACACTACATGATAATTGTCGCCAGTTTCACTGATAACTCATGTGGTGCCCATGGGCTTCCATTCAGCTTAGGGGCGTAATGTTAGCGTTGCACATGGCAGTGATCGGGAGGCAGAGTTGGTACTCAAAGATTCATTTTTTCGTTACTCTTTGGATGCAGCGCAGTCCCGTTTAGGGATACGTGAAGTGTCTTTTTCAGCCACCACTTCTTATAATCTATAAAATATTCGGGTTGTAAATGACGGCTACACATTCGAGTGTGGTACAAAGATGTAATAAGAGACCAATTATACTGCCTGATTACCGCAAGCACCCTCCCCCGACCACTAGTGGCAGCTGCAATTTCACGGAACGACAGACTAAGGCGAAAGCCCTAAATGACTCATCAAAAGCAAAAATTGATTGTCAGCGGCGTCCAGCGTCGTTTCTCGCGTCAGCGGCATCGACGCGAGTGATGCAAGAAATCATCATTTCATGGAGACATCATCATATGACGTCACAAATCATAAAATTTTGTGACGTACTGGAAGGTCACATAACTTGACGGCATCATAATGCAGCTTCACTTGGTTGAAATGAGCCGATCATGAGGGCAGTGCATAACCAGCTGAGGGGCAGAAAGCTAGCTTTGCATCCAATCCTTGAGGCAGTAAGAAAACCGTGTTGGGAGCAGAAACATCCCAGAGGGAAGTAGGAAACATTCAACTATTGAGTGGAAAGAAAACGAAGGTGGTTGTTGCATTTCAGTCGTTGCAGGCGAGTCCGTGTCAGTTTTTCTTTATCACTGAGGAAAAATAAAAATAGAATATCTGATTTCTTTTCGTCAGATATGCAGAGTGCTACACAGCAGTAATATATAGCGAGACTTGCGGATATTGAACCGGTAGCACAGCCTGGCAGACTGCTTGCAGATGAAGCACAGCAGGCATGGAAAGAAACACATACAGGCTGTATCTACCTCGTGTATAAGCGTTGTAGTCTACATGATAAAAAGACAGTCATAATTTGACAAACATCATATAGCATCTCTTATTGGGGTATCAATTATATGGACGCTCTCGGCTAGATTTTACTGCCGTCAGCGTCTGCGTCACTCACCGTGCACGTATCTATTTATATATATATATATATATATATATATGAAAATCGAAGAAAAAAAAGGCCAGAAAAAAAAAAAAAGACAGAAAAAGATCGCAGTGCACAGAATCGAACTTTGTTCCTCTCAATCACGAGTGTGAGGCATTAACCACTGAGCCACGAAGGAGCACGTCCTTCACCGTTGAAACGGCACGCTATTTACATCTACCACTTACCGCTGCTCACGGGCATCTCGGGGGTAATTATTGTGTTTTCAGCATTACCAGCAAGATGACGCAATGAGCATGTGTCACCACATCGCGTGGCGGCGCGTGCTCTAATCTCTCACGCGTACTTTGCTCGCTTAGAGGAAGGGAGCGACGTTCCCTTGCGCGCCCTTATTTCGCGATGGGGAGGATTGTACATCTTGGCTGGCCTCGGGCTTTACACGGAACGATTCTATTGTAGTTAACAGGGGCACAAAGGTCACTGCAGTCATTGCAGTCTCCATTTGTGAAAAGGGCACTCTTTTCAGACACTGTGAAGTAACAACTCAGACGCTTATTCGCGTGCATCTGTATCTGTGAGTACGTTTCGTGAGTCATTTGTGCATGAGAAACGCGGGGCACATTTCGATCTGCTCTCTATTCTGCATGTGACCTTTCAATTTGTTGCTATCGCGTTCATTGCTTCGCCATTGTGGCACAGCTACGACTTTTTTTGTTGCCACTGCGGTAAGAGCCCGGTGAAAACAGCGCGCTGCTATGTTCGTGTTACTTTTCATCACCTGTGCACCCATGAAAGCCGGCGAAACGCATGAATGCAAATCAACTCGCATGAAAACACGAATTCGTGAGCTTCCTAATTCGCGCCGTCGTTCAGTGCCAGTCTACTCGCACAGCGCCATCATCCGGCTGAGGCGAGCGAGGCGGAGCACGCGCTCGACGCCTGAAGAAAGCGTTCGCCCGGGCACTGAATAAAATAGAAGAGGTGCTGAGTAGAATACTATACATCCGCCGCAATGCGTGTGTCACCATAGCTTCTAACGAACTGTTCATCCCGTGTGCAGTAGGAAATATTTTTCCAATCAGAAGGTTTTAATGATCATAAAATTTTGAAATGGCATGTGGCCACTCGTCATCCCATAGGCTATGGGGCTCGTTGCATAATCATTCACGTTTAATGCATCACTGTGACCGAAGACTTGCATTGACAACACAGTGCACATGAAAAGTGTTGCTTGAACGAAAAATAAGTGCGAAAAGCCTTTTTTTCATCCCATTGGTTTATTTTTTCCCCGTCTTTGTATCGCAGAGTACGGGGAAGCTCTTTTTTGTATACTGTAATTTGTATTGCTCACGTGCTCACGTTCCCTAAAGATGATTTTTGCTTGCATGTGGACAGGGACTGAATTTTCATTTTTTAATAACTACTATGAATCCAGCGAAGTGATGCTTGGACATTAACACGGTGGCCACGTGTAAGCACTGTCGACTGCTTTTGTTTTTTTCTTAGCATAAGGATATGCAGTGTAACCTGAAAATGCACTGGAGGTGTTGACTAAGGTTTTCATCGCGTTGTCTTATGCCTCGCAGATTCATGCCTAACACCAAAATACTTGAAGCACAGAGCAAGCAACCCCAGCAGCACCGCTGTCAGAAACCTTTGCATGAGCGGATCATGTGGTGAGATTGGTCTATTAGGTAGAAGTTAACTGCAACCTGCCAGGCAATCAGACTGCGCATTTCGATTCCTCTGCAACACTCTACATTCATAGAGGCAAGTTATATTGCATCCACAAGACCCCGCTTCCACCGCCACTTTGGATGTTGCAACCGTCAAACTTCCAGACTTATGGCCGTCAGATTTTTCTCTTTGGTGCGATGCCTTCAAGTGCATTTTTTAGCAAAATTGTATCGTTTCGCAGCAGTCAAAGTATGAGTGCATTATCGGTGCTCTCACAACTTTGAACGCCTCTCGCGTGTGACAGCAATCTGGAAGCACCAACCAAAATCCCACACAATGCCTTGATCGCGGCACTTTACATGACAGACCCTGACCTACATCACGTACCACTTCTACTCGCCTTTCAGGAACTTGGTGATCAAAGGCCAGTGCAGTTGCTTCATCATATGTGACACCTTCGTTGCATTGACTCAGTGTTAGCAAAAACTTGCATTTTCAGCGCGCTGTTTTTTCAACGATTGCATCTCCAGGTTCACATGATTCTAAGTGTATTGTTCACTGATTCGCTTGAAGTTTTAGCTGGGAAGGCGGACAGAATCATGAGTCTGAGTTCCAGGCATTGCTGCTGTTTGCCATGGCCATGCTACTGTCTCTAGCATGCCACCCGTTCATGCCCACCTCAAGCGCATTATTGAGTCGAATGCAAGTCTTGTGCTACAGGCCGACAAGCTTGCCACCCAAATGGCTGCATTTTGTCCTCACGCGCATTCTTCAATACCGGAGTCATGGCTTAATTTATGCAACTGTTGAGTTTCTCTTCGCCACCTTAGTAGATTTCAGTCTGCTGTACCGTGCGAATTACGGTACTAACGTGGGACAGTGCCATCTGCTTTGCGATTTCAAGGGAGACTGCCGAACCCAGCACTAAATACAGCCAGTGTTTTTTGCCCTAGAAACAGCTGTCTCTTCTACGTGTATGATCGCGTGGCCAAAGTTGGCTACCTCGTCAACACCAGGGCCAAAATTTGTGTCGATTTGCCCACATTGACTAATTGTCGCCGCCATGTCATTTGACACCTTCACTCACTGCCAACAATGGATCAACTATTAAATCTTACGGTCAATGATCGGTCACACTGAAAATCTGACTGAAGCAGAAATTTGGCTAGTGTTTTCTCCGAGCTGACATTCACATTCTTATCATTGGAGCTGACTTATTGTGGCATTTCCAGCTACTCACTAACATCACACAACATTCTCTCATCGACACAAAAGCCAACGTAAGTGTCTAAGGCATCGAATATGCCACGACTACAGCTCCTCCACTCGCACACCCAACTTTTTGACCGGAAGTTCAGGACCTTTTTCTTTTCTATTTTGATGCACCTGTCATACATTAAGTTACACATTATGTCATCATGAAAGGTCTGTCAGCCTTCGCACGACCTCGGCGCATAGCACCAGACCGCCTTAAGATAGCTCACCGAGAAATCAAGCACACGCTTGGTTTCGTACGACCTTCATCCAGCCCTCAGACAGTTATTTACTAAGACAGAAGTTCTTTTTTTTTCTGTAATTGTTGGAACTTACAAAAAAGGCACAGTGGTTTCTGTTGATCTTTGCTGGCTGACATTGCAAGAAAGGCAAAGAAATTTCAATGAGACCTAAAATATGCTAAAATTGTTTGACAGTGCCACTCAGGTAAGCACTAGCCCATGCACTCCATACTGTTGCGCACGAACCAGAAAGGAGGAAAATGCTAGTTGTCAGCCAGGTTCTCCTCACCCAATGGAATGGTCTACACATGATTTCACTGCACCACTTCAGAGCTTACTTTTATTAAAACTTACTTAGTAAAAGCTTGTCATCAGATTCAGGTCGAGCCATAAAACTCTGCTATCATCACTTCTTTGGCACGTATAAGCAATTTTGTATGCCGTTCGGACTGTGCAACATTGCTCAGACGTTTCCCTGTTTTGTTGAAGTACTTTGTAGCTTCAGCTGTTGCTCCATCTATTTAAATGACATTCTTGTTTTCAGCTTGAGTGCAGTAAAATACAAGATACACCTGCGTCAAGTTTTCATGGGGTTGTATCGCTATGGTCTCGTTGATAACGCTACAAAGAGCTAATTCGGTATCTCAGACTTAGAATTTCTTTGTCATCATGTCGACTGTCACGGCATTTGACCACTTCCCAGTCGTGACACTGCCATTTCCGAATTTTGTGTTCTGGGTGCGTGTTTTTTACTAGGATATATTTGCCTGCACATCTCTTAGAGAGGTTAGGGCTTGTCTATCATATCGTGCAGGCCTAATCATAGCAAGTTGGGCAAGGTTCCTTTTGGCGTTGCATAAGTAGTTGCCAGACTGGGAGGGTCAGTGTTGCCAGACTGCCGCTAAATTTGACTGCAAAATTTTTTCCTTGTAGTTGTGGCTTATCCGTGAGAATTTGGTGCCATCCGCGGTGCATTTCGCGAACGACTGACGCTAGCCGTTTTAATTAACGGAATGAACTGCGCCTAGCAGTAGTCAAGCGTGGCGCTGCCGTGCAATTAAGAGGCCGTTTTAATTAACGGAATGAACTACGCCTAGCAGAAGTCGAGCACGGCGCTGTGCTCGACTTCTGTAACGCGCGGTTTATTCCATAAATAACACGAATTCTGTAACGTGCAGTTCATTCCGTTAATTAAAACGAATTCGATTTCTGCTAGGCACGGTTAATTTCGTTAATTAGATTGGCCTCCTGATTGCACGGCAGCGCCACGCTCGACTTCTGCTAGGCTCGGTTCGTTCTGTTAATTAAAACGGCCAGCGTCGCTCATGCACTCGCGAAATGCACCGCGGATGGCACCAAACTCTTACGGAGAAGCCACAACTACAGGAAAAAATGTTTCAGCCAAATTTAGCGAAAATCTGGCAACAGCCACCCCAAAGTCTGGCAACTGACTTATGCAGTGCCAAAAGTAACCTTGCCGCAAGTTGTCTGCACTGCCCTTTGGCTAGAATAAATATTTTCTGAATGACGCATTCTTTATCTCTTTCATGACTCGCCATTTCAACGGAAGACTGGGCTCTTGAAAACTTTGGTTAACTATGTTCATTGATTTTAGTTGAACTTCCTGAGTTTATGTATATTTGTAGGCTTCTTTGACATATTTATTTGTTTATTTTTATGATAAGTAGTTTTCAAAATATCACACACATATTGCTTTAGAACAACTTGTTGGGCTAGTTGGTGCATGTCTGAATGAAATAGCCAATTTTGCACCAAAGTCATGACCACACAAATGAAGAAAACACATAAATAGGAAGGGCGCAAACAGGGGAGCGCCCGTCCTATCATTATGTTGTCTTCATTTGTGTGATCGAGTACTTGGTGCGAAATTGGCAATTTAATTTATACCTACCTCTTCTTTATTAAGGTCTAATTAGCTAATTCACAGCAGTTTCACAGCAATGTGAAACCCACTGAATGGATTGTAGGTGTTCATGTTGTCACGTCACCTCAGAGGTCCAGGCGAGTAGTGGGTCAAATTCATGGCCAGTGACAATATGTAGTGTGTCGCAAAAGTATAAACCATTGTTCTTTGCCATTTTCTAGCAAAATAAGGGTCTATTGAACTAGAGTTGGCAAATGCGCTCATTGATATTCGAAAAAAAAAAAAGCTTCAATTTAGAGCATTTTCTCATGAAAGTATTATGACGAAATTTACCTTAAAGCGCATCACATCTGTTTATCCCAGAAACAAAAAATAAATAATTAATATAACTCCAGTAGAACAAAATATTGTTACGCGGAGACGACAAAAGACTGCTGTATTTACAATATTCACACCAACAAAGTGATCGGGACCACAGCAGCCAAGATGGTCCAAACAGGAGACAACCCGTCCTCCTCTTCTTCGACCTCTAGGTGAGCTGCACATCACAATACCCTCCAGCAGCGAAAGCGCCAACTCTGTGCATCCAAACACAGTAGTGAGAAGGGGCATTATACACATGTATCGGTGAGGTCCAGTGTATGGTAAAGCTTCAGGTGCACAGCATGAACAATGTCATGTAATAAAGTTGAACCCTGGTATATCGAACTCTCTAAAAAGCATTTATTAGTTCGATATATGGCATAATAAATATAGGCCTACTTATGATTCGATGACACAAAGGCACATTCAGTAAAATAAATAGTTTATTGAAATGGTGGCTTACTTGCATGTCCTACTTTGGAACAAAATAGTCCTGGGTTTTCTTTCGTTTCAATGACTTTGCTGCCCGCGATAGCACGCACCACTCCACGTTGTCCAACGAGTCGGAGCAGCTGAGGCCGGAACCTTCCATATTCACGCAATAGCGCCGGACCAACGCAAATGCACCAGTCACTTCGGAGAATGTAGGCAATTTCCTCATCGCAGTTGCGTTGACTCATGGTTGACAAGACGTCTGCAATGTAGTCCTCATGTTGTAGCTGGCCCATGATGGCGATGTCATCGTCCACACTGACGAACTTGTTGAATATCAATCCATCGATAGCACCCAAACTCTGCCAACTCACTCCAAACTTTGGCGGAAGCACCTGCGGTGTCTTCAGTGCTGTCATCGGAATTGGGGGCATCATCATCACCATGCAGAGGCTGGCATGCCTGAATCTGGATTGTCTCCTTCGTGACATCTGCCTACGATCAACATAGCATAGAAAGAGCTCCGAGCAAGTCGATCTTCAGCTTCCTGCTGACACGAAGGTTCTGCAGCAGCCCTTCTGCCAGGCGCTTCCGATAGCCAGCTTTTAGTGCGCGTATGACTCCTTGATTCAGTGGCTGCAGGACAGACGTGTTGTTCCCGGCAAAAAACGCAGCTTGATGTTGCTAAAGGTCGTACTGCAGTGGTGTGGTGAACAGTTGTCCACAGGCAGCCACACCTTGTGATTTTGTGATTTTCACCTACCGAATTATCGTTCCACGGCGATAGCCACCTGCTGAAAATCTCCCCGTTCATACACGCTTTTGAATTTGCTCAGTAGGTAACTGGAAGCGACAGCGCAATTTAGAAAACACCGCGGTGCTGTGCTTTTCCAGATAACTAAGGGTCAAAGTTTTTGATCCGTCTAAAGTAGCTGCCACCAGCACGAACACACATGCTTTGTTTGCTTTGTCGTCGCAAGTCGTGTCGCCCCGACATGCCAGTGTCTTGTTTGGCAACATATGCCAAAATAGAGCGGTTTCATTCGCATTGAAGATACCTTGGGTTCAATATCTTGTTGTGATATCTCGTGAGTTTTCATCGAGCCATTTGTCTACGCTGTCCAGGTCAACCGCTCTGCTTTCACCTGTAACTGCTTTGCCAACAATGTTGTGCCGTTCTTTGAACTGTTGGAGCCAGCCAAAAATGCCTTGGAAATCGTTCCTCCAAGCAAAAAAGCAAGGTCCCTGGCTTTCGGCTCGATCATGTGGCCGGATACCAGGTTGTTTCGCGACTGAACGTCCACAAAGCACTTGTAAACTGTCGCTTTGACATCTTCCTACACAGCAGTGCGCACACGTCGGGCGCCCTGGCACCTGGCCTTTTGTATGACTTGTCCCTAATGCCTGCCTTGTTCTTCAGGATAGTACTCAAGGTGCTCCTTGGAATCTTGTATGAGTCGATGATGCCGGACTTCTCACCGCGCTCGACTCGATTTATGGTTTTGCGGCGAACGGCAAATTCTGCCTCTTTGCACAAGCCATGATGACAGCACACCACCAAAGTTCACGGAGCATCAATAGGCAACATCATGAGCACGTAGCATGCTGGATGAGGGCTAAAGGAAAGGAGGCAGTAGCAGGCACACAAACATACAGAAAAAAATTTGCGCCGGATCTGCATGTAATCTGCAAATGTCGTCGAAAGACGATAGTCTTGCGTCCGGAGAGAATAAACAAAACACTTATTTGATATTCTGCGCAATAAAATCGGTGAATGGTATTCTGGAGGTGCTGCGTTGAAGTGCCTCGAGTGTGCAGCGATGGCGAACGAGCGCATCGAGGCATGTTTACACGAGCGCCATCTGGCATTCATCTTCGAAAACGAAGAAGGCATGCGCGCCTGCGAAGATGCGTGCCATTCTTGGAGGCGATTTTATTTTATTTATTTATTTACAGATACTGCAATCACCTTTGGTGATTTTAGCAGGGTGGTACATGAAGTTAGTCATGAACAAATGGCAAGTACAATGTCATATAATATATACAGGTTATACAATGTCTATAGGGCAAATACAAACTTCAACTGGCAATATCATACAATAAAAAATAGAAGACTACAATTATACAAGCATGTACAGTGGTATGTAATACGATTCAACAATTCAACTGGTTAGTGCACTTTCTAATTTCGAGGAAAACAATGCCAATGAGGGTGCTGAAACAATTGCATTAGTTAGTTTGTTCCACTCGACTATGGTGCGAGGAAAAAATGAATACTTAAAGCAATTATTGTGTGTGGGAAAGGGGGTTATGGTGAGGTCATGTCTCTGCCTGGTAGAGTAGCCAGAAAAAAAAAGAAAAAATATCGGCTATGTCTACTTGATATTGGCCGTTAATTAGTTGGTACAGAAACTTAAGCCTTAAGTTGCGGTATCTTAATGATAAAGGTGAAAGTTGAGCTCTGCTTAATAGGTCAGTAACGGAAGTCCTCGAAAAATTATTGTAGACAAAACGAACTGCTCTTTTTTGCACTTTTTCTAATTTGTTAATGTTAGTCTTAGTAAAAGGATCCCATATAATAGCGGCGTAATCTAATATTGGTAAAACAATTGATTTGTACGCTAAAAGGCGGACAGAAGGAGTGGATAGTTTGAGAGCACGACATAGAAAAAACAGTTTGTAAGTTGCATTGGCCGTTACATGTGTAATGTGTTTGTTCCAGCAGAGATCATTCGATATGAAAAGCCCCAAGTACTTATAATTAGTGACTTCAGTCAAAAAGGTGTTGTTAGCATTGTATCTGAAATGCAAAGGTTTTTTCTTGTGTGTAATTCGCATAAAAACAGTTTTATCAAAGTTAATGACCATCTGCCATTCCTCGCACCAGGAGGCTACTTTTTGAAATGCCTGATTTAACAGAAGTTGGTCGGATGTGCTATGAACCTCAGAGTACAAAACACAGTCATCTGCGTAAAGTTTCACTTTAATAGGTGTAGCGATAAGGTGTAGAACGCAAAGCGACGGACAGGTGCAACCACCGTCTCGTTTTAGCAAAGTGTTGGTAACATTTGCCTTTTTGAGCATCGTGTGGCACTGCCAGCTCAGCGCGTTTAACGCTATGTTCCTTAGAAATAGTTGTGTGTGCCTTCTCTAGTATAAAGGCACACCTACAAAACAACGACGTGTTATTGTGGTATCTCAGATATGTGCAACAATTGCTTTTTATTTGAAAATCGCACAAGTACGAATGCTAAACCTTGAGCAATAGTGGTGGGCGCTGCAGATGGGGTCGACCGTTTGAGGTACCGTTAAGAGCGTACAAACAGACAAATGTACAGACAGACAGACCAAAAATTTTTCGTTGAAGGTCGCCAAAAAAGACTATTGTGTTTAAAATGGCGCTCACTTGTACCGCATCCGCACCTTGAAGAAAGTACGACGGCCTCTGAGTGGCTGTAAGTGCTATGAGCAGGCCAGGCTTAGTTTTTGCAGGGAATTCGCCTGTGCACAGTTGGGTCTAAACCACTTTTTCTAGGGTGGCGCCAGCAGTTTTCCCCACTACCATGAGGGAAAGCCAGCTTGCTGGGGCACTTTTGAGGCACATGGAGTTCGATATATCGGCTATCATTGCTATTTTTCCTTCGATCTAGCAGTAACTTTTGCTATATATTCTCAGTGTAAATTTACCGCGTATAGAAATTGTTCGATGTACGGCATAATTTGATGTAAACGGGTTCGATATAGTCTGGCTCGACTGTAGTACGGAAAGTTTAACGAGTTGGTTTGAGGACATTCTTGAAAACATTCTGGCGTGCACAAAGTGAATGGGAAAATGGAAGGTGAAAAGAAAAACGAGCACGCTTGTATGTCCTCTCGCCTTTCGTTTTCCTGTCCACTATGTGCGCGCCGAAATGTTTCCAAGAATGGGAACGATGTTGGTGCAGAAATTAGTTGATGGGGATGAAGACAACAGTTTTTCATACATCACATCGGTCACTTGACAGCATACACTGTATGGTTTGGTGTACAGGAACAGGAAGTTTTCAGAAAGCCCTACACAGCGTGTTGGAGACCAAAGAAGTACAAGAGATCCAGGAAAAAAGTGGGCCTTTCTGTAGCAGTTTTCATAATGTGATTGCTGGCCCATTTGAGATCCAGGAAGAAAGTGGGCCTTTCTGTAGCGGTTGTCATAATGAGATTGCTGGCCCATTTCCCCGCAGGGGCGCCTGCGCAAGTAGGCGTTTGGTGTGTAGCGACACCACGGACCCGAGCTAACGGGGCCGAGCTAACGGGGGAGTTTATACTCCCTCCCACGCCTAGCCGTGCGTGGCTTTGCCGTGTCCGGGGAAAAGGGGATCCTGGGGGTTGAGCCGACGCTGGGTGATTGGACCGTTAAGGCCCCCCGGCACAGGCAACACACCCCTTTGGCCCCGGCTTCACGTAGACGGCACCCCTGGGCTGACCCACCCAGGGGAATTCGGCAGTCGCCTTTTCCTATCTCTCTTTCTCCCTACACCTTGGTCTGTTGTTCTCACTTTACATCTTTCCTGTTCTCTCCTCTCTTCAATTTACTTCCGTTTTTCCTGGCGGCAAGGGTTAACCTTGTGTGGCTATCCAAACTAGGGTAAACCATATTGGGTTATAGTAACTGTGTACTGCTGGCGTTGCGCAGACATGCCCACATGCTCTGCCACGTCCCCTTGTTGGACTCCGTGGTGGGTGGTAGGCGCCGTTACCGAAAAATACATTTTCCCATGGGATCCTCGACCCCCTCTCTAACTGATCGTGCCTCGAAAAGGGTACGCACCGACGCAACTTCACTACTTTGGCCGAAAAACAGAGAAACTTTCCCAAAATATCATGTCCTCCACTGCGAACAATCATCTACAAAAGCTAGAGCGATCTCGCCCTTCCTTGTGGCCAAGTGCTTGAGAGAGACCATTGGAACCGGCTATAAGGCCACGAAGATGGCAAGTGGAGATCTGCTTCTCGAATTAAAAGACAAGGAACAGTACAATAAACTCTCGCACCTTGTAGCCTTTGGTAACATCCCTGTCTCTGTGAGCGCACATCGTATCATGAATACAGTGAAGGGCGTGGTATCAAACGAAGATTTGATGACACTGAGGGAAGAAGAGCTTCTTGATGGATGGAAGGACCAAGGTGTAATACATGTCCAGCGCATCAAAATCAGACGTAACAACAACGAAATAGCAACAAAGCACTTAATACTCACCTTTAACTCAACCACTTTACCTGAGACTCTCGAAACTGGTTATATAAAACTCCATGTCCGACCCTTCATTCCGAACCCGAGGCGTTGTTTCAAATGCCAGCGATTTGGTCATGCATCCCAGAGCTGCCGAGGGAAGCTGATCTGTGCTAAGTGTGGCACAACCGGCCACAGTGCTGATGAATGTAGTCATGATGAGGTCCTCTGTGCTAACTGCGAAGGTAGTCACCCCGCATACTTCAGAGCGTGCCCAGCCTGAAAAAAAGAAATAATAGCTATAAAAGTAAAGGAAAATATCACATTCAGGGAAGAAAGACAACGGATGTCGTTAACATTGGCACTAAAAACACCTTTCGCCGAAGTGGTGCAACGAGGGGCGGCACCACAAAGGCCCTTGGCAGTTGCCCGGACCGCGCCTAGCGTGCCGAGGCCAACGCCACAAGCCCCTACGGCGGGAGCAGCCAGCGCTGCCCTGCCCACATTCAGCCTGTCCACACCAGTGACCTCTACAAGCTCTGGCAGCAGCTAGGGCAATCACGAGGCCAAGGGGGCTTTATGGACCCCCAGCTCGGTGGGGACAAAGACTTCGTCGATCGAGGCGAAGTCTAAGCGACGCACAGATTGCTCTGTAGAGCGGGCGTCCAGTGCCTCGCAAGAGGCTATGGACACCAGTTCAAGCCAAACGGCGCAGGAAGCGCCGAAGGAGCGGCGAGCTTCTCTCGACCTCCCCAAAAAGGACAGAACACCGATTACAGGGCCTGACAAAGGCCCTGTAAAATGAGCTAATCTCCGTCTTTTCTGCACACAGCACTTCTTCCTTTTTTTTTTCTCTCTTCCACTATGGACAACATCATACAGTGGAATGTGAGGGGAATACTTAAAAATTTAGGTGACGTCCAAGAACTTCTGAGTAAGTTCAACGCGAAAGTGCTATGTGTGCAAGAAACGCACTTAACTCCTAAGCACAAGGACTTCCTACGACAATATATTATTTTCCGAAAAGACCGGGAGGATGCTGTCGTACCATCTGGCGGTGTAGCCATTATAGCTGATCGTAGTATAGTATGCCAGCATTTGAAGCTCCAAACGGCCCTTGAGGCAGTGGCCATTCGAGCTGTACTTTTTAACAAACTCATTACCATATGTTCTGTGTACATACCACTGCATCAACAGCTACACAGACGTGATCTAGAATCATTAATAGATGAACTCCCAGAGCCGTTTCTGGTTCTAGGTGATTTTAATGCACACAATGTCCTGTCGGGCGATGCTCACTGTGATGCACGAGGACGTCTCATTGAGCAGCTCCTTTTCTCTTCTAGTTTATGTCTTTTAAATATAAAGGAGCCTACGTATTTTAGCCTTGCAAACAACACATACTCCTCCATAGATCTTAGCATTTCATCACCGTTCCTTTTACCTGTTTTTAAGTGGAACGTTCTTAAAAACCCTTATGGGAGTGATCACTTCCCAATCATCCTGAGTGCGCCGAACAAAGATCAACTACCCCCGCAGGTTCCTCGATGGAAGATTGAGTCAGCTGATTGGGAAGGGTATAGAACTCTTACACACATGACATGGACTGAGCTGACTGCCCTGACCATAGATGACGCTGTCACGTATTTTACAGCTTTTATACTTGATGCCGTATCTAAATGTATTGCCAAAACGAGTGGCATGTCTTCTAAACGGCGAGTCCCATGGTGGAACGACGCATGCAGGAAAGCACGGACCACTCAGAACAAAGCATGGGCGTTGCTTCGCGATTCCCCTACAGCAGAAAACCTGGAAAATTTCAAGAAGGTCAAATTGCAGGCAAGGAGAACGCGTCGACAAGCTAGACGAGAGAGCTGGACAAAGTTTATATCGAGTATCAACTCGTACACAGATGAGGGAAAAGTGTGGAATAAGCTAAAGAAAATTAAGGGCCAACAAACGTATTCTCTTCCACTAGTAAATAGCCTCTGGGAAAGCTTGGAGGATCAAGCCAACTTTCTTGGCACACATTTCGAACACATATCGAGCTCCTCACACTACTCCGAATCCTTCCAGAATTACAAGGCACGAATAGAAAAACAAAAGTTAGAAAGAAAATCCACAAGAAATGAGGCATATAATGCACCATTCTGCTTAGTAGAACTGCGAACAGCACTCAGCTGCTGTAATACATCTACCCCAGGTTCTGACAACGTAATGTACGCGATGCTGAAGGAACTACCCTCCGAAATTAAAGAAACCCTCCTCTCTCTTTATAATCGCATATGGTTTTCAGGTGTGATCCCCTCCTCCTGGAAGGAGGCTGTTATAATTCCAATTTTGAAGCAGGGAAAGGATCCCTCTACTGTATCAAGTTACAGACCTATAGCGTTAACAAGCTGCCTCTGCAAACTATTTGAAAAAATGATTAATTGCCACTTACTCCACTACTTAGAAACAAACAAATTGCTCGACCCATACCAATGTGGGTTTCGAGAGGGTAGATCCACCACCGACCATCTGGTGCGTATCGAGGCACAGATCCGAGACGCTTTCGTCCACAAACAATCCTTCCTTTCTGTGTTTCTCGATATCGAGAAGGCCTACGACACAACATGGCGTTTTGGCATATTAAGAGACTTGTCTCACCTGGGTGTGCGCGGTAGAATGCTTTCCATAATCGAGAGTCTCTTGTCCAATCGGAAATTCCGCGTCCGTGTGGGCAGTATTCTCTCCCAAACATTTGTGCAAGAAACGGGAGTACCGCAAGGTGGTGTACTTAGTTGTACACTTTTTATTATTAAAATGAATTCCTTGCACTTGTCCATCCCCCGCAACATGTTTTATTCCACATATGTAGATGACGTCCAGCTTGGCTTTAAGTCATGTAACCTAGCATTGTGTGAGCGGCAGGTTCAGTTAGGTTTAAACAAGGTGTCCAAATGGGCAGAGGAAAACGGATTCCGGCTGAACCAAGAAAAAAGCACCTGTGTCTTGTTCTCCCGAAAGAGAGGCGTGCACTCAGAACCTGACATTGAACTGAACGGTCAACGTCTGTCTGTCAATGCGGAGCATGAATTCTTAGGCTTAATCTTGGACAACAAGTTGACCTTCGTACCGCACATCATGTATTTAAAAACGAAATGTTTAAAAGCCGTGAATGTTATAAAAGTGTTGTCACGTACTACGTGGGGTAGTGACAGGCAATGTCTCATGAACCTGTATAGAAGCCTCATTCGCACCCGCTTAGATTATGGGGCCATTGTTTATCACTCTGCGACTCAAAGTGCTTTGAAGATGCTGGACCCCGTGCACCATTTGGGCATCCGCCTTTCTACGGGTGCTTTTCGCACCAGCCCCGTAGAAAGCCTTTACTTTGAGTCAAATGAGTGGTCGCTTCATCTACAGAGAACTTGCATGTCCTTTGTTTACTTTCTTAAGCTGAAAGCAGACAAGAAGCACCCCTCATACTCTACTATTATTGACTTGTCGAGCTCCATTCTGTTTCAAAACAGGCCTTCGGTGAGGCAGCCCTTCTCAGTTCGACTGAAGGGTCTAGCTGAGGACACTGAAGTGTCACTTGAAAACAGTTTAATGGCTCCTGTAGCATACCCGCCACCGTGGCAGTGGCAGACTATAGACTGCGATGTGTCTTTCCTAGAAGTTACAAAACATGTGCCTATTGCCCATATCCGAACATACTTCCTGGAACTTCAACACAAATACACACGTCCTGAGTTCTTTACAGATACCTCTAAGTCCAACTCCTCTGTGTCTTACGCTGTTGTTGGCCCTTCCTTTTCGGATGCTGGCCCTCTACATCCAGGCACAAGTATCTTCACAGCGGAAGCTTACGCGATACTTGTGGCAGCTAAACACATCAAACAATTACAAATACAAAAAGCAGTAATTTATACAGACTCCCTCAGTGTGGTAACGGCTCTGCACAGTCTAAAAAACAAAAAAACCCTGTCCTCGTCTCACTTTACTTCATTTTATGCACACTCTACACACTCAACCAACATGTTGTAGTGTGCTGGGTGCCAGGGCACCGAGAGATTCAAGGCAACGTGATGGCGGATCAGCTTGCTGCATCCGTCCACGAAATCAGTGCCACTACACCCATATCGATCCCGCCCCTTGATCTTAAGCTGTCTCTCAAACGAAAGCTCAGGGACTACTGGCAGAGCAAGTGGGATAGACACACACAAAACAAGCTACACGTTATCAAGCCAGTCGTTTGCCATTGGCCACCAGTATCAAAATCGCGTCTAACAGAGGTAACACTAACAAGACTCGGGATAGGACACACATACAGGCCCACACACATCTTTTGTTCAATGGCGATCCACCATTGTGTGATAAATGTGGTGAGGCATTAACAGTTCTTCGTGTTTTCATCCAATGTAAACAATTAGACACTCTAAGAAGACAACACTTTCCATTACCCTACCGACAACATATACCGTTACACCCCGCAATGTTTGTCGGTAGGGAACCACTTTTCACCCATAAATCATTGCTAGCTTTTTTAAGAGATGTCGGTTTTTACCATGTAATATACCCAGGGATTGCGTAGCCTGACCTCTCAAGAGAGGTTGCTGCTGCAGTGACTATATTTAAAAGCACTTGCCTCGCAGCCCTTGGACACAAGGGCGCTGATGAGGCACTTGTGCTAGTGCCAAATATTTTTACATGTTTTATTATCAAAACCTTTGTCACCCTTTTTACTATGCATGTCACGCTACTGTCATGATCTTAATACTTATGTTTTTACCCGCATTATCGCGAGGAATTTTAAGGCCCCTATACAGCCACGCAACATATCATTGTCCGCATCTCTACTCATCGAAATGGCGCTCTTTGGCCATCAATTGGCCCTTGCGCCACAAAGCACCACACATCATCATTGCTGGCCCATTTGCGGTCGGTCAATCAAATGCACGCAAGTTTACGTGCATGATCAGTGCGAGCAATAGCATCTTGAGCGTACTCAGTAGGTGGGTGTGTGGAAGGAAGCAGCATCGTGTTCATAGGCAACGTTGAGTTTGAACTGAATAAGAGGCAGAAAGGTGAATAACCAGCCATTTCATGCCGGGACGTGTTATATGCAAACAAGACAAAAATCAATGCGAAATACCAATCTTTGGGATCAACTGACACATACATTACCAGCATGTCAACAATCGTTTGGTTCACCTGCTCAGTCAAGCCATTTGTATGTGGATGGTAGGCCGTTGTTAGCTAATGCTTCGTTTAGCAAGACGGCAGGATGTCATTGATGACCCTGGAAAGAAACTGTCTGCCATGGTCTGTTAAAGCTGGTGCGGCCCCGGGTGGTCGAAATTTCCGGTGCCCTCCACTATGGCGTCTATCATAATCATATGGTGGTTTTGGGACTTAAACCCCACATATCAATCAATCAATCTGTTAATAGCCGTCGTTCCGCGATTCGTGACGAAATCGGGACCTGAAACCCAAAATTTTGGAACAAACCTGACTGGTGCCAGCTGCCGCTTCAAATTATCCACCCAAACTTACATTGCAAAATACAGGACCACAGAAATACTTCAAATAAAGCAGGACTTTGAAATAACCAAGTTCGAATTAACGAGGCTTTACTGTACTTGCCTACCTACTCATTCACCCACCCACCCATCCGTCCATCCTAGCCCCCTACGACTCTTAGCTCTCCTGGCCGTTTGGATTATTGGATTTGTACCAAAATTGATATGGCATAACATGACTGTATGACGAGCATAAGTGACTAGTTGTAACATGAAAATCATATGTATGTCATGAATGTCATGATTTACATGTCATGGTCTTGCTGCTCTCGCGGTGGTTTCTTTCACATGGCATATCACAAAACTAGTATAGATGACATGGCTTCATAGCGAACATAAGTGACAGGCCCACACATGGAAATCATGACATGCGTGTAATGTAAAAACATGACTACACGCCACGCTCATGATGCACTCGCGGTCGTTTCGCTAGCTTCATATCATAACGAATTTGATATGACGTGACGTGAATTAATGATGAAGGCATATGACTCGTGCAAACATGATAATCATGACAAGCGTGTCATATAAAAACATGACTACATGCCACCCTCAAGATGTGCTTGCAGTCGTTTCGCTGACTTCACTTACATCAAATTTGGTGCTGCATGACGTGAATGGAAAGGAAAGGTATATGACTCGTGCAAACATAATAATCATGACATGTAAGAACATAACTTCATGCCATGCGCATGGTGCGCTCGCGGTCGTCTCGCTAGCTTCATATAATATACCAAATTTGGTATTATGTGACTTGAATGAATGACAAAGGTATATGACTGGTTCAAACACAATAATCATGAGTTCTTGACATGCATGTTATGTAAGAACATCAATACATGCCCCGCTCATGATTCTCTCGCGGTCGTTTCTTTTTGGTGTTAATGTTAGTGTTCTTTTTGGTGTTACATGACTTGCATGGATGACAAAGGTATATGACTGTTATAAACATGATAATCATGACATGCGTGTCATGTAAGAACATGACTGCATGCCATGCTCATGATGCTGTTGTGGTCGTTTCGCTGACTTCACATACACCAAGGTTGGTATTATCTGACGTGAATGCATGACGTAAGTTTATGACTAGTGCAAACATGATTGTCGTGGCATGCTTGTCATGTAAGAACATGACTACATGCCACGCTCATGATGCGCTTGCGGTCGTTTCGCTAGCTTCATATCATATACCAAATTTGATATTATGTGACGTGAATTAATGATGAAGGTATATGACTGGTGCCAACATGATGATCATGACACGCGTGTCATGTAAAAACGTGACTACATGCCACATTCATGATGCGCGTGTGGTCGTTTAACTAGCTTCATATAATATACCAAATTTGGTATTGCATGATGTGGAGGAATCGTGAAGGTATATGACTGGTACAAACACATTGATCATGATAAGCGTGTCATGTAAGAACATGACTACATGCCACACTCATGATGCTCTTGCGATCATTTCGCTGACTTCACTTACACCAAAGTTGGTATTACCTGTCGTGAATGAATGATGAAGGTATATGCCTTGTGCAAATATGATAATCATGACATGCGTGTCATGTAAGAACATGAATACATGCCTCGCTCACGATGCGTTCGTGGTCGTTTGGCTAGCTTCATATCATGTACCAAATTTGGTATTGCGTGACTTGGATAGATGACAGGTGTATGGCTGGTGCAAACATGATAATCATGACATGATTGTCATATAAGAACATGAATACATGCCTCGCTCATGATGCGCTCGTAGTCGTTTCGCTAGCTTCATATATTATACCAAAATTGGTATTACGTGACATGAATGAATGATGAAGGTATATGACTGGTGCCAACATGATGATCATGACACGGGTGTCATGTAAGAACATGACTACATGCCACACTCATGATGCACGTGTGGTCGTTTAGCTAGCTTCATATAACATACCAAATTTGGTATTACATGATGTGGAAGAATCATGAAGGTATATGACTGGTATAAACATATTGATCATGATATGCGTGTCATGTAAGAACATGACTACATGCCACACTCATGATGCTCTTGCGATCATTTCGCTGACTTTACTTACACCAAAGTTGGTATTACCTGTTGTGAATGAATGATGAAGGTATATGACTGGTGCAAATATGATAATCATGACATGCGTGTCATGTAAGAATATGAATACATGCCTCTCTCATGATGCGTTTATATAATATACCAAATTTGGTATTTCCTGATGTGTATTAATGGTGATGGTATAAGACTGTTATAAACATGATAATCATGACATGCATGTCATGTAAGAACATGACTACATGCCACGCTCATGATGCTCTCGCGGGCGTTTCACTACCTTCATATATTCCAAATTTGGTATTACGTGACATGAATGTATGATGAAGGTATATGACTGGCACAAACATGATAATCATGACATGTGTAATGTAAAAACATGTATACATGCCACGCTCGTGATGCACTCACGGTCATTTGGCTAGCTTCATTTTAAATACCAAATTTGGTATTATGTGACGTGAATGCATAATGAAAGAATATCACTGGTGCAAACATGATAATCATGATATGCATGTCATACAAGAACATGACTTCATGCCACGCTCATGATGCGATCGCGGTCGTTTGGCTAGCTTTATATAATATACCAAATTTGCTATTATGTGATGTGAATCAATTATGAAGGTATATCACTGATGCAAACATGATAATCATGATATGCATGTTATATAAGAACATGAATACATGCCACGCTCATGATGCACTCACGGTGGTTTTGCTGACTTCACATACACCAAATTTGGTATTATATGAATTGAATGAAGAAGGTATATGACTAGTGGAAACAATCATGACATGGGTGTCATGTAAGAACATGACTACATGCCACGCTCATGATGTGCTCGCGGTCGCTTCGCTAGCTTCATATATACCAAATTTGGTATTACGTGACTTGAATGGATGATGAAGGCATGTGACTGGTGCAAACATGATAATCATGAAATGGAAGTCATGTAAGGCATAATATATGTCTTTCTCGTATTGTTGTGCTGATTTTAATGTGACTGTTCAACCTACCTTATTCGTGCTATGCATATCATGAGTTTCCACTGTACGGGGGATCTATCAATTTTTTCCATTTGGCGACTGCTGAAAGTGTCTTTGTGGTACTAATTTTTATTAGTAAGCCTTGAATTCTCAGTGAATTTTATTGGAGGATAAGTGACCAATAATCCTCTCAATGTCTTTTTTTATCGGGAGGGATTATTTTTGTTCTGTAAATATTGTAGTATTTACACTAGCATATCAAAGCCACTTGATCTCTGAGTGGGTTCCACTAGAAAAGAGCATGTTTCCAAGAATTCTGGTGGGCAAAAGCTGCCTTCACTTTTTTTGGCAAGCCACCCTCCACTTTAGCACTTTTTTCTTTTGAAATCTCTTTGGAACATGCCAGAAATATTGAGAATAGAAGGGGTGGATTTCCTTGCCCGGCATTGCAATACTACCACGTACGATCATAAAGATTTTTTGTGCACATGGATGACCGCGAGCACATCATTGCAGATTCAGCTAGCATAGAATGTGAAGAATGCTCATGCATAAGCAATTCATTCTTAGCCTAATCTCTGAGGTAGTTTCAATTTCTTGATGATAACAATCCGAACTTTTAGCATTGACAGTGAGGTTTTTCAGATGTCGCATTTCGGATTTAGAAAGAAGTTTCTCATCTTTATATAAACGTCTGTAACAAACAATAAGGCTCCAGTAGGCTCTCATCTTTGTTGTTTCGGCATGCACAGCAGCACCTGAACTAGGTGGAAAATGCACTGGCCTAAACTGCTGGTTATACTTTTGCAGGCCTAGGCCATAACCCAGTGAGGTCACAGTGCGTATGCCTAATTGGCCACTGCCTACATATCTTTAAGAATTACATGAACTTATTTCTAGCTGGTGCTTGGCAGTGACACAGTAGCAAGTTCGGGCTTGCCGCTGGCCAACCTGAACTTATCACTGGGTGACCACACCGTGTGCATGGAATTGAGCATCACTGAAGTTGAGTTACTCATGGCATCTCTTGAGGCTGCACACAAGGTAAGCGATGTTTTTTTTATTGTGTTGTGAAGGAGGGTGTGTTGTAAGGAAACCTAGGTCACGAGTTTGCATTGGCTGTTTGCTTGCATTCGCCTTTTGCTTGCACTACCTGCGATTTCTTCCTACATGCCTGCGGCTTTGTGTGTGCTGGCTGTCGGTGATGAGCCCACTCATGCATGCTGTCTTCCATGCCGTCACGTCATAGTTTTGAGTACTCACGTGACCAGCTGTTTTTACCTTGCTACAAAAACTGCTCTTGCCCAGCTCGGTACTCTTTGTAACCAAAACTGCGACTGGGTGTTCTAAAAATGTCTCTAAAAAAATTAAGCATTACACACTAGTGCAAACGTGGTTTCCACCTGTGATAAGTGGGGCATAAGCTACCTATTGCAACAACAACAAAAAAAGAAAAACAATGTGCAAAATTTTTGTGTCAATGGTGCTTTGTAAAAAATGACTCCCGTGATATATTTTTATCAAGTTCCCATTAAATGAGTCTACCTAATATGTTATGCATGCCTCTGATCAATAAATATTGAACCAGCATATGAACGCTTGCACGTTTTAAGGGACACTGAAAGCAAATACTAAGATGTTATTTGCTGAAATAGCGATCCAGAAACCTTTATTGCTTTACTGCGCAGCCACAGAACTAGTAGCAGTAGAGTGAAACTAATGGGAGCAATAGCAGTAACAAGGCCATTGAACAATTTTCTGCTCTCTTGGAGGCCTTGGTTCTGCTTGCTTGGTTCAACTGGGTTTTGCTAGATGGCACCACCTATTCCACCTAACCAAGCAAAAACAAAATTTTTAACCACTCACATTGTTCTTTTTTTATATATGTCAAACAGCAATGGACAAGCAACATTTTACTAGGTCTCTTGATGCACGGAAAGTTTTTTTTTATTTTCAGCTTGTTTGATAACTAGTGAGTAATTGTAGTTGCTTTCTCTGACGTTATCGGAATCATTTTCAAAGTATCTCAATAGTGGGGCCCGTCACGTGGTACATTTAGCTTAATTTCTCGGTAAGGAGGGCACTGCTGTAAATAATAGTGCCTTTTTAAAAGTTGTCGTTCATTGAGTTCTCACTATGACATAAACTGTTGTTTGCCTTTAGTGTTCCTTTAAGTATGCATGAGGAAATGTTAGTTCAACTTCAGCCAATATAATACCCCTGTCAAACGGCCACCCCCAAACTCCGTTGAACACCATCAACGTAAATCTCCTCTAGGGGGTTCAACGGAGAAGGAGTTGTGGCAGTGTCACACGGCAATGACAAGGTTGTAACAGTTGCCGCGAGGGGGCTCAGCTGGCGCTGTTTGATTTTCGGAAAAGTATTCTAATTTCATCCCTATTAATTTTTTGTGAATCCTCGTTATGCGGTGTTTACTAAAAAGCACTAGTAAGTACGTATGCGACTAGCCAACCATTAAAAATAATTTCAAGTAAAACGCATTTGCTAAATATAGCGATGCTGCTAGTGACGCTGGCCACATTGTGCTTTTAGTTGTTTTGTTGCTTGTGTACATGCCCGGTACGAAAGTTCTTAGGCTTCCTTGCCTCGTGAGCGCACATTTTGTGTTATTCAGCCATGAGTGACACAGCGGACGACGTGAGGAGGTGGTACGATATTGCGCTGGTAATGACGTTGATTGGCTGGCGCCGGCCGGCCCGACTCGCGAGGCACGGTGTTGAGAGTAAGTAAACTCTGGTGGGCGTAAATATATGTAAACAAACACGCGTTGTGAATGAGTGCTACAAGGGAAGAATGTTTAGTATTGCCAAAATGTATTATTCTTTCACTGCGGCCACTTAGTGCTCGAAATTTTTCTCTGACCTCTAGACTGCTGGGGACGAGAGTACCTCGTTTCGCTGCGAAAGGAGATCGTTGAACGTCCTTTGCCAAATGCTCCGTTTACCTTCGTTTGCGTAAGGGTGGCCGTGTGACACAAACCGCATCTTCGTTGTCGTAAGGACGAGGGAGTTTTAACAATCTTCGCGGGTGCCCATGTGACAGGGGTATAAGACTGATAACATTTGTTCAAGTTTAGTAGATAGTAGACAACACTTGATGTTCCTTATTCTCCCTCACCTCTGTTCGATTTATTTTATCGAGGATGAGCCCATCGATGAAATTCTTCGTTTTTCGTTTATTCGTCTAGAGAGACAGGCTGACGGACGAACAGTTTTCCGTTTCAGTTCACATAGAAATGAGTACGCATTTAAAATATGGAATGTTCAGCAGCTGAATATGCTTTTTGGGTAATTTTATAATTGCTTAACCTAGCGTGTACTTGCAAAGAAATGGTGCAACTGATAGTCACAACATATGATTTTTTTTAACAAAGAAAAAGTGAAGCTTTCACGCTTCTGAAATGCGACTCAGTCACTGCACTTGTTACCAATGTATATGTCATTCAAAATGCTCTACAGACGCATGGGTAATCAAAGGCAGGCCCTTCAACACATCAGCTTTTATATGAAGTAAGGTTACGAGATTTACGAACCATGCGAAATGTAGCGAACGCGGTCGATTGTGCTTGACTTGACAGTTGTGCTGTAACTGCAAGATCTTGACAGGGGATGATGCAAATAGGTGACAGCGTGACTTCCGACAGGAGGCAACGTTCAAGTGGAACATCAACAAACGCGACAAGCCACTGTCATTAACGTTGTCATTAAGTGCATTAATGTTGAAGTCTCTGGTGGCTATCAGCGGCCTATCCTGTAAACACACCGCTGTGAAGTTGTGCAGCAAGAAGTTCATGACGTCAGCTCACGAGGTTCCTGGTGAGATGTGCACTGTTGCAGCAATGAAGCTGTACAATGTTTTAAAGGCGCTAGCATCGCCACAACTCATCCCAGGCAGCGAGTTCAGTTTGTTTGTCTAAAGTGATTGTGGTGTTGCGCATTTCAATGGGAACGGAATTCACAAGCATGACAGGACCAGCAGCTTGCTGATTAGTCCTGGAGTTGATGTGAGCTATTTTCCCGGTTGCTTCAGAGTGAGTGGAGCGAGAGACGTTTTGGAATGCCCTTTTCATCGAACTGTATGTGCTTCAGTGAACACACCTCTCCATTGACCTAGTGATCTGACATAATGTTTAGAGAAAGCATGTATGGCTTGTCCAAACAAAATATATGCTTGTTCAAGAATGTTTCATTTAAGTTCATTGACAGTAAGCCAGTGGTAAAGGCAAGAATTAGCCAAGAGTGTCCATAAATTGCTATCCCAATAGAAGAAAGAGAGGAAAAGGGTTAAGCAGCTGCACGCTTCCTTCAAGCTTGGCACTACAAGTGCAAAGCTTCCTTGCTGTCACGGTAAGTGGTGATGTAAAAATGTAAACATTACTGCCATATTCATATACTTCTGAAAAAACACGTAGAACATGCAGGAGCATTACTGCCATATTCATATACTTCTGAAAAAACACGTAGAACATGCAGGAGCATTAACTTAAGAGTGAGAGCAAGCCACTGTGCATGCATGTGCTCCAACGCCATTTTTTATGAGGGATTGCTCGCCCTATGGAGACCAAATTCAACTACAGATATACTATCATAATCGACATGAGCCACACAGTAATGAAACTGAAACTTAAGAACAGGCTGTTCAGTGATTGTTAAAAGTCACCCCACATTGGGGGGTCAGGTCATAAAGATATATATATATATATATATATATATATATATATATATATATATATATATTGTGTGTGTGTGTGTGTGTTCGATTCCTGCTCACTACAAGTTATTTTTTCACCCACTTTTCTTTCTTTTTATTTACATTACATTAGTTCTAATAACTTCCGCTATACATTCCTTGGCATTATTGTCTGTTAGATCTCATTAATATTGAGTCAAAACACTGAAAAACGAGCCCTTAGGTATACACTTCTTTCCTTATATATATGTGTGTGTGTGCACGTGCGTGCGTGCGCGCGCTGAAGAATAACTTTGGTTGCCGCAAGGTATAAGTATGAAAAAATAGATGTGCCTTCACACAACTGTTTATTTAGCCAAAGTTTGGACGGGAGCCTCGTCTATTTTAAGGCAAAATAATCGACTTCTTATAGCATGTTGAGACAGGAGGGAACGAGACAGAAGGGAAAGATAAAAAAAGAAGAAAAAAAGGAGGAAAAAGAAAGAAGAAAGAAAAGGCGGAAAAAAGAAAAAAAAACGACGTGATTAGGAAGGGACGGCATCTCAAGAGAGTAAGGTGAACATGAACGTTTTAGTAGTAAAGGAGCCATGTCATCATTGACAACAATACGCCCCACGCATCCACCATTTCACCAAGTGGACAGTATGATAACTGGCGTTTAGTATTGTATCTTCTGGTGCAATCAGCTGGCGGCTTGTCCACCTTTGAAGCTTACGACGAAGTGGTGGGGTATACACCACAAATTAGAATTTATCATATATATATATATATATATATATATATATATATATATATATATATTGTAGTGAAAAAGAATGCCTTCCACTGCAGTGACATGACACGCTTGCGCAAGGTGTGAGCGAGGACTGTCTGGTCTCTGCTGTCACCTTGCTCGTATATCTGGCCAGCTCTTGCTGTTTCTGTCCCGACGCCGCTATGGCTTTTCGTCCTGCGTTTACATTATATTTTGGTGGAGGCTGCCGTGGTTTTCCCGGCCCTGGAATTGCGTAGCCAAAAGCTGCCGTCCATCATGCCTGATGACGCTGTCTCAACACCCCCACCGGCTTAGCAACCCAGGGGCTGTCCCGGTGCCCAGCTCCTGCGAGAACTCGACATCTTCAGTGGCACCGACGAAAAAGACGTTGACGATTGGCTGGAATCTTATGAACGAGCGAGCGCTACCAACAAATAGGACGCTCCTATGAAGCTCGGTACTGGGATGTTTTATTTAATTGATGTCACCAAGCTGTGGTACACAAATCACAAAGTGGATATTCCCACTCAGACGCTTTTCAAAACCTGCATCGCAGATGTTCTTAGATGCTCTTAGGTGTGCAAACTTCACGCAGAACAACTACGAAGCCAGTACCAAGCTAGTGCGACTTTCACCAGTTACATCGAAAACATCCTCGACCTTTGCCGATGTGTGAACTCTACGATGGCGGAAACTGAAAGGTACGACAGCACATCATGAAAGGCATTTCTGATGACGCCTTTCATAGGCTGATCTCTAAGAACCCTGCCACCGTATCTGAACTCATCGAGCTGTGTCAGATTTTCGATGAGCTCCGACGACAGTGTCTTCTCACGCCCTAAGGTTCTGGACGACACTCTCTTGAGCCAGAATACTGCATCTGACCTTCAGTCACTGCTATTGCAGATCAAGGAGTTTGTTCCTGCTAAGGTTGCTCGACAGCTTTTGCTGCTATCAACACCTGGCTAACCACCACCACCTCTGCCAGCAAACATTCACCAGCTCATCCAGGAGAAAGTTTGCGCGGCTTTGCCATCTGCCCGCGACACTTCACCGTTGCCAACCCCTGTTGCCTGTGTCGAGGTGAATGCACCTCTAAGCTATGCTGAAGCTGCAGCACGGAAACCTCTTCAGACTTTTGCGGCACTACCATCAGCCATGCCATTGCCAGGGGTCCAGCAGCTGCGCCAATTGTGCCAATTCGATAAATTTCCCAAATTTGTGCCGAGCTGCACTGAAATGCCCAACCAGACTCAAAATTTTCTCAGTTGCACGAATTTCAGTGGGAAATAGAGGCCACGTTGCCCACCCGCAGTTTGAGTCGTCAATCAATCCAAGCGCACAGACTCTAACCTTAAACCATGGTAACCTAACCACACTAACCTTAATCCCATAAGGTCAGGGCACTCGCGAGACACGATCAACCTGTCCGCACCGTAACGAATACCTATCGGCGAAATGACGCAACTTCATGACAAAAATGCGTTGTCGTAACCATGAACACTTCGCAGGAAATATAAACTTCCTAGTCAGCAAAAGGGGCTATGTTAGCAACTAGAGCTGGGAGCGCATACTGAGTTTCCTGCGCGCGAACAGAGTCGACATGCTGCAGACGCCGGCGTTGTCGGCGACCATGTTGGTCGCCATAGCAATGGCACATAAAACATTTTTCTGTCCTGAAGTTGCGTTAGTTATGTCGTCCCAGAGATAAATATCCTGCGACGGCGCCGGACCAACAGGCGTGCACTGCTGTTACTTTGGTAGAACGTGCCTAGCAAGCTAGCCGAGATGTTGTGCCTAACCCCCATCGTAAAAAAAAAAAGAAAGAGGGGGGTGGTGGGGCATCGCGGTGTTCAAAAAAAATTGGCCCGAATCTGCATGTTGCATGTTACACTGCAAATGTCGTCGAAAGACGATAGTCTTGCGTCTGGATAGAGGGAACAATAGAGTGAACAAAACGTTTATTTGATGTTCTGCGCAAGAAAATTGGTGAATGGTATTCGGGAGGCGCTGCGTTAGAGTGCCTCGAGCGGGTAGCGGTGGGGAACGAGCGCATCGATTCACGTTAGACACGAGCGCCAACTGGCAGTTATCTTTGAAAACGAAGGCGTGGGCGCCTGTGGAGAAAGATGCGTGCCAGTCTCGGAGGTGATAAGGTGTAGAACGCAAAGCGACGGGCAGGTGCCACCACCGTGACGTTGTAGCAAAGCGTTGGAAACACCTTTTTGAGCATCACGTAGCACTGTCAGCGCAGCCCGATAAAATCCACAGTCCTTAGTGTTACTTGTGTGTGCTTCTTATAGTATAAAGGCAGACATACAAAACATCGACGTGTTGTTATGGCATCTCAAATATGCGCAATAATGGCTTTTTAATTGACAATCACACAACTATGATTGCTAAATCTTGAGCATTACTGGTGGGGGCTGCGGATGGGGTCAGCCGTTTAATGCCACTTGAGGTATCGTTAAGGGTGGGCAAACAGACAAATGTACAGACAGACCAAAATTTTTCCGTCGAAGGTTCCAAAAAAGACTATCCTTTTTAAATTTTCTTGTCCTTGTTCTAACCCGTGCAGAACGCTGCTTAAACCACTTTCGCCGCAGTACCACGGTGATCTGTGGAAAAACATGATTTGGAAGGGGCTGTTAGCACTACTAATTGGAGAGCGAGTTTGGTTCAATTACTCATGCGTGTGCAGTGAAATCTTGGTATAACAAACTTCAGGGGGCCATGGCAATTCGTTAGTTATATGGAAAGGTCACTATGGTGAAAGCCCGAAAATTAACTCTAAATACTTATTTTACATTGACCAAAACGACTTACCTTTAAAACAGCGGGTCTTTAAACTTGTTTTTCACGAGAAAAAAGGAATGCACAAGTGAGCACTGAAAAATGCACGTTTACTTAAAGAAGTCCGTGATTTCTTCTTTTTTTCTTTTTGATGCTTGCAGCACAAACTTTGCAGCATGAAGGTCGCCAGATCATTCACATTCCTGTGGTGGGATCCACTTTCTCGCTTAGTGAAAACTGCTTCCGCTTTTTCGCCGCAAGTAGAGATGAACTCATTGTAGTTGCACCGCAGTGCGAACGCCGACTTGCTTTGCGGATGCGACAAGTAATCATTGAAAAAAGATGAACACGACTGACAAGGCCTCCTGGAGCATATGTAGAAGTGACACAGATAAGGAAAACCCGAAGCATATGGCTGTCATCGCCTCTTCTGAAGAAAAAAAAGGGCTAAGAAAGAAAATTTCTCGCGTCAAAATCCCAAAAAATGGGAGGAGAGGTGAGCAAATAACAGAGCGTGGCAAACCCAACGTCACTGTCAGGCAGCCAAGAGAAAAGGTCTGCGCCACCCCGTATGAGGTCCGTCAGTGGTGGCATGATCGACATGAAATTTCGAACGATGCGCCGGAAGTAAGAGCATAGTTTGAGGAAACTGCACAGTTCTTTGAGCACAGCAAGTTTTTGGGAACTCGGCGACTGCATGAAGTTTTGCTGGGTCGGGTTGAACACCATGCTTGGACACGATGTGCTCTAAGATGGACAGCTCTCGCACGGTGAAACGGCACTTTTTGAGGTTTAGTTGGAGCCCAGCATCATTTAAACGCGCCAGAACCAGTCGGACCTGATGCAGATGGGTAGAAAAATTGGGAGAGAAGACGACAAGGTAGCTTAGACACACAGACCACTTGAGTCCATGCAGTGTGTTGTCTATGAGTCGTTCAAATGTAGCTGGAGCATTACAAAGTCCAAAACGCATTACGTTAAATTCGTACACACTATCTGGTGTAATAAATGC
This sequence comes from Rhipicephalus microplus, assembly GCF_043290135.1. Taxonomy (NCBI): domain Eukaryota; kingdom Metazoa; phylum Arthropoda; class Arachnida; order Ixodida; family Ixodidae; genus Rhipicephalus; species Rhipicephalus microplus. Next base: position 45,278,071 of record NC_134700.1, read on the forward strand.
AGTTTTCTGGGGATCTGCTTTCACCATGGGAACCTGCCAATAGCCAGAAAGTAAGTCTAAGGTGGAGAAGAATTCAGCTTTTTGAAGACTGTCAAGGGCATCGTCGATGCGTGATAATGGATAGACGTCTTTCTGCGTCACCTTATTTAGTCGATAGTAGTCGACGCAAAAGCGAATGGATCTGTTCTTTTTTCGAACTAGAACGACAGGAGATGCCCAAGGACTGTGTGATGGTTGAACAACGCCATGGCGTAGCATCTCTTCGACCTGGTCGTTGATGACGTGATGTTCTGTTGCAGAGACGTGATACAATCTTTGACGCAAAAGCTGTTGCAAACCAGTGTCAATGTAGTAGTGAATATCAGAAGTGCGACCCAATCGTGGATGAGAAACGTCAAATGAATTCGCGAAGTGCTGGAGAAGGCTAAGAAGCTCGGCGCGCTAAGTAGCACTAATGGCATCGGCGATGGAACCCGAGAAGATGTCCCTCGCCGAGCATTGTAGCTAGGAAATGGCATGAAGTTCGGTCGAGTCACAACAGCACGATTCGTCTGGCATGTTAAGGAAGCAAGAAGATTCAAGGTGCTCCACACGACCGAGACATTCACCATCAAGTAGTGTAAGCGACGTAGAATGGGGATTGTGGACGAAAATATTACTTCGGCCAGCAGTGACGTCAAGTTTAGGGAAAGGCAGGGGAACCGCTCTGTGGCTCGTGAAAATGTTGGAAGGTGTAAACAACACCATAGAGTCGCTAAGGTCATCGCAGCAAACAGGGAAAATGGCAAGAGAGGCTGGCGGAATGTTGGTGTCCTCGCGTACGACGAGTTTAGGCGGCCGATCAAGAGCTTCGTGTAATGGTTCATCAAATAGGAGCGAAAATTGAACTTCAGTGCGTGCGCAGTCGATGACAGCTGTGACAGAAAGTCCCACTCGAGGATGACATCATGCTAGCACATCGAAAAGACGAGAAATTCTACAATATACATAGAGCTTTGGATGAATATGCAGGCAATGCAGGCATCGAGAGGTCTAAATGGCTCGGCACTAGCCGTGTGAAGCGATAGTCCAGAGAGCAGCGTGGTCACTTTGCGTAAAGAGGGGCAGAGCTTGGCGGCTATAACTGAAACGGTGGCACCAATGTCGACGAAGGTAAATGTAGAAACACCATCGCTAGATATGGGGATGACATTAGCACGTGAGGTGCGAAGACTTGGGCATTTTGGTGACGGCGCGGTTCTTGCCTTTGGAACTGCAGCGTTTAGTTTTCCAGCTTGGATGGTTTGGGTCGGCGACGCATTTAGGAAGGCGATGGCCTGCGAGGAGATGGGGAGTGGGGAGAGTGAGAGTGAGATGAGGACCGGGGCGACTGAGACTCGTGAAAGTCAGTGTAGCCATACTGTGGTGAGAGATAGGAAGCACGTGGGTGCATGGGCTGTTGGTCGTATGGGAACGGCTGGGTAGCATCGTGGAATGGTTGGAAGCGACGGCGACAATATCGGGCCACGTGTCCTGGAGTACCACAGGTGTAGCAAATGGGGCGATTGCCAGGAGTGTGCCAAGAATTGCTGACTCGCGGTGTGGCCCTTAGTGTCGAAAGGGGGGCGAAGTGAGGAACAGGTGAATGCATGGGTGAAAAATGCTGCTGACGGGGCTTGCGTACCACCTGAGCTTATGTAAGAGGCACGGCTACAGGCTGCATAGCCGGCGCATAAGGAACAGGCGTGGCCACAGACTGCTGGTGGGGAGCGATAAGAACGGGCCTGAGTGACCTCTTCTGCAATAACGTTGCGGAGCGGTGGGGCCAGGCAAGAGAACAGCGGCTGCTGCGTGAAGGGAATCAAGAACAGTTGCCCAGCAACTTCTTCGCGTACAAAGTCCTTAATTTCTTGCAGGAACAGTGAGTGCTCGTAAACGAAAGTAAGGCTAGAGAGCGAGTCGGCATGCGAAGAAAAAGGTGTAGTCAAGGTGCGCTGCTTCTTCAATTAATCTTTTAATATGGATCTATCTAATCTTCAACATCCTTCCAGTCAGAAAATATGAATTATCAGCTGGCATTCGATCTTGAGGCCAAACCAGCATTTGCAGTGCTGGGGCACGAGTCTTAAATACAAACATAGCAGCGGCGCTTATGCAGAAAAGCCAGCGGAGCCGCCAGGTGCCCTGCCGATGCCACCGTGTTGGCTTGCCGACGGCATCGCTACGCTTACGAGCATCAAAACTTTGGTACAAGGTAATGAGTTCCGCAAATATCGCAGGATTACGAGCCAGAAGCATCTGAAATGCGCCATCATTGATCTCTTTCAGGATGTACTGAATCCTGCCAGATTCAGGCATGGCAGTGTTGACACGGTTACAGAGGTCAACAATGTCCTCAATATAACTTGTGAACGACTCGGACGGCTTCTGTGTGCGAGTGCACAAGCGTTGCTCGGTACTAGACTTGCGGACAGCGGGTTGGCCAAAAACGTCACCAAATGACATCTTGAGTACTGACCATGTCGTAATGTCATTTTAGTGGTTGTTGTACCACATTTCGGCAACGTCGGGGAGCTAAAAGGCGACATGAGTCAACTTGTCAGTGTCATGCCACTTGTTAGCGCTCACCAGTTCGTAGTGGGTGAACCAGTCTTCGACGTCGGTCTCACCAGCACCGCCAAAGATTTTGGGCTCCTGCAGGTGAGAAACGCCAGGGGTGTTGTAGAAAGAAGTGGAAGGGCCAGCTTGTGGTTTATTTGTGGTCATGATGGGAGGGAGCATTTGGTTGCGCAGCCCCAGGTTGAGGCTACAGGAAAGAGCAGCACCCAGGTTCAGGCGACGAGGAATGGTACCACCCTCCACCAATTGAAAAGGGTTCCACAATGAAAACACAGAACAGAGCAGCATTCCGGCAGATGCCGGCGACGATGGCCATGAGGCGAGGGAGCTGAGCAAAGAACCCAGTACCCAAGCGTTGGCAATGCTGGTTGCCAATGATGCATCTTCACACGTGTTGTAAAACACGCGATTTATTCAAGAGAAAGGGGGGTTCCATACTCAGATAAATGTTCTTAAAGAGGGTCGCCAAGAATATCTTCCTTTTCACTCATTTTGTGCTACACCTGTCAAGCAAATCAGTGTCCTTCATCGTCGCTAGCGCACAGCTATACACCACTTACATGCCCCAATATAGTCTTTTTTTCTAAATCAAATCCAACAAATCTTGTGGCTCTGTGGTGGAACAGCTGCTTGCCATGAAGACAGCCTGGATTTGTTCCCGATTCCGAGCTGGAAAATATTTGTCATTTATTTTATTTGCATCTTTCTCGATTTTTTCGGTCACAGACAGAATGATTATTCGCTCACAAAAAACGACGCAGATGCCGGAATTTTCGTGAAACGAGCTCTTTATTGCTATCTCGTTTATATGCCTTTTTTCAACGGTGCATTGGGGCATTTAAATACGTTTTTCCTGTGTGCACTATTGAACTGTAGAGTTCTTTACCAGGCCATGTAAATTATTCATGAGTTAATTCTTGCTTTATATTGCTAACCATTGATCATCATGTTCAATGCATCTTGTCTTGCAATATTTTTTATTTCCTACTCCCCGATTTGGTGATAGCCTTAGGATATGCAGTACTATGAAATAAGTAAATAAATATATAAATAAAGATAGTTGTAAGATATTTCAAGTTGAGCAGCATTGTATATTCAGGGTTTGCATTGGGCGTTCACATGTACGACTAGAATATGTGTTCAGCATTGTGTAATATTGTGTATTGAACTATGTAACACCTGTCCTTGCCCTTTGCAGTCAAATTTTTTGGCTTCAAGATACGTATAACTTCATGTCACCTGCAGTCATGGCATACGAAGTTTACCCCACTTTTTTTGCAGGCCGTGACACAGTTAAGGCTTTGAGAAGTCTCCATGGAAGCAAGCATGGGAACTGGAACGCCACTGTTTGAAGGCAATAATGTTATGGAGCTGCTAGATAAATAAAGCATGTGAATATGTGTTTGGAGAATCGTGAAAGGTTGTGTATTCCGCATGACCCAAGACAAAAACTCAAACACTTCTGAAACACCCATTTTTAATTTGCTTAATCTATTTAGTTTTTTTTTAAAATTTTAGCATAGGTCAAAGCACTGATATCACTATACCAGACAACACAAATACAATCTCAGGACGTCCTCAGTATGCCTCCATGAGGACAATAAGACGCCCTCAGAATTTGCTTTTATGGTTCTGGAATCGTACTAATCTCGTTCCCTTGTCCATACACTTAACAACCTCACCACATCCCCAAAACAACACTTCAGGAATTTTTCAGTATGTTTTCAGAACAATTGCGAGGCTGGTTCGATACTGTAAGTTGTGATGCTGATTTACCTCTTTTCATGGTACTTACGTACACAAAATGAAAAGCACCTGTGAGGTCTTGTGTATGTATACTGTATCAAGCAACAGAGAGGTGACAGTGCTGGACTGTTACAGTAAAACAAACAAAGCTTGTTAACTGAAATTTATTTAACAATAATTAATCACAACTGACAGCTTTGTCAGGCATTCAAGTCTGCGCATAGTCTAAAAAAATAAAAGCAATATTAAGGCACTCAACACCAACGTTTCTTGAGATATGCAAGTTGCAAAACCCTCTGCGTCAGGCTACTCGTCACACGGCGCAGGAACAGCTTCCGGTTTGGTGACACTGGCGGCACAACAAGCTTCCGCTAGCAGACGAAAACGTGTAGTCGTCGTGGCAAGACGCCGTGACGGCCGTTCTGAAAGAGCTTTGCCAACAGTATATTATCGGGATTTGTTGTGTTGCCGCAGAAGCTTAATACTGCGTAATATGTAGCGGTGTAAGGCAAATACAATATAGTTATGGTTTTTTGAACTGCCCACAATAAACAATGCTTGATATATATAGCATAACATACGAGTCTATCTGTTAGTTGATAGTTGGTGTACGTTCGCAATAGATTTTTATATGCAAAAAACCTAATTACAATATCTTATACAGTGGAACTTCGATTATACGTCCCCCGGTCCTACGACGACCCGCGTTTTACGACGAATTGGCTTGGTCCCGGCAAAACCCCCATAAAACTGATGTATTGAAAACCTCAATTCTACGACGCAATTTCACGCCGGCCCGGCCTCGTACGACGCTTAGCTGGACTGTCTGAGGAAAAAAAAAACCTACGATGACGTACGCCGGCTGCCACGCAAGCCCACTGCGGCCCAATGAAAAAAGTCTGGAAACCGAGAAACGGAGTTCGTTCCTTCGCACGTTCTTGCACACTATCCGCGCTGCCACCACAGGGCCTCTTCAATTTTTCGACACGCTGTCGGCCATAGCTAGCCAGAGCCAACGCCTCCTCTAGGAAGATGCCTGCCGCATGAGAGAAAAAAAACAGCTGCCACACCCTTTCCCTCTTTCAATTTGAAAATGTTCTCGGTCGCTAGGGTCACCTGTGACGGACGGTGCAACAACGCAACACTTTGTATAGCCTCCGAAACAGTGGTGCACAGTTGCAGGTCTCGAACAACTCTCGACTGACGCGCCCCTATGGGCCGCAGATGAAAAACACTTAGCTGGTACCGCCCGACGCAGTGATGATAGTGTCGGTCGTGAGCGCCATCGCGCGGAGCTTGTTTAAAACTGAAGGCAGGCCAACTCCGCTGGTAGCGCGAGCCATTCCTCAGGCATCTTTCTAGAGGAGGCGTTGCCAGAGCCAACGTTGTCCAGACCCAGCCGGAGTGCATTCGTTTTGCTTAGTCGCATTGCACTGTGCGCTTCCGTTGAGGCCTTATTTTGTTTTGTTTTCTGCCTTTTGGGTGGTTTTGTAGTAACAGCTGTGAGCAGGTAACATGGCAGATAATTTCGAGCTCGCTTTCTAGTATGCGATAACTTTCTCTAGATTACACCTCGTTGTACCGGTCGTGTTGAACGGCGATTGTTGAGCCTGTCTACGTTTGGGACAGCCGCGGGAACCGGAACTAGCTGCTGTCTAGCTACTAGAGGGGTGGGGAGTTTTAGCCACTCCGATTGGTCTAAGCTTGCGCAGACGTACGCGCTTGCAAAAATCGAATGGGTTCACTGCCTTGTTGCCTTTCAGCCACTCGTTCACGTGTTTGCCTCATCGGTGGGTTGTGCGCCACAGCTGCTGCTTCTACGTGCAAAAATTTCAGTATTTGGACATTGGTGTGCGAGGAAGTTTTCGAATTCTTGGTTGCGAGTGCTGCGTCTCGCAATGTCGCAGAACCAAAAACCGCTGACGCTTGGAGAAAAGCTTCGCATAATCGAGGAGGCTGAGAAGCGGAGCAACAAAGGCCAGCATTGCCTTTGTTGCTCCGCATGACATTATTGAAACTGTGCGTCCTGACACTGGGGGAGCTTCCGACGAAGAAGAGATGAATCGCACTGCAAACGCTAGTGTGTCCGTTCAGACGAACGCGGACGTGTTGTGCTACGTCGACAACATTCGGCTGGTTCGCGACGAGATCGGCGACTTGCTGCCAGACGTCGCAGCTCTCGAAAGAAAGCTGATGCATCGTGGCTGGGCAAACTCGCAGAAAAAAATCACAGATTTTTTTAAAAGGTGAGAATAAAGATTTGTTCACACCTCCGATAAAATGTGTGGTTGTCATTTTTTCAAGTGATTTAATCTACCTTAATCGGAGCCGCGTAGATTGGTGCCGTGGACTTTCTTACGCATTATGTGACAATTGTTGTGGGGCAACAACGACCGTCAGTGCCTATATTCTTGGTTTTTCGATTATACGACGCCCGGATTATACGACGATTTTGCGTGGTTCCCTGAAAGTCGTATAATCGAAGTTCCACTGTATTTGTACGTGAAAAACCTAATTACAATGTCTTATATTCTTTCTTGTGGCTGGGTTTATCGTGCCTGAAAATAAATTACAACTATGTGGCACAATCTTGTGGCTTTCGTCAGTCACATTCTTTAGCAACTTAGACCGTCGAGAAGCTATGCTTGCAGCCACTTTCTTGAGCATGTCTTCCCATTGCTTGTTCTTGAGTTCCTCTAATGAAACCCGTTAATACAGCTGCAGCCAAAGCTTCGAGCAACGACCGCACTTTGTGGTATCGGTGAGCACTTCATAGTGATTACTCACAAGTCTGCCTGCTGGCACGTTGGGACAACATGAACACACTTTCAGCTTTTATATGTCCTCCAGAAGTTCGGCCAATTGAGTGATGGTATCTGCATTGCCGAGCGACTTGGCTAAGTGATGGTGATGGCTGCTAATGGTGACTGTCATGTCTTCTGCGACGACAATGCATTTCTCCACAAACAGTGCTTTTTTTCTTTGAGCACTGGAAACACCACAAGGCGTTTTGTCTCGTCATTCTCAACAACTTTCCGCCACCATGCAGCCGGCAAACAAACGTTTTCTATGTCTTGAAGCGAAATGACGCCACTCGTTGACAGCATGTCGGGACTTATTTCACTGTCTTCAAGCTCAATGCTCGTATATAGTCTATTCTTTATGCCAATGATATTCTGGAAAGTACCCCACTCCTATCGGGCAGCTTTCGCTTTTTTGTCGCGGGTTTTGACTGGTAATCAGACAAATTCAGGAATAATCGTGGAATGCATCCTTCGACGAGGTCCCACTTTCCTCTGGTGATTTGTACCTTCTTACTATTGATGTATTAGGATGATGTTAGCATTCTTCCAAAACTCTGGAAAGAGTACCAGAGTCTTGGAAGAATGCTAACATCATCCTAATACATAAGAAAGGAGATGACAAGGACTTGAAGAATTACAGGCCGATCAGCTTGCTCTCCATAGTATACAAGCTGTTTACAAAGGTAATTGCTAACAGAGTAAAGAAAACATTAGAATTCAAACAACCAAAGGAACAAGCAGGATTTTCAACAGGCTACTCAACAATCGACCACATTCGTTCTATCATTCACGTAATAGAGAAATGCTCAGAATATAGCCAACCACTATACACAGCCTTCATATATTACGAGAAATATCGAGATTCAGGAGAAATATCGGCAGTCATGTAGACACTGCGGAATCAAGGCGTCGATGAAGTATATATAAACATCCTCGAAGAAATATACAGGGGATCATTTGCTACCATATTGCTTCATAAAGAAAGCAAGAGAATATCAATCAAGAAGGGTGTAAGGCAGGGGCCTACAATCTCCCCAATGCTATTCACTGCTTGCTTACAGGAGGTTTTCAGAGGCCTAGACTGGGAACAGTTAGACATAAGAGTTAATGGAGAGTATCTTAATAACCTGCGCTTCACCGATGACATTGCATTGCTGAGTAACTCGGGACGAATTGCAACTCATGATTACGGAGTTAGACAAGGAGAGCAGAAAGATGGGTCTTAAAATTAATCTGCAGAAAATGAAAGTAATTTACAACAACTTCGGAAGAGAGCAGCGCTTCGAGATAGGTAATAGTCAACTTCAAGTTGTAAAAGACGATGTCTACTTAAAGCAGGTTATAACCGCGAAGCCGAACCATGAGATTGAAGTAACTAGAAGAATATGAATGGGGTGGAGCACATTTGGCAAGCACTTTCAAATCGTGACTGGTTGATTGCCACTATCCCTCAAGTGGAAGGTGTACAACAGCTGCATCTTGCCGGTACTTTGCTATGGAGCAGAAGCCCGGAGACTTACAAAGAATGTTGAGCTTAAATTGAGGACGACGCAGTGAGCAATGGAAAGAAAAATGGTAGGTGTAACCTTAAAAGACAAGAAGAGAGCATAGTGGATTAGGGAATTAACTGGGGTTTAGGATATCGTAGTTGAAATCAAGAAGAGAAAATGGACATGGGCCGGGCATGTAGCGCGTAGACAGGATAACCGCTGGTCATTAAGGGTAACTAACTGGATTCCTAGAGAAGGCAAGTGGGTTAGGAACAGACAGAAGGTTAGGTGGGCAGACGAGACTAAGAAGTTAGCAGCTATAAATTGGCAGCAGCAAGCACAGGACAGAGTTGACTGGGGGAACATGAGAGAGGCCTTTTTCCTGCAGTGGACGTGGTCAGGCTGATGGTGATGATGATGATAGTGATGACTTTTAATGACATGAGTGAAAGTCTTCAGGATGTCCTCATGAAAGGGCATATCATACACACGTGAGGTGCTGGGCAGTTTCTTATCAGCACAAGGAATAGCGTGTTCCCATACCTCTCGCTGCTCAGGTACATGCAGGCACAAAAGAAATGTCGTGGTGTGTCTCATTTCCTGCAGCCACTCTACAGCCAGGAACGCGACATCTGGGTATTATGAAAACGCAACACATACAAAGCAGAACAGGGCATGCTGAAGCACAAAACTGTTCACGCAGAAAGAAGCCTCCACTGATATCGAAGCACTGTAACATGTACAGACGATGGAGGTTACGGGAGTGACACGAGCAAGCATGCAGTGAGTGAATACGGATGCGACAGCAGTGCCACATTTGTCGCTAGCAGCGGCGGCGCCTCACACCATCGCTCAGTTTTGCAACTTGCCTAGTTCTAGAATTGGTCAGCACAGCTCAATCAACCATGTTTGTACTTTTTCTTGAAAGTTTGATACAGTGTCTTCATCACCATGTGTATCATGCCCAATGCACTCAAGTATGAGAGGCTCCTCTCTGACAGCCTACCAGTACACTTGACACGAGCCTTGAGTTGACTTGCCCGTGGTTGGGCCATGTGTCAGACGCAGAGGTCGATCCTTTCACGTAGGGACTAGGCTCCTTCTAAGCAGGATTGATCGCGATTGGTTCGTGACAATACATTCATGATCAGTCTGAACATTGAGCGACCTGGAGGACCCATCAACACGGCAATTCACCTCCCATTGTTGCCTACGATTAACATTCTCACACATATCTTAACTTTTAACCATGCACACAAACAATAAAAGGCACGAACCTTCACTAGTACACTGCAGCTTCCCCGACAGATCCAATTTCCACAGTCAGTTGGCTTGCAATGGCTTGACTGTTCGACTATCCAGAATGGCGCCGCATGTTAAATGGTTGCCAGCTGTTTGTTTGTTATTACGCACTACAGCACATATGACTAATTTAAGTCTGTTACATTTAAGAACACGCTATTTAAAATGAACATTTTGCAACACCAGATTCTGTACCAAAGCTGGTTAACTACGCATGTTTCATTTAAGAGAAACACACAATTTGAAAGTTTTCTGCCAAAAGAGAAGCAAGCTAGGCAAAATTATGCAATAACTCTATAACTTTATGAAACGAACGTGTGGAAAAAATTTTCACATATATGCATCTTCTTGGTGTGCAAAGGTCTTGAGGAATTATGTCTAAGTGCTTAGTGCAATGCTTTTGTCATCCCCAAAGGTCTTTGGCAGGACCTTTTCCGGACCAATTGTTGGCCTTGGAAAGTACTTGAAAAGATTTGACTTGGCGCTTATTGCGTTGCTTTTGCCATCCCCGAAAGGTCATTGAAACAACTTTTTCAGGATAAATTGTTGTCCTCAGAAAGCACTCGAAAAGACATTTCCGGGTTAAACAAGCTTGTGTCGTCCTCAGTAAGTACCAAGGTCAATGAGAACTGTGCAAGGACGATTGTAGTATTTAAGGACGACCTCAGGACGTCGAGTGTTGTCTGGGATATTCTTATTAACTATACCATGCAATGAAATTGCTACATTGCTGCCAACTACATCAACACTATTGCGGGTGGAAATGTCAATGAGGAGCGTAGGCCCTTGATTGGATAAATTTAACTTAAGAAATGATCGAAACAATGTAATAAAACAGATTATTATCAGGTCTTTTTACATACTTTTTCATTGAACACCAAATTGACTCAAAACAGCAACAGAAGATGCAGCAGCAGCAGCAGCAACAACATCAACAACAACATGATAAGGGTGCTGGTAATTGTATTGCCACTGGCTTGTACAGGTCAGGATCCCCTCATGAAAGTCTTCCCTCGCTTCTTTTTTTAATTATTAATATTTGTCAATCATCATCATCATCATCATCAGCCTGACTACGTCCACTGCAGGACAAAGGCCTCTCCCATGTTCCGCCAGTTAACCCGGCCCTGTGCTTGCTGCTTCCAATTTATACCCGCAAACTTCTTAATCTCATCTGCCCACCTAACCTTCTGTCTCCCCCTAACCCGCTTCCCTTCTCTGGGAATCCAGTTAGTTACCCTTAATGACCAGTGGTTATCCTGTCTACGCGTTGCATGCAATTGTCAATACTGCAGGTGAATTTCCTGGCCCACGCACAAGGGGCAACACAGTAACCTAATAATGATAAGATGAACACAATGCAAGAAAAAGAAAGGAAAAGTAGACACTAAATGAAAATGAAACGGCTTATGGCTGTATATTGTAATACTGAATGCTTGTTCAGCACATTTGTAGAGAGGAAGGAGACTATTTGCCGCAGGGGGTCACGCCTTTAGCAAGAGGAGCTGAGCGCGAGCTGCTGCCCCGAACGCTGTGATTCCTTGGTTGGTTGCTGCCGCCCGCTTTCCGCATCAATAGACCTGCTGTGCAAGTACTACTTACACCAATAAACCCTGTTTCAGAGTGGTGAAGGTGCTGGGTAACAACCTAGAACTCCGCAACAGGAAAGTACCTGCCATCCCAGTAATGCTGAAGAAAATACTCGGCAACGTACGACACAGCCTCCGATGGTCATCGTGCCCACTGCGCTATGCTGGCGCGATCCACCTTTTTTCGACGTTACCGATGAGCAAGACGTAGAAAATTGGCTGTCGAGATTTGAAAAGGTAGGGGCAAGCAACAAGGCGGACGACCTTTTGGAGCTGCAATATATGCCCTTCTATCTGAAAGAGGTAGCCAGTCTCTGGTTTAACAACCGCCATTCGGAATTTTCCACTTGGGGTGCTTTTAACTTATGCATTACCAATGTGTTCGGTCGTCCCGAGGTACGCAAGCTTCGTGCCAAACAGCGCCTACGGGTACGCGCACAGCTTCAGGGGGACGGCTTCACAAGCTACATCGAGAATGTGCTCGACTTGTGCAAGCACCTTGAGCCTTCAATGATAGAAGCAGACAAGATCAAACACGTCTTGCAGGGGATAGATGACGACGCCTTCCAGATGCTGCTGGCCAAGGGCCCACGTACTGTGTCCGAACTCGCCACTCTTTGCCAGAGCTTCGAGGAGTTGCACAAACAACGGGTCATGACACGGCGGCCAGCGGCTACCGACGAAACTCTCGCGGCATTGACCCTGGGTGGAGACCACACCACAATAATGTCTGAAATCAAACGATATGTGCGCGAGGAGGAGGCGCGGCAACTTTCGTGCCTGTCGTATCTACTGGCAACGGAACCCTCTTTTGAGCGTCTCGCACCCACCATCAGGCAGGTAATGCAGGCGCAGGTCTCTGAGGCACTGCCATTCGTCTCGCAGACAGCACCGGTCACCGCGCCATTGACTTACGCTGCTGTTGCTGCTACTCCGCCATGACCTCCGCTTGGGCCGACTCCCCAGCCTGTACGAGTACCAACGACGTCATTTCCAGCAACACAACAGCTCTATAACGGAAACCCTTGGCACACAGTTGACAATCGCCCGATCTGTTAAACATGCGGATATCCAGGTCACGCGGTGCGCTTCTGTCACCGGTGCTTCGCAACGGGCGCGGCTGCAGCTCTTAGGTACTCTGACTACTCTTTCCCGGCCCCATAAAACGTGTAACGAGAACTGCCCCGTCAATGCGACCGACAATCAGTGGAACGCGACCCGTCACCAACCGACCTAGACCACCACCCTGCTGCCGACTACCGACCATTCAGTCCCTCTCCGTCATCCTCACCACGCCGCTACCGTTCTTGCTTCCCCCTCTGCGTCGCCGACCGAACCCCGTAGAGACGGAAAACTGACTGCTGCAGCTCGGGAGGCACGAGCTGCAAAATCGTCCCATTGTAGAAGTCCTCGCCCGTCCCCCACAAACATTCTGAAAGTGTTTGTTGGAGGTCTACGCTTGTTGACACCGGTGCCATCGTATCTGTAATCAGTCAAAAACAGTGCCGTTCGATACGAAAGGTAACGACGATGCCTTCCGACGTTTTGCTGAATACTGGGAGCGCGCAAACAATTCGACCAGTCAGAGCAAGTACGGCGAGAGTAATCATTCAGTACGTCCTGTACCACATTGAGTTTCTCGTGTTGACCACTTGTTCCCACGACATGATACTCGGAGGGGATTTTTTGTCACACCACCACGCTGTAATTGACTGCGCTCGCTTGCAGGTGGAATTTTTTGTGTTTTCTGATGCGCGAACTACCGACAATGGACGCACTCGCCTTGGCAAGCTTCTTGTTGCTTCCGACATTGATGTTCCTCCTCTTAGTGCCATCGCTGTCCCCGTCAATCGCACTGAATTGTCTGGCTCTACCGTTTTGTTCTCCCCATCCGGTGTTTTCAGTCGCCGCCATGGCACGTCTCTGCCGTACGCCGTTTTGCCACCTCACCAAGATACTTTCGGAACTGTCGTTTGCAATCCCAGCTCATGCCCTCTCACCTTAACAGCTCACGAAACACTGGGATGTGCTCTTCCTGGTGATGACAACGTTATTTTGCCTATTGAGCCCCACGACCCTGGCCAGCAACTTCAACTGAACGCTGTTACTCCTCTTTTTACTCGGGATGACTACTCCTCGGATATCTTCAATCGTTTCATCGGCAGCAAGCTTCCTCCGGATCAATGGCACCAACTAATAATAACCCTTCTTCATGAATTCCTAAATTCATTTGACCTTCCTCAAAAGGCACTGAGTCAAACTAACACCGTCGCTCACACAATCTACACTGGAATGCACCCTCCTTTGCGGCAACGCCGCTACCGCGTATCACCCAAGGAACGAAGTGTAATTGCAGAGCAGATGGACGATATGCTTCAGCACGATGTCATCAAGCCATCTTCTAGCCCCTGGTCTTCACCTGTTGTGCTAGTGAAGAAAAAAAGATGGTTCGATTAGATTGTGTGTCGACTATTGGCCACTGAACAAAATTACACGGAAAGATGTATACCCCTTCCTCGCATCGACGACGCTATCGATTGCCTACAAGGTGCCGAATTCTTTTCTTCGCTGGACTTATGTTCAGTTTACTGGAAGGTTCCGATGGCAGAGTGTGACCTTCCCAAAACAGCGTTCGTTACGCTGGATGGCCTATACGAATTCACGGTTATGCCATTCGGTCGGTGCAATGCACCTGCAACATTTGAACGAATGATGGAAAGCATTTTACGCAGTCTTAAGTGGCAGATATGCTTATGTTACCTTGATGATGTTATCGTATCCTCTCCTGATTTTCATACCCATGTCGACCATCTTCGCACAATTCTTCAGTGCCTTACTAAGGCAAACCTCCAGCTTAACCTAAAGAAGGGCTACTTCGGGGCTCGCCAACTTACTATACTTGGTCACGTTGTGTCAAAGGATGAAATTCGCCCCGACCCGGACAAACTTTGAGCCGTAGCCGACTTTCCGAAGCCGACTTCACTCAAAGAACTTAGGAGCTTCATCGGCTTGTGCTCGTATTTCCCCGTTTCGTCCACAGCTTTGCATCAATAATAGGCCCACTTACCGCAACTACTGAACGGTCCAGCTAATGTTTCTAACTAGACCCCGGCATGTGACGAAGCCTTCCTTACACTGCGCCACCTGCTTACGTCACCACCCATTCTACGCTATTGCGACCCAAGTGCCCCCACTAAAGTGCCCACAGATGCCAGTGGCGTTGGTCTGGGAGCAGTACTCGCGCAACAAAAGCCCAGTGTTCCAGAGTACGTTGTCGCATATGCAAGCCGCGCACTCACGAAAGCGTAAATGAACTACTCGGTAACTGAAAAAGAATGCCTCGCAATCGTTGGGGCGTTAAGAAAGTTTCGTCCTTACTTGTACGGACAGAGTTTCGACGTTGTGACAGACCACCACTCACTTTGTTGGTTGACGCCGCTAAAAGATCCTTCAGGTCACCTTGGACGTTGGGCTCTTCGCCTACAAAAATTTGACATTCGTGTCGTCTACCGCTCAGGACAAAAACACTCTGATGCAGAGGCCCTCTCACGATCACCAGTGAGATCCATTCAGCGCAGACCTGCATTCGTACGCCAACTTCGCCATTGCTCCTATTTCCGGCTCAAGCATGTCGTCTGAACAGCGGAAAGACTTATAGATAACATTTCTTCTTAACATTCTTGCCGACTCCTCAACGTCTGCGTACCAATCCGCTCTTTGCCGCAAAGCCACACATTTCGAGATACGAGACGCGCAACTATACCGCACAAACTACCACGCGGATGGTCGTAAATGTCTCTTGGTTATACCACGCCACATGCGATCTGATGTCTGTGCGTATTTTCATGCCGACCCACATATGTTCACGCTGGTGTGTTAAAAACATATCGCCAGATCCGCCAGCGTTACTACTGGCGTGGTATGCACACCTTTGTACAAAAATACATTCGGTCCTGTTCATTATGCCAACGACGAAAGACAGCGGCCCATTCACCCGGATTATTACAGGCTCTACCGTGTCCGGCGCGCCCTTTTGACCGCGTTGGAATCGATCTGTATGGTCCCCTTCCGTACACTGCTGCTGGAAATCGATGGATCATTGTCGCTGTCGACCATCTGACGAGGTATGCTGAAACAGCTCCACTACCTATGGCTGGTGCACGTGACGTAACCAATTTCATCTTGCGACGCTTCGTACTAGGTCACGGCGCACCCCGTGAACTACTAAGTGATCGAAAGCGTGTCTGTTTATCCAAAGTTGTACAACTCCTTCGGGCATGCCGCATGGTTCACCACACCTCTACAGCTTACCACCCGCAGACCAATGGTCTAACTGAGCGCTTTAACCGAACGCTAGGAGACATGCTCGCCATGTATGTCAATTCCGACCAATCGAACTGGGATGTTATTCTCTCATTTGTGACTTATGCGTACAACCCCACGATGCAGTCAACCACAGGCTTCTTTCCTTTCTTTCTTCTATATGGGCGTGAGCCATGCTCCACCCTTGACACTATATTGCCGTTTCGTCCCGACGTCTCAGAGTTCAACCCTCTTTCTGAAATTGTGCACCACGCTCAAGCGTGTCGTCAGTGGACCCGATCATTCACCTTGGACAAGCAAGCACTTTAAAAAGACCGCCACAACAGCAACCAGCAAGTCGAGACTTTTGCCGTGGGCTTGCTCGTCTGGCTCCGACTGCCCTTCCCCTCCCCAGGTCTGTCCTCCAAGTTTGCCCCCAAGTTTTATGGTCCTTATCGCGTCGTCAAACGTCGATCTCATGTCACATACGTGACCGAGCCGGTCACGCCATCTACAGACAGGCGACGCCTTAGTCGTGAGACTGTCCACGCGAGTCGTCTAAAATCCTATCACGACCCACTCCTACTCTCGTCACCTTGACTTGCCAGGGTGTCTCGTGAGACTGTCCACGCGAGTCGTCTAAAATCCTATCACGACCCACTTCTACTCTCGTCACTTTGACTTGCCAGGGTGTCTCGTCTTGGTCGCCAGGGTATTGTAGAGAGGAAGAAGACTATGTACCGCAGTGGGTCACGCCTTTAGCGAGAGGAGCCATGCGAGCTGTTATCCCGAGCGCTGTGATTCCTGGATCGGTTGCTGCCGCCCGCTTTCCGCATCAATAGACCTGCTGTGCAAGTACTATTTAGGCCAGTAAACCCTGTTTCACATCAAACGAAACTGCACTTGGGTGAACTTCGTGCGAATAACAGTAGCGAACTCAGACACGTGAGCACCAAAGTGCCCTTGCTGCTACATGCTGCTACATTTCTGTATGGCTTTCAAAATCGGGAAGCAAGGCAATATGTCATGTGTGAGCCAACCCCCAGTTTTTCGCACAGAAAAGGAATGTGCGTTTCTAGATAGTTAGTAAGCTTCGCGTTTAATTTTATCGTTTACCACATTTCATGCTCCTTACGGTTAGTGTGTAGTTCGTAATGTCTCAGATGGCCTTTTTATGCATGCGCTGCTGATTCATGTGGAGGTGCGTGCAATTCTTTAATAAAATTCAGTTGTAAATTCATCGCTTGTCCTGCGTGGTTGTTGTTCTTCGCGGTCTTCGTGTGGTTTTCCGCTGGTTTCATCTTCCTATTACTATGAACTAACTCGCCCAGAAAGCTACGTTACTGATCTGCCTGCCTGCCTGCCTGCCCGCCCGCCCGCCCGCCCGCCCGCCCGCCTGCCTGCCTGCCTGCCTGCCTGCCTTAGGTCCGGGTGCTCTCGTCATCACCCCATAACTTGGGTAAACCTAAAATGTTGATAGAGGGTAAGATGGTTCAACAAATACGACTCGCTGGTCATGGATCGATGGATGAACTTTATTTGGTCCTTTGAAACGCGCTTTAGCATGTTGTGGGTCGCTTCCACGACATGAATACTATTACAATTCTGTTGCATACGTCACCACTTTCCACCAGACAGTGGCACTGGTACATACCCACGTGCGGGTATGTGCTACGGTTGACACTTCATGTGTACCTGAGAACGGCGAGAACACACAAGGCGACGGTCTCACTCCGGCAGCAGGAACACATCGTTTTAGTCATATTTTCAAGTCACGCGGTGTCTGTTCTGCTTGTTTTGTATAGACCTGTTCCATGTTTGTAAACTGCAGCACGCGCCGTCAATATATGTAGGATTGTTGTAGCGACATCGCGTTGTGTAGGCTCCACCAAGCCAGAAGCGCGCTACCACCCACTATGATCATGTGACAACCTGCACAGCAGGTGCAAAAGCTTCCTCCGAGCATGGCGCATCGGGACGCCTCCCACATGTTTGCAAGCGGTAGCCGCAACAGAGGAAGTTGCAGTGGCTGTAAGAGGGGCTTAAAATGAACACATGAGCCTTCGTCACATGTAGATCTAGCTTCGAGAACCTCATCAAAGCATAAGGTATCTTAACGGCAGGAATGTGTCTCATTTGCGATATGTCATCGCTGTTGCAGCAGCCAAGCTACACCACACGCGTACATTTTAGTTTGTTAACATTGCGAAATTTTATTGCCGTTGTGGCAGGCTACATTACATGTGCACATTTGAGTTTGTTTACTAATGCCAACTTGACTGGCCAAATTTGGCAAGAGGCTCTAGGGTACAGTATGCAAATGTGCAGTATAAACATACATAGCCACGAATCGTTTCGGTAAATTCTCCTCTTAATATTCTCGCTTGTTGCGGCACCTACTGCGGTGGAAGTGCACTGGAAAGAGAGTTCATGGGCGTAGTCTCTTGCTCCACTGAACTGCTGCGGGCGGTGACAGTCCAGCCGCCTGCTGTGGAAATGGCATTGGTACCGGCGTGTAGGTGTGATAGACACAAACAGGACAATGACTCTGCGGAAATCCTTTCTCGGGGGAGGGGATGATAGGGTGGTAATTTGGCAATGTGCTTTGTTGTTGTATTGTTGGTCTGCATGCTGTGCATTTTTAATTATTCATGATTAGTTGTGCTACGTGCGGTGTGTGCTTGTATTACGTGTTATTGTTTCTGAAGTGTGCGTAGCCTTTGCATTTTTGTGTGTTTGCTGTGTAATTCTTCACGCTGTTACGTTGCACATTTTCTTACTCTTCTATGTATTGTAGTATTGTGCATTAGTTGTGTGGAGGACCCCACATAATCTTCATTTCAGAAGGGGGGGGGGGAGATGATGCGGCGTCGTTGTTTCTGTCTCGGTTTGGGAACCGATTGGCTGGCCTCTGAGGGTGTTGTACATATGAATATATTAGCGATGCTTGTACATCGTAAAAGAAAAGTTCCTGCTCGGTTACTGGCTGCTGCGTACTTGTTCGCCGGCGCTCTCAGCCGTGCCCTGTGTTCTCCTTGCGTCGCGTCCGCCGCACGATACTACATTATCCACAACGCTAACGTGCTTTGAGGTAATCATGCTCGCTATGCCTCCATGCAATGCTTATTTCAAGAAATGCAGTGTGGTACAATACAATCGCAAATGCTCGACAGAGCTAATCATTTTTGTTGGGTAAGCCGCTCCAAAACATACTTGATGAATGTGTGCCGAAGGCAGCAAGCTTTGGTGTGGCTAATCTTCATGCTAAGGTTTTTGTAAACAGAAAATGAAGAAAAAAAAGACCTAGCCCATCGTTGAGGTTGCCGTGATAGCTCTCCTTTCCCTCTTTGCATGCAAGCGGAATGTGTTCGTGCTCTTTTTCACGTCCTCTGTCCGCACGGGCAACTCTGATATCTGTTAAATTTAGTTTGTGGTGAAGCCTTCGAACAGTGGGTCGTCCTCTCCAGCGCCTTCTAGTGGGTTGCCCTTTTTAGCAAGAAGAAGAGCAGCTCGTGCAGAGAGTCGGTACCCGCATTGACTGTCACTGTCAAGCATCGTCGACAACCGTCCGCCAATAAACGTCTCAACAATTTGGTGGAGAGTGCTGTGCCCTTCTAACACCTTCGGTTAGCATTTGATGCCCCTGGAGCTACGATCCCGCACCGTGCCTTCTACCATGCACCAAGACGCCGCACAGCAAACGCTTCCTCCTGCGCCGACGCCATGTTCCGGTGTTCCCCGCATCCGGGACCCTCCTGTCTTCACCGGCGCGGATGGCACCGACGTCGAGGACTGGCTTGCTATGTACGAACGCGTCAGCGTCCCCAATCATTGGGACGAGGCAGGTAAACTCGGCAACCTGGTTTTCTACCTCGCGGGTGTGGCCGGCATGTGGTACAACAACCACGCATCCGATTTCCCCACTTGGTCCGCTTTTAAAACCGCCGTCGTCGACGTGTTCGGCCGTCCTGCCGTTCGTAAGCTCCAAGCCGAACAGCGGTTACGTGAACGAGCACAGCAGACCGGTGAGTCCTTCACAAGCTACATAGAGGACATCCTTGACTTGTGCAAAAAAGTGGACGCGAGCATGTCAGAGGCCGACAGAATTACCCATGTACTAAAAGGCATCGCCGACGATGCCTTCACCATGCTCCTGGCCAAGAACCCTCGCACTGTAGCAGAGATCATTACACTTTGCCAAAGTTACGAGGAGCTGCGACGGCAGCGCTCGATGACCCGTCGACCACCCTCACGTGACGCTGATCTCTCGGCCTTGTCAACACTTCCGGACCACACCGCCTTGCTTGCTGAAATCAAGACATTCGTGCGTGAAGAAGTTGCCCGCCAGGTCTCTTTACTGGCCTTTGCTTCCCCGCAACGTGCTGAACAGTCGTCAAGCACACTTCTGCCTCCCCTCCGCCGAGCCATTCAGCAGGAAATCGCGGAGGTCGTTCCAGAATATCACCAGCCGCCTCCAGTATCTACACCACTCAGTTACGCCCAAGTTGTCGCCAGGCCACCCCCACCGATTCCTGTGACTGGCCCTCTTGGTTACACCGAAACCATCGCCAGACCCCAGGCCTTCGGAGAAACTGTGCCGCCTACATATACCGACGTCATCCACGTGCCCCGTGTGCCGCCCACTATGCAGTTATATCAGCAGCCGGCTCGCCCATCGCGTTCTTCGACATGGATGGGACCCACGAACCGATGGCGCACTGCGGACAATCGCCCCATCTGCTTTGCTTGTGGTTGCGTCGGGCACGTAGCACGCTACTGCAATCGTGTGCAGCGACCGCAAGTCGCCTCCAATTTTCCCAGCCAATCGAGCCGCTTCTATGACCAACCGCCACCTACGACACCGTCGTCCCGCCCCGCTCCATCTACCCGCCGCTCACATTCTCCGCGACGTCGCTCACTGTCGCCGATGCGGCCACGTCCACTAGAGGGTGACCAGGAAAACTAGTCGTCGCAGTCCACGAGGCAAGGGCTGCGACGCTGTCGAACTGTGGAAGCCCTCAGGAAAGACCTTCGAACGTGATAGACGTGCTTGTGGATGGTGTTCGTGCATCTGCCCTTGTAGATACTGGAGCCGCCGTATCCGTGATGGACGCAAAGCTTAGCCGAATACTGCGCAAAGTGACCACGCCACTTTCCGGGCTCTCCCTCCGTACAGCCAGCGCCCAAAGCATTCACCCTACAGCGATGTGTACAGCCCGCCTCATGATTCAGGACGTGATGTATGCCGTTGAATTCATAATTCCTTCATGCTCTCACGACGTCATCCTAGGATGGGATTTTCTCTCCCGCCATGACGCCGTCATTCATTGCGCACCAGCAGAAATAGAGCTAACACCATTCTCTTCTTTGACGCCGGCCGACAGTCCATCTACTGCAAGCAAATTACTCGTCAGGGACGACACGCAAGTGCCTGCAAACTCGTCCGCGGCGGTGTCGGTGTACTGTGCAAGTCTTTCAGACACCGCTGCACTCCTCTCACCATTTCATCGTGTTTTCACCAGAAAAGGTTTGCTGGTTCCTTTCGCGACCGTGCAAGTAACTCGCGGCAGCACCACTATTTTTGTTCTGAACTCATCCCCGTACAGTGTTACGTTGGTGCGAGGGGAATGTCTCGGCAGCGTGGAACCCATCGAAGACGCACAAGTCATGGATCAACCTGATGACACGCACTGCCGAAGTTCCAATACGCTTAGTGCTGTTTCTACATCTGTTTCATCATCCGCTGATGTATTTGGTCCTTCCATTGCCGACAACCTTACGCCGGTCCAGCGCTCCCAGCTTCTGGCCCTGTTGGAAGAATTCCGCTCTTCTTTCGATATCTCTCAACCTTCTCTCGGCCGCACATCGACTGTTACGCATCGCATTGACACAGGCGCACAACCACCACTACGGCAACGTCCATATCGCGTATCTCCCACAGAACGCCGTGTAATCAACGAGCAAGTGGACGACATGCTACGCCGCGATGTTATTCGACCCTCTAACAGCCCCTGGGCATCTCCTGTCGTTCTCGTCGCAAAGAAGGACGGTTCTGTGCGGTTCTGTGTGGACTACCGACGTCTCAACAAGATCACTCGTAAGGACGTGTACCCACTACCGCGTGTGGATGACGCGATTGACAGCCTGCAAGGAGCCGAATTTTTTTCATCTCTAGATTTGCGCTCAGGGTACTGGCAAGTACCTATGGCTGAAGACGCTCGACCGAAGACCGCTTTCGTCACTCCCGACGGCTTGTACGAATTCAACGTCATGCCGTTTGGGCTCTGCAATGCGCCTGCCACCTTTGAGCGCATGATGGATACCGTCCTGCGTGACCTGAAATGGCACACGTGCCTGTGCTACCTCGATGACGTCGTCGTTTTCGCTCCGGACTTCTCAACGCATCTTCAACGCCTGCGGCATGTTTTAACGCGTCTGAGTGACGCCAGTCTGCAACTGAACCTGAAGAAGTGCCGATTTGCAGCTCGGCAGTTGACAATACTCGGCTACGTCGTGTCCAAGGACGGAATTCTCCCCGATCCAGCCAAGCTTCGGGCCGTGACCGAGTTCCCCAAGCCGACATCCATCAAGGAACTGCGCAGTTTTTTAGGACTGTGTTCCTACTTTCGGCGCTTCATCCGAAACTTCGCGTCTATCGCATCGCCGCTGACAAAACTCCTCGGTAGTAACGGGCCTCTCCATTCGTGGTCATCACAGTGTGACGACTCATTCACAACGCTTCGTCGTTTACTGACGTCGCCTCCCATACTCCGCCACTACGACCCTACTGCCCCTACAGAGGTACACACGGACGCCAGTGGTGTCGGTCTCGGCGCTGTCCTTGCGCAGCGCAAACCAGGGTTCCCGGAATATGTCGTGGCGTATGCAAGCCGTACGCTTACAAAAGCCGAGACTAATTACACCGTCACTGAGAAAGAATGTCTGGCAATCGTGTGGGCCCTTACCAAGTTCCGACCTTATTTATATGGTCGCCCATTTGATGTAGTCACCGACCATCACGCACTATGCTGGTTGTCCTCATTGAAAGATCCCTCAGGCCGTCTCGCCCGGTGGGCACTTCGCCTGCAAGACTACGACATCCGCGTGCTGTACCGCAACGGAAGGCAACATGCTGACGCCGACGCCCTGTCGCGCTCTCCCTTGCCTGACGACAATGCCCACGACTCAGCGTCTCACCTTGCCGTTTCTTCCATTAGCATTCATGCCGTTGCTACTGAACAGCGCAAGGATCAATGGATTGCCTCACTGATAGACTTGCTGACTGATCCATCCGCTCCATCCACTCGCGCGTTGCGTCGTCAAGCCCACCATTTCGCCGTTCGCGACGACCTTCTCCACCGACGCAATTACAGCGGTGACGGCCGCCAGTGGCTACTAGTCATACCCCGCAGTCTGCGCTCTGACATATGCGAATTCTTTCATACTGATCCGCAATGTGCGCACTCCGGCGTATCGGAGACTTACCAGCGCATTCGCCAACGGTACTTTTGGCGCGGCATGTACCGCTATGTGCAGAAATTCGTTCGTTCCTGCATAGAATGTCAGCGCCGCAAAACTTCAACGCACCTGTCGCCGGTAGGTCTGCAACCTCTACCTTGCCCTGCCAGGCCATTTGGGCGCGTTGGCATTGATTTGTATGGGCCACTTCCACTAACGTCGGCCGGTAACCGCTGGGCCATTGTTGCTGTGGACCACCTCACGCGATACGCCGAAACTGCCGCTCTCCCCGCGGCTACAGCGAGCGATGTGGCCTCCTTCCTGCTCCAACGATTCATGCTGCGACACGGTCCACCTCAGGAACTGCTCAGTGATCGAGGCCGCGTCTTCCTGTCTGAAGTCGTCGAAGCCATTCTCAAAGAGTGCAACGTTGTTCACCGCAAAACTGCTGCTTACCACCCGCAGACGAATGGCCTTACTGAACGCTTCAACCGTACGCTCGGCGACGTGCTCTCCAAGTACGTCGCCGCCGATCACACAAATTGGGATTCCATTCTACCCTTCGTCACCTACGCATACAACACCGCCCCTCAGAGCACTACTGGCTTTTCACCTTTCTTTTTATTATATGGAAGGCACCCGTCGCACACCATCGACACTATACTTCCGTACAAGCCAGATCCGTCAGAGTGGGCGCCTATTTCTGCTACAACCAAGCTTGCTGAAGAGTGTCGAGAGCTCGCAAGGACCTTTACAGCGCATGATCAAGAGCGGCAAAAAGGCATTCGCGCTGACACCAGCACCACTGCGCCCATGTTCCTCCCTGGAGCGCTCGTCTGGCTCTCGATCCCTACCACTTCAACTGGCCTATCTTCAAAACTATTGCCCAAATACGAAGGCCCCTACCGTGTCGTCGAACGCACTTCCCCTGTAAATTACTTGATCGAACCCATCGAACCATCTTCGGACATGCGCCGTCGAGGGCGCGACATTGTCAACGTGGAGCGCCTCAAAGCCTACCACGACCCGCTCATAGTAACCAGCTGCTAGGTCGCCAGGTGGCTCCCTCTTCGTACCCGGGGTAGTTGTGGTGAAGCCTTCGAACAGTGGGTCGTCCTCTCCAGCGCCTTCTAGTGGGTTGCCCTTTTTAGCAAGAAGAAGAGCAGCTCGTGCAGAGAGTCGGTACCCGCATTGACTGTCACTGTCAAGCATCGTCGACAACCGTCCGCCATTAAACGTCTCAACAATTTAACCATTTTCAAAATGCTGTTCTCGTGTAGACAAACAAATGTAACCAATTTCTCAATGAGACGAAACTTGATCAACACAAGTAAACTCATTCTTTTTCTTTAAATCACAAATGTGTACTAAAACAGAGATGTGCGCGTAGTGTGAGGAGTCTATCTGCAAAATAAGCTTCATTTCACAACTGAAATATGCACATAATGAGCAAACAGTAATCCAAGAATACCGAACCATTGCGAAAATTGTTCTTAGCATTGTTACTAGGTCACATCATACTTGACTCAATCACATATTTTCTTTCAGATCTTGTGTGCCGAACAAGACAGAAGTTCAGGGCAGATAGAGGCGTGAAGTTATGAGAAACTGTTGAGCAGCGAATGCTGCTGGAGAACACGTTTCTGGCGATGGACTTGTTTTCATCAAGGCCTCGAGGAAGAAATGTCCAGTTTTCGAAACGTTGGCTATAGATGGATGGATGAATTGATATGGCTGTACCCTTTAGATCGGGTGGTGGCTAGCGCCACCAAGCCGTAATACTTAGTGGACCAAAAGCTAGATTAATTATTTTCCTTTAAACCGTGAGGTTGAGGACTCGTACTTTGCAGTGAAGGGTTTAATTTGCACTCGTGCCTTGACTTTAGCCACCAATTAGATAACCTCCTTCTAGTTAATTCTAGCCGCTTAAAAACCATTTTGCCCTCCCTGTCTCTAAACTCCAGTGCACTGAAAAACTCTGCGCCATCATCCTGAACTATAGGGTGAAGCCCTTTACACAACAATATCAAGTGTTCGGCAGTTTCCTCTTCCGCGCCACACGCACTGCATACCGTGGGTACCCCTTCGTATTTGGCCCGATATGTCTTGGTTCGCAATACTCCCGTCCTGGCCTCAAACAGTAAAGAACTACCCCAAGTATTATCATAGATCCTTTCCTTGGCAATTTCCCGCTTAAAAGTTCGATAGATCTCTAGTACGGACTTTTTAATCATGCCAACTCTCCACAAGTCAGTCTCCGTTTCCTTCACTTTCTTCTTAACCGATAGTTCTTTTTGGTTTGGCCACCTGCTGTTTTCTAAGTATTTACCAGTCAATTTCGTGGTTCACTTTCTCCATTTTGTATCTACATTCTTCATGTTGTAGTGGAGCATACGCACTAACGTGTATGCGCCTTCCAAAGAGAAGGAAAAACCCCGTGCTCTGATTGCACGAGAACCTGGGCCGCCTTTTGCCAGACTTGTCGTACGGCCATTTTTCGTTGCGACATCGTTGCGACTTCTCCGGTTCAATAAACGTCATCACATTTGGTGGAGGCTGCTGAGATCCCCAAGCAGACCTGGAGCTCCGCTCTCGCAAGTTGCCCGAGAGACCACTGCAAAACATGACTGACGCAGTCGCCAACCAGCCCATCCCAGCCCAGCCAGCACCACCGGCTGTCCCGTCTACCTGCCCCGGCGCTACTCGCCGACGGGACCCACCAATCTTCAGCGGCAGTGGCGAGCAAGACGTCGAGGACTGGCTCTCCTTGTACGAACGCGTAAGCGCCAGTAACAAGTGGGACAACGACTCTAAGCTCGCCTACGTTATATTTTACTTGGCAGACGTAGCTAAACTTTGGTTTACGAACCGCGAAACCGCCATCGCCAACTGGTCTTCCTTTAAGACACTCGTCACTGAAGCGTTCGGCCGACCAGAGGTCCGCAAGCTCCGCGCTGACCAGCGCCTGCGCCACCGAGCCCAGCAGCCTGGCGAGATGTTTACTAGTTACATAGAGGACGTGCTCGACCTCTGCAAGCGTGTGAATCCATCTATGCCCGAAGAAGAAAAAATTCGGCAGATTCTCAAGGGCATCGAGGATGGCGCATTCCAGATGTTGCTAGCGAAAAGCCCGAACACGGTGGCAATCCTCGTAAGCCTCTGCCAGAGCTTTGATGAATTGCGCCGTCAGCGTTCCATCGCCCGACAGAGTGTCCTACCGCCGGATTCGATCTCGGCCGTCACACTCACAAATGCCAACGTTTGCAAAGAAAGTCTGTCCAACCAGATCAAAGACTTCATCAGGGAGGAAGTCGCCCGACAGCTCTCCCTGCTGCCGCATAGCGACGCGCCCACCGCAAGCCTGCCTACGACACTGCAGCAGGCCATACGCACGGAAATTTGTGATGTCCTCCCTACAGTGCAGGCCCCTTACCCGTGCACTTCAGTAGCGCCTAATCTCTCAGCTGTCGGCTACGCACCACCTACACCACCTTCACCTCTCAACTACGCAGCTGTGGTCGCGCGGCCCCCACCGCATCCAGTCGCCTTATCAGCTCCACCTCCTCCGGCATCGCCTCCAGTTTACAGGCCCTCACCTCGCTTTTTCCATCGATCTAATGAGTGGCGCACTCAAGACAATCGTCCTATCTGCTTCGCCTGTGGCATCGCTGGCCACATTGCACGCTTCTGCCGCCGTCGCCCCACACCTGCAAACGCATACTTCGGAACTCCTACCTACGCGCCGCAGCAGGCCACCGCATCTGCATATGAACAGAGGCACTCAGACTCGGATCGCCGCCTATCGACTGCTCGTTTCCCATCCCCTCGTCGCCGGTCGCCATCGCCTATGCGTCGTCGACCACCTCCTGAGGAGGGAAACTAATCAGTGCATTTCCGGAGGCAAGAACTGCAACTTGTGCGCAATTCCCAAGGCCTCCGTTTTCGCCGAAAAATGTTGTTGATGTCGATGTTGAGGGAGTCGCCACATTAGCGTTAATTGATACCGGGGCCGCCGTTTCTGTGATGGACGTCAAATTTTGTCGGAAACTGAAGTGACCACATCTCTCTGTGGCATGGTGCTGTCCACGGCTAGCGCGCAACGCATTCATCCCTCGGCTCTGTGTACGGCGCGCGTCGTCATCCAAGATGTTTTGTACGTCGTACAGTTTTTTGTTCTGCCATCTTGCTCTCATGACCTTATCCTCGGTTGGGATTTCTTATCAGGTCATGAAGCTATCATCGATTGTTCCCGTGCCGAAGTGTCCCTTGTGCCAACATATGAATTTCCACCACCCGACCGGTCTCCTCGGCTCTGCAAACTCATCGCTGACGACGACTTCACCTTGCCCCCGGAAGCTTCGGTGCCTGTAAGCCTTTCATGTGTGGCGCAACCTGACGCCACGGTGGTGTTTACGCCATCTCCTGTTTTTACTGAACGCAAGGGCATCGTTCTCCCATTTGCCGTTCTCACAATTGCATCTGGTTTAACCGTAACGCTGGTTACCAACCACTGCAACTACCCCATCAGCTTACTTCGTGGTGAAACGTTGGGATATGTGCAACCTGTCGACCATATCGATGATATTATTCTTCCCGACGAAACGCCATGTCACATTGCCGCAATAACTCATGCGTCTGAGCCATCAAGTTTGTCAGCCTTCGACAATGCTATTGACGCAGACCTTCCCCTCTCGCATCGCCGCCAACTTGTTGCTCTCCTTAACAAGTTTCGCTCTTCTTTCGACTTTCAAGAACCTGCTTTGGGCCGCACCACGACTATCACTCATACTATTGACACCGGCTCACATTTGCCTCTGCGACAGCGTCCTTACCGCGTTTCCGCCGAAGAGCGCCGCGTCATTACGGAGCAAGTAGACGACATGCTTAAACGTGGAGTGATACAGCCTTCTCAAAGCGCTTGGTCATCACCTGTCGTTCTGGTCAAGAAAAAAGATGGCACCGTTCGATTTTGCGTGGACTATCGCCGCTTAAACAAGATTACGAAGAAAGATGTCTACCCGCTACCACGAATAGACGATGCTCTTGACTGTTTACAAGGCGCCGAGTACTTTACATCCTTGGATCTGCGTTCTGGGTATTGGCAGGTGCCAATGGCTGAATGTGATCGCCCTAAAACAGCCTTTGTAACGCCAGATGGTCTATATGAGTTCAAAGTGATGCCATTTGGGCTCTGCAACGCACCTGCCACATTTGAGCGCATGATCGATACCATCTTGCGTGCCCATAAGTGGAAAACTTGCTTGTGTTACCTGGACGACATCGTAGTCTTTTCGTCTGATTTCCCGACACATCTTGTTCGCCTCCACGAGATTCTGACGTGTCTAACTTCTGCGGGCCTACAACTTAACTCCAAAAAGTGCCACTTCGCGGCACGAAAACTCACCATCTTGGGACATGTCATCACAAGAGACGGTGTTCTTCCGGATCCCGATAAGCTTCGGGCTGTCGCTGACTTCCCGTTGCCCACATCACTGAAAGCTCTAAGAAGTTTCGTCGGTCTCTGCTCGTACTTTCGTCGCTTTGTGCCCAACTTCGCGTCCATCATCGCACCTCTAACAAGTCTGCTCTCCAACAGCAAAGGTATATCTGCATGGTCACCTGCATGTGACGACGCATTTCGCCAGCTGCGCCGCCTGCTGACCTCACCACCCATTCTTCGTCACTACGACCCCGCTGCTGCCACAGAAATTCACACCGATGCAAGTGGCATCGGTCTTGGTGCAGTTTTGGCACAACGGAAAGGCACCCAAGCCGAATACGTAGTCGCCTATGCAAGTCGCGCTCTCAAGAAGGCTGAATTGAATTACTCCGTGACAGAGAAGGAGTGTTTGGCCATAATCTGGGCCTTGACGAAGTTTCGCCCGTACCTTTACGGCCGCCCTTTCGACGTGGTCACAGACCACCACGCTCTATGTTGGCTGTCCACATTGAAAGACCCGTCCGGACGCCTGGGACGTTGGGCACTTCATCCGTGTAGTATACCGTTCCGGTCGCAAGCATGCAGATGCCGATGCACTTTCGCGATCGCCTTTGACCCCAGATGTGGCTTCTCTGTCACCACTTTTTACCACCTTGTCACCAATAGACACCACTGACATGCTTTCGGAGCAGCGTAAAGATCCATACCTTGCATTGTTACTCGACTACCTTACCGATCCGTCTGCTGTCCCTTCCACGAGAGCGCTACGCCGACAAGCAGCCCACTTTTCCGTGCGAGACAGCATTCTGTACCGCCGCAACTACATGCCTGGTGGTCGGAAGTGGCTCCTTGCTGTCCCAACTCATATGCGCTCTGACATCTGCATGAATTTCCATGCAGACCCTCAAAGTGCTCACGCAGGTGTCCTGAAAACCTACGAAAGGCTGCGCCAACGATATTACTGGCGAGGAATGTATCGCTTTGTGCAGAAATACGTTCAGTCTTGCACCACTTGCCAACAGAACAAGACACCTCCGCGGCACCTTACTGGCATGTTACAGCCGCTCCCATGCCCGGCTCGCCCATTCGACCGCGTGGGTATCGATCTCTATGGCCCCCTCCCATATAGTCGCTCTGGAAACCGGTGGATTATTGTCGGCGTCGATCATCTGACACGCTACGCTGAGACTGCAGCTCTACCAGCAGCGACCGCCCACGAAGTTGCACTCTTCATTCTCCGCAGCTTCATTCTCCGCCATGGGGCTCCACGGGAATTACTCAGTGATAGGGGTCGAGTGTTCCTGTCGGAGGTCATCCAAGCTATTCTCGCTGAATGCAACATCATCCACCGGAAATCTACCGCATACCATCCACAGACGAATGGTCTCACTGAACGGTTCAACCGCACACTTGGCGACATGCTGAGGATGTACACCTCCTCCGACCACACTAACTGGGACGCTGTGTTGCCTTTTGTTACCTTCGCTTACAACACCACGACGCAAGCGACTACCGGTTTTTCCCCGTTCTTTCTGTTGTACGGCCGCGAACCATCCCACCCACTCGACACCATACTCCCGTACCGCCCTGATGTATCGGAGTGCTCCCCGCTTTCAGAAGTCACCAGATACGCTGAAGACTGCCGTCAGTTGGCTCGGTCTATGACAAGTGAGGCTCAAGGTCTACAAAAAACCCGGCATGATGACGCTCATCACATAGCGCCTACGTTTCGTACTGGCTCCCTCGTGTGGCTTTGGGTGCCCCCGCACGTTCCTGGCCTGTCTTCTAAACTTCTGGCCCGGTACCATGGTCCATACCGTGTCATTGACGCAACCTCACCAGTCAATTACATCGTCGAGCCCCTAACACAATCGCCAGATTTGCGCCGTCGAGGACGCGAGACCGTACACGTCGACCGTCTCAAGCCCTACTACGACCCCCTCATTGTGCCTACTCCCTGAGTCGCCAGGATGGCTACTCTTCAACCCGGGGGGTATTGTAGTGGAGCATACGCACTAACGTGTATGCGCCTTCCAAAGAGAAGGAAAAACCCCGTGCTCTGATTGCACGAGAACCTGGGCCGCCTTTTGCCAGACTTGTCGTACGGCCATTTTTCGTTGCGACATCGTTGCGACTTCTCCGGTTCAATAAACGTTATCACAATGTACAAGTAGCTGAATAACTTCCTAGCCCAAACACTCCTCCCCCATTTCTCTCAATCGCTTCTCGAATTTTATCTTGCTGCTAGCTTCCCTGCCCTCAAATGATGTCCATCTCGTATCACCTTGTACTCCCTGATTTGGTGTATTCCCGTGAGCTCCTAAGGCAAGCCTACCTATTCCACCTTGCTTACTTTCTAATCTTGCTTGAATATCTGATCTCATGCACAAGACCGCATTGCCGAACGTCAGGCCAGGAACCATGACCCGTTTTTATATTCCTCTCAAAACATCATACCTATTGTAATTCCACAGTGCCCTATTTTTCATCACTGCTCTATTCCTGTTACCTTTAGTCACGTATATTTCGTGCTGCCTTAGGTACTCAGTCCCATTGTTTATCCATACGCCCAGATATTTGTATTCATCTTTTATCTCTAGCGTGACCTCCTGTACTCTAAGCTCACTACCTTTATTATCATTAAAAACCATGACTGCTGATTAATGTCCCTAAGATGTGTTTTTACTAAACCGCATACCACCGGCCTCTCCTCCCTTAGCTGTTCCTTTATCTCTTCCCACTTCAGCCTGTTCCTGCCACCCTGCATGTTAATATACCCTACATCTGAATTGGCTTGGCCCTCGTGGCTACGTCTATTTCTGCCCTGGATTCTAGCAGTCTTAGATTCTTAGATATTGGTGCAACTTTAAAATCGTATCTGTCCATACCACCTGTCAGTCTCCCGGGTTGTTTTCCTCGTTACTAGCTATCCTGCACTCCAAAGAGCCCGCGTGCCCCCCCCCCCCCCCCCCCCCGAAAAAAAAAGCTACTGCGCATCCTGCAAGTCGCCAACCCACCTCATGACCTAGCCGCCTATCGAAGTGAATTCTGTCTCGTTGAAAACCACCCCACCTATGCACCTCTCTGTTTATTTCCACCTCCTCAAAGCCTTTCTCTCGACTCACCCGCCATATCTCTTGGTTTGCGTTCACAACCGCTCTTTGCAGGTTGCCGTCACGCACCGGTACCTCCGGTATCGTGCATATCACTACCTGTACATGAGGAGAAATGGCACGCATGTCATTGACCCCTTTTGCTAGTGTGGTTGCCAGTCCTGCCGTATCTTCATTTAAGAGATCGTTTAAACCGCCTGAAATTACCACGAGGTTTCGTTCATCATCTGTAGTTTTGAGTTGTTTGCTCGCTTGCCTCATGGGTGCTTCCAGCTTGCGTCCTGGGAACGTCCCTACAGCAACCCTCTTGTCACATCACCCTCGTTTTGATCGCTTCTTCGCATTGATTTAAAGTCGAGGCCTCGGTGATTATCACATGCTATGACTTTTCAACTGGAGCATCCTGCACCTGTGGGTTACTTGCACCGGTGACGCTGGTGTGCTTGTCCCCTCCCAGCCCCACCACTACTTCGCTAAAGCTGGGTCTTGCGACCATTAAACCGGCTGAACCTGTTTTTTTTTTCAAACTTGCTTGCTTGTTCTTCTCCGCCGTTCTGGTTGCCGGTGCCCTACTGTTCTCTCCGTTGGCCGCTCTTTTGTTCACCTTCGCTAGTGTCTCCTCGGCGGACTTCAGCCTTTCTCTCATCACGGCCGGACTCGACTCCTTCTCCGGCGCTCCCCTTACGGCCTTCACATTGGGGCGTTTTGCTGCCTGCCGCCGCAAGTTCGGGGTGGCGCTGCTAGACCACTGTTGCTCCGCCACCTCCAAGCGCGTTCACGGGTGCAGTGTGCGCGCCACAGCGCTATGGCCATCATAACAGCGCTAAGTACGAGGAACAGAACCAACTGTGGCGCCTGAATTCTTGAATATGAACGTTTTATCCACACATTACAGCTCGGTCGTTGCATGTGATGAGGTTAAAATGGTATAGTCGACCTCTGAGAGCACCGCTTACCCAGTCGCAACCATTCCGGCAGCTTTTCCGGATTTTCGCACACGCGTGTTGTCACAAGCAACAGTAATCCATTACAGTGCACAAAATTCAGAGAGAAAAAGCAATATTTATTTTGTCGTAAGGTGGACTAGAACTTAAATAAAAAAACTATTTCTGTGCGAGGTGAGCACAAATACCTTTTTCTTTCAAACCCACGCTAGCAATACACATTAACACAAACACAAATGCATGGTACAAATAAAGCGAACCTCCATGACATACTCATCACAGTCTGAAATATTTTCTAGACGGCTTGTGCACATACGCAAGTGGTTTTTCATTTCTAGTGCTCACCATCTTGGTGTAGTTCACGAGAAGAAGTCTGATGAATTTGTCTGCAATTAAACGAGCTGTGCGCCTTGCGTGGCTGCTGTCTACACCCTCTGGGCAGAGGAGGACGGGTGATTGTTCGAGGTGTGGGGTAACCAGAAGTTGCAGCACTTCATGCACTTTTGTACGCGGAAGTTTGCTAGCAGCTTTTTCAAAGAAAGTAACAATGTTGTCCAACAGTGTCAAAAACATACGGTTTGGGTAGTGAAGTGCACTTTTGTCCTGGCTGTGCAACAGAACATACAAAGGATCAGCCTTGTTCGTAGTCGTCAGCATCGTAACACAAGCATCACACTCAAACTCACTGACGAGCTTCACGATGTATCCACTCCCCGTAGGTAGACGGCGATGACTCCGCTTCCCGTTTCGTCGGCTGTCGAGGAGCCGAGGTGGCCGAGGGGCCACGCGCGGCAGGTTCTTTATGCGGCCTCTTCGTACCCGGGACCATATACGAAGGATACTGATTGAAGACCGTGGGCACGGCTCCTGGACGCAGTTTCCGGATACGATATCCGGGAACATAGTCATTTTCCGTGAAGTGTTTGCTGCACACTACAGTCGATGCAAACTTGTCATTGATAACGAGGTTTTCACGTGAAACATTTTTCCTCCACTTCGAACATAGTTCCTCATCGCTAGGAAATTGGCGGCACGACACACCTGGTGTCTTCCCTTGCTGTGACTTACACAGCGGCACGCAACAATAAACCATGGCTACGCTAGTGCAGTTAGCGTGCGTGAGCGTGTCTGATGCATTGTTTACCCGAGGTCATCGAACGCAGTCAAGAAAAGTCGCAGTCGGCGACGCGGGGAGCCGGCGGAGCTTACAGTGAGGTGGTGCTGCCCTCTACGGGTCAGAAAAAAATATATGCGCGGCGCCGGTATTGAGAAGGCCGTAAGGAGCGTGCGGAAGGAGCGTCGAGTCCAGCCGTGCTCTCATTGCCCTCGTTTTATCTTGCTCTGTCGCCAACGCAGTCTTCAGCTCGGTGATTCTCATCAGCAGTTCACTCTGGTCAAACATCACTTTCTTCATTTTTTTCTCGACCTCACATTGCGTGCACCTGGCGTCAGCCTCCCCTCTATTTGCTTCTTCACTTGGGTGCATTTTCAAACCCACCCCACATCCTTAACATTTCACAGCCTTTTTAACCATGTCTTTCTGACACCAATTGTCCTTAGAAGTTGTCTCACTCGATAATTACAAAAGGCGAACCCTGCCCTAGGAAAAAGAGAAAGTCTAAGCTCTACTACGAAAATTTGCGTGTTTAATGTACGTGCACTTCCCCCACGGGGTGGCAAGAGAAAAAAACACAAACACACACAATTTAGAAAATACCTGGTGACTGATCCCCGAAAAAGCCGTACAATGTATTGATTGCTACGAAAGTTTTACCTGCCCTTATTAATTTTAAAGGCAAGCTCGAAACATGCAAAACCACTTATCTGCGCCGTCGATCGGAAACGCTAAAACAAAACACGTCCATCCACTGTGTCAGTGTGAACCAACTGACTCTCTTCATAAATACGCCACCTGATGGTGAGCTTTGCGTCAGTTTCACTTCGCAAATGAGCGTGGGATAGCTAGCGCCTTCATGAGGGTAGGGTGGCTAATGGGCACCCTAACGAGGGTATGGAAAGCGAGCCGTCATTTGCGTAAGTGCTATGATTTTTGTGTTGGCAGCTAGTTCTGCGTATCATCCGCTGCAATCATACCGCTTTCTAGCTTGAAGGAGATCCTAGTACTCTCCGATAAGCTTTCTAAGCTGCTTCCGCTGCACAATGAGCAATATTTTCTGCCCTTCAACGTGTTGGAAGACCAGTTTGTCTTTTTATGACTGGCAATGCATAAATACGGCTTGCAAGAGACTCATCGGCGTGCCCTTCCTACGTGGTCCGCGTCTTGCAGGAACGCAAGAAGTGTCTGTCTGCGCTGCGAGAAACGCGCATCAGCGTCACTGGGACACACAGCCTGCGTCGTCTGCTGCGGTACCCTCACAATGGCAGCAGACTGTAGCTCGCGTCCGCGGCGCTAGGGGCGCCCCTATTTTTTTAAAAATTTGTCTAAAGCATGAGGGAGTTGATTGCACATATTCAAAGCAAAGGTCAACAAAGTTTTTAACTGGCTGTATAAGCATTTCCATGAACAGGAAGGAGGCTTTAATCGCTTCACATAGTTTCTACTACATGCCAAAAGTATAGGATGAACAAACTCTGTAGTCGAGTCAACACGCATTCAAGCCTTTCATGAAACATTTGGTGAGCTGTAGGTAGGTTTTCGTCAACAAACTAGTCTCGCGACACTGCGCTTATATCAGTCAAGTCAGCCTTGCAGAGAAACTGAGCTTACCTAAGCACTCATGCAAATTGAATATCTGGTCAAATACAACAGACCCAAATACGTGTGCTCACCCGTTCTCGCTAGGAAACCTCGAAGGCCTTCGCGGAACTGGAAATATCTGGGTTAACACACTTTAGAGCCGTACAAAACATGTTAGTTTAGCTAGTCTCTTGGCACAGTTGAAGCGCCTAGAGAGAGAAGGGTACCTGCGCCCATTGCCCATTTCTGTAGCGGAATCAATGCACAGGAAAAGTAAACGTTAGGGCAGTGACGGCAACAGAGAGTGCACCACAATGGGAAAGCAGGAAAAGTTAGCAGTCATTCTGTATAGGCACTTTGTGTCACAAACCGCCTAAAAAAATTGGACAACGCTTCAACTTGAAAGTGCTTTTCAATGCTCCCGACAAGTTGTTCCACTTGACAAACAGGACTTGCCCCGAGGCGGGGTAAACAGTGCGTGGTCAAGCACAGGACGCAGTTTGTTGACTGAACGCTAGGCGTGGTGTACAGAATCTCATTGTCTTGCGGTGCGTGTTACGTGGGCCAGACGGGCAGATCCTTAATGAACGCTTACGCGAACACGCCTCTAACGTTCGTAATGGCAAAGATGGCTTCGTGGCTCTACACGTGATCATGTGTGTGTACACTTCGCAGTTCGAAAGGACTCGATAAGACAAATATGAGCACGAGCGCATAATCTGTGAGGCCGCTCAGATAGCATTTGAAAGGAGCACGTGCGCAAGCTATCCACCAGTTGCTCTGTTAGAAAGAAAGCTAGTTTTTAGAAGCGGGGCATTTCTTAGTCGCACGATGTCGCGGATACAGCGTCGGCGGTGCCGTCTACAACCCCACTGCGCATGCTCACGTCTCGTGCCAACTGTCGCTCCCCTCCCCCTCTCTCGCCTCGCAACGCCGACGCATGGCACTGTCTAATAGTAAAAAAACAACTGCTCGCGCTGCACAACGGTTCACTGGCCACCCCGTATCCGTATATAGGTTAAAGTGAACTAGAATGAACTGTAGGGGTACGACCGGCAAGTCGCAGCTTCCCTTTTGACATTGGAAATGATGCAACGAGGAATAGGTAGGCTTGATTTAGGAGCTCACAGCGATACACCAAATCAAGGAGTACAAGGTGACATGGGATGAACATCATTCGAGGGCAGGGAAGCTAGCAGCAATATGAAATTTGAGGAGCGATTGAGAGAAATGG
Source organism: Rhipicephalus microplus (assembly GCF_043290135.1). Classification (NCBI taxonomy): domain Eukaryota; kingdom Metazoa; phylum Arthropoda; class Arachnida; order Ixodida; family Ixodidae; genus Rhipicephalus; species Rhipicephalus microplus. Next base: position 45,314,789 of record NC_134700.1, read on the forward strand.
GGAGGAGCGTTGGGACAGAAAGGTTTTTAGCTACTTATATATGAGAAATGTCAATACAAAAGGGAGAAGCGAACCAGAAAATGGATGGGTAAATACTTGGAAAACAACAGGAGGCCATACCAAGAAGAACTATCGGTTAATAAAACGTTGAAGAAAAGGGAGACCGACATGTGCAGAATAGGCATGATTAAGAAGTCGGCACGAGATCTATCGAGCTTTCAAGCAGGAAATTAACAAGGAAGCGATTTATGATAATTCTCGGGGTAGTTCTCTGCTCTTTGAGCCCAGAACGGGAGTATTGAGAATCAAGACTTATCGGGCCAAATCGACGTTATGTAGTGCGTGTGGAGAGGAGAAGGAAAGTGCCCAACACTTGATAATGTTCTGTAAAGGGCTTCACCTTATAGTTCAGAATGATGGCACATAGTTTTTCAAAACACTGGGATTTAAGGACAGGGAGGGCCCAATAGACCTTAAAGGCCAACTTCGGCGAATTTTTGACCATGTCAAAATAATGGTGTTTTTATGTTTATTAGACACTCTTCTCACGTGCCCGATAATTGAAATGCTAAAAAAAATTCGAGAATAATCTTTAATTACCGAAAAACTGCAATTAAGAAACCCAACTGAATGCGCTTCTACGTGTGACGTAAAGATTTGGCTGACCACGGCCGCTGGATGAAAGAGCGCACGGGTACGGCCCGCCGCGTGCTCCAAAACAGGCGTGACCATGGCCGGGCTAGACTGCACTTGGGCGCACTGGTTTCCTTACGGCGTTTTCAACCGTCGCGAATACAATGGGAGAGTTTCTGGGTATGTTTCGCCACCTGTTGGCGGTACGGGCACAGCGACCCTGCCATTAGATCTTCTGCGCCGCGCACACGGCACAAGGGAGATCGTCGATGTGAAACCATGGAATAAGGGTTCTGGACGATGAAGGGAGGGGAGTTACTGAAAAAGTTTGGGGCAAAGAAATCATCTCTCCTTAAAAAAAGAACTAATGTTATCAGACAGTTCGACGCATAATTTAGCTGCGCCTGTGCTCGTTGATGATACAAGCTGTAGCACAGTAAAAATGCGGAAAATTGAGTAACGAGGCATATTGCATGAAGCATAAAGCATTGGCAACAACACTGAAGCATCTGTTCTGCAAGCGGTGAGCACCAAACACCTTTGGCACTTGCTCTCGTTGGATAACGAGGCCGCAATCGAGTGAGGTTGCTTACAGAGATGAGGAGCACATCTTCCTCTTGCTAGCTATTTTTTATTTCTCTATTTTTACAAATACATCTGTAGTGCTTTTCAGGTGGTCTTTTGCTTCTGAATAACCCCTTCGGACGGCACGCCCAGGAGAGGTGGCATGCATTCTCAAGGTGTTAACACCGCCTCTAAATATTAATTCTTGAACATATTGTGTTAAAATTTCTAATTAACTTTATTGAATCAAACAACATTCTGCATTCAAACCAACATGGCTTTAGATCAGGACTATCTACAGTTACACAGCTCGTCGAAACACTTCATGACCTGTCTCTCGGCATAAATGAACGTATTCAAACTGATGTAATTTTTCTCGACTTCTCGAAGGCATGACGATAGTTATAGCGCGAGAACAAAACGACGACACAGAGACAAGAAGGACACGAAAGACACGAGCACTCGTGTCTTTCGTGTTCTTCTTGTCTCTGTGTCGTCGTTTTGTTTTCGCGCTATAACTATCGTCATGCCATACCAACTAGCTCAAGCTGCCACACTTCTCGAAGGCATTCGACCGCGTCTCGCACCCTAAACTACTACGTTAGCTTAATCACTTGTTAGGCGATGGCCCCATCTTCCAATGGATAACTAATTACTTAACTGACCGTCACCAATACGTACAGCATAGCATCCACACTTCTGACCTAGCTCCTGTGTTGTCAGGCGTCCCGCAGGGGTCTGTACAAGCTCCAGTGTTGTTCGTAATATATATAAATGACATAACGAACTACGCTGACGTTAAACTCAGACTCTTTGCAGACGACTGTATGCTGTACAATGAAAAACGTCATCAAGATGATCAGGGGAAGTTGAGTAATTCAATAAACAAAATAGCTCAGTGGTGCGCTGATTGGCAAATGACTATAAACATTGGCAAACTGTATTTATGTCCATTACCAACCAGGTGTCTAAGTTTGATTTTCAATACCATTTTATAAGTGTGCCACTACGAAGGGTTAACCTGTACAAATACCTTGGTATCACTATTTCATCTGATCTTAGTTGGACAGAGCACGTGCGTCAAGTGTCTAAAAAAGCGATGAGCAAATTATTTTTTATTAAAAGGGCCCTGTCATTCGTCACACATGAAACGAAGCTTCTTGCTTACGTCACATTTGTCCGCCTGGTCTTATAATATGCTAAGATTGTGTGGTTCCCTCCTACTGTGAGTAGTATCGCTATACTGGAAAGGATTCAGCGGAAAGCAGTGTGCTTCATCTTCAACAGATACGGGCGCAACGACTCGCCTACTGCTCTACTACATCGTGCCGGTCTAGCCACCCTTGACAGTCGTGCAAAGGTTTTCCGGCTCAAATTTCTTTACCTACTTTTACATAAATCATTCCGCATAAACCCAGATCTTTACTTGAGCTTTCGAGATACCAGACCGACGAGGCGAAGCCATGCATGGGAACTCGAAGAATACTAATTTAGTAATAATACATTTTCCTATTCGTTCTTCCCGCGCGTGATTCGAGAATGGAACACACTGAATCCAGTCGTTACACAGCAGCCAACATTAGAGAACTTTATGAAACTAATTGAAGGCACTGATCTATTCTAACCTAGTTAGCATGTACAGTGATCACCTGTTTTTCTTCACGCAGTCCCTCCTGTTTCCAATTGTCACACCAAAACACTTGTCTTCATATATTTATTGTTTAATATGGTTCTTTGATAGCAATACTCGATCTGTTTTCTTCTTTCTGTGCTTCGTTTCTTCTCGACTCCTGTTTTTTTTTGGTGTACCATTGGTGTACTTTGTACTTGGTTACCGTTCAAATAACTATGTATATGACTGTTCTATGCCATAATGCTGTTTTAGTGATTATGTGTTTTTTTAATTAAATGTATGTAAAGAGGGATTATGTGTTCTTTATTATTCTGCTTTTTCTTGATTCAAACGTCGGAAGTTCTGACAGTGATGCTCAACCCTGTAAATGTGCCACTACGAAGGGTTAACCAGTACAAATACCTTGGTACAAATCCCCATGGGGGTATTGACAGTATTCTGTAAATAAATAAAATAAATAAATAATTCCGGAGACCCCGAGCTCTTTTGCGTTCCTTCGTACTGTAAGCCACATCCATGAATAATGCGAAAAATGCAGCTGCTTACACTCGCAAGCCGCTTGTCTTCGAACTAAAATCTCTAGTTCAAATCATTTCTGCAATCTACATCGAGTTCGTGGAAGAACATGTTTAGGAAGAAAAACGGACCTTCCAACCTTTCGGCAGGTAAACACCGTTTTTTTTATTCTCTTGTGACTCTACAAGCAGGTTGTTGCCGATTTTTCTTTTCCTCTAGGTTTATTCTGGTATTTGCCCACCGTGGCTGAATTTTGTTCAGAGCTTTCTCAGTGTTCAGTCTGCAGTGATTTTTTGACTCGGGAAGATGGTCGTACAACCTTCAGTACGAGCAGTACGTATGGATGTATAGTAGATGTGCGATGTTGTATTGCTGTGTTCCGTACGTATTGCATGTACAGTTCGGGGAAAACACCTCGTGTTTCTTTTCACCAATTCTCAAGCAATGCTGAACTGTGAGCTAAATGGCAAAAGACTATTGCGAGAGAGAACTTCATCATTAACGACAAGTCTGCATCGACTGTCATATGCATCAGACACTTCCACAATGTAGACTATGTGCCCGCTTGCCGCATCAGAAAACTTCTTCCCGACTCTATGCCCACTCTCTTCGAGGACTATTTTTCATACATGCGACAAAGTGCAAGAAGCCCCGCAAACAACCTGCTTCACGAGCGTCGCCCCTACGTCACACATCAAGGAAGCGAAGAGCGGAGGCCAACAAACCAGACCTGGATATTGCGACTTCACAAGATGCTTTTACAGAACAAGAAGCAGTAAGTGTTTGTACGCAAACAATAAACAGCAATGCTGATCGCGTGGGCCGATACCTGGCTACTATAGGAAGATTACGCTCCCAAGTGTCGTACCATCTTTTGAAATGTGAGAAGGTGCAGCAGTTGTTGAAAGAAGAGGAAAAGGCGTCCGCACATTATCGCGAAAGCAAGCACCACGCGTGTGTTAAGAAAGCCGCAACGGATGCACAGGAAGGAGAGAAAGATGCCGTGTAATGTTAAAGAGCACTGACGTGAAATTTCAAGATCGAGATGTGTCCATCATTTGATCGCTTGGTATGCATAGGTCTTGGCCAAATTTGAATGGCGTCCGTCGCGTGGAAGTTATTTTATTGCGACCTCAAACAGCGTAGAAAAGCTAAAGAGAAAAAAAAGAAAAATAAGACGGCCCTGCGACATCGACATTGGTGCTACGTGTTCGGTGTAATACATTCCACAATTACCATCCCGAGTGGCGATACGCTGATAACGATGATGTCCGGACAAAGAAATCAAAGCAATCTTCGGAAGGGTTCGGTCAACGGGCGTTGGGAATGACATGCTGGATGCTAGAGCCGTCACCGGTGCTCTCGACCACATCGTTAAGTTGCACATCCTAAGACGGAAAGAAATCAAGTTATCAAATGTGGAAATTGAGGAACAGGCTGCGACGATATTGTCACGCACCAAGAGCCGTAGTAAACAAGACAGGAACAGCGGGACAGAAGGACACGAGCGTGTATCTTCAAACGAAGCGCTAATACACACCTCTTCGTTTTCTTCGCCCTTTTTGGCTGGCTAGGGCTTGGCGGCTCACAAACCTAGGTGGCATTATCCCTTCTCCCATTAGAGCATTGACTCGATGCTCATGCATAAGGGACAGCAGGGCCCATAAGGCGAAAAAAAAGGAGAAACGATACTTGCAGTGCACAGGGCATATGCAGGTGAAAAAAAATGTCTGTGGTTGGTCATAAAAAAACATTAACACAATTCACAGTTTGTTGGAGACTCAACGGACAACGTAAAAAATTGTTTGCTGCCTGGGCACAATAAGGTGAGTATCACCGCGTAAAATAAGGTTTTAGGCGGATGAAATGCACAATCTCTCATGAGTGGCGCTGGGTCGTTGCCGAGCCTCCGTCTGGAATAACTTCACAGTTGACCCCGTTCAACCGCCGTAATACTTTGTAGGGTCTGAAGTACTTGCTAAGGAGTTTCTCGCTGAGACCTCGCCGTCTAACAGGAGTCCAAACTCACACTTGGTCGCCAGCTTGATAAGTGACTTGTCGATGGTGGATATTGTACCTTCGGGAGTCTTCACATTGCTGCAATTTTATGTGCACGCGCGATAGTTGTCGTGCTTCCTCTGCACGCTGAATGTAATCCTCGACATCAGGAGTTAGCAGCTCTTGCTGGTCGATCTCACAAGAAATTATGGCGTCTAGCATGGTTTGCACGCCTCGACCGTAAACGAGGTGGAAGGGTGCGAACCTTGTCATTTCCTGGGTTGCCGTGTTGTACGCAAATGTTTCGTACGGCAGGATCTCGTCCCACGTTTTATGCTGCACATCCACGTACACAGAAATCATGTCCACCAGCGTTTCGTTTAGCCTGTCTGTCAAGCCGTTACTCTGGAGGTGGTATGGGGTTGTCTTATATTGTGGTTCGTGTAACTGAGCTTGAAGATGTCGTTTAACAGTTTTGCTGTAAACGCTGTCCCTCGGTCAGTGATGATGAATGATGGCGCGCCGTGACGAAGCACAATGTGGTGCATGTAAAACTGGGCGACTTCAGATGCGGTACCCCGTGGCAGTGGCTTCGTCTCGGCGTAACCCGTCAAGTAATCAGTTGCGACGATGATCCACTTGTTTCCGGAGTGAGACAAGGGAAACGGCCCAAGGAGGTTCATCCCAACCTGGTCGAACGGCGTACGCGGTGGGTCGATGGGTTGTAGGAGGCCTGTAGGCTTTACAGGTGGTTACTTGCGACGCTGACATTCGTGGCATCATTTTACATAGCGTTTGACACAAGCTGCGAGTTTTCGCCAGAAATATAGCTGTCGTACTCGGTCAAGCGTCCTGAGTATCTCAGATGGCCGGACGTCGGCTCATCGTGGCAAGCTAATAGGATGTCATCATGAAGGTCTTGAAGAACGACTAGAACATAAGATCTGCTGCCGACGCCGGTGTTTTTCTTGTATAATATGCCGTGTCGCAAGCAAAATGACGGCAACGTACGGGAAAGTGGATGAGGAACAGACGCGGTGCTGCCTTCTAAATGATCGACGATGGGCCTTAACTTAGGGTCCGCTCGTTGCTTACTGAGAAGGTCCGCCCCCAATGAGAGCCCCAGGAAGGCACTGTCACCTTCTACAGCTGTATGGTAGGATTCCAGAGGTGCTCGTGATAGGGGGTCGTCGGCGTCTTCATGCTTTTTACTCGACTTGTATACGATGGTGACATCGAACTCCTGAAGTCGCAGACTCCATCGTGCTAATTGCCCAGAGGGGTCTTGGAGGTTAGCCAACCAACATAAAGTGTGGTGATCAGTCACGTCTTTAAATGGGCGCCCATAGAGATAAGGCCGGAACTTTGTAATCGCCCATATTACCGCGAGAAATTCCTTCTCTGACGTTGAATAGTTGGTCTCGGTGCGTGATAGAGTGCGGCTCGCGTATGTAATCGCACGTTCGGTCCCATCTTGTGTTTGCACTAAGATAGCCCCGAGACCAATGTTGTTTGCGTCAGTGCGCACCTATGTGTCAGGGTCTTCATCGAAATGACCAAGTACAGGGGGGAAAGACAATCGATGTTGCAGTTTTGCAAAGGCAGTCGCTTGTTCGTCAGTCTACAAAAATCGGGTTTCGTTTCGCGTAAGTCCTATGAGAGGCTCCGCAATCTTAGTGGAGTTTTGAATAAAGCGGCGATAGTATGCGCAGAGCCCCAGAAATTGTCGAAGACTTTTTTTGTCTGTCGGAGCTGGAAAAGCGGCCACAGCGGCAGTCTTCTCAGGATCGGGCCGAACGCCTGCAAGCTCACAACGTGGCCCAGGAACTGCAGTTCTTTGTAGCCGAAATGGCACTTCTCAGGCTTGAGGGTAAGGTCAGTGGATCGTATAGCTTCAAGAACACTCCGAAGGCGACGAAGGTGTTCGTCAAACATTTTTTGAAAATACAACAACATTATCTAGATAGATGAGGCAACTTTTCCACTTGAGGTCAGCGAGAGCGGTATCCATCATTCGTTGGAATGTGGCCGGAGTTGAACAGAGGCCGAATGGGAGCACTCGGAATTCATACAGACCGTCAGAAGTTACAAAAGCCGTTTTTTCGCGCTCATGTTCATCGGCTACAATTTGCCAATAACCACTTTTGAGGTCGATTAAGGAAAAGTACTTTGCTCGCCTCAACCTGTCAAGAGAATCGTCCACTCGAGGCAACGGGTACACGTCTTTTTTTGTGACATCATTCAGCTTCCTATTATCGACACAAAAGCGAAGTGTACCATCCTTCTTCTTTGTAAGGACCACTGGCGACGACTATGGGCTGCTTGATGGCTGTATTGCACCATCTTGAAGCATTTTCTTCACTTGCCTTTAAATCGCGCGTCGTTTGGCTGGTGAAAAGTGGTAAGGCTGTTGCCGTATAGGGTGCGCGTAGCCGTAGGTAATAATACGGTGTTCGGTAATCGATGTCTGCCGGATTCTTTATGAACGTGCGAAACAGGGGTGGAATTTTATCAACAGGTCGTTAAGCCTTCGTTTGTTTTCTTCAGAAAGCGTTGGATTTATGTCGACGCTGCGGAGAGGTGCTTCGGCATCATTGGTTGCCTCGGAAGCAAAACACTCAGTCACATAGGTTACTGCGTAGGCATACGCGATGACAGTACCAGGGAAAAGGTGTCGGCGCTCGTAGCTGAATTTTGTGACAACAACCTCGCAGTGGCCAGCCGGGAGGTCTACTATAGGCTTCGTGCTACGCAGGCACATTGGAAAAAGAGTAAGGATCGATTGTTCTCCGCCACCATTTCACCGTGCGCTGATTTGTTACACGCCACTGGAACCATAACACGTACTTGAGCGCACAAGCCCACCGAAAAGCTGCTCTTTCACCTCGCGCATGAGGTACCGTACTTTATTTTCTTCTGACATGCCGGGGTCAGCTCGGTGGAAAAGACGCGTCATGTCCTCGACGTATATATACATGGCAACCCCTTCGTTCGGCAGTTGTATGCGGGACTGCAGATCGCGCTCAGCCCTCTCCCGACGGTCAGGGCTGGCATATGTCCCAAGGAGTCGGCGTTTGATGTCTTCTCATGATGTAACAATACCTGCCCGGTTCTCATACCATACTCGCGCGCCGTCCAAAAGACTAAAATAGACGTGCCGCAGTTTGTCTGCGTCGTCCCACTGGTTGTGAACGGCAACGAAGTTGTAATGAACAAGCCAATCTTCGACATACTCAAGTGAAGTGCCATGAAAGGGATTTGGCGTTTGCGGTGTGAGTAAGGTGCAATGAAGCGGCGTTGTGCCTTTTGTACCGATTGGGTTTGTGTCGGTAGGGCTGGTCAGAGCTGCCATGTTGTTTGCGAGCCGTCCAAACTCAGGGGATTGCCCTCGGATTCTTCTGCTGGCGTGGTGCACAGGAGTGACCACCGGTGCGACGCTTGAGTTCTTGCTATGTGGAGGGTACGGTGCATAGATTACCCAGCACCTCCACCAGTTTGTCACACACGAAGAGCCGTACTAGACAAGACAGGAACAGTGGGGCAGAAAGAGACGAGAGCGTGTCTTCAAACGAAGCGCTAACACACACTACTTCTTCGTTTTCTTTGCCCTTTTCGGCTGGCTAGGGCTTGCCAGCTCACAACTCTAGGTGGCAATATCGAATATACTTGATAAGGACCTGAGGTCTTTGTTGGAGTACGAGGATTGTTCGTCTCCATCTGTAACCTTCTCCGGCTTAGCATACCTCGGTGGTTACATCGCCAAGCATACTACAGACCTTGGATGTGACTTTTCCACTGCGCTGCTGACGACTAATAACAAGCAGCAGCATCTGTACAAGCTGCTGCGAGCACAACGAAGGGGCGAACTACACTACCCGAGGCCTGAGTTTCTAGCTCTTTTAGGCAAGATAGTGGTATTTTTTGATGAGGCCTCTGAACACCTGCGACGCAGAAATGTGCTAGAAGTTTTGCAAACAGCAGTCCAGCCCTACTTGCAACGCGCTCCCATTTTAAGCTGCCCTGAAAGCGTGGACGACAGCCACTCCCGATGATCCGCAGATCTCATAACCGAGAAGTTCCTAAGAATTCTTCTCATCAATCACACAAACCAACTGACATACGCAAACGACAAGCCTTCTACCTACGCACACGAGCTGACTAGGAAACATTTAAGGCTGTGAACAAGACATTTGTAAAGTCCGGCAAAGTTTTTCACTTAAAAGTGTTCAACTATTGCCAGTGCTTATGAGCAATAAATATTTATTTTCAGACCTCAGAATGTCTACACGTTTGATGCGGAGGGCACTACCTCGGGCTCTTACATTTACACATTTTTCAATAAACTTAAGCTCGATGCACTTAGCGCATATAGGAAGTCAAAACAAACCATTCATGTGCCTTCATCAATTAAGAAACTTGTTTTTCAACGCGCGGTGAGTGGAGAAGCGCGACCGAACTCATGTGTTCGCTAGGGTTGCACCTTCCCGGTTGTGGACCGGCCGGGCCGGTTTTTCTGACAAGGGGCTGGTCGCCGGTCCACACCTAAGACCGGCCGTGATTGGCCGGTTTTTTTGCTCATCATATCCTAAATATATATATATATATATATATATATATATATATATATATATATATATATATATATATAAATATATATATATATATATATATATATATATATTTTACTCTTATCGGTGTTCGCCGCACCTGCTGACTGAGAAATTCCACCTTCGCGGCCGGGGACTGACTGCGCAGGTAGAAATAAAGGACAGGACAAGAGAAAAGACGGCAGAAACGTGACACCTGCGTCGACAACGACACCACGTGTCGATCCCCTACATCGATCGCCGGTGCCAGATAAGCAACAGAGTTATAGTATACCGGGTTTGCCGGGTTACCAGGTGTACCGCGATACCGGAATCGAAGTGCGCATGCACAGACACGTACGCCACCCGTACCGCTCCCCGTACGCGCGGTATTTTTCAGATTTCACATTACCGTGGTAGCGTAGTTGTACTTAGTGTACGTAAGCGTGGCGGTGCTCTCGGACGCCCGCTTCGAAGTAATTGTGGCGTAGTTGTTGAAAGATTCACCTTGTCCACCGCAAACGACTGTTCAAAGTGGTTTCGCTTGCCTTCAGTTGGCTTCGATGACCGAGTATTGGCTTGCGGATAAGTTGGCGTAGTTTTTGAGATAGCTTCCCATTTAGAACGCGCCTAGGCCTAACTACAAGATCGATGTATACAAATCGGCAACGGGGATGTTCTCGCGTTTGGTGCGTGGTTCATATTTCTTTACTTTTATTATCACTAAAATAAACTCTAACAATGCTTCGCGCGGTGGCATAGGCAAACATTCTCTTTTTCTTTTTATTTTCACTGTTTAACTTAATAACCGTCGAATAGGTGGTGCCACCATCCCAGCTGGGGCACGTAAACCACGTAAACGCTACCCCGCTAAACTATGAGACGCTGCCCACAACGAACGTTGGCTGCATGGTAACGCCATTCCCTTAACCTACGTTATCACGCTAACGCTAAACTATAACCGTCTATTATCCTGTATACTGAGAAACGCCGGGGTCGACGTAGCCCGCAAGCCATCCACCACAATCGTCAGCTTCATATTTTGTTCCAAAGATCGCGCACCTGCGGAAAACGCTCAAGGCGTCGTGTACCTGATCGCACCGACTGCTCCGCTTCCTACGTTGGGAAAAATAAAGAACTTTCACGAAAGAATGCGGCAGCACAAGAATAACCTTCGTCAGTTGTACCGAAAACTAAGCGCAGTAGCAGAACACTGCGAGCGGTTTGACCACCATATCTGTCCCGACGACGCGATGATTCTGGCAAAAGAAAAGAACCCTTGCTGGTGGTTCCTCCTCGAATCCTGGCACATTCAGCAACAACAGCAAACACCAACCGCTCTACGGGGACATCGCCCTCCTTCTCTTTCCATGGCTTGCGAAGAGTCACGGCAAGTCTTGCACGCATCCTCGATCAATCCTCCTTCTCCCTCTTCAAGACGCTCTGCCGTGCTCCCCATAGGACTGAAGAAAACCACTTTCTATTGTGTACCCATAAAAGCTCGAAGCAAGAACCCTTCAAGCCTACCAATCGTTTGAACGGAGCGGAAATCAGCATCAGTAGTTAACTACGTGCTTCCTTCGCTTGCATCATGAGCATGAATTCTCCGCCTTTGAAAAAGCAAAAAAATATGTCAGTGCAGGTTCCGGAAAATGTGGAGGTCTCAACCCGAGTCTGAGAGCTGGCTCCTGCCCGTGGACGATGATGCCACAGCCATGAGGTGCACCATATGTGCCAGCAGGTTTACGGTTAAATTTGATTTCGTCAGCGCTGTGAAGCATCATGCATCAACGCAGAAACACGAACAGAAGAGCCTTGCCTCAAAACATGCGGCAACAGTCAACAAGTTCTTTCTTCCAGCCAATTCTAGCGCAGAAGATAATGTTACTGCTGCAGAACTGGGCGCCACATTCCATGGAATCAAGCACAACAACAGTTATCTGTCAATGGACTGCGGCAGCAAGTTGGCACCGAAAGTCTTCTCGGATTCAGACATTGCGTCCAGAATGCGACTCGGAAGAACGAAGATGGAACACCTCGTGAAAGATGTACTGGCGCCAAGTTTTCCAAAAGATGCAGCAAGATCAGCCGACTTTGTTGAAGGCCAATTGCAATTGTCATGTTGTGCATAATACTGCCAAGCACGCAGTCGATTCTTTAAAGTTTGACGTTGAAACTCTTGTACTAAAGGCATTCAAATAATTTTCTTCAAGCTCAAAATGTGTAGAGAAATTGAAAACATTCTTTGAATTTTGTGATCAGGTATATAGCAAAGTTTTGTGTCATATTTCGGTCCGCTGGTTAAGCTTCTTTACAGCCTTAGACAGATTAAGAACTGAACACCCATCAAGTCACACTTTCGGAGTCAAAGAGAGGAGGAGTGCGAAAAAACAATCTAGAGATTTATAGGCAACCAAGTCGATAGACTTTCAGAGAGTGTCACGCTTCCGGAGTCCTACATGCACTTCGTGCACTCGTTCCTTGCAATGTTTCATTCAGCGATCCTCACCCTTGAAAAGAGTCACCTTGAGGCGCCAGAACTTTACGATATAATGACTACGCTCAGAAAATGGCCGATTAATCGAAGGGATGCTATGTTCTTCGGTGTCAAGGCTAATCTGAGACTTGATATCCTTCCTGATGGACAAGTTGTAAAGCTGGATTTTGCGAATGTCTATAACAGGGCCCTTGCGTACCTCGAAAAGAGGTTTGACTTGGAGAACTCCCCGTTTAAGATACTCACCGAATTGGATCTGTGCAAAGGTGCACCCACTTTATTAATGGTAATAAATGCGGGGAACCATTTGGCATTGACTTTCAAGAGAAAGGGGACGAACTCAACCCAGAGCTTTGTCTTTTGAAGGATGCTCCGCCTGGATTTGTAAAATGTGACGAGAAATCAAGCTCGATGTGGCTGAAGTTCTTAAAAGAGGTTAAGTGCCCCATCTTGAAGAACCTAATGGAGCATGTCCACTCCATTCACTGCAGCAGTGCGTTCGTGAAATGCGTCTTCAGCATAATGGGAAACTTTTGGACGGATGAAAGAAATCAGCTAAGCGCCCCAATGGTTAAAGCGGAACTTTGTGTGCGATATAGTTTGGTGTAGAGCTGTGAATAATTTATAAAGATGGCAAGAGAAAAGAAGAAGCTCATCCAAGCCAATAAGTCGAATTCTAAGTACATATTCAAGTTCCAGGAATAGGAGAAGGCGAGCACATAGGATTTCTCTATTTCTTTTTATGCGTTGGTGGTGTACTGCACATTATTGCACGTGTAGGTATACATGCATTGTATACCTTTTAAAGGAGCACTGAAAAAGTGAGAAAAAATGTCGAAAAAACTAAAATTTTACTTGGAAGACACGGCTATTCCGATAAACAGACTTTATTACACACGTTTTTGAGCAGTTGGCCATATTTTTTTGCGTGTGGCGGCTGTAGGCCAGCGCGAGCACCGCGGCTGAACGGTGCACGTGTTCGTGTTCGTTACCTCCCTTTCTCTACATCTCCTTTATATCCCGCTCTTCCTCTTCCACAAAGACGCTGAGATGTTACGCCTTCTTTTGGGGCTTTATCCCACTTGGGAACATTGTTCGCTGCAGGTGTGGCTCGTAGTGGTTTTAGGAATCGTAGTGGTGGCTGAGCGGGTTGAGAGACACGGGCGACGGAATGGCATTGTTGTCACGCCTGTTCCAGGCACGGCCGTTCGAGGAAGTTGAAGGCACTCTAGTTTCAGCCGCGGTGGTTCGTGAAAAATGCATTAAATCTATCATTTTCCGCAAGTTTTTGTCTACAAGTAAGGTTGTTTCTACGGATTTCAGCACCCATTTTTTTAGTTTCGCTAAAACCTCGGCGGCAAATATTTTGTTCAGCATACGTAACATTGTAACACTCGTTTTAAGTGCAAACAATGTAAGACTCATGGTATTTGCGCGCTTGCCACCGGAGACTATTTGATTCGCTCAGTGCTGTGTATGAATATACGTGGATATATTATGTTGATGTTGAAGGCGGGTACAATAAATGTCATCGCATGTCAAAGATTTAACATGGACTTTGTTTATTTTTCACTCAATCTCAACTTCGTAACTCCCCGCTTACTGGCTGGTTTTTTTTTCTTGGAAAGATGGCAACCCTACGATTGGTGCCTCACGTATCGAGCCAGTGAACATATGTGAATATGTGGTTGTGTTTGCGTGGCTTATCATAAATACAGCGCAACACAGTTGGAAAAAAGGTGTTGGATTCGAATTTGTTGCATCAAGGTAGCAAGTTGGGCTACTATTTGGATAACGTTCATGATTGAAAATTTTTGTTGAAGCGCATTGACAAGGACAGCGCTTGCAAGCGCTGTCCTTGTCAGCCTCTTCTGCCCGTCTGTCTTCAGTGTGCTTCAACAAAAATTTTCAATCATGAATTTGATGCGTTCGCCGAATACCTTCATATTGTTAACAGCACCACTGACGGTGAGCCCACGCCATGACTGAAGCAGTGTCACTGAATTAGCGGCACGGCGGCTGTCTGTCAGTTATAAAAGACGCGAACACCCATGTCGCCAAGGGGCAGTGGTGGAATTTTTCTGGAGACAAGAGCCGAGTCTGGCTGCAAAGTTGGAAGGTGCACCTGCGCTCCAATGCAGGCAACTGAAACCAGCGGCAGCGGTGGCATTAGACAGTTATAGTTTACAGTTAACATGATAGTGGAGGTTAAGGGAATAGCATTACCGTGCAGCAAACGTTCGTTGTGGACTGTAACTTATAGTTTAGCGGGATAACGTTTACGTGGTTCACGTGCCTTAGCTGGGACGGTAGCGCCACCTCTCAGATGGTTAATAAACTAAACACAGTGAAAAAAAAAACAAAAATGTTTGCCTGTGCCACCACGGAAGCATTGATACTAGTTTATTTTACTACTAATAAGAGTAAATAAAGATGAACCGTGCATTAAACGCGAAAAAAGTTATGTTGCCGATTTGTTTACATCGATCTTGCAGTTAGGCTTAGACGCTTTTGAAATGGTAAGCTATCGCAAAAAATACGCCAACTTATGCGTAATACTCGGTCGTCGAAGCTAACTGAAGGCAAGCGAAGCCACTTTGAACAGTCGTTTGCTGAGAACAAGGTGAATCAACAACTACGCCTAATTCACTTGGAAGTGGGCGTTCGAGAGCGCTGCCATGTTTACGTACACTACGTTCACCTACGCTACCACGGTAACGTAAAACCTGAAAAATACCTCGCTTATGGTAAGCGGTGCGGGTAACGTACGTATCTGCGCATGCTCACTTCGATTCCGGTATCACGGTACGCCCGGTATATTATAACTGTCTACTGATACACGAGCCAAATATACTCATGGCCTGTCAGCCCAGCGTTGTAAGCACGTGGCCGGGGAAGGGAGTGGGGCATTCCCACGAATCGTCACGCCAGACGTCAAACGTTCCGGGAACCAGAGTGAAAGAAGTTCAGAGGCGGCGATTCTTCGAGAAAATCCAAGGAGGAAGGACTCCGTGCTTGGCACGTTCAACGACAGCCAACCGGGAGACGAAGAGAGACATTCCTGTATTTTGTTTGGATTGTAAGAGTGCTTGAATGGGAGGTTAAGGGATAAAAACAAGGGGTGTAGGGACAGAAAAAAAGAGAAACCAATAAACGTCTCTATTTAAATTATGTCCGCCCTATTGGAAAAATTGCCATGGTGGATACTGGAAAACATGGTGGGCGTAGTGGAAATAATAGTGGGCATGGTGGAAATAATAGTGGGCATGGTGGAAAATATGATGGCTATGGCGGGACGTAGTGGAAAATATGGTGGTTATGCCGGGACATACTGGGTGGTATGGCGTACAGATGATGGGTAAAGTGGAAATGATGGTGGAAAGCAGAGGCTAGATAGTGGGCAATAATGAAACACTCTGCCCACCATTGCGATAATGCTGGGAAGCCCTAAGCATATGGTGGGTGGTGCTTATTATGGTGGGCTACATGGTGTACCAAGCTGAGAAACTCTTCCCACCATTGCGATAATGCTGGGAAGCACTAAGCAGATGATGGGTGCTGCTTGTTATGGTGGGCCACATGGTGTAAGCACTAAGCAGATGATGGGTGCTGCTTGTTATGGTGGGCCACATGGTGTACCAAGCTAAGAAGCTCTGCCCACCATCGCGATAATGCTGGGAAGCAGTAAGCAGATGATGGGTGGGCTTATGATGGCGGGCAAATTATATAGTGTACCAAGCTGGGATCTCTACACTACATGTTCTACCATCATGATTTCCACCAAAGGTTAGGCCTACTGACCGAGCCCGTACAATTGTGTTATCCATGCTTCCGGGTTTCAGAATACACGATTACGACGATTAAGTATCACAATACAGCGCAGCCATATGGCATCAATTAACCTAAATGAAGCATTTTTCATTGTGTATGGTACGTGTTCGCTCAAGAAGCAACAAACATCGATGTGACGCGATTAAAGCAATCCCAGAGAACGTAATTAAGTGTCTTCTCACCGACAGCCGCCAATCGCACTCGCCGGCACTTCTCT
Organism: Rhipicephalus microplus; assembly: GCF_043290135.1. Taxonomy (NCBI): domain Eukaryota; kingdom Metazoa; phylum Arthropoda; class Arachnida; order Ixodida; family Ixodidae; genus Rhipicephalus; species Rhipicephalus microplus. Next base: position 45,331,264 of record NC_134700.1, read on the forward strand.
AGCTTTTGTACGAGAACTCAGACGTGGCAATTCGTGTGCTTGGTGAATCATTATGATAGCGTAATGTTTCCGGTACACTGCATTCGTTTTGGGCAAGCCGTTATGTAGTTGTTGCTTTAGCGAAAGAGCTACAGCATTGCGCTGGCGCGACCGCCCTCTACATTGCGCGAAAAGCATCCCAATACTCAATCAAATAAATTAGGTGGGCGTATCTATGAAATGAGCCTAGAAGGGTCATAAAGCGTGAGCAGATGTCGCCCTTTAGAACGAGCGCGAAACGGATATTAAACTTGGCAGACCCCGCCAGTAAACTGTTGCTGCTCCCCAGTCCACTTGGATTTTTTTCCTTGAAGTTGTGAATTGTAAAAAAAATAGCACTAGTGCCAATAACATAGTGGCAATCGTTACAGGCCGCAGTTGCTTGTGTTTAATAAATGTGCAATTTTTAGTAGCAGGTGTAGATCTTGTCTATGTTGTGTACACGACAAACATAACTTAAGTTGAACCTTAAGTTTGTATGCCAACTAAGTATTTAGCACGCAATTACCGTCATGTTGGTGTGGCGCAGTGGTTAGCGTCTTCGAATGGGAATCCGCCGGTTGCACGTTCGATCCTCCGTGGCACCTTGTTTTTTTTTTTTACGGGACGGGTGTTTTTTTATACCGCTTTTATAAAATTCTTTTTTATTTTTTCTGGCTGCTCGTCACGGTGATTCTGACGTCATTTCGTGCTCAAGTGTTGCCGGCACTGCAGCACCCACCATACCCACCATGCGCCATGGTGGGTGTTTCCCACCATTCACCCACTACATTAATCCACTATAATGGTGGGTGGTGGTTTCCACCATGCCCACCATTCGTTTTTTTCCGATAGGGCGAGCGGTCCTTTTGTCAAGTTGGCTGCAGATGAAAAAAATGGCACCATATCCACGGAGTGAATGATGGATAGTGGGGCGAAGCATCCGTCCGTCCATTCGTTCTTGCTTCCTTCCATCCATGCGAGCGTCTGTGTGGCTGCCCGTGCGTCCATCCGCCCGTCCGTTCATGCGTCCGTCCATGCCTCTGTCCATCCGTGCAGCCAACCGTGCGTCCGTCCATGCATCTGTCTGTGTGTCCGTTCGTCCACCTATTCAACACTCTATGTACCACAATCTCGCATCTTTTCATCATATATTCCTAATAAAGAAGCACCGCCATCCAGCGGACATTCTAAGGACTGAACGAGAGGAGGCACACGCACACTTTCTTATGGCTTGCGCTTCGTGTCTACTTCCCACCTTTAACCACCTCGAGTTCATGGTATATACTAGTTCACTGTATTCATGGTACTGCGGCCCAACGCTCGTTAAACCTTTCTAAAACCTAGGAGGTTACGCCCAGCGAGTATAACGTAGCAACCCTTTCTTGTATTTTTTGCGTAGTTGAATAATAAAAAATTTGCAGCGTGCGCGTCAACTAAAAACCGAATTCTCCTGTCTCTCATTTCCCCTTACCAGCCATTGGCATGTACATTGAGCACTGTCTTTTATTGTTCAACAACGTACAGAAGAAATCTCACCGGCACCACCTTGGAGGTCAAAAGGTAATACTTGTTACGCACTACTACTACGGCTACGAGGGACGAACGGGTGTCGCTATAAGAAGCTTCGCTCATAAAATATCTCCGGCTTCCTTGGCAGCAGCAGCACATGTCGTGTAACCAGCGAGGCTAGTGGAAAGCAAAAATCGAACTTGACTTCCAGCCTTCTGCTAATCGGCCACGCAGTAAAACTGTATTTGAAGACGTAACTGCGGGAGAACGAAAGCCAGTCCACTTTCACACTGTCGTGCAGTCGGTGGAAAAATCAGCTTTGCCTTTTGAGCAGTTTATTTCCTTGACTAAACTGATCAGAGTTGACGCATTGATCCAGCGATTCGTGCACGGCTCAAGGTGTCCCCTCGAGAAAGAGGAGCGATTGCTGACCGCCGAACAAAGAAACAAGGCTCATATATGTCTGATCAGAGAGGTGCAACGTGAGGCTTTTCCCGAAGAACTTCAGTGCATTTTTCACTCACCAAGAATACCGAAGGGCTCACAATTACGTGATTTGAATGTATTCTTAGACAGTCATGGAGTTGCGGCACGTCTCAAAAATGCCGAAATGCCTTACGACACCAGACATCCGATTTTCCTTCCGTGGAATAATCCTTATGTTGACCTAATAATTGAAGGAACGAACGGTCACTTTTTGTATCTGGGCCTTTAGAAACGCTTACAGAACTAAGAGAACAGTTCTGGATTATGATGGGCTGGCAGGTAGTCAAAAGAACGCTGAAAAGATGCGTGACTGTATCAACTGCAGAGCCGCCATTAAAGTAGTGGCTCCTTTGCTTCTTGAGAGAGTAACAAAAGCGTGTTAACTTTCAAAGTGACAGGCATAAACTTCGCTGGCCCACTTTATAAAAAAATATCAGGGCAAAAGCAAGAAGTCTTACGTTCTCCTCTTTACATGTGCAGTCACAAGAGCGATGCATCTTGAATTGGTAGCAGACATGCCAATCGACAGCTCTCTGAAGGCATTCAGAAGATTCGGGGCAAGAAGAGAAGTGTGTCGAGTTATTTTCTCAGACAACGCTAAAACCTTTCAACAAGCGTCACTTGACCTACGGAGGTTGTGGAAAACCATACGTGGGAAAGAACTCCAAAATTGTTTTCTCAGCATTGCATCCAGTGGAACTCATCGCCGAAAGAGCTGCATAGTAGGGTGGCTTTTGGGAGAGATTGGTACGATCGGTGAAGGCCTCCCTCAAGAAAGTTTTGGGGAACAGCTACTTGCGACGATCCTCACCGAGGCTGAAGCAGTCATGAATTCAAGGCCTCTGTCATATGTTTCTGCAGAGGCCACTGTAGTGGAACCTCTCACTCCTTCTAATTTTCTTGTTGGGAAGCGCCTGACGTCACTACCCACATCGACGTGTGAAGACGCAACGTCACAGCCTAACAATACGGAAAGAAGTTGGAAATACCGACAAAGAATGACAGATCACTTCTGGCGAAGATGGAAGAAGGAATGCCTGAATAGTCTGCGTAGCGCACAATTCTACGTACCAACCTCAACGAATGCCCTACGAAAGGCACGGTGGTGCCTGTCTACGAGCATCTGTTGCCACGACAACTATGAAAAATGGGAATGGTCAACGAGGTGTTAATCAGACGTGACGGTTGGATCAGAGCTTGTATGGTGTCTACCAAGCGGGTCTGTGATTCGAAGACCAGTGCAACTTTTGTATCCTCTTGAATCTTTACGTGAATGAGCTACCGCTCATCGGAGAGGAGTATGTAAAATCTCCTATCAGCTTGTTTTCAATAGTGCTCTGACAACCATATAATCTGTAACTTTTAACTCTGTCCTTCTCATTACACTGAACATCAGTCTTTCGAAAACAACAACAATGGCGTGTGGCGTCTTTTTGGTCTCTCAATAGTTTTCCTTAGTTGGCATGGGGGGTGCGGGTACGCCACAGGGCTTTGTGTTCTCCCCCATGCATTTCAGCCTCGTCATGATCGCACTACCAGAGCGTCTCGACGCAATAGAGGGCATCAATCACACGATGTACGCAGACGGCTGCACCGTGTTGACCACGGCGAATACGAGCGTTGATGAAATGCAAGAGAGAATGCAGCGGACCATCTGGGAGGTGAACCGGGACCCCGAAGGCATGGGGCTTGTATGCTCTCCCGATAAATTGGAAATCCTCCTGCATAGACCGCGCAACAAAAAACCTCACCCGCAGGCTGTAGAGTGTAGTGGTCGCGTTCGAGCAGAGGTGGCCAGGGACGCAGGCCGAAGTCCGAGGGCCGCAGTAACTAGATGCACGCTCCGCGTTCCCAACACATGTCACCCTGTTATCAGTACAGCATCCTTTATGTACCCAATACCATAGAGGGCGCCCCAGACCCTACAACACTGGAGTGATTATTATCACGCACCCTCTACATCCCCCCTTTTCAGATGAACAAAAACAATACAGGCCATAACATATACCAGGTATGAAACCCAATGATGTCACGGTGCGGTACAAGTTCAGCCGCATGGGCGGCTTAATGCTACATCCAGACCGTGTGCATACACGTGATTATGGCGGTCTTGAAGGGGTAGCAGGGACAACCTCTGGTGACGCAGCTGGTGGCGGGGTGATGATGTAACCAGGCGGTGGAGGACTGCTACACTCAAGCACAGGGTGAATGGGAGTCTGCAGTGGGGTTGGGGATCTTTCTGGCAGTGGAATGATGCTGCTGAGGTCACCACCAACCGATGGCGGACTCTGCTGAGGAACCAGAAGTTCACCATCATCTCATGCCTGAGACTGCTGAGGTACCAGATTTCGCCGGTTGCGAACAAGAGCCCTTGTGTCAGTTTGTACCATATTGCAGTGTGGGTGCGGCGCTGGGCTGAGCACTGTGCCCGCACACTCTGTGTCACAAATCCACACTCTCTCCCCCTCCACCAGAGGTTGTAAATCTTTCGCAGCGTGCTGATGGTTGAAATCTTGACACTGGCGGCGACGTTGTGCCGTGTCGCGCCTGTTGAATGAGGCAGCGCATGAGTTGGGAAGAAGTGTAGCTGGTGGCACGGGAAGGCGAGTAAAGAGGCTGCGTACCATCAGCAGCTGAGCAGGGCTGTAGCGGGTGATGCCAGATGCGTTGCAGTATAATAGGAGAGCTAAGGGCCAGTCCGGAGACTTCTTGAAAAGATCCTTGACCGTCCGCACCATGCCCTAGACTTCACTGTTAGACTGAAGGTACCTGGGACTGCTGTTGACATGAAAGAAGCCGTAACTCTGGGAGAAGGCGCGGAACCCTACCGACAACCCTGCAGCGTTTGTTTATTTAAATAAAGTTTTTTCCGTCCGTCCGTCTGAAAAATGTCGTCTATTGTCGCTGACGAGTGTCTCAGGAATGCCATGTCTTGCAAAGACACGTTTGATGACGGAGATTGCCGCCGTGAACGTCGTCGAGAGAAGGATCAGCACTTCGGAGGACCTCGAATTGTAGTCGACGAGGAGAATGCAATCTGATACATTGTGATGAAAGATATTCACCCTGATCTGCTCCCAAGGACGGCTAGGCGTTACCATAGGAAGCAGTGACTCCGCTCGCTGGATGCGCGTGGCGGCGCAGTTGGGACAGTTTTCCACCATGATCTTGACCTGGTTCCCCGTGAATGGCCACCAAAGAGCACCCTTGGTGGTGGCACGGCAGCGTGTGTCCGTATCATATCTCAAGAGATGTGTGGGGAAAACTTGGCGCTGCTATTGGCTGAAAGCAATCACATGATCTAAACGCACCTCCGGTTATTTTTGTTTGTTTTTGTTTTTTATACAGAATGGCGGCGCACATAGACGTTAGAATAACGCTAGATTGGCAATACGCCGGTGAAACTTGTTGAAGCCACACGCCGTTGAAATTGCACTGAAACGTGTTGGCTTTTCGCTGACGGTGTCGCTAAGAAGAGTTGTGTTCTGGGGATGGCGGGATTAGAATTGAACTTAGGGCTGTCGGGCGCTCGGTCCAATGGTCGGGCGGGCGATGGATAAGGAGGCTAGGAAAACCACGGGCGAGAGTGAGCTGGTGCAGTGCGAAGAATGCAAGCGCTGGTGCTACTTGGACGAGACAGCATTCACGAGTTTGGCCGACGCGCACAAGGCGAGCTTCGTGTGCAGGCTGTGCGAGGCACTGAAGACGGCCGTGCAGCGCGTGGAGGCTAGCATCGAGGGGCTTCAGAGGGAGCTTAGTGCGGAACGAGAGCAGAAGATGAAACTCCAAAACAGCTCGGAGCGTCGCGTGAGCGGGAGGAGGCTACCTCCAGCCTATCAGAGCAAATGAAGGGCGACCTTCCAAAAGAACGAGAAGGGTGGACCGAGCTTGAGTACCGGGTAAAGGAGCTAATGACGCTTTGTCCCGGCCCCGAGCGGTGTGAGACGGAAGGCGTGGGTAGTGGAGAAAGTGACAGGCGGGAAGGAACAGGCAAGAAGGGAGGTCAGGGGGCCGCAATGTCTGACCACAGCACGGAGGCTCCGAGAACATACATCTTCGAGAACATACTGCCACCAGCTGTCCGAATCTACGAGTTATTCCACGGCGTGATGACTTTCTTCAGCTGCGTTGTCAGTTTCCCGCTCAGTATCGAATAGTCGGTGCCGGTGTCCACTAACGCATTAACTGCACAACCATCAATTGTCACTGATATGTCGAGTGAAAGTCGGCCATTCTTTGCAGCAGTATGTGATGTCAGACCGGTTTCTGTACGGTTCTGCGTCAATAGGAGGTCTTCAGCGCTTCGACGTTCAGTGACCCCGCCCCCAGAGGTCGCTTGGGCTAGTTTTCCCGGCGGGGGCTGGGAGACCGTGTGGTAGAATACCGCTGGGGCGTTGATAAAAATCGCCTCGGTGATGGAGCGCGCGACTGGCGCCCGGCAGACGGTGGTGTATGCTGCTGGGAGAGGTAGTTTTCGATTTCGCGCGGTCTCTGGCCGTAACGAGGTGGCGGTGAGTACGCAGAGAAGCCGCGAAGCCCAAGACGGCGATATGGGCACTGGCGGTACAAGTGATCAGCTTCTCCGCAGTGAAAGCACAGAGGCCGGCGATCAGGTGTGTGCCAAACATCAGACTTCCGAGGAGACGTGGGCCGATCGTCGATGTACTGAACTGGTGGCACCGAACAATGGGCGACAGAAGCGCCAGGAACCAAGGGCAAGGGCGGTGGCGTGTACGTGCCTTCGTAGTACGGTATGTGCTGAGCTGACTGGAGTGAAACAGCAGGAACAGGATGGACCAATAATGGCGGCGATGCAGCAGGGCGTTTCAAGGCTTCCGCGTAGGTTGTCTCACGGTGGTATTCAGCAGGATCTGTCGCAGCTGTATCAGGAGACAAGGTTTTCCGGAGGGCCTGGTGCAGCTCATCATTGATCACAGTTGCAATAGAGCTAACCGTAGGATGAGGTGTTACACCAGCTTTTTGCAACTTTTCACGTACTATATCATGGATTAGTTCACGGAGACAGTCGTTGCTGGTTCTAGTGGCGGTGAAAATGCCGGCAGTAGACATGACACTGACTTGCCTGTCGTATTGGTTGGATCGCTGCTGCAGCCTTTTTTCCATTGTCACGGCCTCGGACAAGAACTCCGCAACCGTCTTCGAAGGGCTGCGCACGAGGCCGGCAAAAAGCTGGTCCTTGACACCGCGCATCAAGTGACGCAACTTCTTGTCCTCCGTCATTCTTGAATTGGCCCGCCGGAAGAGGCGCGTCATGTCTTCGACGTACGTGGTGACAGTTTCGTTTGGCAACGGGACGCGGGCCAGAATAGCTCGTTCAGCTCGTTCTTGGCGATCAGCACTGGCATAGGTCTGCAGAAGTCTACGAGAGAATTCGGGCCACGTCGTCAGCTGCTCCTCTAGGTTTTGATACCACGTACGTGCCCCGTCTTCGAGATAGAAATAGACACGACCCAGTTTCGCTGCGTCGTCCCACTGATTCAAGGTGGCTACTCGCTCGAAGTCCGCCAACCAGTCTTCAACGTCCTCGTTCTCCGTGCCATGGAACGTCGCCGGTGCCCGTGGGTTTTCCAACGTATAGCGGTTCGATGTCGTGCTTCCCGTGCCGGTTGACGAGGTTTGCACCGAAGCGCTGACCATGTTTGTCGACGTGGTGGGAGCAGTATCGTCGACTTCTGGAGGTAATCTCCTGATTCGGCGGCTGGTCCCATGCACGGGAGTATTGACTGGCACTGGACTCGTATCACGGCTTCCTGGGGGGGGGGGGGGGGGGGGTTCGCAGCATCCGTGAGACAACCCAGCACTTCCAACAGTTTGTCACGATGAGTCACAAGTACTGGGGGATTCATTGAACCACCGGGTAGCTAGCTCTAGGACGATGCGTCAGTCGTGGCTGGCTCTCGAACAGAGAAGACGCACGCGATCTTCTTTTTCCTCCCGATCAAGAGCCACTCTTGCTGTCGACCCACTACGTGCTGGTGGCAAGACATGCTAGACGACGTCCTCTTCGCTTGCCATGACGAACCCACATTTGGTCATCTAGGCTACTCAAGGACACTTGCCAGAGTGAGCGAGAGGTACTATTGGCCAGGACTTTCAGCAAACGTCAAGAAGTACGTCAAGAGCTGTCGGGAATGTCAGCGCCGAAAGCAACCATCTGTTAAGCCAGCCGGTTTGCTTCAGCCCATTGAAACACCCTGCACGCCGTTCGACCAAGTCGGCATGGACATTCTCGGGCCATTTCCCCTGTCTGCGGACAGCAACAAATGGGTGATCGTCGCGACCGACTATTTGACACACTACGCTGAGACGCAGGCGATCCCACGAGCCACGGCTTCTGAGGTAGCACAATTTTTTATGCGCCACATCGTGTTACGGCACGGTGCTCCTTGCAGTATAATAACGGATAGAGGGACGGCATTCACGGCGCAGCTTACGGACGAAGTTTTCAAACTGAGCAACACCAGACACCGAAAGAAAACTGCGTACCACCCGCAAACCAACGGACTTACCGAGCGACTGAATAAGACCCTCACAGACATGATCTCAATGTACATCGACGTACAGCACAAAATATGGGACCGGATCTTACCTTACGTGACCTTCCCGTATAATACCGCCGTGCGAGAGACCACGCGATTCACGCCATTTCGGCTTCTCTACGGCCGGGATGTGCAGACCATGCTAGACTCTATGCTACCGTGTCAAGACGAAGACGAGTTGGCAACTGACGCCGAAGACTCGCAGAGCGTGCTGAGAAAGCTCGGCAGCTCGCGCGACTGCACATTGGACAGCAACAGCAGGCAGACGCACGATGCTATAACACCCGCCACAGAGAAGTGTTTTACAACCCCGGAGATCAAGTTTGGGTGTGGACGCCCGTCCGCCGCCGTGGCCTTAGTGAAAAGTTACTGAGCCGGTACTTTGGTCCATAGAAAGTCTTACGCCGCGTCAGTGACGTGAACTACGAAGTGGTTCCGGACTCAACACCCCATGCACGGAGCAGGACACGACTGAGGCCGGACTTCGTTTATGTGTTGAGCATGAAACCATTTATTGCGCGTTGCTCGTAACTTTTCCTTTACCGTACAGCGTTCTTTGTGTTTTTTGTTTGTTTTTGTGAACTCGCTTTTTCGTTCATTGATGTTTCTTATATTGGCACGCTCTTCAATTTCTACTTTCACTTTATCTGAATTTCCATTTTTTTCACGTGCCTATGTAATAGCATCGCGGTGCTGCTATGTACTTTTCTTTCCTCTTTTGGGGGACTTGTTTTTTTTCTTTTCGAAAGGGGGATAATGCCATCAGCACGTAGTGGGTTGACAGCAAGAGCGGCTCTCAATCTGGAGGAAGAAGAAGATCGCGTGCGTCTTCTCTGCTCGAGAGCCAGCCACGAATGACGCATTGTCCTAGAGCTAGCTACCCGGTGGTTGAATAAATCCCCCCAGTACTTGTGACTCATCGTGACAATACAGGCGTGGCAGTCTGGGTATGGGTTGGAAAAAAGCCTAGCAGGGATGCATGGAACATTTATTGTTAAGAGGGAAAGCAGTGGGCAGAGGACACTGCTTGGTTTGGTGTACTAGTGGACGGGAGCAAAGGCCAGAGTGGAAAACGAGGCAATGGTGGAGTGGATGTCAAAGAACATTGAGGAATTAGGAGGAGAGAGGGAAACTATACTAGAAGATATGAATGCGCACATAGAAGATATAAATGGGTATACTGACCCAACAGGCAAAATGATAATGGATATGTGTGAAATGTATAATTTGATCATGTGCAACAGTACTGAGAAGTGTGACGGGCAAATAACATGGGAGGTAGGAAGGCTGCAGTTAACGATATATTATGCACTAATGTCACATAGGATGTGTGATAGGCTCAGGGGAAAGCACATAGATGAATGTGGCTCCAGAAGTTTGGGTAGTGATAAAAAACGTATCAAACTAAGTTTTGGAAGAGTAGTGAAAGTGGGAAAGAGACAAGATGATCAACTACAGGAAAAGTTTCATTCAAAAAGGCAAATAGAAATTGCTACTAAACAAATTGAGAAAGTAATCACGGATGATAATAAAACAGTGCGGACATACACAAATCTAATTAGACTGTTTGGGCTAGAGCTTGCTAAGGCACGTGACAAGTCACCCCGCAAAAGAAGACACAAAGCGGAGAGTTGGTGGGATGAGGAAGTTTAGAGAGCCGTAGCAAAACATCAGGAATCCTCTAGGGAACACAGACATGCTAAGCAGCAGGGTGAACAAACATATGACGTTGAATGAAATCGGGACATCTTTATAAGCTGTAGAAGGAAAGCATCCCTTCCGATCAATGAAAAGATTAGAAGAACGTTCAGTGGCTGGCAGAAGTATATAAAAAGGATAGAAAGGCAGCTGCGAAATTTTGGAACCATCTAAGTTTTCTAAGAAATGAGACATGCCTAGAGCAGAGGTTTATAAATACAGCTCAAGCTGCCAGGCTAGAGGGAGACGAACCTATTGAATATATGAGAATAAGGGTGACAGAAAGATTTCAACAAAAAGGTGCCTTATGCACCACAACAGACAAGGATAAATCGAGTGGTGCAATGGCTTCATTTTCCCAACGAGGGTGGGAAAAGCCTGAGAAGAGGGCTCCTAGTAGTACATCAACAGGCCCAAATGGCAGTCCATTTAGGCTGATAAAGACATTGCATCTGAAGTCTAAACAGACTTTGAGAGAGGCAATGAGCAAAATAATAATCGATGGTGAAGTCCCCGATGGATGGAAACTTAGCAGGATGAGCATGATCTATAAAGGAAAGGGGGACAAAACAGACATAAACAGCTACCGTCCTATAACAGTGACATCAGTCGTCTGCAGACTGGCGATGCAGATTATAAAGGAATGACTGCAGGTAAGGATAAAGGATTAGGGTGTTTTGGGGAAACGGCAGAATTGATTTCGGAAACACAGGAGGTGTGAAGACAACCGGTTCTCACTAACGCAGTGCATCGAAATAGCAGAAAAGGAACACAGGCCCCTGTGGCTAGTATTTTTGGATATCAAGGAAGCGTACAATAGCGTGGTTCAAGAGGGCTTGTGGTGAATACTGGACACACCAGGTGTGGAAGATGGTGTCACTAATATTTTAAAGGATATCTATAGTAGTAATAAGGTAGTTAATAAGTGGTAAAAACCGGTATCCAATCCCACAGAGGTAAAACGGGGGCTTAGGCAATCTTCGACATACTCAAGTGAAGTGCCATGAAAGGGATTTGGCGTTTGCGGTGTGAGTAAGGTGCAATGAAGCGGCGTTGTGCCTTTTATACCGATTGGGTTTGTGTCGGTAGGGCTGGTCAGAGCTGCCATGTTGTTTGCGAGCCGTCCAAACTCAGGGGATTGCCCTCGGATTCTTCTGCTGGCGTGGTGCACAGGAGTGACCACCGGTGCGACGCTTGAGTTCTTGCTATGTGCAGGGTACGGTGCATAGATTACCCAGCACCTCCACCAGTTTGTCACACACGAAGAGCCGTACTAGACAAGACAGGAACAGTGGGGCAAAAAGAGACGAGAGTGTGTCTTCAAACGAAGCGCTAACACACACTACTTCTTCGTTTTCTTTGCCCTTTTCGGCTGGCTAGGGCTTGCCGGCTCACAACTCTAGGTGGCAATATCGAATATACTTGATAAGGACCTGAGGTCTTTGTTGGAGTACGAGGATTGTTCGTCTCCATCTGTAACCTTCTCCGGCTTAGCATACCTCGGTGGTTACATCGCCAAGCATACTACAGACCTTGGATGTGACTTTTCCACTGCGCTGCTGACGACTAATAACAAGCAGCAGCATCTGTACAAGCTGCTGCGAGCACAACGAAGGGGCGAACTACACTACCCGAGGCCTGAGTTTCTAGCTCTTTTAGACAAGATAGTGGTATTTTTTGATGAGGCCTCTGAACACCTGCGACGCAGAAATGTGCTAGAAGTTTTGCAAACAGCAGTCCAGCCCTACTTGCAACGCGCTCCCATTTTAAGCTGCCCTGAAAGCGTGGACGACAGCCACTCCCGATGATCCGCAGATCTCATAACCGAGAAGTTCCTAAAAATTCTCCTCATCAATCACACAAACCAACTGACATACGCAAACGACAAGCCTTCTACCTACGCACACGAGCTGACTAGGAAACATTTAAGGCTGTGAACAAGACATTTGTAAAGTCCGGCAAAGTTTTTCACTTAAAAGTGTTCAACTATTGCCAGTGCTTATGAGCAATAAATATTTATTTTCAGACCTCAGAATGTCTACACGTTTGATGCGGAGGGCACTACCTCGGGCTCTTACATTTACACATTTTTCAATAAACTTAAGCTCGATGCACTTAGCGCATATAGGAAGTCAAAACAAACCATTCATGTGCCTTCATCAATTAAGAAACTTGTTTTTCAACGCGCGGTGAGTGGAGAAGCGCGACCGAACTCATGTGTTCGCTAGGGTTGCACCTTCCCGGTTGTTGACCGGCCGGGCCGGTTTTCCTGATAAGGGGCCGGTCGCCGGTCCACACCTAAGACCGGCCGTGATTGGCCGGTTTTTTTGCTCATCATATCCTATATATATATATATATATATATATATATTACTGTTATCGGTGTTCGCCGCACCTGCTGACTGAGAAATTCCACCTTCGCGGCCGGGGACTGACTGCGCAGGTAGAAATAAAGGACAGGACAAGAGAAAAGACGGGAGAAACGTGACACCTGCGTCGCGACAACGACACCACGTGTCGATCCCCTACATCGATCGCCGGTGCCAGATAAGCAACAGAGTTATAGTATACCGGGCTTGCCGGGTTACCAGGTGTACCGTGATACCGGAATCGAAGTGCGCATGCACAGACACGTACGCCACCCGTAGCGCTCCCCGTACGCGCGGTATTTTTCATATTTCACATTAACGTGGTAGCGTAGTTGTACTTAGTGTACGTAAGCGTGGCGGTGCTCTCGGACGCCCGCTTCGAAGTAATTGTGGCGTAGTTGTTGAAAGATTCACCTTGTCCACCGCAAACGACTGTTCAAAGTGGTTTCGCTTGCCTTCAGTTGGCTTCGATGACCGAGTATTGGCTTGCGGATAAGTTGGCGTAGTTTTTGAGATAGCTTCCCATTTAGAACGCGCCTAGGCCTAACTACAAGATCGATGTATACAAATCGGCAACGGGGATGTTCTCGCGTTTGGTGCGTGGTTCATATTTATTTACTTTTATTATCACTAAAATAAACTCTAACAATGCTTCGCGCGGTGGCATAGGCAAACATTCTCTTTTTCTTTTTATTTTCACTGTTTAACTTAATAACCGTCGAATAGGTGGTGTCACCATCCCAGCTGGGGCACGTAAACCACGTAAACGCTACCCCGCTAAACTTTGAGACGCTGCCCACAACGAACGTTGGCTGCATGGTAACGCCATTCCCTTAACCTACGTTATCACGCTAACGCTAAACTATAACCGTCTATTATCCTGTATACTGAGAAACGCCGGGGTCGACGTAGCCCGCAAGCCATCCACCACAATCGTCAGCTTCATATTTTGTTCCAAAGATCGCGCACCTGCGGAAAACGCTCAAGGCGTCGTGTACCGGATCGCACCGACTGCTCCGCTTCCTACGTTGGGAAAAATAAAGAACTTTCACGAAAGAATGCGGCAGCACAAGAATAACCTTCGTCAGTTGTACCGAAAACTAAGCGCAGTAGCAGAACACTGCGAGCGGTTTGACCGCCATATCTGTCCCGACGACGCGATGATTCTGGCAAAAGAAAGGAACCCTTGCTGGTGGTTCCTCCTCGAATCCTGGCACATTCAGCAACAACAGCAAACACCAACCGCTCTACGGGGACATCTCCCTCCTTCTCTTTCCATGGCTTGCGAAGAGTCACGGCAAGTCTTGCACGCATCCTCGATCAATCCTCCTTCTCCCTCTTCAAGACGCTCTGCTGTGCTCCCCATAGGACTGAAGAAAACCACTTTCTATTGTGTACCCATAAAAGCTCGAAGCAAGAACCCTTCAAGCCTACCAATCGTTTGAACGGAGCGGAAATCAGCATCAGTAGTTAACTACGTGCTTCCTTCGCTTGCATCATGAGCATGAATTCTCCGCTTTGAAAAAGCAAAAAAATATGTCAGTGCAGGTTCCGGAAAATGTGGAGGTCTCAACCCGAGTCTGAGAGCTGGCTCCTGCCCGTGGACGATGATGCCACAGCCATGAGGTGCACCATATGTGCCAGCAGGTTTACGGTTAAATTTGATTTCGTCAGCGCTGTGAAGCATCATGCATCAACGCAGAAACACGAACAGAAGAGCCTTGCCTCAAAACATGCGGCAACAGTCAACAAGTTCTTTCTTCCAGCCAATTCTAGCGCAGAAGATAATGTTACTGCTGCAGAACTGGGCGCCATATTCCATGGAATCAAGCACAACAACAGTTACCTGTCAATGGACTGCGGCAGCAAGTTGGCACCGAAAGTCTTCTCGGATTCAGACATTGCGTCCAGAATGCGACTCGGAAGAACGAAGATAAAACACCTCGTGAAAGATGTACTGGCGCCAAGTTTTCCAAAAGATGCAGCAAGATCAGCCGACTTTGTTGAAGGCCAATTGCAATTGTCATGTTGTGCATAATACTGCCAAGCACGCAGTCGATTCTTTAAAGTTTGACGTTGAAACTCTTGTACTAAAGGTATTCAAATAATTTTCTTCAAGCTCAAAATGTGTAGAGAAATTGAAAACATTCTTTGAATTTTGTGATCAGGTATATAGCAAAGTTTTGTGTCATATTTCGGTCCGCTGGTTAAGCTTCTTTACAGCCTTAGACAGATTAAGAACTGAACACCCATCAAGTCACACTTTCGGAGTCAAAGAGAGGAGGAATGCGAAAAAACAATCTAGAGATTTATAGGCAACCAAGTCGATAGACTTTCAGAGAGTGTCACGCTTCCGGAGTCCTACATGCACTTCGTGCACTCGTTCCTTGCAATGTTTCATTCAGCAATCCTCACCCTCGAAAAGAGTCACCTTGAGGTGCCAGAACTTTACGATATAATGACTACGCTCAGAAAATGGCCGATTAATCGAAGGGATGCTATGTTCTTCGGTGTCAAGGCTAATCTGGGACTTGATATCCTTCCTGATGGACAAGTTGTAAAGCTGGATTTTGCGAATGTCTATAACAGGGCCCTTGCGTACCTCGAAAAGAGGTTTGACTTGGAGAACTCGCCGTTTAAGATACTCACCGAATTGGAACTGTGCAAAGGTGCGCCCACTTTATTAATGGTAATAAATGCGGGGAACCATTTGGCATTGACTTTCAAGAGAAAGGGGACGAACTCAACCCAGAGCTTTGTCTTTTGAAGGATGCTCCGCCTGGATTTGTAAAATGTGACGAGAAATCAAGCTCGATGTGGCTGAAGTTCTTAAAAGAGGTTAAGTGCCCCATCTTGAAGAACCTAATGGAGCATGTCCACTCCATTCACTGCAGCAGTGCGTTCGTGAAATGCGTCTTCAGCATAATGGGAAACTTTTGGACGGATGAAAGAAATCAGCTAAGCGCCCCAATGGTTAAAGCGGAACTTTGTGTGCGATATAGTTTGGTGTACAGCTGTGAATAATTTATAAAGATGGCAAGAGAAAAGAAGAAGCTCATCCAAGCCAATAAGTCGAATTCTAAGTACATATTCAAGTTCCAGGAATAGGAGAAGGCGAGCACATAGGATTTCTCTATTTCTTTTTATGCGTTGGTGGTGTACTGCACATTATTGCACGTGTAGGTATACATGCATTGTATACCTTTTAAAGGAGCACTGAAAAAGTGAGAAAAAATGTCGAAAAAACTAAAATTTTACTTGGAAGACACGGCTATTCCGATAAACAGACTTTATTACACACGTTTTTGAGCAGTTGGCCACATTTTTTTGCGTGTGGCGGCTGTAGGCCAGCGCGAGCACCGCGGCTGAACGGTGCACGTGTTCGTGTTCGTTACCTCCCTTTCTCTACATCTCCTTTATATCCCGCTCTTCCTCTTCCACAAAGACGCTGAGATGTTACGCCTTCTTTTGGGGCTTTATCCCACTTGGGAACATTGTTCGCTGCAGGTGTGGCTCGTAGTGGTTTTAGGAATCGTAGTGGTGGCTGAGCGGGTTGAGAGACACGGGCGACGGAATGGCATTGTTGTCACGCCTGTTCCAGGCACGGCCGTTCGAGGAAGTTGAAGGCACTCTAGTTTCAGCCGCGGTGGTTCGTGAAAAATGCATTAAATCTATCATTTTCCGCAAGTTTTTGTCTACAAGTAAGGTTGTTTCTACGGATTTAAGCACCCATTTTTTTAGTTTCGCTAAAACCTCGGCGGCAAATATTTTGTTCAGCATACGTAACATTGTAACACTCGTTTTAAGTGCAAACAATGTAAGACTCATGGTATTTGCGCGCTTGCCACCGGAGACTATTTGATTCGCTCAGTGCTGTGTATGAATATACGTGGATATATTATGTTGATGTTGAAGGCGGGTACAATAAATGTCATCGCATGTCAAAGATTTAACATGGACTTTGTTTATTTTTCACTCAATCTCAACTTCGTAACTCCCCGCTTACTGGCTGGTTTTTTTTTCTTGGAAAGATGGCAACCCTACGATTGGTGCCTCACGTATCGAGCCAGTGAACATATGTGAATATGTGGTTGTGTTTGCGTGGCATATCATAAATACAGCGCAACACAGTTGGAAAAAAGGTGTTGGATTCGAATTTGGTGCATCAAGGTAGCAAGTTGGGCTACTATTTGGATAACGTTCATGATTGAAAATTTTTGTTGAAGCGCATTGACAAGGACAGCGCTTGCAAGCGCTGTCCTTGTCAGCCTCTTCTGCCCGTCTGTCTTCAGTGTGCTTCAACAAAAATTTTCACTCATGAATTTGGTGCGTTCGCCGAATACCTTCATATTGTTAACAGCACCACTGACGGTGAGCCCACGCCATGACTGAAGCAGTGTCACTGAATTAGGGGCACGGCGGCTGTCTGTCAGTTATAAAAGACGCGAACACCCATGTCGCCAAGGGGCAGTGGTGGAATTTTTCTGGAGACAAGAGCCGAGTCTGGCTGCAAAGTTGGAAGGTGCACCTGCGCTCCAATGTAGGCAACTGAAACCAGCGGCAGCGGTGGCATTAGACAGTTATAGTTTACAGTTAACATGATAGTGGAGGTTAAGGGAATAGCATTACCGTGCAGCAAACGTTCGTTGTGGACTGTAACTTATAGTTTAGCGGGATAACGTTTACGTGGTTCACGTGCCTTAGCTGGGATGGTAGCGCCACCTCTCAGATGGTTAATAAACTAAAGACAGTGAAAAAAAAAACAAAAATGTTTGCCTGTGCCACCACGGAAGCATTGATACTAGTTTATTTTACTACTAATAAGAGTAAATAAAGATGAACCGTGCATTAAACGCGAAAAAAGTTATGTTGCCGATTTGTTTACATCGATCTTGCAGTTAGGCTTAGACGCTTTTGAAATGGTAAGCTATCGCAAAAAATACGCCAACTTATGCGTAATACTTGGTCGTCGAAGCTAACTGAAGGCAAGCGAAGCCACTTTGAACAGTCGTTTGCTGAGAACAAGGTGAATCAACAACTACGCCTAATTCACTTGGAAGTGGGCGTCCGAGAGCGCTGCCATGTTTACGTACACTACGTTCACCTACGCTACCACGGTAACGTAAAACCTGAAAAATACCTCGCTTATGGTAAGCGGTGCGGGTAACGTACGTATCTATCTCTTACGCAGCTGGTGTGCTCTGAGTTCTTTATTTATTACGCGTTGATGTGGGCGGCCGGCCTTCGAAAAAGACGCGCCACTTGGACTACTCCGGATGCCAGCTGATTTAAGGTAGGTGCGTTGTATCACACGTGGAATTTACGCTGTGGTCTTTTGTGCTCCGCACGTAAACTAAGACGAGAAGAACATGTTTTAATGTTAGTTGTTTTGTGACGGTGAGCTGTTTCTCGCTACGCCACGCGTACGCTCAAGGGTCTTTTGCCACCTTATTCTTCTTTATATCACGCGACTCACTGCCAGCTTGCGCGCTGTTAATGCACACAGTGCTCATTAAACTCAAGTAGCAGAATAAAGCCATCGGAGTCCAGGTGGTCCCCAGATGCAACTCCGCATTTAGAAGGACACTGAAATGCGCATAGTGGTGGCCTTGCCACATTAGAAAGTAGATTACATAGTTGTCCCTCCAAGACTGATGGGTAATCTAACGTTCAAAATTGTTTTGGGCTGTTTAAAAAAAAAGAAATTTGAAGCAGGAAAACGGTACATATAACTTAATGCATGTCTCTGTCATGTTGAATAAAACATGCAGTGCAAGTAGTAGTGTCCACTGTTGCCCATGCAACCTGAATATTAAAAAAATTGTATTATGAAACAGAAAAAACATGGATACTGAATTCAGAAACATAGTTGTACGATACAGACATACGTGGTATTTGCAGACACATTTATTGGAAATATTTTACGCATTTTTTGCTGTAACTGAACATATATTACACAAAAGTGCTGTTGATATATAAATCCACAAATGAAGTGCAAAAAATTTGCTTTCCAAGAGAAATAACTATGAAAAATTATTGAAATAATACACAGTGTGAGGACACATACAGAAGGAGATAAGCGTGCTCACTCATTAAAAAAATAAACTGCTTTAAGTTCACGTACTTCTGAAAATATAATAATTTTTGAGTCACTGCACAAGTATGTCTATTTTTTGTCTCTGCCTTTTCGTGCCAATTTTTACTTCATTGTGTTTCGAAACCAATTAGTCCACAAACCCATTAACTGCAAATAGGTTTCCTAGACTGTGACATGTTTTAAAAGAAATGATCATGTGAAATAACAGTACTTATTATTATTAATATTATCTAAAGGAGACATAATGCCATGCTGACATTAAATGACACGACTGTTCTCAATTTAACATACCTTGCAGCGGCCAAACTTGGATAATCATTTACTGGAAGCAGGATTAAAACAAGCCCCGCCGCGGCGGTCTAGTGGCTAAGGTACTCGGCTGCTGACCCGCAGGTCGCGGGATCGAATCCTGGCTGTGGCGGCAGCATTTCAGAGTGAGGCAGAAATGTTATAGGTCCGTGTGCTTAGATTTGGGTGCACGTTAAAGAACCCCAGGTGGCCAAAATTTCCGGAGCCCTCCACTACGGCGTCTCTCATAATCATATGGTGGTTTTGGGACGTTAAACCCCACATATCACCATCAGGATTCATACACCATGATATGTTAAGCGGTGTTAAATTTTGGAGAAAATTGTGTGTTCTGATACCTTGCACAGATGGCATGAAATTGCACCAGAACGCCATTCACATGTCCTCCTACCTTTTGTTCAAGCCTCACCGTGGTGGTTCTAGTGGCTAAGACATTCAGCTGCTGACCCGCAGGTTGTGGGATCGAATGCCGGTTGTGGTGGCTGCATTGTCGATGGAGGCGAAAACGCTGTAGGCACATGCGCCCAGATTTGGGTGCACTTTAAAGAACCCAATGTGGTCGTAATTTCCGGAGCCCTTCGCTATGGCGTATCTTATTATCATATGGTGGTTTTGGGACGTTATGACATATAATCAATCAGTACCTTTTGCTGGAGAAGTCTCTTCCCTCGTCCAGTTCATGCGAATGCATAGTTCACTCAATATAGCGTTTTTTACAGTTGGTCCACAGCTTAGTTAGTTTTAATCTTTCTCCTAGGGATTTTTGAATGATATCATGTTATTCAGCAAGCATGAACTCCCTCTAGAACTTGTTCATAAAAATTAGTGTTGCCTTAGAGGTAGCGCTAGGCTTACGATACCACTTGGTGTGCACATTCTTGAGCCTGAACATCTGATTTATTTATTTATTTATTTATTTTTTAGTTATCTCGTACACACTTCCGGTCTTCAACAGGAGTGAATTTAGAACGATGTAAAAATAAATCAAACAACATGCAAATACATCTGAACATTGTTGTATACGGAACCTTAGTGCTGCATGTGACAGCACTCGGCACTGCACACGGCAAAGTATTTGTTGAATTACATAGCTAGTTGATCAAAAGCAAGCAAGAATACAATCATGCAGCTGGTTGATCAAAAACAAGGTAAAAAGGTGTGAGCAGAGAAATCACGCCAAGTAGTGTGAGACTGCATGTCAAAACAAAAATTGACATATAGAGCATCCTAATCTCCTCGCGTAGGACAAGTAAAGACTAGAAAAATCACGGCTAGTTAAAGCAAACAGAAAAGAATTACTCTATATAAAGATGCATGAAAAGGGTATGGAAGGCCCGAACCCTATAATATTAACAATAAATTTCACTCAATAAAAAAGAACTAGGCTGGTATTGAAGCAGCTCAACAGGCGGATCCTTTCAAATATGGGCACTGCTGCAGATGAACATCTTTTGTGCTGATATTTGCTAACCACCATCGGGCAAAAGGCCCAGACTTGTGGCTTCCATAGTGGTGGAAAGCATTGTTTTGGACTGCTCCTTGCTCTGTTTCCTATCTACTTCGACTATCTACGTCAACTATTGCAACTCTGAGTTTCGTTTTGTTAGCGACTAAAATTTCAAAAAAGGTTAGGCAGGATCTGCAGTACATTATAATTCATTCTTTATTGCTTGTCTTTTAAAAATGAACTTACGAACTAGTACATGCCCAACATAGAGTCATATTAAATAGTGGGGTTTATTAGTGATGCAATCGATCTTAAGCAATTTGTTGCACAATCTGGAGCAGCTAAAACCTCAGTTCTGAGCAGCAAATGAGCGTTTTTTTAGCCCTTGACAGTCCCCCCATTTCCAACGTACACATTAGCTCTCTAAGTGCAAGTAGTGTATCATGTTTAATGATATATATATATATATTTACAGTAGAAAAAGAGGTCGACAAACGTGCGAAAACACAAGTTTTACTAACGTTTCGGCAGGTGGGCGTGCCTTCGTCGGAGTATATATATATATATATATATATATATATATATATATATATATATATATATATATATATATATATATATATATATATATATATATATATATATATATATATATATGCGTGCTGCCCCGTTACCTCAACCTACACCTGGAACGATCGAACGAACAATTCGTGCACTGCTTCAACCGGGACGCTCGTCAATTCAACGAGACAGTCAAGGCCTACTGCCGAAGACCCAGCAAGGTGTCATACATCGACTACCAATTCGAGCAGTTGCCGCCAAGACGCTTTCAGATGGGCTTCATCCGAGTTTTATGGGTGTCGCTTTGATTGCCGAAACCCTCAAGAAAGCACTCAGTCGCGGAGACTTCGAAGCTACCACGGGGTGGTCGACTCAGCCAGCAGCTTCCGTGAATATACGTTCAACACAACAAGACACCCACGAGAAGACTTCTGCATATCAACATACACCAGGAGCCCCACACCCACCCAACATCACAGATGAGTTCCCGACGATCAGCGAAACTGTGACTCCCGCGAGACACAAGCACCCCCTAACCATCATCAACAGCGCACCACTACTAGGGGGGAAGTATGCTGAACAGCCAACACGCGCCCCTCCATTGCGGATGTCGAGACCAAAAGCACTACACGACAGCACCACTGCACCACTCCTCAAAGGGAAGCCTGCCGAACTACGAAACCGCGTCCCCATATTGCGGACCCCGGAACTGCCAACGAACACGTTCGCCGGGAGCCCAACGCCGAAATCCTTCCTACAACGACGAAGGCCTGCCGGACATAACTACCACCTGCGCACCTCATCAGTGCCATCCCCGCACCCAAAAGAAGATTGACTTCTGAAATGTAAGTCCAGCTCATCGCTTTCCAGTTGCAGTGCCACTTTTCTTGAAGTACGAAAACTTGCTGACAAACGAATTAGACATGAAATGCATAAATCAACATTGCAAGTGTACCTTCGTGCTAGAATAGCCCCCAAGAGTATGACACTCTCCATCACACCAGCCGCTACAAATCTAAATGAACACGACGAAATCACATGGAAAAACGTCCTCCTTGAGGCATCTCCTAAATTAACAGAAATCGCTCTTAATCACAGTGATAAGCAGGTAAAGAAACTGGTCGCTATGACCAACACCATTCTCCGCCACAACACTTTATCGAACGAAGAAATCCCACGATTAACAGAATTTGAACAGAATAAATACCAAGCCATCATGACCACGAAAATTCATAAACTCAAAAGAGACCATGTGCCCAAACCCGCGTTCCCTGATATAGTTCCTTATCACTACAACACCACCACCCAGGAAATCACTAATGGTACAAACAAGCACCCATCTAGGAACACACCCTGTGACACTGTGGTTGTAAACTTATCACACACGAGCTTGTCACCTGACGAAGAAAAACTGCTATTTAAGGGACTAAGCTTCTGCCCGACCACAAAATTTTTCGATGAATTCCACTTGCTCCGAGACCTCGACAACTTCGCTCGAAGCTTAAGGTTGCGCGAATATTTCTTGGACAGGCCTTCTAACCGCGAAACAATTCACCGTCGTAAATCAAATGATTGGACACCGAACAGTAATCGAGACAAGTGCTTGCACCTTTATATCACCGCAGTACAGAAAGATATAGTACACGGATACCACAGACAGAAAGGAAACCGAGAAAACTTGACAAAATCTGAAAAAATAAGTATGAAAAGTTTGGCATCTAGGACAGACATAACAATGAAACCCGCTGACAAAGGAGGAGCAATTGTAGTCCTTAATACAACCAACTACTTACAAGAAGCATACCGCCAACTAGACGACTCAAGATTTTACGAACGCCTCCCAGGTGATCCGACAGACGAATACAAACGTATCGTATCAACAGAACTAAAGAAACTGTTGGATGCAGAAAACATAACCAACACTGACTACAAACAGATGCGAGCAGCATACCCTCGTCCAGGTCGCTTCTACATCCTCCCAAAAATTCATAAACCCGGTAACCCAGGTCGACCAATCATATCAGGCATCGGTACAATAACTGAACCTATATCAGGGTATTTGAACAAACTAATAAGCCACATTCCATTCACCCTCGCGTCGTACATAAAAGACACCACACATTTTCTTCGAGACATTGCAGGTCTTTGTGTGCCGAAAAACTCGCACTTGGTTACTCTTGATGTCTCTTCATTGTATACAAATATTCCTCACGATGACGGCATAGCTGCATTACAAAACATGTACACAAACCATAGACAATCTAACACCCCAGATTTCTCTGCCATTGCAACTTTGACGAGGATGGTCCTCGAATTAAATTCGTTCGAGTTTAACCAAGAGTATTTTCGACAAATCAGCGGGACCGCTATGGGCACCAAAATGGCACCTAATTATGCCAACATATTTATGGGAACGCTAGAATCTGAATTTCTCGCACAAAGTTTTTTGAAACCAATGTTATACAGAAGATACATAGACGACATCTTTCTTATTTGGACCCACAGCGAGGACGAACTTCTCAGCTTTATCGACACTTACAATGCTGTACATCCGAACATACACTTCACACACACATACTCGCAAGCTACCGTAAATTTTTTTGATGTTACCATAACGATAGAATGAGAGAAGCCCTCTACAACCCTATATAGCAAACCAGTAAATCGACAACAATACCTCCATTACCAAAGCGATCACCCACGCCACTGTAAAAACAGTATTCCATGCAGCCAGGCTCACCGGTTTAAGCGAATCTGCTCTAGAGACGCTGACTTTGACACGAGCTCACAGAGGCTAAAACTTATGCTCGAGAAACAAAAATACCCCCCACATGTAATTAATGACGCTGTTCAAAAAGTGAGAAAACTAAAGCGTGAAGACTTACTTCTGAAGCGACCATCACGAGAAGACCCACAACGAACAAACCTCTGCTTGACTTACAGCGCAAACTTCCCCAATGTAAACAGAATCCTTAAATGACATTACAACATTCTGGAACAAAGTGAACGTCTGAAACGCGCATTACCATCCGCTCCAGGCGTCGTTTACCGACGACCACGTAACCTCAAAGACACCTTTGTCCACTCCCAAATTAACACATCACCCCCAATAATTCATGCCGCTCTTGTTTAAAGCCACGATGTCTTGTATGTAAGGCGATGCGAGAAACAGACAAAGCAACCAGCTCGCAATCCAAGTTTTTGATTAACATACGAGAAAACCTAACATGCGATTCCTCTAATGTGGTATACCTACTCGAATGCAACGTGTGTGGTATGCAGTACATCGGACAAACAGAAACACCATTTAGGATTCGCTTCAATAATCACAGAGCCCATGCAAAATCAGCCCCAAGTCTACCTCTATCAAAACATCTCAATCTTTCCGACCATGCATTCGACAAACTATCAGTAACGCTCTTAGAGACTGGATTTAAATCAAATCGAGAACGTGAACAACGAGAGTCATACCTTATCCACCGATTTAACACCCACGATAGAGGAATAAATGAGAATCCTGGTGCACTTGCAGCAATTAAAGCATTAGAAAACAATAACGGCAACAATGAAAATAGTAATTGAGTTCACGGCACTGCAGCTGCGAAGGGCACTGGACAACCCAAAACAATTCCAAGTGTAACTACTCTTCCTAAGTGCAGCTGTCGTCTGTTTTCTGTTTTATTTTACTACCCAATCAATTGTGCCATCCATGACATGCCCAGCAGCAACCCTGTGCACAGCCGGGAGGCCCCCACTACACGCGTAATCCAGAAGCGGGCAAGGAATTCGCATTGCGCCCGCTTACCAGCCTCTACCGCAATACGGGGCACCCCTCTTTTTACGACGAAATGTTGACAGGGCGCCGAGTAGTTAAAGGCTTAGAACTTCCTAAAATGCCTGCTTATTAGCCTCTGCCACAATACGTGGCATCCATCCTTCTACGACGAATTGTTGACGGGACTCCGAGTAGTTAAAGGCTAAGAACTCCCTAAAAAAGCTCCTTTTTACACCGAACCGCCAGTGCCAGGAGGCGCCGTCTGATCGGGAGGAATGCGTTAGTGAAAGGAAACATACACAGACCGCTGACATCAGAAAGGTGAAGGGGAGGAGGGGGAGAGAGATGAAAGGGGAAGTGGAGGGAAGAGTGGAGGGGGGATATGGAGGGAAGAGTGGAAGGGGGGCGCCCGAGGGGAGCCCACCGTATATTATTTTTCTCTTCTTCTTTTCTTTTTTCTTCTCTTTTCTTTTCTTTTTTTCTGTTTTTCCTTTTTTTCTTTTCTGTCTTTTTTCTCTTTCCTTGCCCTCTGATTTGAGATTGTATAAAGCTGAGCACCAACAAACTGTATCTTTAATCCTGATGAAGGCCAGACTCTAGGCCGAAACGTTGAAATAAACCACGTTGTGACCGCTCACGGAGGATCTACTGGACTATATGCAACGCTACGGCCACTCAACCACCATGATATATATATATATATATATATATATATATATATATATATATATATATATATATATATATATATATATATATATATATATATATATATATATATATATATATATATATGTATATATTGGGGCCACGACTATATATAGTATAGTCGTGGCCCCTGATGCCACGACTATACTGAAAGCTAGGGCTGTCAGCAGGAAACTGAGAGGCTGTGGATTAGCTTTACTTTGTGTGGCATCATATACAAGTGTGCATATATATATATATATATATATATGAAAAAAGAAGACACACGTCGAAAAACGGAAAGGTTTCTTTACGTTTCGGCCGTGGGACCGGCCTTCGTCAGAATAACAGATGTAACAGTGGTGCAACAGCATATAACGCATACGTTTCGCTTGCAATAGTCACGAGTGTGCAAACATCATAAAAACAAGTACAACAATCAGACATAAAATCTACATGGGGGCCCCCGTATCACATCCTACTTATAAGCAATCAAATAACAAGTCACGACACGTGCACAAGGATTACAGCTGGTACAAGCAATAACATCTACAGCGGTCACTGGTGCAAGACGCTCAGTTTCCCCGTACTTTCATTTAACCCGCCTGCGATTGTATTGAACTTAAAGATGAGAAATGATTCGCGCACTTCCCTGTCATGATGCGTTTGGAAGCCAGACTCCAGAATCGTGGCTCTAATGTTGTCAAATGAGTGGCCCATTGCGTTAGCATGCTTTGATATTGGAAGGTGAGGAAGTGAAGAGATATGAGCCTTGTGATTGTTAAACCGATATCGGAAGGGTGTTTCGGTTTCGCCTAAGTACTGCATTCCACAGATCAAGCATTCCAGGAGGTAAACTACATTACGCGTGTCGCAGTTATAGTCACCATTTATTTTCACGCTGAAGTTAGATGCGGTGCTGTTTGCGATAAGTGAAGTGGTCATATGCTGGCAGACTTTGCAACGAGGTTTGTTGCAAGGACGGCAGCCAGTAGGTTTACTGCGTACGCTTTTTGACGACATGAGTAGGTCACCCAGATTTTGCGCTTTTCTGTACGTCACACGCGGTGGTTCTGGGAAAATTGATTTAAGTCGTTCGCTTTGTAGAAGTATGTTATGGTGCTTTCTTAAAATGGCATTTACGTGTTGCGCAGGCGCGGAAAATGTTAGAACAAGGTTAGTGCCGGAGAAGACTGGCTGTTTATTCTTGGTGCATATATATATATATATATATATATATATATATATATATATATATATATATATATACACATATATATACACACACACACACACACACACACACACACATATATATATATATATATATATATATATATATATATATATATATATATATATATATATATATATATATATATATATCAGGGGCTTCTTGGAATTTCCTCGTGATACACATTTTCATTTGCTAATCAGTACAACTTTCTTTGATGCTTCCAGATGCATAAATTTTCCGCGCATGTTACGTTTGCTATCAGAAACAACAAGCCATGTGATGACGTCTGTGCTTTAAGTGCAACCAAGGATTATGATTTTCCTGGATTAGTACATGCTTTTGCATGTTATGGACAGAATCATTAAAATATTTGTTGTTTTACACCTAATAAATAATTAGTATATTGTAAATTCCAACAATATGCAACATAATATTTGCTAGAATGAAAGACTAGGCTTCGCATTTTATTCAGACAGTTTTTTTAAAACTTGCAGTCATGCCACAGAAGCAGGACCGATATACAAGGGTAGTATTTCACTGTGCTACAGCAGCAAAATCTTCTGGCCACTGTAGTGGCTGGCATTGTTTATATATGTGGTCCGTATAGTATGATAAATAAACTTCAGTGACCTGCATTAGTTCGATAGAAGTCAGAGGAAATATAAATCTAAAATTTTCTAGAGTTGCTGAACTAATGCGACATGTTCTAATGGCATAAGCGTACTTCTTTCTGTAGTTAATGCGATCACTACTCACATAACAGAATGGTGTCTCATAAAAATTTCTGATTGTGCATTTGTTTTTATCACTTCTTTTTTAGTGTCCTGCCCCAGCATGCAGCTTGACCAAGGTGCTTGCAGCTTGACCACACCAGCTAGCCAAAATTCCTACACTGCTCCAGCACCTTCAGTGGCACTGCTAGGCACACTACGCTAAATTTTGTGCTCTTTTGGGCACAGTTTGATGCAAAATATCATTATGCAAAGTGTTTTAGGACGAGCTATGGATGCCTTGAGGTTACGCCGAGCCCTCCCTGGTGTATTGAATAATTTTTTTATTGTTGGTTTTGAAGGGTGATGAAGAAAACCAAGGGCCTAATCATGATTTTTTATGGAAGATCTTAAATACTGCCATAAAACTTAGGGCATTACATAACATCTGAGTTTCAAATTGGCATGCAGAGTGTCCGACAAACCTGTCTGGAGGAAGACGAAGTGCTTATCTTGTGGAACACATCTTGCGGTCTGTGCTGCATTTTCTGCGTTCAACAGCGCAACAGCGGGGTCTCCAGCCCCCTACATCGCGGTGATGGATGTACAATCTCCGGAGATCCCGCCCGGTACCAGTTCATCCACGGGCATTGCTTCAAGAAAGCGTGGTAATGCATCTAGCGAGAGCGAGGACACCGAGTTGTACTTTGCATCAGACGACGAGTCCTCGGAAGACGGCTTCGAACCTGTGCTCTACCACAAGGCCAAACAAAGAATCATGAACGGATCACCGGAATCAAGTACAGCCACTATGAGGACAGCGCCTCAGCGATGGCCTCACACCATTCTGTTTATGCCGCAGACCACTACTGCCAATGTACGCATCTTTAACAGGCAAGCACTGTCATTGTACGGTATAACTATCATTTAAAGCGCACGAAAAAACAGACATAAAGAGAGGACAAGCGCTTTCTCGCAACTAAACTGCTTATTAGAAAGGGCGGAATATATATACAGGCAACTGAAAAACACGACTCATGCATGTGCAGGCAAAAAAGTACATCAGTGGCACATCAAGAACACATAGTAAAAGAAAACAGATTATCTCGGAACATACTCAAGAAAAACAACTCTTTATCGTGCAGCAAAACAGAAGGCTGGCTGACGCATTGATCCCCTCTTTTTCTTATGTGAAACGCTTCTGTCAACTCGCGAGTTAATTTATTATTTGACCGAAAAACCACTTCAGTATCCTGAAAAAGAGGGTGACAACCGCACTCTCTGCAATGAGCCGCAAGATGCGATGCACCTACAGATTTCAAGGAAGAATCGTGCTCTCTGAGACGAACATTGACGCATCTTCCCGACTGACCGATATACACTTTACCACAGCTAAAAGGAGTCAAGTAAACAACGCCCATTGCGCACTCCACGAACTTTTTGCTGTGCTTTATGTGACATTGCGGAAACTCTTTGCGCATGCGTGAACAAATAGACTGTAGTTTGCCTTTGGCTGAGAAAAGCACATCGACTTTATATCTATTAGCTAATTGCTTAAGTTCATGTGAAGTCTTATGAAGGTAAGGAATCACTGATATCCTCCTATCCTTTCTGCTCTCTTCACGACGCTCCGAGTGATTCCCTTCAAATTTAAGTTTCTTAATCATGTTGTTACAAACTGACGTAATGACATCATTAGGATACCCTGCTTCTACTAGTTTCTTTACTTGACTATGAAAGCTCATTTTCATTCTGTGTTGACAGGACATTTTTAGAGCAAAACCCAAACTCGTAGTAACGATACCTCTCTTCACCAGCTTAGAGTGGCTCGACCTGTAATTAAGTATAGGCTTTACAGATCTGGGACAATAAAACCAGCAAACATGCTGGGGTTCAAAGATCAAGTTGAGATCTAGAAATTGCAGTTGATTTAGTCGCGGCAATTCAAAAGAAAAAGAAAAGTTTAGTTTCTTGCCTGTTTCCTTAAAAATCTTGACAATATTCACAACATCTCGCATAAAATCTGAGGACGTAGTGAACACAAGTTCACGCATGCGCAAAGAGTTTCCGCAATGTCACATAAAGCACAGCAAAAAGTTCGTGGAGTGCGCAATGGGCGTTGTTTACTTGACTCCTTTTAGCTGTGGTAAAGTGTATATCGGTCAGTCGGGAAGATGCGTCAATGTTCGTCTCAGAGAGCACGATTCTTCCTTGAAATCTGTAGGTGCATCGCATCTTGCGGCTCATTGCAGAGAGTGCGGTTGTCACCCTCTTTTTCAGGATACTGAAGTGGTTTTTCGGTCAAATAATAAATTAACTCGCGAGTTGACAGAAGCGTTTCACATAAGAAAAAGAGGGGATCAATGCGTCAGCCAGCTATTCTGTTTTGCTGCACGATAAAGAGTTTGTTTTTCTTGAGTATGTTCCGAGATAATCTGTTTTCTTTTACCATGTGTTCTTGATGTGCCACTGATGTACTTTTTTGCCTGCACATGCATGAGTCGTGTTTTTCAGTTGCCTGTATATATATTCCGCCCTTTCTAATAAACAGTTTAGTTGCGAGAAAGCGCTTGTCCTCTCTTTATGTCTGTTTTTTCGCGCGCTTTAAATGATAGTTATACCATGCATATCCAACTAGCCCAACTTTCGATTCTGTTGCAAGTCATTGTACCTTGAAAACATTGTGCCTAACGAGATTAAGGACATCAGGATAAACACGAGGAAGATTATTTTGGCAATCGACGTGATGAACCCGAGTGCGCTGAACACACTACAGCATGTGTCGGAGCTGGGAAACGTCAAAGTCCGATCCATCATACCAGCGAACGGTGACACCGTAACAGGAGTTATCTATGATATAGACACTGAAATCGCCAATGAAGGTTTTCCTGTACTAATAAAACTAGTGAGTGAAAACAACGTCATTGTGCACGCTGGTCGCCTAGGCGACTCTCATTGTGTGCGAATAACATTCAAGGGTGACTGTCTTTCCTCTTACGTGAAGGTTAGCCATTTTCGTCACCAGGTTCGCCCATTTATTCTAAAGCCTATGCAGTGTTTCAAGTGCCAGAAGACTGGCCATGTGAAGGGCGTTTGCAGAATTTCCGCAGTGTGCCCCCGATGCGCTGAAGACCACTCAGAAGACGACTGTAGTGCAACTACGTTGAAATGCCGCAGCTGCCACGGCGCTCACAGTGCTTCCTCTAAAGACTGTCCTCAGATTAAGAAATAGATTTGTATTCTGAGGCAAATGATGCGAGACAACTTGACTCACAGAGAAGCTGCGCAAAAAGTTAGGCGAAAGCGCCGTCATCGTCGAAGGTCCTCACGAAAGACAGTGCAAAATCTAACGAGAAAGTCAGAAACTCAAGTGAAATCGACAGGCGCGGCTCCTAGCATGGCAAACATCTGCGCTGAAAGAGAAGATGC
Source organism: Rhipicephalus microplus (assembly GCF_043290135.1). Taxonomy (NCBI): domain Eukaryota; kingdom Metazoa; phylum Arthropoda; class Arachnida; order Ixodida; family Ixodidae; genus Rhipicephalus; species Rhipicephalus microplus. The sequence goes on from NC_134700.1 coordinate 45,362,159, forward strand.
TGGGAGATCTCTCTTACCAAGGGAATGGCCACCCCTTCAGCCTAGACGATCTGATGAGCCTCAACAGAAGCCGCTTACACGACCTGTTGAGCTTCAACAGAAGCCGCCTCAAGAACAAGCACAAAATGCTGCAACGGCCGGGAAGCCAGATCATCGCGTGATGGTGATGCTAATATCATTAGTGGACACCATTAGCGTGTTGTTAAGTGACATCAATACACCGTCAGCCAAACGTGCCCTTCAAGTAGTGGACGCGCTTAGTCCAGTGCTAGGAGCCCTAGAGTAGACCACGGCTAACCCACCGCTGTCTTTCAGAGATGAGGTTCGTAAAGCAGCAATACTGCAGTGGAATGCCAGGGGACTGAGATCGCGCATTGGTGACTTTCGTCGAACTTATCGAGTGCAATACGACTCTCGGGATACGAACCTTTTATGTCGTCTACTGTTACTGAAAGCAGCAAGGTTCTGGTGTTCGTTCGCCGAGACCTCACTTACATCCTTCAACTTGTACCACCTCATGACGGAAAAAAATACGTATGCTCAAGAGTGAAAAAGAGGAGGCTCAACATGACTGTGGTTGGCGCATACCTATCACCATCAAGCCGGTTCAATCAAAAGAGACTACAAGACATCATAGCGTTAACTCCTGACCCGTGTGTTATCATCGGAGATTTTAACGCTCATCATACATTATGGGGAAGTCAGAATACCAACATGAAGGGCAAAACTTGGTGTCTTTTGCCTCCGACAACAAACTTTGGTTACTGAACGATGGCAGTCCTACATTTTTACGTGGCTCCACATATAGTAGCTGTCTCGACTTGGATTTTGTTTCGCGAAGCCTAGTAAAACATACTAAATGGTTTACGGATATAGAAACGCATGGGAGTGATCACATTCCAACATACATCAAGATCAGAGGATTGTCGCCTCCTAAAGTGCACGACATGGTTAAAAGAGTGGACTGGAAAAAATTTCAGTCTCGTATGGAAGACCAATGCCAAGAACACATATTCGATTTACAAGAGGCCATCAAGAACACTGTAAAAGAGACTGTGTGTACAATACTATGCCCTGTAAGAATAATGGACATCGATATAGAGCTGGAGCGGCTTCGAGCCTTGCGACGACGAGCTGAAAGTAGGTACCGGCGCACAAAGGACATAGAAGATTTACAGACTGCTAGACGTATGCAGAAGAAGATCAAACGTTAGTTGGACAAGCTAGAATTCTAACGCTGGATTACTTTCTGCGAGCCACTCGACCCTCGTAAGCCTTTATCGCAGATATGGAGGACGGTAAGAGGTTTGTGGTCATCCCCCATTCAGAAGTCACCATTCAAGGCCTAAGCTCTTTACCAAAATCGACCAGATGTGGACGTTGCTGAAGAGTTCTGTGCCGGATTATCAGGGCAAACTACAGTACTTAGCAGCTCACCACTTTCGAGCAGTTGTCCGCCACCACGTGATTCCTGTATGGACTTCCCGTTCAACATTCAGGAGCTCAAGGCAGCACTCGCTTCATGCGAACGTACCTCCGCACCAGGACCTGACGGCATCTCCTACAGAGCCCTGTGTCATCTGGGTGAGCGCACGAGAATAGCTCTACTTCAGCTATATAATGATTGTTGGCTAGAGGGCACTGTCCCCTTAAGTTGGAAAACTAGTCTTCTAGTACCATTGCTAAAACCTGGCAAATCAAAAATAGGAATTCTCCTCCTATCGCCCGATCGCATTGGCTAGTTGCGTGGGTAAAGTGAGGGAGCGAATGATTCTCGGCCGACTCGAGTGGTACTTGGAGTATCACGAGATTTACCCAAATGCCATGGCTGGCTTTCGACGTGGTCGATCATCGATCGATAGCGTAATCGACCTAATGACGTACGTTGAACACGAGAAAGGCCATAAGCGCCTTTTCGCCTCTCTGTTCCTTGACGTCAAAGGAGCCTATGATAACGTTACACATGGAGCCGTCCTTACCGCACTAGAAAAGATTGGAGTAGGTGGCCGAATGTTTAAGTGGATACGCAGTTATCACCAAATGCGATCCTTTTTTGTGAGTACGGAGGCCGGGAACACGTCTGTACATTTAAGTTGTTGTGGCATCCCTCAGGGAGGTGTACTGAGCCCCGTGCTGTTCAATATAACACTAATCGCTCTCCATACGCACCTACCAAACAATATTTATCTATCAACACACGCTGATGACATCTGCATCTGGACATCTGCGGTAACTCGCCTGCAGTTACGAGCGAGAATACAGAGAGCTGCTACTGCAACTGCTTTGTATCTCCGCAATCGAGGCCTGCAAATTTCCTCCGGAAAGTGCCCTCTTCTGGGATTTACGCGCAAACTCATGTCGAATCACAGAGTGTCAATTAACGGTCAAAATATAACATATCGTCGATCTCATAAATTTCTGGGTGTCACAGTGACAGAGACATATCATAGAGCCCTCATGTCTCGTATTTGAAAAAGCGATTGACAGGCATATGCCATCTTTTCAAGTTTCTCGCTGGAAAGACTTGGGGAATGCAGCCTAATGCTATGTTACGACTGTACAGGGTGCTTTTTCTTGTATTTCTTCGATACAGTCTGCCTGCATTATCAAACGCCAGCAAAACAAGTCGACGCATGATACAAAGCGTTCAGGCACAGGTGCTTCGAGTGTGTCTAGGGCTGCCTCAGGGTGCTTCAACAGTGGCGACTATAGCTTTAGCCAAAGAACACCTCGTGCAGACCCATATTGAAATTGAAGCTTTGAGGACACACATAAGGCATGTCGGCCGGACTCCCCATCAGCACCTAGCCTCTCTACTAGCAGGTAGACCTCATACTTCTTTTTGTTGAACAATAACATGGTGACTCCCTACGAACTGGTTTTACGCCCGCGGCGAGACGTTCAATTCCTCCATGGTGCCTCAAACAGCCAGTCATCAACCTGACAATACCAGGTATCCAGAAAAAAAAATGAGTTTTCTCAATGCCAGCCCTCAAGCAGCTCGCCTTACTTCTGCTGTACGAGAAGTACCAAGAATGCACCCACGTCTACACCGACGGCTCCGTCCTGCCAAAGAGCTCAACTGTGGCGGTCGTTATTCCAATGCACGCCACAACCATCAAATTCAGGACAGCTCTTGCAATCACAACGGCAGCAGAGCTTGCAGCGCTTCGCGATGAGCGGTGTTTCATTAAACACCAAAGCACGCAACGGTGGACGATTTTCTACGACTGCAAGGTGGCACTGCAGTCACTTCTGTCAAATCTACGCCGTGGTCCACACGAGCAGTTGGTAATTGAAACAGCAGAAATGCAACACCATATAACGGAGAAAGGGCACCACGTTATATTTCATTGGTTGCCTAGCCACTGTGGAATTATCGGTGACGAACGAGCTGATCAAGCTGCCCGTTCAGCCCATACAGAAAACAACAAACAGTCAATACCTCTCTCAAGGACGGACGCTGCTAGGAGGCTTCGCATGCTTGCTCGCCAACGCTCCATGGCTCTTTGTAATGAGCCTCTCTTTACGCACCCAAGCTTACGATCCCTTGATCCAACTTTAAGCTTACAGCTTCCAACAAAAATTCGACGAGTTGACGCTACTGCTCTGTGCAGACTATGGTTGGGAGTCGCGTTTACCCGTGCGTATGTGTTCCGCATAGGGATGGCCGACACCGCCGACTGTGCACACTGCGGAGATGAAGAAACAATTCGACATATCCTGTGTGACTACCCGGAATACAACCTGGAATGACAACACCTTTCTAATACACTAAACAGGTTAGATGACCAGCCGCTGTCAGAAGAAAGTATACTGCGCCATTGTCATGACTCATCGTCACAGAAGAAAGCCGTGCAAGCGCTACTGGACTTCTTGCGAACTACTGGCCTGTCGGAACGCCCCTGAGTGGACTGATTTTGTGTGTGCGTGTGTGTCGGTGCTTTTCTCTTATTTATTTTTTAACTCTCTCTCTTTCAACGTCCTACTCCCCAACCCCAGTGTAGGGTAGCATACCGGATACCAGCATCTGGTTAACCTCCCTGCCTTCCTTTTTTCTCGTTTCTCTCTCTCTCTTTCTCTCATCCAGAATACTCTTGCGTCACTTAAAGTCTGTAAAGAAAAGGATGAGAAGTGTGCTGCAGTAGTGAACACGGTTCGAGAACGAGTTGCAAAATTCATCAGTAAAATGGTGGGAGACTCGAAGGAACATCCAACTGATGCTCCACACCCAAGGTTTTAAAATGTTAGGACTGTATAACTTTACGATTTAAAGGATTTCATAATTTCACGAGTGCATCCCTATTGAGCGTATCCAGCTGAGATGAATTGAAATCAACATGCCCTCATCGTGGGCCATGGGAAACGTGTTGAATGCGTGTATTGTGCATCATTGCAGAGACAGCAGCCAGCTCTAATTCTGTCAAGTCTTATCAGATCCAGCAAGCCTCTTAAATTCTACTGCTCTGCCTTGGTCATGAGGAAGTTGTCAATATGAACTCTTCGGAATGAAGGTCATAGCGTACAATATAAGGCCCATTTTTGCTCAGAAGTACGGAATTTAAGAATGACCCCAAGACCTAAGTTGGTTCCAGCAAATGACTAATTTGGCCTAAAATTAAGTGCTTTTGCTAGAAACTATGCTGTAATCATTGTTCAAGTGTGCGATTTCTTTCATGATAAGCATACAATCGTATCACACAGCTGTTCTTCATATGTAGGGCCATGTGATTTCTTTACACTAGAGAAAAACGTTTTGCAGTGTAAATTATGAGCTCACAATAGCCAGTTTTAACGGCACTATTGTATGCAACTGTCATCCTTACTGAGATAGGAAGCTCAGCGTGGGAGCAATCTAAGGCGAAATCCAGATGATGATCATTCATCCTCCCATAAAACTGTAAAAGTGCTTGAATGAGCTTCGCAAAAAAACCCTTTGCAGGCGTCATGTTAGGTGACGAATAACATTAATTGCTTGCAAGAAGCGTAGATTTGCACAAGACTTCACTTCATGCGAACTGCTATATGAGTGGATGGTCGGCAGCTTCCCACTCGTTACAAAGGGCCGAACCATAATTCACCATCCTCAACATCATCGGCCGCAGCATCAACGAAGTGTGCAAGCTACGTAAACGGCTTACATAGCACACTGGATTATTCAAAATGATGGTGATTGGTGTAATGAATACCTAGCTAGTGTACCTGCAGTAGGCATCCAATGAGAGTGTACTGAAGGCTCTATGGAAGGCCACTCCTCCGGGTTATGCTGTGATTGTGCTACGTCGTCCACACAGGCCTGACATCTTTAGCCCACTTGTTCTCGTGTGAGGGATTTTCATTCATGGTAGTTTTCCCCCCACATTTTAAAATTTTGTCAGTTCAACAAAAAGTACCGATAGAAAGAGACCTCTAAAGGGCTTATACTTTGTTGATGTTGTCATAGCTCACCACCTGCTGTTATCTCTAAGCTCATTACACAGTTGGTTCAAACCTGCTGCTTTCTGTTGAACCAACCTGAAGGGTCCTATGCCGTGTGTGACTCTTGTGTACTAGTTAACTATGAAACTATTGCACAGGCAAAGTGAACACGTATTTATAAAATTAAGGTATAATTTTACAGCCTGCATTTAAAGTTTGATAAAGTGATAAATAGTTTGATATTGGCCATTGACACAAGTATAACGCCTACTGTAAGCCTTGCCTCAGGAAGTTTCTGAAACTGCAAGTTATGATGTGTGCCACTTTGCGTGTAGGGGTTTACTTGTTAATAAAAATAGTTCACAAGGAAACATGTTCCCTTGTTTGAGCAATGTTTCTTGGCTCGATAGTGTGGAAGTTACTGCCAGCAATGACTTGAAAAAAGAAACTAGCTTTCAATAAAAGAGGCTCTAAGAGCAGTATTTTACAAAGTTATTGGTGCTGCCAAAGCTTAGAAAGACCCTGCAGTCTTCTGTTTTCTTTTAATTGCCTTTGTGTTGCTCCTATATTCATTTAAAGAAGAGAGCCAGGACACTCCACTAGAAATTCCATTGAACATTACATTGAAGAACATACTGTGATGTTTAACAGTAAGACCCCTTCGCTTCCCCCCCTCTCGAGTGTCTTTCTACAATTTTTACTCTAGTGCAATAAATTATGACCTCACACTTAAAAGTTTTCATTGTAATATACTAATTGTATTTTTCATGTACTCACAGCAAATAAACTTGTTCATAATCTGGTTTGTTTCGGGACTCACTTATATTGCTTTGCCCACACCCAAAATTATTCGCAACAAAGATACTACCAGATGAACTGGTCCTAACCATAAAAATGTCTCAGTGATTTAGCAACCACAGCAGATACATTTTTGTAATAAGAGCAAGCGGTTTACAAAACGACAAAGTACACGACTTTTCACGTGAAGATGCACTAGCTGACTTTAGTGTCGCCGAAAAGTAAGTTTTGTCTTTTGAGGCATATGCAACTATTGACAACATTCATAGAGACATAGGACAACTTAAAAACACAATTTATTCAGTAAATTTATGTATGTATATGAATCTAGCAGTGTAAATGACACTTATGAAAGCTTTGTTTCTTTATTAAAATGCACTTAGCTTAATGCTTAGCATTTTACATGGTAAGGGCTCTCAAGAATGGTAGGAAGTCATGAATTACTTGCTGTTTATCTACAAACAATTTCTAAGAAATGCTTTCGTATTCCATAGTTCTCAAAAAAAGACTTGAGCAGCATTTTAGCACTGAAGCAATAGAGACACGACTAAGTGCTTGAACTGAAATTAAGATGGGTAGGTTAAAATCTTTACCACTGGTTTATAGTTACCACAAGTTCAAAGTTAAAATATGCGACATGCCAGCACGGACACATGAGATATGTGCAGGCAAGTTCGAATGGCTGCTTTCTTTTCTGCTGCTGTGCATCTTTTCAGTTGTTAGTCGGCATTCGCACACCTTTATTTCTCTCTGGTGTCCATGTTTGTATGCCCTGTCTCTTAACAGGAAGACAAACCAACTAGGTCAGCTCTGTTATTGTGGTGCTAATGCCGACTTGTCTCTCATGAAATAATATTGTCTAATTCGTTACAGGGAGCATAAATACATGAAATATGGAAGCATTCTTAATGCATACTGATTGTTCGTCGTGCCATGACAATTATAGAGCACCTTGTTATCTGTGAATCATGATGATGATGATAGTAGATTTTAGTGACGCAAGGGCAACTCAGGCCAAAGAGCGCCAAACACAGGGTTTTTCGTTGGTTAATTTATAGAAAAAATCTACTCAGGGTGGTGGCAAGAATAAAAGATTGGGGCATAGGGATTAAACTTCAGTGTAATGACTATGTGTAATGAGTTTAAAACGGTCTAAACTTATAGGTTGTAAAAAGTCAACCAGTGGCGGCAGTGGTCCTTGTCAGGACAAGGAGTGCGTGCTGCATGACATTTGATAAAGTCTCAGCGGTTATCTCAGGATTGTGAGAGGGCTGAGATTGGTGAGAATATGTAATGGAATGCAGGAATCCATCATCAGCTAAGAACTTTAAAACTACTTTTGTGGAAAACATGGAATCGTCACCATGAAAAAGTAAAGGGTGAGGCGGTATGTGGTATATGTATAGCTTTGGAAAGTGACGCAGCCTTTCTGGTTCAAGGTACGGGCACATAATTAAAATGTGAACAGCAGATAGCACGTCACCACATTTTTTCACAACGCGTTGCTGGAGAGTTTCTTAAAAGGCGCGAGTGTGTTGCATGTGTATGACCGATCCTGAGTATGCACAGTCCAACCTCTTGATGCCTGTTACGTTTTTCAAGAGAATATCTACCTATTCTTAGTTTTACTGTGTGCAATTTGTTTTCAATTTCTGCGTTTCATTCCTTTTGCCATTGCCTACGCATTCGGTTACTGGTTAGCGGCCTCAAGTCCTCATATGAGATAACGGCTACTTCTACTGTTGGGCGCAGTGCAGCGGGCGGTCCACTGCCTCATTGCCAGCTATGTTAAGTGTCCCGGAATCCAGCATAGCGTGATTTTGAGCTTGAATCTGTAGGCTGACATGAGGCAGTTTAGAAGGGTATGACGTAGTCACTAGATTTTTATGTGTCTTTGCGGAAGACAACGCAGTCACTGCACTGAGGGAATCTGTGTATATGATGGAGGCTGGTTCTTTCTTCTTTAAGATGTGCCTTATAGCTAGCAGTATGCCATAGCACTCAGCAATAAATATGCTGGTATGTTCATTCATTGTTGCAGATTCAGAGTACGCTGGGCTGTATGCAGCACATGTGACGGCTGAGGACTTGGAAGCATCAGTGTAGTACTCAGCACACCTGTATTTGGCCTGCAAGTACATAAAACGCTGATGGATTGCGACTGGGAGGCTATGCTTTCCTACCTCTAGGAATGAAAATCACAATTGATATCCCGCATTTCCCATGGTGACACAGTGTCCTTGTGGGAGCTTAGTTGAACGTTGGAGACGGGTATATGCAGATTTTCAAAGTGTGAGGCCACTCTGATGGGATACGTTGGCGTAGCTGATGGTCGCCTAAAAAACAGGTGGGTGTTTGATGCATCCTGCAATAGCTCGCGATATGGGTGTTCGACATGGGAAAGCACCTTGGTTGCATACCCGATGCTTTTGAACTGCAGTCGTCGTTCTAATGACCACCGATCTGTCTCAACATACAGGCTGGCTGTTGGGCTGGTTCGGAAAGCACCACTAGCCAGACGAATTCTATGGTGATGCACTGGGTCGAGCATCTTAAGTGCGGATGCTGATTCGTATACAACCGAGCCATAAACAATACGTGAGAGCACCACACTACTGAGAAGGTTTAATAGACAGTTACGATCTATACCCCATGGCTGATGCGAGAGAATTTTAAGCAAGTTCAAGGCTCTCAAGCATTTAGGTCGCAGCTGCTTGGTGTGTGGGACAAAGCTGAGCTTTTCATTCATCACAACAACTAGAAATTTATGATACTTTTTATTAGCACTGGTGTGTCCGCTCATTGAAATGTTGGGGGATGGCCTTATGTTACGTAGTTTTGAAAAGAGTAGGCAAGCAGTCTTGTCACAGTTAAACTTAAAGCCATTTTTGTCTGCCCAGCTCGAGAGCTTATTTACTGCCAACAGAATCTGACGTTGGCAGATGGCTACGTTGGACGATTTAAAGCTGATCTGAATGTCATACTCATATACAGAGTAGGAGATTGTTTTATGCAGTATAGTGTTTATGGAGTTAATTTTTACGATGAATAGCGTGCAACTAAGAACGCCATCCTGGGTACACCATTTTCCTGCGTAAACCGTTTTGAAAGGACATTTCCTACACGAACCACGAACGTACGTTCAGAGAGGTAGCTTTCAATTGTATTAAGCATGTTCCCTGACACTCCAAGAAATTGCATGTCACGGAGAATGCCATAACACCATGTCGTGTCATAAGGCTTACCCAAGTCGAAATATGCAGAAAGGCAGTGTTGTTTGTGAATGAAGGCATCCCTGACGTAGGATTCGAATGCTACCAGTTGGTCAGTTGTCGACCGGCCTGATCTGAATCCAGGTTGACGAAGGTCAAGGAGGCCATTATATTCAAGGTAATACATGAAGCAGCGGTTTACCATTTTTTCAAATACCTTGCACAAGCAGCTAGTCAGGGCGATAGGCCTATAACTAGCAACAAGTGTGGCTTCTTTTCCTTGTTTCAGGATGGGTATGATAACTGCAGTTGATCCCCTGTAGATTTATTCCAGAATGTTTATATATACTTCAACTACGCCCTGATTCCGCAGTGTCTGCATGACGGCTGATATTTCTACTGAATCAAACACCTTCTCGTAATCTATAAAGGCTATGTATAGTGGTTGGTTATACTCTGAGCATTTCTCTATTACCTGATTGATAGAATGAATGTGGTCAATTGTTGAGTAGCTTGTTCGAAATCCTGCTTGTTCCTTTGGTTGATTGAATTCTAATGTTTTCTTTACTCTGTTAGCAATTACCTTTGTAAATAGCTTGTATACTACAGAGAGCAAGCTGATCGGTCTGTAATTCTTCAAGTCCTTGTCATCTCCTTTCTTATGTATTAAGATGATGTTAGCGTTCTTCCAAGGCTCTGGTACTCTTCCCGTCAGGAGACACCTCGTAAACAGGGTGGCTAGTTTTTCTAACACAATCTGTCCTCCATCTTTTGGCAGATCTGATGTTACCTGATCCTCACCAGCAGTTTTGCCTCTTTGCATGCTCTCGAAAGCTTTTCTGACTTCTTCTATTATTACTGGTGGGGTGCTTCATAAAGAAAGCAACAGAATACCAATAAAGAAGGGTGTAAGGCAAGGGGACACAATCTCCCCAATGCTATTTACCGCATGCTTACAGGAGGTTTTCAGAAGCCTAGATTGGGAACAGTTAGGGATAAGAGTTAATGGAGAATACCTTAGTAACCTGCGCTTCGCCGATGACATTGCATTGCTGAGTAACTCAGGGGACGGATTGCAACTCATGATTACGGAGTTAGACAAGGAGAGCAGAAAGGTGGATCTTAAAATTAATCTGCTGAAAACGAAAATACTGTACAACAACCTCGGAAAGGAGCAGCGCTTCGAGATAGGTAATAGTGCACTTGAAGTTGTAAAAGACTATGTCTACTTAGGGCAGGTAATAACCGCAGAGCCTAACCACGAGATTGAAGTAACTAGAAGAATAAGAATGGGGTGGAGCACATTCGGCAAGCACTCTCAAATTATGACAGGTAGATTGCCACTATCCCAGGTATATAACAGCTGTATCTTGCCGGTACTTAGCTACGGAGCAGAAACCTGGAGACTTACAAAGAGGGTTCAGCTTAAATTGAGGACGACGCAGCGAGCAATGGAAAGAAAAATGGTAGGTGTAACCTTAACAGACAAGAAGAGAGCAGAGTGGATTAGGGGACAAACCGGGGTTAAGGATATCTTAGTTGAAATAAAGAAGAGGAAATGGACATGGGCTGTGCATGTAGCGCGTAGACAGGATAACCGCTGGTCATTAAGGGTACCTAACTGGATTCCCAGAGAAGGGAAGCGGATTAGGGGGAGACAGAAGGTTAGGTGGGCAGATAAGATTAAGAAGTTTGCGGGTATAACTTGGCAGCAGCAAGCACAGGACCGGGTTAACTGGCGGAACATGGGAGAGGCCTTTGTCTTGCAGTGGACGTAGTTAGGATGATGATGATGATGATAACTGCCTCTTTCCGGGCCTTGGGTAGGCGCCCAGAGGACCATACGCTGTTGAACACTAAGAGATTGGCATCAAGCGTGTGTTCGTGGAAGTGTTTCAGCATGTCATATGTAATCTTGTCTCGGGCTGCTGCTGAGCTGCCACATGTTGCCAGCACTGCCTTCAATTCGTCTATGGTAAACAAAGTATTGTAGCCTTCAGCAGATGGCCTTCTGTCACGGATAGGCTTACGTTCCTCAGCAAGCCTGTGTCGTTTAAGGGAGTCTGTATAAAGTGATGAGCTGAAGATGTACTCAAAATGTTGGCCTATCGCATCTGCCTGGTGTTCCAGCGTATCACCAGCAGTACTGACAAGAGGGACCGGATGAGTGTTGTGTGCTTGAAGTGCTCTCACTCTGTAGTACACCCTATGCGTATCAGTGTAGGAGTTAACTGACGAAAGAAAAGACTGCCAGTTCTGCCGCTTTGATTCTCGTCGGATACGCCTACCACTTGCTTTTGCACGCTTGAAATTCATCAGGTTGTCAGCTGTAGAGTACCTGCGAAATTTCGACCAAGCTTCGTTTTGGTTCTCGCGAGCTTTTTTTTGCACTCCGCATTCCACCAGGGCCGTCGTTTGTTTCGCGTCTTGTCAGATGTCTGTGGGATCGATTGCTCTGCGGCCTGTACGATATGAAGTACGACAAATGCTTCGTCTGGGTTTTCAATAGAAGAACGTGACAGTTCTGTAAGTTCTTGGAATTTTATCTAGTCAGCATCCCGTTCTCTAAACCTGAATGCATTTGTAGTCGTCTTACTCGTACTACCTGTGTGTTTTAGACAGACAGGAAAATGATCACTTCCGCAGAGGTTATGAATAACAGCTTAATCTGTGGTCGCCATGAGTGAAGGAGAGCCGATATCAAGATCAATGGCTGTGTATGAGTTGCGCGCTGCGTTAAAGTATGTTGGTTTTTTTTTGATAAATATACAGGAGCCGGAGTACATGAGGAAGTTTTCGATTTGGGAGCCTCGAGAATCTGTTCTTCTGCATCCCCATAGCGGGTTGTGCGCATTAAAATCTCCAACCAGGAGGAACGGATGCGGGATCTGATCGACGAGAGTTTCAAACTCTTTAGTAGACAGGTGGTAGTCTGGAGGGATGTATAATGAGGACACAGTTGTCATTCATCCAAAGATAAGGGTTCGTATTGCCACGGCCTCTAAGTCAGTAACCAGAGTCAGAATTTGAGACCGAAGTGCTTTCTGCACCATGATAGCGACACCGCCGTATGAATGGGCAGTGCCATGCCTGTCCTTTCGGTATACCGCATATCTTCTTAGAAAATTAGTGTGTGTTGAGTTTAGATGTGTCTCCTGCAGGCAAAGTATGTTAGGCTGGTGTTGCGCAAGTATTTCATAAATGTCATTCAGGTTCTTCAGTAGACCTCAGCAGTTAGAGTAGATGATACTCTCGGCAGCCATTTTTAAGAATAAAGAAAGAAAGGAGGGTTATTCAGACTTCACCGCATTTGTCAGGCGCCTTGACTGGAGGGTGTTTTTTCCCTCTGAGGCGTTCTATTGGGCCCCTCTTCACTAGGAGGGATTCCGTGAGCATTGGAAACGCTGACGACGTCGGTGTCACATCCATTGCTCCCTGTGAACACTCGGAGGCTGATGGGAATTTCTCAAGAGGGACAGGTGCCCTCTCAGTTGTCTGTGTCGTCCCCGAGGTCTCATGGAGGTCGACCTGCAAGGTTTGGATTGTCTGTGTTGACTCTGAGGTCTGATGGATGTTGACCTGTGGGACTTCGAACGTTCGTGCAGCCTGCGGCGGCTTGGTGGGGGGCCGAGATGTGCACGCATCAGCAAAGCTGTACTGCGTGCCCACCGTTGCTAGACGCCGCCCGGCCCCCGACGAGCTGCGTCAGCATACGTTCTTCCGGAAAAAAGTGACACCTTCTTCCAGGCTTCAGAGAATGTGATGTTTTCCATTACTTTTATCTGGATGATTTCCTTTTCTTTTTGAAAATTTCACATGTACGCGAGTACGCTGCGTGCGGCGTGTGAGAGTTAGGGCACTCTGCGTGGAAGTACAGCTCTAGGTTGGGTGCTCATGATCACCATATTTTGCACGTTTGTTTTCCGCGACAACTGTTCGACCCATGTCCGGATTTCTGGAATTCGTAGCACCTCCTAGGGTTGGGTATGATGGGGCGGACTTTTCAGTGAAGGAACGCAGCTTTCACAGAATCGGGCAGAATGGAGCGGGTAAATGTTAGTACTATATGAGGTGTCACCACTCCTTCATTGTTTCGCCTGATGGTTATCTGATGAATGGTGACAACGCCTTGCTCTCGAAAGCCTTCAAGCCGGTAAACTTGTCTTTCTCGTATCAGATCACGTTGTGAAATGACGCCTGGAGCAGTGTTAAGACTGCGAGGGGGGTGATGGACACGTCCAGGTGGGCAAACTGCTTCTGTTTCAGGAGAGTGTTTGCGTGCTGTTTCTGGCTTACTTCAACAAGAAGATCACCGGATGACAGTTTCTTTGCGTCGTTTCTTTGCCTATTAGGTTAGCAAGGGTTCTAGTTATCAGGAAAACCGACAGTCCTGCAACAGAGACGTTATCTGCCAGAGAGTGTATGTCTAGAAAGCGGGGGAAGTGGTCACAATCGGTTCCGGTTCATTTGGAGCTTTCATCGGGGCGGTTCTCTTTCAGGGACCGATCATTGAGAAGGGGGAAATATTTTGCCATGTGGAGCATTTGATGTTCGGCGGTGATGGTAACCACCCACCACCGAGCCTAACAGGGGGACGCTACAAGGTAGAACACTTGAAGGCGCCAGTCATACATCGCCGCTATAACCAGATATAACTACCCAAGGTTGGGTAACTACACAAGGTTAATCCTTGCCACCAGGAAATTTTGAAGTAAACGAAAGATAGAAGATGACAGGATAGATGAAAAAGTAAGAGATAAAGACGAATATGAGAGGGGAGAGAAATAGGAAAAGGCGACTGCCGATTTCCCCTGGGCGGGTCAACCCGAGGGTGCCGTCTACGTGAAGGCGGGGCCAAAGGGGTGTGTTGCCTCGGCCGGGGGGCCTTAAAGGTCCAATCACCCAGCGTCGACTCAACTCCAGGATCCCCTTTTCCCCGGACATGGCAAAGCCACGCACGGCTAGGCGTGGGAAAAAGTTGACCCCCCCTCCCGTTAGCTCGGGTCCGTAGTGTCGCTACACACCAAACACCTACTTACGCAGACGCCCCTGCGGTGGTTATCTGTGTAAGATACAAATGCCTTTTAAAAAGCGCGACATGAGTAATGCATATTTTGACACCCCCCCCTTCATATACATATGTCCCTTAAGACACTGGTTAGTGCGAAGTAATGTCAAATGTATCGCAATTTATTCAATGGAGAGCTTACCTGACCTGTTAATCATCTTGCTTCATTTTGTTAAAAAATTGTGAACACTTTTTTTCGGAAAAAGTACTATAGCATCAGTATAGCTTGTTACCTACTTTGAAAATGTATGCCTAGTTTGCAATGACAAATGGTGATTGCTTACTGAAGCAACTTTAATTATCTTTTGGCCTGTATCCAGAAGCTGTTATATGTTAAACAGCACATCTTTAATGAATTATTGAGCCGTTAGTAAACAACATTTGTGGGAATTGAGGCTGGCCCGCTGCCTTTGCGCGGGCTTTCCCGCCTTTTCTGCCGTTTTCATGTCCCGACATGTCTGCCCTCCTTTGCTGTCTGCCGCGCTGGGAAGGGCGGAGTGACGTTTAACACCCTCACCCGGTAGCGAATGTTGACTGTGGCGCCGCGCGGGGAGCCTCCCGAGAGGTTTTCGCGCGCTGCGTCAGGGGCAGGCAGTACTCTCCGAGACAGCAAACGGTGAGCCACGCATTCTCTTCCGTCCGTCGACTCCCGTCGCTCGGGGCTCGTCGGACTTCGCTGAGGGCGCCTCGCGCCCGATGCGAACGCTCACCTTTTGTTGCCCCGCTGCGTACGCACGGCCGGAGGGCGGTACGATGTCCTAGTGCGTGGCCTGGCTACGCCGACCCGTCTCCCTCCGAAGCCAACGCGAGCGCCTTTGCCCTTGCTCGAGCAACCGGGCCTTGGTCCCGGTGTCTCCGTGGATCACCTTTACCGCGGAGACGTGCTCGTGGCACCCTGTGTAGTACTTTGTGCCCGTGGCGTGGATAAGCCTACTTGCTTTCCCGCCGCGCCTTTTTGCAACGGGCTGTACTGCGTTTGGTGTTGCCACAATAAAGTGTTGCGACTTTGAGCAGTATCGTGTTCTCGCCACGGCGACGGTTAACGCGTGCCCTGCGGCTCGCTAAGACCGGACTCACGCTGGTGGCCGTACTCCTTCGGGATACGTGTACACCACACATTGTACTACCAATCTACTTAGTGGTGTAATAAGATAGTCTGATGAAAAACTAGAAGCAGTATCCAATTGAGTAGGAAATCTACTACATAGAAAAATAGCAGAAAGTTTACATGTCAGAGAGGCTTAAGGTGGTGTTGGTTTTGCGTTAAGAATTGTATGTGCTGTCATTGGTTTCTAGTTGAAAATATGTTCTGTTGTGCAAGTACTAATTACATCTAAAAAAACAATGTACTTTTCTGATAGACGAGTTTAAAGGAAAAACAAACGCTTTTTGGGGAGGGCATGGGGTTTTGCATTGTTATATTAGCGTCAATAGTGAACCTTGCAGATTGCCTAATTGAGAAGAGCCTGTGCTCAAATACCATGACATATGTCATTCTTTTGGCACTGCAAGTCCACGTGGTATGTGTATCATTCATCTGTGTGATTCCTGGATGTTTGCGGGGGTATTTGTAAGAGAGCTGCATATTCAGATATTTCTTACAGCAAACATGTTCCCCTCATCGTGTATCACAATATATATTGCAGGACATTACAAAAAATGGGTACATTCTCTAGGCACATTTGTGAATCAATGTCTTTCAACTGTTCCCCACGCACTCATGTTTTTTCCAATTTTTTCCTGCCCACATTGCTAAGCTTGTTCAATGTCCTTCGTTTCACAATATGCCGTGGTTTGGTTTTGCATTGTAAATGTGAAGAAAGAAAGTCTAATTTCATTTCAATTATTGAAGCCCTAAGGGCCTTGAGGAATTACATAAGGCGGGAGCAAACAATATATGAAGGACTCTTAATCACAGAAAACGCCGAAAATAGAAGAAAAGACGAAGAAAAGGAGGAAAAACATCTCTAAGAAAGGAAACAATCAAGCAAAAACATTTCGGTCAGATGCATTGTTACTTTTTCGTGAAACGTCGTGCGGTTGGTGGAAGAAACAATACTGTCGGGGAGGATATTCCACAGGGTTATTGCCTGAGGGAAAACATCTCTAAGAAAGGAAACAATTAAGCAAAAAAATTTCGGTCAGATGCATTGTTATATTTTCGTGAAAAGTCGTGTGGTTGGTGGACGAAACTATACTGTCGGGGAGGGTATTCAACAGGGTTATTGCATGAGGGGAAAAATAATCTTTCATCGATGATGTGCGGCACTGAAGGTGTGCGATTGGTTTGCTGTGGTTGAGGCGCGGCGCGATTAGAGCTTGGGGTTGAAGTCGAGGGTGCCTGGCAGGTGGGTGGGTGATAATAGAAAGAGTAAAGCAAGCAGAGACGCGAGATGATTCGACGTGATTGGAAACATGGAAGGTCAAGTGTGCGTTTGAGTTCAGCGATACTAGATTTACGCGAGTACTTTGACGTTATGAAGCGAGCAGCGCAATTCTGGGTGGATTCTAATTCGTAGGCAAGATATGCTTGTGAGGGGTGTCAGACAGATGAAGCTTATTCCAATTTAGGCCGAACGTATATATGATATGCAAGTTTTAATAGCGGGCGATGTAGATCTGAGATTTCGGCGCAAAAATCCAAGTGTGCGTGAAGCGTGTGCGCATATTGTTTCAATGTGAGCGACCTATGATAATGACGATGTCAAGTGAACGCCTAGATACTTATAGCAGTCTGTTCGAGATATTTAATTTGAAATGATGTGGTATGCGTGGTTTGCAATGCTGCGTTTACGGGAAAAGGGCATAGATTGGCACTGAATAAGGTTAAAAGGCATGAGTCATTTTCCACACCATGTTGCGATAGTGTCAATGTCTTCCTGAAGATCAGTGGAATCGCTAGGCTTACGAATGGCATCGGCGACAAACAAGTATCAGCGAAAAGTCGAAGTCTGGTTTTTGTGTTAAATGGCAGGTCATTGACGTAGATTAAAAATAACAGGGGGGGATAAGCCTGCTCCCTGGGGGGCACCGGATGTAACACTAGAAAGTTGCGAGTCATGAGAGTTGGCAGTTGCGTATTGTGCGCGTCCTTTTAAGAAATGTTTTATCCAAGTATTCAGTTTCGGGGAGATTCTAAGATTAGATAAGTTCGCAGGCAGGTGATTGTGTGGTACACGGTCGAAGGCCTTCAAGAAAGCGAGGAAGATGGCGTCCATTTGTAGATGATCGTCCATATGTTGCAAAATATCATCGGTGAATTCTGAGAGCTGAGTTTCGCACGACAGTAGTTTTCTGAAACCATGCTGGTGCACATAAAGGAAGTTAATTTATTCAAGGTAGTTCATTAAATTGGTTGCTATAATGTATTCTAGCACTTTGGATGGTATGCTGGTTAGCGAAATTGGGCAGTATATAGGTGCTTTTGATCGGTCTCCAGACTTAAGGATGGGAATGATTTGTGCCTTTTTCGAATCGTGGGGAACTTCATCAGTGCTTAGTGATTGTTGGAGCAGTAAGGTTAGTATTGCGCTTGACAGGTAAATTGTGTTTTTATGTAGTTTGCTGCTGATTTGATCGTAACCGGCCGAGGAAGAAAATTTGAGAGAGTTTATTAACTTAGATATTTCATCAACGTTAATCTGGATATCAGGCATTCTGTTCGGTGAGTGAAGTGATAACTGGGTAAAATAAAGCTTTGAACAGGTGAAAATACTGACGTAAAAAGGTCGTTAAGGACTGTAGCACATTTTTCTGTTTCGATTATTTCACTGTCTACGTTTGACAGCTGGAGTTGCGTTTGATGATTTGGCGTGAGATTATTTTAAAGAATTTACGAGGGTTAGATTGTAGGATTCATAAGAGGTAAGTTGAGAAGAATTTATCTTTGGAGGATTTCAGTTCCGTAATGTATTCATTAGCAGCCAATTTGTACTGATCCCAAACCCTGGCGTTATTAGAAAGTTTTGCTTTCCGATAAAGGCTTTTTTTCTCATCGAGCAATTTCACCGTCTTGTGGCCCTTATGGAGCCGCAAATTGTGTGGCAAAACACCGTGATGCGCTCGTCGGTGCCAGTCAAGACGCTCCTTCAAATAACACTTCAGTTTCTAGCATAAGGTTACGCACAGCTCAGATTAATGAAGCATCGCCTTCGTATTGCGCGCTCTTCACAGCAAAAGCGACTTGGAGATATAGATTGGAATGAAAAGAACGGAGGTTGCTAGCCGAAAGCGTTTCGCCAAAAATCTCAAGTGATCCTAATTGCGATTCATGTCTCCGCCGTTTTACGAATCGCTCCCCACGGACCGAAGGAGGCGCGCAAGAGCGGGTGACGCATGATGACGTAGCTCGTGATCCCCGGGATTAAATCGTGATTTTGTCCGTCGTGTGAAACCAGCCTTAAGCGAACAGCTCATGAGAACCATTGATAAACAAAATCGAACGCAATCCCAACTGCAGCAGCTAGCCACGCAACAGAAGCAGGAAACAGACTGTTTTCTATAGGCAACTACACAGGAAAATCAGTTTCCCCAGACATGCTCTGCTTCTTCTGCAGACTGTGAGAGGTCCCTGGCACCTTCTAGGACGACAGAAATGGTCAATTGCTCTACCCATTGCAGCATCATAACCTCGCAGAATCAGGCCACAACAGCCGATATAGTAGACAAAGCCCTGGAAGAAAAATGCACTGCTTTTACAGCAACTATCACCCTGGCGATAGAGCAAGCAGTTTTCACCCACGTCTGTGCACTCAAAGCCAGAAATTAGCAGTAATTTCACGAACAGAAAATGCCTTACCTCATTCTGGTGGAATCAATCATAGCCAAATAAAATCTGCAACTAACACAAGTCAACGAAGGCAAGCATCTCAAGGGGGTCGAGCAGCTGTCTGGGTGGCGTGACATGCCAGTTAAAGCCCTACGCGTCATTCTCGATAATGACGATGCCTCCATAGTGCCTCGTGATGGCTATTTGAGGTCGGCAACTCAGAGTAATATAGTGGAGTTGTCGCAGTTTGCGCCATAAAGCACGTTTGCTGCATCACCATAGTAAAACCTTACAATTAGTGCCAGAAGTAATAACTTTACAAAATGTTGGTCAACACGCAGCTAAACTGTCCACGTATACGGCTTAAACTAGTGCCGACGGAATATCATCAGTTATGTTCGTCAATAACCAATATGCCAAATAGTAACCAATAACCAAATAACCGTCTATAACCAATAACCAAAGGTCGTGCTGTAAAGATACAGCACGACCTTTTCCTCAGATCGCTAGCTTGCAATATGTATTCATCCTATTTCTTCCGCGCAAAAAGTACCATAATTCAACATACGTTCTAAATATTTTGAGAATTAATCATAGTGTGAGCACTATTCATATTGCTACGGGGCGCCACAAATGAACATTCTAGAAAAAAGGACGATGTTTAGCGCGAGCTCGTGCAGACCGGGCTCCATATTGTATGCCTGCCTGTTTACCAAAAGTAAAGGCATTTTTCAGACGCCTTCTCCCCGTAACATTTTGGTGGAGAGTGCGGGTCTTACCACAGTCAACACCACGACGACTCTACGCAGTGGACGTTCCTTGGCTGCCTGTACGATGCCTCATCAAGACGAACACGAGGATTCTTCGGAGACTACCCCAAGCGTGCTTCGTCCAACTACGCAGCAACCAACAGCACCGCATCCAGCTGCTACTAACCGCATCGTCGTCCTGACTCAACCGCGTGACCCAGGCACATTTTCGGGCAGTGACAGTACTGACGTGGAGGAATGGCTCCAGCTGTACGAAAGGGTGAGCGCTCTTTACAACTGGGATCCGACGCTCATGTTGGCCAATATTATTTTCTACCTTGACGGTACAGCTAAAGTTTGGTTTTTCAACCACGAGGAAGATATCACGAGTTGGGACATCTGTAAGCAGAAACTCATCGATCTCTTCGGCAAGCCCATCGGGCGTCGTCGTGCTGCGCAGAAAGAACTAGCGTCCCGACTCCAGTCCGGCACCGAGTCGTACGTCACATACATACAGCGCGTGCTCGCCCTCTGCCGGAAGGTTGATGACAAGATGCCGGAATCTGAAAAGGTCACGCACATCCTCAAAGGAATCGCCGATGACGCTTTCAATCTCCTCGTATATCGAAACTCATCGACCATAGACGACGTTATTAATGAATGCCGACGCTTCGAAGACGCGAAAAGTTGCCGTATCACTCCCCACTTTTCGCGTCTTCCCAACACGGCTGCAACATCAACCTGCGAGGACGCCCGTTTGGCACCAGCCCCTGCTACTTCCGACAATATCGTGCGCATCGTGCGCCACGAAATCGAGGCAGCATCCCCTCTGTCTGACCAAGTCCAGGCCCAGGCCCCTGACGACTCTCGCGCCACGATTTCTTTGATCAAGAGTGTCGTACGCCAGGAACTGGCCAACGCCGGACTTCAGACGCTATGCCCCGTTAACCGACCTGACTACCGACTGCCCAGTACACCCAATATGTCCCGCGGACCGAACAACCGCCCACGTTACCGGAACCCGGCAGAATGGCGAACTTCCGATGACAGGCCGATCTGCTTCAACTGTGGACGAGTGGGCCATATTTCACGTCATTGCCGCACTTCCTGGGGTTGGCAGCCATGGTCGCATTATGCCAACACCCGACGCTCACCTGCTGGCTCTCGGATGCCGATCAACACGGCACAAGATGGCGCTTCGCCATCCAGGCCCGCCCAACCAAGCCGCTCTCCGTCGCCCTCTGGACGCATGTCCCGCTCAACTAACCGACGTCGCTCCCCCTCGCCCTCCTACCACCAGTCCTCGGAAAACTGACGGGCGCAGCTCCTAGAGGTGAGCCCGCTTCGACGACCCGACCCAAAATTCCTCTACACACGATACCCGGACACAACAACTTGATTAAAGTAAATGTTGACGGTACTTCTGTGGCAGCACTCATTGACACCGGCGCTCACATATCAGCCATGAACTCCAGCCTTTGTGCTCGACTAAAAAAAAGTGCTCACTCCTGCTCCGATCACTGTTGTCCGAGTAGCTGATGGTGCAACACGAGCGGTCACCGGGATGTGTGCCGCCCGTGTCACTGTTGCTGGACGTCATACCACTGTTCTGTTTTACGTACTGGACCACTGCCCACATGACATCATATTGGGACTCGATTTTCTGTCGGAGCATTCCGCCCTAATTGACTGTTCTGCTGGTGTTGTTCAGCTCGTCCTACCACACGCCGTTGACCCTCCTGATCTTGCGCCGCCAAAGCTATGCTCCGCCGACTTTGTCCGCCTATCTTGTCGAGCTGTGACGTATATCGACGTCTCTTCTGATTCACCTGTGGCTGACGGCGATTATGTCATTTCACCTAATCCTACAGTACTCTGTTCGCTCAATGTTGCGTTCCCCCACACCATCATCACAATGAAGAACAACGTGGCATGTCTCCCTATTGTGAATTTTGGACTTTGCTCTGAAGTGCTGCCACAAGGAATATCCCTTGCAACCCTTGCCCCGGCCGGCGACTACGACATATCGGCCTTAACAGAGGATACACCGTCATCTGCAAGTATTCAGTCGTGCAGTACACTAGACTGCATAACTGGAATGATTGCCTCTGATCTCCCGGCCGAGCATGTGTCTGCGCGTCGTGGCCTTCTTGCTTCGTATCAAGACGTCTTTGATCTCTGCGACCGACCCCTAGGTCAAACGACCGTCGTAAAACATCGGATCAACACCGGTGATGCAAATCCAGTACACCGGCGACCCTATCGAGTTTCCTCCAACGAGCGCCACGTGATCCAGCAAGAAGTCGACAAGATGCTTGCCCGAGACATCATTGAACCTTCTTCAAGTCCTTGGGCTTCGCCCGTTGTGCTTGTGAGAAAGAAGGACAACAGCTGGCGCTTCTGTGTCGACTACAGAAATCTTAACAAGGTTACAAAAAAAGACGTGTATCCTCTGCCGCGGATAGACGACGCTCTTGACTGCCTTAGTGGCGCAAATTATTTCTCTTCCATCGACCTTCGTTCCGGGTACTGGCAGATATCAGTTGATGATCTGGACCGTGAAAAGACGGCATTTATAACTCCCGACGGGCTCTATCAGTTCAAAGTAATGCCGTTCGGTATATGCAATGCCCCGGCTACATTCGAACGAATGATGGACGCTCTTCTTCACGGTTTCAAGTGGTCAATCTGCTTATGCTACCATGATGACGTCATTGTTTTTTGCCAACTTTCGAAACTCACCTCGAGCGTCTCTCAACAATTCTTTCGGTTTTCCGCAAAGCAGGGCTTCAACTAAACTCGTCGAAATGTCACTTCGGCCGCCGGCAGCTCACTGTCCTTGGACACCTTATCGATTCTTCTGGTGTTCGTCCCGATCCTGAGAAAATCCGTGCCGTCAAAGATTTCCCTGTGCCGACCTCTGCGAACGATGTTCGAAGCTTTGTGGGCCTTTGTTCTTACTTTCGTAGATTTGTGCGGAATTTTGCTGACGTCGCACGACCGCTCACGGAACTACTAAAAAAAATGTGACTTTTGTGTGGGGACCTGAACAAATCAGAGCATTCGTTGAACTGACGAGTAGACTTACGACGCCACCGATTCTCGGCCACTTTGATATATGCGCTCAAACGGAAGTGCGTACCGACGCCAGCGGCCACGGTATCGGAGCCGTTTTGGCACAACGACAGCATGGCTGCGAGCGCGTTATTGCATACGCTAGCCGTCTTTTATCGCCAGCAGAGCGAAATTACTCCATCACAGAACGCGAATGCCTCGCACTCGTCTGGGCAGTGGCTAAGTTTCGGCCGTATTTGTATGGACGCCCGTTCACGGTTGTCACTAATCACCACGCCTTATGCTGGTTGTCGTCCTTAAAAGATCCTAGTGGACGTCTCGGCCGGTGGGCTCTACGGCTACAGGAATATTCCTACACGGTTGTCTACAAATCAGCTCGCCACCATGACGATGCTGATTGCTTGTCGCGTCATCCAGTAGACCCAGCAGATCTTTCTGAGAGCGATGAGTCTACTTGCGTTTTGGCACTTTCTGCGTTTAGCAACATCGGAGATCAGCAACGCCGTGATCCTCACCTCAGAGATATAATCCTTCGGCTTAGTGGTCCCACAACTACTCCGTCTCTCCGTATGTTCCTGCTCCAAGACGGCGTCTTATATCGCTACAGCATGCATCCTGACGGACCTGAGCTGCTGTTGGTCATACCACAACATATGCGTCAGACTGTCCTTGCACAGTTGCATGATATTCCGACAGCTGGTCACCTGGGAGTTTCAAGAACTTATGACCGCGTTCGACGTCGCTTCTTTTGGCCCGGTATTTACCGATCCGTATGCCGTTACGTCGCCTCATGCAAATCCTGTCAACACCGCAAAAAACCAGCAACCCTTAAACCGGGACGCCTTTAACCCATTCAGATCCCATCCGAACCATTTTATAGGGTAGGTGTTGACTTACTAGGACCGTTTTCTTTATCGGCGAGCGGAAACAAGTGGATAGCAGTCGCCACGGATTACACCACTCGGTATGCCATCACACGGGCCCTTCCTACCAGTTGTGCGACCGACGTCACTGACTTTCTTCTAGAAGACGTCATATTACACCACGGCGCTCCTCGGCAACTGCTTACCGATCGGGGTCGCTACTTTTTATCAAAAGTTATCCAAGACATATTGCACTCTTGCGCTACAAAGCACAAGTTCACAACGGCGTATCATCCTCAAACCAACGGGCTCACGGAGCGGCTAAATAGAACCATCACGGACATGCTCGCCATGTACGTTTCTTCCGACCATCGTGACTGGGACTTCGCCCTTCCATTTGTAACATTTGCCTATAATACGTCTCGGCATGACACTGCAGGTTTCTCGCCATTTTTACTCCTGTACGGACGAGAACCTACGTTGCCTTTCGACACGCTCCTCCCTGCCGTTGGCCACACGTCAGAATATGCCCGCGATGTGATTTCTAGAGATCTAGAGGCACGTGAGATTGCTCGCCGGCGTCTGATCGATTCGCAGGAACGACAACGACAGGTCTACAACGCGTGCCACCGTGATGTCCACTTCAGTCAAGGTGACACAGTCCTTCTCTGGACGCCGTCGTGGCGAGTTGGCCTATGCGAAAAGCCGACTTCACCGTACTCGGGTCCGTACCGTGTGGTGCGCCAAGTCACCGACGTGACATATGAAATTGAACCCCTTAACGCCACCAGCGCGCGATCGTGTTCTGACGTTGTTCACGTCACTCGGCTGAAACGATTGTACTCAGACCATCCAAGCACCGAGACGGTGCCTTCGCCACCGGGGGTGATGCTACGGGGCGCCACAAATGAACATTCTAGAAAAGAGGACGATGTTTAGCGCGAGGTCGTGCAGACCGGGCTCCATATTGTATGCCTGCCTGTTTACCAAAAGTAAAGGCATTTTTCAGACGCCTTCTCCCCGTAACAATATTAATCGTATTCTCACCTATAAAAACTCATGATCACCACTTGTGTCTGGGCAGATGGGCTCTGGCTGGAGTGTGAATATAGGAGAGTTTTGAGGCCTGAACGTTGTCTCACAAGTGGTGGATTTCGCGATCCGGTCCCCCAGCCCTCTCGCTCGAGCGTTGCCTCTGCTGCTTTCACTCAAATACACCCCTGCAGCTCCGTTCAGGTCATAGTTCGCTCCAACAGACCTCGACGATGTTACAAGACGAGGGCTCTTCCGCTGCAGCGCCCACGTTATCTCCCTGACAGCAGCTCGTTCTTGCTTCATCACCACTCCGCAGAAGGATCCCCCGGTGTTCGCCGGTCTTTGTTGTGACGACGTCAAGGACTGGTTGGAGGGTCACGACCGCGCGAGT
Source organism: Rhipicephalus microplus (assembly GCF_043290135.1). Classification (NCBI taxonomy): domain Eukaryota; kingdom Metazoa; phylum Arthropoda; class Arachnida; order Ixodida; family Ixodidae; genus Rhipicephalus; species Rhipicephalus microplus. Next base: position 45,387,536 of record NC_134700.1, read on the forward strand.
GCCCTCAACCTCTGGGATCACTCTGCGAAGCTCACTCACGTCTCTCTTCACCTGACCGGCGTAGCAAGAACTTCGTTCTTCAATCACGAGCTTAACTTCCTGGATTGGACTTCATTTAAAATCAGCTACGGCAGATTTTCGCTAACGCTTCCATTCGCTCAGACGTTGCGAAGAAGTTAGCGGAGTGTGTCTAGCAAAACAGCGAGTCATACATGTCCTCGCCCTTTGTCGCTGACTGAACGGCTCAATGACAGAGACCGACAAGAGGCGCCATCTGCTCAAAGGCGTTGGTGCTGCGGCATTCAACGCACTTACGTACAGAACCCCGCTACTGTCTGGTGTTTTGTAACCACATGTACGTGTCTGTTTTCTCCAATTAAGTTTCAGTTGCCAGTGCGTGCTTTTTCCAGGTGTCTTTTTCAATTTTTAATCTATCTAGTCACAATGCTGTCAATAGCATACCATGAGAACTTTTCAATTAAGGCGTCATGGTGTAAAACTTGTAATGCCTTCTGAAAATTTAGTAATATTCAGTAAATGATGCCGCCTTTGCCCAATGTGCTTGGGAGGTCATGAGTCGACTCTGTAAGCTGTGTGGCACAGGAAAATACATGGCACAAAGCATGTTGGCAGTTGTTTTTTAGCGAGTTCTCTCTCACCTGGATGCTTCATCATGCTTGAAAACAGTATATGTTCTAACGCTTCGCATACATTACTCATTAGTGACACAGGACGATAATTGAAAACCAAGTTACGTGGTCCAGATTTGTGAATAGGTAGAATGCGTGCCTTTTTACAATCGGAAGGGGAACTACCCTCCTCTATAAATTTATTGAAGAGCAGAAATTAATACTTAGAAACAGAGTGCGCACATAATTTCAATACAGCATTCGGTATGTCATCCGGACCGCTAGCTTTTGTAGAATCTAATTTTTTTACCGCGCGATGTAAGTACAATATTTTCCATAAAAACGCCAGAATGCATTCTAAAGATATTTGCGACTCTAATGCGGTCTCTCATAGAAAAGACCGCATTAAAAAAATAAATCAACCATTCAGCGTTTTCACAAATGTCATACACAAACGTGAGGTTGTCATCGATTGTCGGTATTGTTAGATCGTTTTTTTCATTTTGTCTTCAAAAATTGCCACAATTCTTTTGGGTAATTTTTTATCCTCACTTCTAGAGTTTCAAAGTAGTTAACTTTTGCATTTTTTGTTACATCATTATTTTAGTTGTGAGTATTTGCAATTTTAATTTCGCCTCTTCGTCCGGTTTCTTTTTAAATTTATTGTACGCATTCCGTCGCTTACGAGTTAATATTTGTACTTTTCTTGTAAGCATGTGTTTACTTTTGCTTCGTCACTTTGTCATCAGTCATAAAGGTACGACTGATAACGTAATTTAAACAGTTTACATTTAAATATTTCCCACATATCACCTACATCAGACTCCGACAATGTCTCAAAAGTGTCGTTTTATAAAGTGTATTAAGTATTAAGTCAATGTTATTTCGACTAGAGTAGGCGATAACAAACTGGGTATGTATTCCTTTGCTTGTACTCGTTGATATACAATAAATGGATTCGAACGACAGAATGGTGTGTGAGGGAATGTTGAAATAAGTACCTTACGAGTCTATCAAAGCACTATAATTTTGTCCGGGCACTGTGCGGTATTTCATTCGAATACTCGCCGAGTGTTTACTTTAGGCAGCTAGGTAGATATGCCGAAAACTGTTGTTTGCTTGCGTTATTTGTAAAACACGGCATGATAGTTCTAGCAGTTGTTTTATCGAGCCACCTGCTTAATCATTTAAAGCACTGCGTAAAAGACTACGTGAAACGATTGATTTGCAGAACCTAATTTATCAGAAATTGCGTAGATTATTATCAGCGAATTAGGTAAAGGTTATCCTGTTTGCTATATAAAAAAAGAATATTTGTTTCCATGATGACTGCCATCGACAAAGGCATAGTACCAGTAATATTAAAGCCATTATTGTTCGAGTTTACCTTTTTGTTTTCCGAAGCTATAGTGATTGCGCGAGGGACAGGTTATCAACGAGCGAAAAAGCAGATTCATGGAGCCGCTGGGCCGCGTCGACTTATACTTTCGGAAGCAATGGCTTTCATGCATACTGTGGATGCTTCGGCGGACAAGATGGCATACCTATGCGCGGGTCTGCTACCCAAAACTAGCACATACAGTAATTTTATGCAAAGGTGTAGTCACTCAAACAGGGAAAATACCGCGTTCGGTTTCTCTTGCCGCCGTGCGCTCACCTCGCTAGTGTCTCAGCGCGCTCGCGGCATTCTAATAAAGGGATATGTGCCGAAATTTCTACAGGGAGATATATCTTTACGTCGAATGTGAATGACAGGTGGTAACACGAAGATCACAGCATGCATTTCAAGTGCAGCATGGCTTACATGCCACGCTCATGGTGAGATCGCTGCCGGTGGGCTTGCTCGATTGTCACAAAATTAGTACTTTTTGAGTTCACTGTGTGACAAACATGAAGGAAAGCTGCAAATATGCTGATCATGAGGAGAATTTGATGCACAACTTGATGTACGTGCCGCACTCATGATGTGCTCGCAGCTCGTTAGCTTGCTTGATATTCACCATAATTGGTAAGTGTAAGGTCGGTGGCGTCAGTACACAGCATGGCCTCCGTGGCATATATATATATATATATATATATATATATATATATATATATATATATATATATATATATATATATATATATATATACATATATATATATATATATATATATATATATATATATATATATATATATATATATATATATATATATATATATATATATATATATATGAGATATAACAGACAGTAATGCCAAAGAATGTACAGGGGAAGTTATTAGAACCAATGGAATGTAAATAAGAAGAAGATGGCGCTGACTGTCACTCCTACTTCTAAATTCACATATAAACCCCAAAAAGTGGATTAACCATTCTAACCACTGAGCTGTGATAGCTCAGTGGTTAGAGCATTGAACGCGTTATTCGAAGGTGGTAGGTTCGATTCCTGCTCACAGCTGGTAATTTTTTCATCCACTTTTCTTTCTTCTTATTTACATTCCATTGGTTATAATAACTTCCCCTGTACATTCTTTGGCATTACTGTCTGTTATATCTCATTAATATTGTGTTAAAACACGGAAATACGAGCCCTTAGGTATACACTTCTCTCCCATATATATATATATATATATATATATATATATATATATATATATATATATATATATTATGAAGTCTTGGTTTGGATTACCTTTTATTAGGCCCGAGGAACCGGCAGCCGACAGCTACGATGAATGAGCCAAGATGATGATGCTATGCGACAACGACGAGGATGCATGAGCCACACATGATAATGATGATAATGTGCCGGTGAAGAGGATGCGTATACTAAATGCCCACATCAATTCCCCCCACGTGAAAGCGGCCAGCCTGGCCGCGGCAAGTCAGGGGGACAAAGAACGTCGCATGAAGGGCTTCATACGGGAGACATGGACGACCTCTGTAGTTCGATAACGGCGATCTGCTGGGGCTACAAGTGGCGTCACGCGATAATTCTCTGGTGAAGTCTCTTCAAGAACTGTGTACAGCCCAATAAACCGAGTCTGAAATTTGTCGCACAAACCAGGTGTGCGAACAGGCGTCAAAAGGAGCACTTCGCCTCGAGGTTGGAAGGATACATAACGATGCGATTCATCATAAACTAGCTTTCTGTCTTGCTGGCGGGCTTCAGTGTTTATACGAGCTCGTTGGCGGCACTGTGCGAGTCGTGAAACGTATTCCTCTGAAGAGGATGGAGATGAATTCGCTTGGCAGGTAAAGAAGGAGACGTCCAGGAAAGAAGTAGGGGAGCGTCCATAAACTAGGTAAAATGGCGAGTAGCCGGTTGTTCGCTGAATGGCCGTATTGTAGGCGAAAGTGACAAATGGTAGAACAACGTCCCAGTTTTTGTGGTCTGGTTCAATATAGGCGGCGATCATGTCAGCAAGAGTGCGGTGGAATCGCTCAGTGAGGCCGTTAGTCTGGGGATGATAACTAGAGGCAGTCTTGTGAGTTGTGCTGGAGGCCTGAAGAAGTTCGTTCACTAGTTGTGAAAGAAAGGCCCTTCCACGGTCACTGAGCAACACACGTGGAGCACCATGACGCAGTATAATGGCTCGGAGGATGAAATCGGCAATCTCAGAAGCTGAACCTGTAGTAACGGATGCCGTCTCGGCGTAGCGCGTCAAGTGGCTGATGGCTGTCACTATCCACCGGTTTCCAGCAGCACTGACTGGGAGGGGGCCATAAAGATCGACGCCTACAACTTCGAATGGTGTGGCTGGGCACGGAAGAGGCTGTAGTTTCCCGGCGGGAGCAGATGTTGGTAGTTTTCTACATTGGCAGGTAGTGCAGGGCCCGACGTACCGAGCTACACTAGTGGTAATGCCTGGCCAATAAAACCGACTTCGAAGGCGATCGTAGGTTTTATGGTAACCAAGGTGACCAGCAGTCGGATGGTCATGAAGTGCCCTGAGGACTTCGGACCGAAGCGATCGGGGTAGAACGGGAACTCAGCGCTGACCGTCAGGATGGTAAATTTTGCGGTAGAGCACAGAGTTGTCCAGCTTAAATTGCGAGAGTTGGCGACGGAGCCTTGCATTAGGTGGACGGGAACGGCCAGTGAGGTAGTCTATAATACGTCGACAGTATGGGCAGCCAACTGTCGAGAAGGAAAATCGTGCGGGTCCTCCGAAGTCAGCTGGTCCATAGAGGCGAGAGAGGAAACCGCCGTAGACGTGGACTCGGGGGGCGTGTTGTGTAAATTGATGGCGGAAACCCCAAGTGGAGTCGCTGGTAGTGGGCAGCGAGAAAGAGCATCGGCGTCACTATGCTTCCTGCCACACTTGTACACGATCTCAAAATCATGTTCTTGGAGGCGTAGAATCCAGCGTCCGAGGCGTCCCGACAAGTTCTTGAGTGTCGAAAGCCAACATAAAGCATGGTGGTCGGTCACAACGGTGAAATGACGGCCATGCAGATATGGACGAAATTTCTGTACTGACCAAACGATGGCGAGGCACTCCTGCTCGGTGATCGAGTAGTTCCTCTCGGCTGCGGAGAGGACGCGGCTGGCGTATGCAACGACTTGCTCTCGCGAAGAGTTGTCGCGTTGCAGGAGCACGGCTCCTAAACCGCGGCCGCTAGCGTCTGTGTGCAGGAAGGTCGGTGCATCATCGTGAAAATGAGCAAGTACAGGGTCGGCCGTGAGGGCACTCTTCAACCTGTCGAAAGCCGATTCACGTTCCTGAGACCATTGAAAGGGCATACCGGAAGCAAGTAGCTTATGAAGTGGTGCGGCTATGGAGGCAAAGTTTTGTATGAATCGCCGAAAGTAAGAGGCGAGACCAAGGAAACTTCGTAAATCTTTTGGCTTGTCAGGGCGAGGGAAGCGAAGCACTGCAGCAGTTTTATCAGGGTCTGGGCGAATCCCGTCCTTGCTCACAATATGACCGAGTACCTTGATAGATCTGCTGGCGAAATGGCACTTTTTGGTGTTAATTTGAAGACTAGCGCCCGCAAGACAAGTCAGGACCTCGTCCAAGCGTTGCAGATGTTGAGGAAACGTCGATAAAAAGACAACAATGTCATTAAGGTAACATAGGCAAGTCTTCCATTTCAGGCAACGCAGCACGGTGTCAATCATGCGATCAAAAGTTGCGGGCGCATTGCATAGGCCGAACGGCATAACATTGAATTCGTATAGGCCGTCGGGGTTGCAAACGCAGTTTTTTCTTTATCATCTTCGTGCATGGGGATTTGCCAATAGCCGGAACGCAAGTCGAGGCTCGAAAAGTATTCAGCTTCAGCACCCTGTAAGGAATCGAGGGCGTCGTCGATGCGTGGCATAGGGTATACGTCCTTCCTAGTGATCTTATTGAGTGCTCGGTAATCGACACAAAATCGTACGAAACCGTCTTTTTTACGTACTAGAACGATGGGCGACGACCAAGGAGTGGTTGAGGGTCGGATTATCTCCCGTTGGAGCATATCGTCTACGTTTTCTTCAATGATTTTTCGTTCAGCTAGAGAGACGCGGTACGGACGGCGGTGCACAATGGATGTTCCGTCGGTCTGAATACGATGTGCTGTAGCAGTTGTCTGGCCCAGGGTGGATGAATGAACGTCAAAGGAGTTTGCATGCTTTTCCAACAAATCAAGCAGCTGCTGCTTCTGTGAGTCATTCAAGTCTTTGTTGATGGCTGCTGTAAAGGCCGAGGAAGATGCATGATCTGCAGGATGGCCTTTAGAGGAGACAGGGGTAAGAGGCACAACGCACACAGGTTGCAGATCGGCAACGCAGGCGACAGTAGTGCCCCGTGGTAGTAAAATTTTATCTTGTGTGGTGTTGGTAGCAGCGAGGACAGTTGATCCATTGTTGAAGCGAGCCACACTTGATGCCAGAGCTATGCCTTTATTAAGGCAACACGGTGACGGAGTGACCAAAATGTCACCAGAGTCGACGTCGTTGGACAAAACTGTCACTAACTGATGTTCGTTTAGTGGTAACTTGATGTCTACTGCAGCGATGAGTCGAAGTGGCCTGTAGGTTTCGTCGTTGAGCAAGTGGTCCGTGTCAGTAAGATGGACGACACGTTGTGCACAGCAAATAGCCGCAGAAGCAGAGGAAAGAAAGTCCCAGCCTAAAATGAGTTCATGGGAGCACGGGGATAGCACAGCAAATTCTATATGATGAAGAATTTCGTCGATTAGTACACGGGCAGTACAGAGAGCGGAAGGGCGAATCATTGTTCCCTGGGCTGTAACCAGTGTCGGTCCATCATAAGGCGTCGTGACTTTTCGAAGACGGGCACACAAATCAGCACGAATAACAGAAAATGCAGCCCCAGTGTCCACCAAAGCATCAACGTCCACTCCCTCAACTGTGACCGCAATCATATTGTAGGGGCGCGCTGGAGGAATTGGAGTCCTGTGTTGGAATGCAGTTTGTCCTCCAAAAACTGCATCGCTTAGTTTTCCGGACGCCGATCAGAAGTAAGGGAAGCAGGCTGAAGAGGAGAAGAAGAGCGCCGGTAAGGCGACGGTGAACGGCGTCGGGTTGATCGGTGACTACTGCGCAGTTCACCCGATGCTGGCGGAGATGGAGACCGACGCGGCGGTGACGAATAACGGCGACCCTGGTACAAGGCTCCTGCGGTATAGTCCAGTTCGCGTATGTCATACCCTCGGCGCTCGTCTTGCTGGCGCTTGCGGCAAAAGCGTGCAATGTGACCACGATAGCCGCAATAATAGCACGTAGGCCGAGTCGATCGATGAGGAGGAGGGTAGTAGCTTGCGCTAACTGCACCAGGAGAGAGAGAAGTCAGAGGGACAGGTGACGGCTCGCGCGGTGGTGATGAAAAGCACGTGGGAAAGCTTGTGGGAGGTGCGGCAGCAACCGACGCGTACGTTCGTGGCGGGGACGTCGAGCTGATGGTGCCTGGTGGTGCAGCGGCGGTGTGCGGGAACGATGGTAGAGTTCGAGAGACAATGGGCTGCAGGTTGGCCATGTGGGTGATGGACGTGAGCTCTTCCCTGATGACATCCCGCAATGACGTTGAAGAGGACTGAACGGGACACACTGAAGGTAGTGTGATTCCCATTGATTCTAATTCTTCACGTATAATCGCCCTTATCGTGTCTCGCAGGTTTGGATCAGTCGTAATACGGGCCGCGTCACTGTCTGATTGTAGGCGCATAGACTCAAGTTCTTCGAGGCGCTGACAGGTTGTCGCAACGTCAGCAACGGTAGTCGGATTCTGGATCGCTAGGGCATTGAATGCGACGGGTGCAATCCCCTTAAAAAGCTGGCACACCTTGTCTGATTCTGTCATTGGTGTGTCAACCCGGCGGCAAAGCGAAAGAACATCCTCGATGTAGGATGTGTACGACTCCCCGATGTGCTGTTTCCGAGTCGCGAGAGCTTTCTTAGCGAGAGCCGAACGAACAGCCGGTGTGCCAAAGACATGGCGAAGCTGATCTTTGAAGGCTGACCAGTCGGGGATGTCGATGAAGTGGTTGAGGAACCACGTCTTCGCGACACCCGTGAGGTAGAATGACACGTGAGCGAGTTTGTAGGCGTTATCCCACCGGTTAGCAGTGCCGACACGTTCGAAATCGTCCAGCCATTCTTCCACATCTTCCCTGCGCATACCAGCGAAGGGATGGGGCTCACGCTGGAGGCTGTTGATGACGTGAGAAGACGCGGCACGCGTTGGTTGAGTGGGAACGGCTGCAGCACCGGCCTCATCTTGGTGCGACATATTTCCGGACACCTGGACCAAGCGGCGACCTGAACGTAGCTCCAGGAGGTAGAGTGGTCGAGAGGATGGCGGGGGATCTAACAGCACTCTCCACCACGTATGAAGTCTTGGTTTGGATTACCTTTTATTAGGCCCGAGGAACCGGCAGCCGACAGCTACGATGAATGAGCCAAGATGATGATGCTATGCGACAACGATGAGGATGCATGAGCCACACATGATAATGATGATAATGTACCGGTGAAGAGGATGCGTATACTAAATGCCCACAATATATATATAAATATATATATATATATATATATATATATATATATATATATATATATATATATATATATATATATATATATATATATATATATATATATATATATATTGTAATGAATTAATCAATCTAAATAACGGACGCTCTGCTGGCGATGAAGAAGACGACGATGATCAGTGGCTGCAGTGGTAGCTCGCGCACGCCGTTCGCCATTAGCCAGACCTGCCTGTTAAAGCTCATTTTGCCAAGCTGCGTCTGAACCTTTCTCGACGTACAACACCTCTATTTTAAGTGGTGGAGGAGCCGGGGTTCCCATCAACCTGGAACTTCGCAATCGGACGCTACCCTCACCGTTCACCATGACTGCTCCTGGCCCTTCTCAAGCTGCCTTAACAACGACAGTCTACTGTACTGGCGTGCCTCGGCAACGCGACCCACCAATTTTTCGCGGCAACGACGAACAAGACGTCGAGGACTGGCTCGTCGAGTACGAAATCGTAACCGCTTCCAACAAGTGGAACGCCTGCGACCAGCTCACAAACGTGCGCTTTTACCTCGATGATGTGGCCAGCCTCTGGTTCAAGAACCACGAAGGCGAAATCACCACCTGGTCCGCCTTCAAGACCACCATCGCCGCGGTCTTCGGTCGTCCCGCCGTGCGCCGGCTTCGCGCGGAACAGCGTCTCCGTAGTCGAATCCAGCGCAGGGACGAGACCTTTACAAGTTACATTGAAGATGTCTTGTCTCTTTGCAAGCGCGTCGATGAATCTCTAACCGAACGCGATAAAAATCAAGCACATCATCAAAGGAGTTGTCGACGATACCTTCCAGATGCTCGTCACTAGGAATCCACAGACCATCACCGATGTTGTCCAGCTCTGTCAGGAGTACGACGAGTTGCGTAAGCAGCGTGTCTCGACGCGCAGGGCCGCTGAAGATACGGCTGAAGTTTCCGCCCTCGTGCACGATGTCGCTGCTGATCACACCGCATACTGCCCCACATCAAACAGTTCATTCGTGAAGAAGTTGCGCGTCAGCTTTCTCTTGTGGCCGAAGCATCCGCGCCAGTGACATCGTTAGACCCACGTCTACGCCAGGTCATTGAGACACAAGTCACGCAGGCACTGCCTCCATCGCCATCTGTCCCTACGCCGCTGACCTACGCTGCCGTCGTTGCTAGACCCCCAGCCCCACCTGTCTCTGGCGCATACAGGGGCACCGGGTCCTCCTACCCTACGACGCTGCCTACATACACGACACCCCATCCCGTTTCGCCCCCTGCACCTTCTGTCGTTAACCCATGGCGCACCTTGGATAATCGGCCCATATGTTTCGCATGTGGTTTCGTGGGACATATAGCACGCTACTGTCGCCGTCGCAACTTCCAGCTTCCAGACCACGGGAATTCTGCAAATTACCAGGCTGCCCAGAATCCCCGGCGACCATCTTCTCCTATCACCGACTCATTGTCCCCACGACGCCCTGTCGATTCTGGCCGGTCATTACCGCCCCGTCGCCGATCTGTCTCCCCGATGCTTCGGCGCACGAGCCCCGCTCGAGAGGAAAACTGACAGCCGCAGTTCCGGAGGCAAGAACTGCGTCGTCGTCGAACTTTGTAAGACCTCCTCTTTGTCCGACCAACGAAATTGATGTGCTAGTAGAAGGTGTTGCTGTACGTGCACTTGTCGACACAGGCGCCGTCGTTTCTGTAATTAGTGAAAAACTGTGTCGCGATTTGAGAAAAGTTACAACGCCGCTTACGAATCTTGCTCTGCGTACAGCCACCTCCCATTTCATCGCGCCGACAGCTCAGTGCACAGCACGCGTTTTTATTCAAGATGTTTGGTACGCCGTCAACTTTGTTGTTCTCCCACGTTCATCTTACGACGTCATACTAGGATGGGATTTCCTTTCTACCCATCAGGCCCTCGTCGGCTGCGCTCGTGCTGAACTCACGTTGACGAATCCGTGTCTTGATATCGACCACCACAGTCCCTCCAAAGTGTTTGCCGCAGCTGACGTCCGCATCACGCCGTTGTCCGCCGTCCTAGTGCCTGTGTTTTCTCCTGCTGCCACTAACTCGACGCTCCTGTTCCAGCCAACTATAGCTAGTGTGCAACACCGAACCATCGTCCTCCCGTTTGCCGTCATCAACTTTTCCAATGGTTCGGCGGTACTTTATGCGTGCAACGTTTCTGCATGTCCGTACATCCTGCTACGCGTCGAGTGTCTGAGAAGCCTCGAGACCTTAAATTGTATTTTAGAAGACCCGATCTATTCAGACAAGCCATTTTTACCGACTTGTGCCATTACACCCGCAACGGACGCTAATGAACCTATAGATGTATTCCGCAAGTCCATTGATTGTAACCTCACCCCTGGGCAGCAGGAACAGCTGATCAAGCTCCTACAGCGTTTTCGAGCCTCGTTTGACGACAATCCGCCTTCCTTAGGTCGAGCGTCATCTTTTGTCCACCGTATAGATACCGGTCAAGAGACGCCAATACGGCAGCGTCCATATCGTGTGTCGACTACCGAACGCCGTGCCATCAATGAACAGGTTGACGACATGCTGACACGTGGCATAATCGAACTGTCAAGCAGTCCCTGGGCCTCTCCAGTTGTGTTGGTGAAGAAGAAGGACGGATCCATCAGGTTTTGCGTGGACTACCGGCGTCTCAACCGAATCACGCGCAAGGATGTCTATCCGCTGCCACGCATTGACGATGCCTTGGACTGCCTACAGGGAGCCGAATTTTTCTCTTCTTTAGATCTGCGCTCTGGATACTGGCAGGTACCCGTGGCAGAGGCCGATCGTGAAAAAACTGCTTTCATCACGCCCGACGGGCTTTACGAATTCACAGTCATGCCCTTCGGCCTCTGCAACGCACCAGCTACTTTCTGGCGGATGATGGACTCTATCCTTTGAGGCCTCAAATGGAACGTTTGCCTTTGTTATTTAGATGACATTGTCGTCTTTTCAACCGATTTCGCAACCCATTTAACCCGCCTCGAGAAAGTCCTCGCGTGTATTTCTGCCGCGGGGCTGCAACTGAATCTGAAGAAGTGCCATTTCGCTGCTCGAAAGCTTACGATCCTTGGCCACGTGGTTTCAAAAGACGGCATTCTTCCTTACCCTGCCAAACTTACAGCCGTTTCAGCGTTTCCCAAACCGACCACCATGAAAGAGCTCCGAAGCTTCATAGGCCTTTGCTCTTACTTCCGGCGCTTCGTCCGCAATTTCGCGACGATCATCGCTCCTTTGACCAAGCTCCTCGCCGGCTCTAGAGACCTTTCCGCCTGGTCTGCCACCTGTGACGATTCTTTCAATGAACTGCGCCGCCTCCTCATGTCGCCGCCTATTCTGCGACACTACGACCCATCGGCACCCACAGAGATCCACACCGACGCTAGTGGTGTCGGGCTAGGCGCTATTCTTGCACAGAAGAAAGACGGCTTCCAAGAGTACGTGGTTGCCTACGCAAGCCGAACTCTTAGCAAAGCCGAAACCAACTATTCAGTCACTGAAAAGGAATGTCTCGCCATTATTTGGGCGATAGAGAAATTTCGACCTTACGTGTACGGGCGCCCTTTTGACGTCGTGACTGACCACCACGCCCTCTGCTGGTTGTTGTCACTGAAGGATCCAAGCGGTCGCCTCGCCCGATGGGCATTACGCCTCCAAGAATATAATATTCGCGTGGTCTATCGCTCCGGCCGGAAACATTCGGACGCAGACGCCCTATCCCGTTCGCCGCTACCCCCTGACCCGGACTGCTGCGAAAGTCTAACCTGTGATGCCACTGCCGTCACCATCGCCGAGATGCCATCTGAGCAACGCAAGGACCCTTGGGTTGCTTGGATTCTAAACATCCTGGCTGGGCACACGGCTTCCCCCCCTTCTCGCACATTGCGTCGGCAAGTCGAGCACTTCGCCACTCGCGACGACGTGCTGTACCGACGCAAATACGCACCCGGTGGACGTCAGTGGCTACTCGTGATTCCACGTCATCTGCGATCCGAAATTTGTTCCACGTTTCATGACGACCCCCAATGTGGCCACGCAGGTTTCTTGAAGACTTATTCTCGCATACGTCTCCGATATTACTGGCGTCGCATGTATCGTTTTATACGACAATACGTTCGGGCGTGCTCGACGTGCCAGAGACGAAAAACTCCCCCTTGTCACGCCAGCGGTACCTTGCTACCCTTACCATGCCCGTCCCGACCATTCGACCGCGTCGGCATCGATATCTACGGTCCCCTTCCCAACACCGCTGACGGTAACCGCTGGATCATAGTTGCCGTCGACCATCTCACACGGTATGCCGAAACTTCATCCCTTCCCTCGTCTACAGCAAAGGACGTTGCGACTTTCGTTCTTCACAACATCGTATTACGGCATGGAGCACCTTTGGAGTTACTGAGTGATCGTGGTCGCGTATTCTTGTCAGACGTCATCACAGCATTGCTGCGTGAGTGCCACGTTGTTCACCGCACTACAAGCGCCTATCATCCCCAGACCAATGGAATGACAGAGCGCTTCAGCCGCACCCTTGGTGACATGCTGTCTATGTATATCTCGTCAGACCACTCCAATTGGGACCGAGTGCTCCCGTTTATCACGTTCGCTTATAATACCGCCATTCAAAGCACTACTGGGTTCTCTCCTTTTTTCCTCCTTTACGGACGCAAACCTTCTTGCACTATGGACACCATCCTTTCGTACAAACCTGACTCCTCAGAGTCCACGACTTTGTCTCAAGCCGCTACATACGCTGAAGAATGCCGCCAACTGGCAAGATCATTCACAACTCAAGACCAAGGATGCCAAAAACACCACCATGACGCATCAAATAACACTACTTCCTACCATCCAGGTTCACTCGTCTGGCTGCATGTCCCTTCGGCTACACCTGGCCTTTCTACCAAGTTGGTCCCCAAGTATCACGGCCCATATCGTGTGCTACAAAAAACGTCACCGGTGAATTACCTCATCGAGCCACTGGAACCATCTTCTGACCAACGTCGTCGTGGCCAGGAAATTGTCCACGTCTCGAGACTTAAGCCCTGCTACGACCCTCCCGTGTTCACTTGTCCATAGGTCGCCAGGATGGCTCCTTATTTCGCGGGGAGTAATTGTAATGAATTAATGAATCTAAATAACGGACGCTCTGCTGGCGATGAAGAAGACGACGATGATCGGTGGCTGCAGTGGTAGCTCGCGCACGCCGTTCGCCATTAGCCAGACCTGCCTGGTAAAGCTCATTTTGCCAAGCCGCGTCTGAACCTTTCTCGACGTACAACACATCTATTTTAATATATATATATATATATATATATATATATATATATATATATATATATATATATATATATATATATATATATATATATATATATATATATATATATATATATATATATATATATATATATATATATATAAGTGTGGTATTCGCTAAACACTTTGCAGTGGCTGATAGCGATGAGGAATTACGCCTGAAGTGGGTATGCGCCAAAGTTGATAGGTGATCAAGAACGAGCTTTTGTAATGGGTTTGAGCATTCGATGACCCACTCGTTACGCTATTCGCATAGTGTGATGCCTGGTTGTTGTTTTACTGTACTAAAATGCTTTATTACTCATATTAACGCGATTCCTTTCCCGACATCAAGCCTGCCTAAGGCAAGTTTGCAAAAAAGTACCAAGCCCCGGCGTGGCTTGGCTGGCACGCAGCAGACCCGGGCTCGAGCCGCACTGTGTTTTTAATTTTGTGGTACTAGGTTTGTGTTTATTTATGCGAAGTGGTTACAGACACCGGCGGCGGCGTGCGGTGGTCGACTACGGTGCTGCGCATCACTCGAGTTGTGATCTCATAGCAGCTTTCGCTGTAAAATACCTGTGGGATCTGTATCTACGACAGGAAAGCAAACAGAAATGTTTTAGATTATGATGGTGCAAAGGCGCCAATGGTTTAGCATAGTCATGCATTATTCTTTCCTGCAAGTTTTGCAAAACACAGTTACTCTTTTTCAAGTTCAACATGGTGAATCTCGAATACACTTACATTCGGGTCCCTTTTATCTCGGTATTGCTTTTCGGTATTGCTTTCTTTTCAGTATTGCTATTTGATCACGTGTTGCCACACATGAGCAAATAGCCAAATCGCTAAAAGGGCAGAAGGGTCTTTTTGCATTGTATTAACTCGGTCTAACCACACAGAGTATGTTTCTCTTCTGTCTGTGAGCACTGGCCCTTCACCACGTTTGCGAATATAGGGCAAGCAAGAGGAATGCCTGCACTAGGTGTTCACAATCTGATCTGTCAAGATTTGCAATGCTCCGCATATTGGAAAAAGGTGAAATGTCAGACTAAACGACACTTGAGCTTCATCTCACGGGCGTGCGCCCCCACATGGTGGAGTTGACGTATATAACAAACATTGGCCCTGCGTACTTGAAAGTTGTACGTAATGGTGTGAGAAATATTCAATCTGTTGCCTGAATAGAAGTATGAAGGTTGACAGAAATCTTAAAACCTACAAACAGAATCTATGAATATTATTTTTTAGCTCATATCGAGCGACATGCGAGATAGAGCTGCCTTGATTCCATTTGCATTGGTATTCTCCCCGTTCTCACATCATGCCGGTACCAGCATTCACTACGCTTAGCGTATTTTTAATGCATCATTCCTTAAAGCAGTTCCGGTGGTCCGACCTTGTGTATCGTGATAAGGATACATGATTCATGCCAGCCTCTCCAAATTTTCGCGCATTGAGGGATTCGTTCCACAGAAACAGGCAGTGAACTACAGAGAATGTCGAAATGACACAACCCCACTTGCACGCACGACATGACATGGGCATTTCCTGCGAATATAACCTTGCACGCGCCTGACGAGTTTGTGCGTCTGCTTCGTGTGATCTTCCGGATTCATGTTGCCGTGATACCGAAGAGGGCAGGAAAGAAATTTGGCTTGTGAAATTTACACTTGGCGAGTGGCAAAGTTTTCAAGTTCACCGCCTCGTACCATGCCTGTGCGGCTTGTAATGAACCAATTAAAAATCGTAGTAGTACAAAGCTTTTCATTGGGCACGCAACAACTTCCAGTGCGTAAGTAAAGTTTCTCATGGGACCTATTGAAGCTCCACTTCACAAATGAAAGATAAAAAAAGAAAACGCAAGTGGACTTTTGTTTTTTTTTGTTTGCGCACCACTTTTTTCTGATGACACTCCACAATTTCCCCTTCGTTCTCCATCGTCCTGTGGCTGCACAGAATCACCTCCTGTTTTTTTTTACGTATGCGAGCAGACGTTGAGGAGATGCAGAGCAGACAATGCGATGTGGATGAATACACGTGTAGAAGGTAATTGGCCTAATGTTGGCTAAGCCTGGTGGTCTTGACAGGGCTGAAAGAAGCTTATGAGATGGAGTATAGGTTGCACCCCATAAAGTTTCGGAAGCTAAATTATGCCTGAAAACGTGAATATCAGTTTACAACTATACTTCAAAGCAAAATTTGAGGTTAGGTAGCGTTCATATAGGCACCGATTGGGAAAATCGGCATTTAGAGGCAAATATGCAAGTTTAGGCAGGAACTTTAAAAATAGACACTATAGAAACACTCTAAAAGGCCGTCTTAAGCTCTAATTCATGCTCATATATCAAATTTGCATGATTGTAAGCCAATAAACAAAATACACAATTGCCTATATTCCAGTATTCACTGATGACAATGTCATGTAGTCACCATATCTTATTCACATCAGACACCAAACGCGAAATCGTGAGCAGTAATACCAGAAAATAAAGTGTCACTGTTGCTTACCGCCTCATCGGAGCCGACAGTGAGATCGATGTTCATGATCCGCCTTCTCCTCGAGCTGTTCGGTGAAACATGAGTTTACAGTATTTTTCAGGTGTAACTCTTTCGCTTGGGTGCGCGATACGCGTATTCAGTTAAGGACCTTGAAGGTACGCTAACGAGAAATATGAAGTTGAGAAGGAACGAGCAGGGGCATAGAAGGATGTGTCAAGTTTTGGTTGAGTGTGAAAAGATGAGTTATTAGCGGAGGAAAAGTGGAGACCCAATTTCTCTTACTCCATTTCTCTTGCCGCAAACTGAGTGCTTGAGGAATGTCACTACGAATCAGATCGCTGTTACCCAATTAGAACGTGCCATCACACGTCACCACGTATGCGATCGGCTGCTGCTAGGCCGTGGCAAATTGATGCCGCGACTTTCATGATATTTACGATGAATGCAGTGCAGACTTTGAGCCTTGCAGCGAAAATCTCAACATTGCAGCGGGACTGAATATCAAAGAGTCTGGAAGGTTCCGCCATGCTCTCGTGGCGGCAGCAGCTTTCTGCGAAGAAAGCCTGGCTCCATCCGACGGAAAGCAGAGCGTCGTTTTCGTGGATGGTGTACCGCTGCCAAATACTGTTTTTTGTGTATGCGCGTGATTTTGTTTTTCATTTTTATTTTGATGTTTTGGTTTTGGAGAACTTGAGCAGAGGTGCCATGCCGTGAAGAGAATCGCGGCAGAACAGTGACAGTAGAGCCTTGCAAAAGCACTCGATTTGCCCCTGCTATATGGCACGCAAGCGAACAGCCCTTGGGAGGGTACCAATAAGGAAAAACGAACCATGAGAACAAGATCATCGAAGCCCCACAGTTTTTTGCGGGACAGCGGCCGAACATGGGTGAAGTCCTCACTGCGAGGTTCGCTCGTTTAAACGATTTCGACATTACTGAAGTCAGGCTCTACCTGGATGCTGTTAGTGTCAACAGACTCAGCAGTAGAAGCAAGAAATCAACGCAAAATAAATGAGGAGAGTGTCAAAATAAATAGCTTTCAGCAAATCACGCCCCAGGCTCTATGCATGATCGGCCAAGTTTCTTGAAACTCCGGATATTCTCGAGCTCTAGTGACACCCCCTTATGAACGAGCGAACAGGACGATTGATTGATTGATTGATTGATGATTGATATGTGGGGTTTAACGTCCCAAAACCACTTCATGATTATGAGAGACGCCGTAGTGGAGGGCTCCGGAAATTTCGACCACCTGGGGTTCTTTAACGTGCACCCAAATCTGAGCACACGGGCCTACAACATTTCCGCCTCCATCGGAAATGCAGCCGCCACAGCCGGAATTCAAACCCGTGACCTGCGGTTCAGCAGCCGAGTACCTTAGCCACTAGACCACCACGGCGGGGCGATGCATGCCTTTCAATGGTCATGAATGGATGGAACGCACTATGCGATTTCTAATACTTGTCGCTGTATGCATTTCATTTAATGCCGATGGTGCATTATATATATCCTTCAGTTCCGGGCATTTTTTTGCTTGTTAAAACTCAGTGCACAGTAATAAGGACATTAATAGATTCTTAATGGGATAATGTGCTATTGCAGCTCTACCTCCCATATCACTTTAGTGCTATACTGCACGAGGCTCACCACTGCAGACACTCGCTCAGCAGTCGACATGGTAAGACATTACGATTTCATGACACCAAATTGCCTCAGAGAACCTTCCTTGAGACGGGTAGCCAGGAGCCCCAGCCCATTTCGCCCCTTGTTGCCCCCTTCCATAGACCCAGTTTCACAA
This sequence comes from Rhipicephalus microplus, assembly GCF_043290135.1. Lineage (NCBI taxonomy): Eukaryota > Metazoa > Arthropoda > Arachnida > Ixodida > Ixodidae > Rhipicephalus > Rhipicephalus microplus. The sequence continues at coordinate 45,405,784 of NC_134700.1, forward strand.
CCAGTTCATGTGCTTTGGTTTATAGAAACTACAAAGGCTTGAAAAGCGTGAAGAATGTTTTCGTTAGTGCTGTGTGCCACAATTTGTAAATTGACGCATGTAAAGGAGCATTGTGTAATTTCATATATACAGTTTCACTTCAAAGATAATGAAGGAATGAGATTTGGGTGCACGTTAAAGAACGCCAGGTGGTCAAATATTCCAGAGCCCTCCACTACGGCGTTTCTCATAATCATATGGTGGTTTTGGGACGTTCAACCTCACAAATAAATCAATAATGAAAGAATGGCTGATAAAGCTAGCTTAAAAAGAGCAATTAGCTGAAGTCCCACGTGTGCGCGTACTGCAAGCACATCCGAGAAGGCGCCTTGTCTGCGGACTGGGGACACAAATATTAATTTAAGGAGTGACATTGACTCGTGACACCTCCCTTGTCGTTAGAAACCAGAAACACCTCGGAGTTTTTTTTTAAAGAATTACTTCAAGCACGTCATCCCTCATAGTCAACCTACGCACGCGGATCGAAGAAAATATGTGGAAACTACCGATACACCCGCAAGTACATCCAGACTACAGGGGAGAAGGCAATGCCATCCTAGACGCAGAATTCTCAATTTCCGAAATCGAGGCGGCCCTCGTCAAACTTAATACCAAGTCAGCCCCAGGCCTAGATCGAATATCGAACAGGGCGCTGCGCAACCTAGATTACAGATTGCTAGAGAAACTCAAAGATTATATTAACGAGTGTTGGGTGCGTGGAAAGTTACCCCAGCCTTGGAAAGAAGCGCAGATTATACTTATACCGAAACCCGGTAAGAAATTGCAGCTGCAGAACCTGCGCCCTATCTCCCTAACATCATGTGTAGGTAAACTGATGGAACATGCGTTCCTCAATAGACTAACAGATTACCTGGAGGACAACAACATACTACCACACACAATGATTGGGTTCAGAAGACATCTCTCCACACAGGATGCTCTTCTGCAACTAAAACATTAAATCATAGAAAATAGTGGGTGCTCAACGAGATCCATCCTTGGCCTGGACCTGAAGAAGGCCTTCGATAACGTTCGTCACGACGCCATATTGTGACAAATAGACAAATTGAACCTCGGAACGTGAGTGTACAACTACGTCCGAGACTTATTCACGGGAAGAACCGCACGCATGCGAGTGGGACAGCTAGAATCAAATCAAATCAACATTGGAAGCTCGGGTACACCGCAGGGATTGGTGATCTCGCTGATGCTCTTCAACCTCGTCCTGCTGGGGTTACCCGAGTGATTACATCAAAATGATGGACTGCACCACACGCTATACGCGGATGATATTACGATCTGGACGACAACTGGCAGTGACGGAGAGATCGAGGATCGCTTACAGGCAGCCATAAAATGCGCGAAACATTACCTCATAGGCACGGGACTCACCTGCTCGACCGAAAAATACGAATTACTGCTATATAGACCGGTGAAAAAGGGACGCCCGCCCAAAAACTACGTACGTTCAGAAAAACAAGAAATCAAACTAACATCATCAAACGGCTCACCAATCCCAATGGTAAAGAAGATCCGGGTACTGGGGATGATGATTGAGCAGAACGGCGGCAATGGTGAAGCACTGCGCAAGATAATGGCAAAGGCCACCAGCACGATGCAACTCATCCGACGCATCACGAACAAACATGCGGGCATGCGCGAAGGCAGCGTCATGCGACTCATACAAGCCTTTGTTATTTCACAACTAATGTACACGGCACCATTTCACAATTGGACAGTTGCGGAAAAAGACAAGCTTAATGCCCTCATACGCAAGACGTACAAGTTCGCGTTGGGACTGGCGCCCGGAGTTAGCACCAGCAAACTCCTAGAGCTAGGGTTGCATAACACCCTCGAGGAACTCGTGGAGGCGCAACAAGTTTCCCAGCTCGAGCGCCTATCCAAGACCCGCCCAGGCCGACACCTACTCGAAAAACTTGGCATCGCATACCATACGCAGCACGGCATCAAAGTCGAAATTCCAAGATCGGTACGCGAGCAAGTATACGTACCCCCATTGCCTCGCAACATGCACCCCCAACACCATACGGGACGGCGTAAAGCCAGGGCACAACGCATTACTCAAAGCTACTCCAACGACACTGAAGCGGCTTTCACTGATGCTGCGCATTATACCAATAAAAAGTTTCGTGGCGGTAGTTACCGGCCATCGTGGCAAGTACTTCACAAGCCTCACTGTGAACACGGCACACGCTGAAGCGGCAGAGGAAGCGGCTATAGCACTGGCCCTCACACAGACCAATGCCACATACGTGATTAGTGATTCGCAAACAGCAATTCGCAATTTTGCCAACGGACGCATCTCACAAGAGGCGTTTCACATACTCCAATGACATCCCATACATCCAGGAGAGGTCGACTTCGATAACCGAAGACACCTTTTATGGATCCCGGCACATACCGGACATAGCACCCCCAACGAAGGGGCTCACCGCGTTGCTCGAGGCCTCACTCACCGAGCATCGCCGGAGGACGACGAGCCCCCGCGGGGAACTGCAGACATCTGAGCATGGGAGGATCGTATGACCAAGTTTCACGACATCACCACACACACAGTTACAAACACGCATATGCCGTTTTGAACATGCCGTTTTCAAAAAGGAAAAAAAAAATTGCCGGGGGTGTCACGTGAACGTTGCGTAATTGGGTGTAGTTTGGGAATGTGTAATTTTAATTTTACCTTTATTGTTCTTAGTGAATTATTGAAGTAAAAGCGTTGCCTTCAACGAGTCGTGGGACGTTGATGTGCGATCCAGTGCCTACATATACGCGGTGGCCAGTGAACGGTTGCGCAGCTACAGCAGTCGGCTGCTTGTGTCACCCTTCCGAGGCGAGAGATAGTTTGGGATTGCCTAATTGTTATTTCGCCTTTAATATTCCTATTTATTGAATGAAGGGGAGTGTTGCCTTCGAAGAGTGGTGGAACAGTGATGTGCGGCCTCGTGCCTACATATACGGGGTGGTCGGTGACTCGTTCTGCAGCTCGAGCAGTCGGTTTTTACTAGCAGACACTGCCTGTGTCGGCCTTGTGAGGCGAGAAAGGTGGGTGAGAGCATAGAGTTTCCCACAATACTTACTAGAGGGGACTCTGGCGCTAGTGTCTATGGGAGCTGCAACGCACGGTGCTTCAGCGAGCATGGGAATGATGGGTAGTGCACACATTTGTCTAATAGTCGTACTTCTGGCCTGCCTTTGGCTCCGTGTGTGTTCGTGTGGCTTGGAGCTGTTTTCTTACGAAACAAGTATTAGCAAATGTTCAGCGGTTGTGCTTCACCATTTTATTTTTTAGACTTACTTTCCAAATTGGCTTACGAAGTTCATAAGCATTCAATCTTTCTTTCAAAACAAAACCGAAACGCAGCAATAAACGAAGCCGCAAGTTCAGTTCGCCACCCGCAAGTTCAGTTCGCCACCCGCAAGTTCAGTTCGCCACCCGCAAGTACGAAGACTAGGCAAATGTGTGTACTACCCACCATTCCCATGGTAGCTGAATGATTACAGCGCCAGAGTGCCCTCTAGTTAATTTTGAGAAACTCTATGGGGGAGAGCACACAGTTGGCACTAGATGCAAACATGCGGCACGATACACGAGGTGCGGGCATGTGCAGGGGGGCTGTGGACAATGCGGACGCACGACGCGTGACAACGTGCAACTAAGAAATGCTCCGCATTTAAAGAGCCAGTAATTAGCCCTGAGGTTCAAAAATTTTTTAAAGAAAAATATGTGCAGTTTTTTTGCGAACATGCTGCCGCAGAAATTTTGCGAATACGTGTTATATTAAGAAAGGTACAGTCTCTGGTCTCGCTAACGGCTTCAAAACTGGCGTAGTCGTGCAGAACTTGCACACTTCAAACATCCCTTTATTCAATACGGAATGATATCACGTCACCAAGAAAATGTACAACATGTTCGTCACGCCGCTGCAGTCGGCGATGCCCGCAAAGCAACGCTCGCACCACTAAATAGAATCGCTCGAACTGGCCTGGATCACGGGTAATGGGAGCGGCTACAGGGAGATGGCGCCACTAGCGGCGTGACGTCACTCGTCTGCTCGCGTTGTCATTGGCTGCTGCCATGTGGCGGTGCGATGCTGCGACGAAAATATCTGGCTGGTTTGATGCTCACCGCACCGGCTATACGGCGGTGCGACACCACGATACGTCACGAAACGTCACCATTCCGACAGTCGTATCGTCGCACCGCACTCCGAATCGCACAGACAATTGCATGGCTGTCTCGCGCTTGAGCGCCAGGTGCAAACTGTCGATAACAAGCGATCAGGTCTCCGACGTACGTCGCTGGATGGCCGATTCGCTTTAGCCGTGCAGCGCGCAGGGCCCCTTCCTCAGGCGCTTGGTGCCGATGTTTCTCCGCTGCCCAGTCGCTCGATTTGCAGCCGACGACAGAGCAGCGCTTTTCACCCGTGTTGCTCATGTCAAGGGCGAAGTACGTTCGTATGTGCACACAGGTGCTGTAGTTGATCGAGGAATGTACACGTGCACGCGACAACTGTGACGCTGGTTCTTTCACCACAGGGTGAAGAAACAAAGGGCAGTTTCGTAGCTGTGGGTGGGAACAGGAACTGACGTAGCCTTCACTACTGTTTTTTCACAACTGATTTAGACAAATCGGGGAGCTGCTTTGGTTTGCTCTGTGCTACGTCACGCAGCCGATGTTTCTCCGCTGCCCAGTCGCTCGATTTGCAGCCGACGACAGAGCAGCGCTTTTCACCCGTCTTGCTCATGTCAAGGGCGAAGTACGTTCGTATGTGCTCACAGGTGCTGTAGTTGATCGAGGAATGTACACGTGCACGCGACAACTGTGACGCTGGTTCTTTCACCACAGGGCGAAGAAACAAAGGGCAGTTTCGTAGCTGTGGGTGGGAACAGGAACTGACGTAGCCTTCACTACTGTTTTTTCACACCTGATTTAGACAAATCGGCGAGTTGCTTCGGTGAGCTCTGTGCTACGTCACGCAGCCGATCGCCGAGTTGACGTCCCTGTGCGTGCAAGGGGATGGCTCAGGCGTAGGAAGGATGCGTGAGAATCGTTTTTCGAAATATAGGATCTGCGTGACGCGCAGCGCTGTAATATTCAGAAAATGTGATCGCTGCGGTCTAATCTACGAATTTCTGAGCTTGTATTGGGTGGTGTAAAAAAGAGCCTGTTTACTTGTCCTTTAAGGGCCCACAGAGCGATTGTGAAGTTTTTCCACTGCAATGATCGAAGGAATGATTTTTTCACACTGTCTAGTTCTGCCCCATACAGCATCTCATTTTGCCCCACTGGTTGGGGCGAAATGAGACATCTGGAGACTTTTTTTTTATTTATTTTTAAAATATTTTTTAACGGTGATGACATGTCAGTCATCATGTAGCACATGGCTTGTATCCAATTGAACGTTCCTCATGTATAAATGTAGGAGTGAAATAAAAATAAGTATTCACTAACCTAAACTTTTGCAGCATTTTACCCCACCCTAGCCTACTTTGTTTATAAGAAAAACTGTTCGTTACGTATTCAAAATCAACTCACACAAAAACAGCATATATGAATGAGGCTCAACAAATAGCTAAAGATATGTTCTTTCATGCATTTCAGAAGCGCATAAAGGAACGCCCGAAGGCACTGTGAAAATTCTTCAAGACAAACACAAAAGGTGTGATATCGATTCCGGCCCTTGGTAGCAACAGCACCATCATCTATATATATGTCGATAATCCAGTATGTTCTATCTCATTTTTCAGTTCAGTGTACACCCCACGCGTTAAGACGGCTGACCCTTTTGTAGAGATTAGTGATGTGGAGTTGCAACGAATGAGTCCTATTCTGATTGCCCAGCATGAAATAGTGACTATTATCAAATACATAAATGCCTTTGAAGCCACTGGGTCAGATAGTTTGACACCTGCATTGCTTTATTTCTGCCCCTAACAGTATCTAAATACCTGCGCGTCATTTTCACTAAGTCTTTATAAGAACTCTCAATGTCCAATTACTTAACACTTGCTAACGGGGTGCCTGTTCACAAGAGAGGACCAAGAAGTAGAGCACTAAACTGTTCACCTATTTAACTGACAAGCGTGGCATGCAAGGTATTTGAGCACGTTCTATTTACCAATTTTATTATCTATGTGAAGACGCATTCTTTAATTATTCCTCAAAAGCAAGGATTTCGCAGTCGCTTTTTCTGTGCAACACAATTACTTATATGGACTCACTACTCACCCTGTGTTTTATATGAAAGTTTCTCAGTTGACTGGCTTTTCTAAGAGAAACTTCGCTTAAACACATCTAACAATCATGTAGTCTGCTTCATAAAGTTCAGCTGATTACACGGGTACCCAAAACTTGGGCCAGGATCAACTTTACGAGAAGAAACTATCGCCGGAAGATTGGATGACCCTGTGGAGACCCTCAGCTTAATGACCATGGCCAGATTTGCGCGTCCCGGAAGGCACTCCGACGTGCGGAACATGACGGCGTTGTGTGTTTGCGGAAGCACGGACCAACACAGTGAACTTTGAACACTTGTTTTGCTGCCACGGGACAAGGATTGAAGGTGAGCGATGTTTACTTCACTTTCTTGATCTATTTAGTGACACGACAAAATGCTGGCGGGAACACTGTGCCAGCCTAAACACTTCGACTAACTTGGCAGGAGCGGCGGTGATCTTTCCTTTTTTCTGCCAAGCATGCCTGGCCAGGGCTGATCGCCTTTTCTCGCCATATGGAAGTTGAGGAATCACTCACCGCTGAAACTGACGCGAGTGGCGTCTCGTCTCGGCAGGCAAAGGATGACGAACCGGCGTCTGTTGACGTGACTCTCGGAAACGAGACTGGTGACGCGACTTGTTCGGAATGCCTTGGATAGACTGAGGATGCCTGGCATACCGTTGTCTTGCGCAGGCGAAAAAAACAGTCAAAAGGCAGCAATCCTAGATGGAGAAGGCTGTGAATGCCAACGAGAAATCGAAAAGCGATCCATACGCCGAAAAACAAAAACGTGAAGCCACGCCGCATTTCCGACAGAGAAAGCGACGCAGCCTACCTCCTCTACCAAAAGACAAAATCAAGATTATTCTGAGGCCGCATAGGGATCTCTGGGTTAAAAACATATTAGGACTGGAACTCTCCAGGGCTGTGATCGATGCCTGCCAACGAAGTTTCAATGGCAATGATTTCTGCTGTGGGTTCACCCAGGGTCGAACATTGTAATCTTATCAACGCCAAGCATGAAGGTTGCGACTAGACTGTGAGGCATCATGCAGTCAATTGAAGATCAGGGGACAAATACACGGTAACAATACATGTCCGAACCTGACGGTGTCTTGCGGGGAATAGTACACGGAATACCGGCCGGGACTTTGCAAGATGAACTAATAGAAAACTGGAGCGTTCGGACTCAAGGGGTGAAGATTAAAAGAGCAAGAATGTTCAGCTCGTATAAAATGGCGATTCACGAGCACATTCAGTGAACGATTCACGATCACATTCACGAGCAGTGTGCTACCGAAAATCGTCTACATAATGGGTGTCGATTTAATCTGCTAGCCATACAAGCCAACAGTACAGGTGTGTAAGATATGCCTCCTAACCGGACACCGCACGGACGCCTGTCCAACTCTAAATGCCAATATATGCCTCAGGTGCGGGGCAAGAGAAGCAATGTACGGACGCGACTGCATCCCCAAGCGTGTCATCTGTGATGGTAAACACCCCGCACGAGATGGTCTGTGAAAGAAAAAACTTAAAACGCCACTCCTCCCAAGAAATTAAGGACTGATCAGCCAAAAGGCTGGGGAGGCAAGCCTGAATGGACCCGCGATGCGAAGTCGTCCGAAGAATTCCCTCCACTGAGGCTGGACATGCCTCGATGGTTCAGCTTGGACTGGCAGGAACTGCGCCAGTCAAGGTCAAGCTCATGGTCCCGATTGAGATCCCAGCCAAGTTTGCGATAGAGATCTCGTTCAAGGAGTGATATGCAACACCACACTAACACGGCACCTCCAGCCCCTGGAAAATCCAGCCTAAAGAATCAACGAAAGTGTAACGGACCTTCGGCCGAGATGGGTTCCTGCCAGGAATAACAAGACGCCCTAGCCACCGGCCAGACAAACATAACTTAGGTGAACTTTGCGAGGGCAGTGTCTTCCAATGCTCCAATAACAGAAAATTCACAATATAAGAAAATGTTGAAAGAAAAAAATTGACACAAGAGATCAAACAGCTAAAAAACAAATGACCGAAGAGCAAAATGACTTACAGGCAGCAATATCTTCATTAGAGAGAAGGCTAGAGGCTAAACTACGACCACGAAACGTGACAGGAATAGCTGGAGGATGTGACAGGAATAGCTGGAGTATGTAGTCAGAAAACGACTTATCAACATTCAGTAAAACCCAAACTTTCGGGGGGAGCAGCGCGTCGGCAGAAGTTCAGGAAGAGTTGTACGCAGGTACAACCGCCCAAGCACAACAGTAAATAACCATGACCAAATAGCTCAGCAAATACAGGTGCAGTTAGACGAAAACAGGGATAATATAGCTAACGTTAATGAACTGATAGTCGATTAATGATTGAGACAAAACCTTTCGTTGGCGAGTAATTAAAAACTCGAAGGCAGTACGTGAATGGCGTTGCAAAGGGCGATAAACAAGCGCTCTCAGTCGCCCTCCGCCAGAAATAGCAAGCAACCTAAGGAAAATTGCGACGACGTGGAAGCACCCATATATCATGGCCAAAAATAACCAAAGAGGTGTGGAACAATTAGAGATCTGGCAGTGGAATCGCCGCACTTTTCACAAACTTGCCGCAGCACTCGAGAGTTATATCAATGGGGCACTAATTAAACCCAACGTTATATGCTTGCAAAAAATTGGTGCGAGAATGGTTAAGCTTCAGGGTTATTATGTTTTTCAAAACCCAAACTATCCCCGTGGAGCGACGCTGGTGAGCAAGATGATTGCTGCAACGGAGGAGTACAAAGGAACGCTACAGATCAAGTAATGAGTTTATTCCCCCAGAAGAGAGGCCAAGGAATTGATGATTGGTATGTGGGGTTTAACGTCCCGAAACCACCATATGATTATGAGAGACGCCGTAGTGGAGGGCTTCGGAAATTCTGACCACCTGGGGTTCTTTAACGTGCGCCCAAATCTGAGCACACGGGCCTACAACATTTCCGCCTCCAGAGAGGTCAAGGAAGACTATAATAGTGAACCTATACAGTCCTCCTAAAAACAAAGGCAAAGAGTTCAATGAGCTCTTTATTGAGATGGCGAAATCGCAGGCAACAAAAGGACCACCTGGTGGTTTTGGGTGGTTTTAACGCACCCAGGACCACATGAGGCTACCCAAAAGACTCGCCGAAGGGAACGCGTCTCGAACATGCTGCGTCTAGGCTGTGCCTGAGTTTGATAACTCTCCCGATCGCGCCCATGAGAGTGGGCAACAGCGTATGTAGAGACACGTTCCCTGACCTCGCTTTCACCTTCAATCTTCAAGGCGCATCCTGGACAAACCTGGAGCAAAATCTAGGAAGCGGTCATTACATTATAAGCGTCTCAACATCGACTCCCAAAGTGCGCAGATTGATAGGCGACGCGGCGATCACAGATTGGATTTAGTTCAGGAAACGAGATCGTCCACCCGACTTAGTACCGGACTCAGTAGCGGCAAGGTCTGAGTATGTAAAGTTGGTACATGCAATCACTACGAAGAAAATAGCCAGAACCGTAGAGACGCCAGCAGTAGACAGCCGTCTGCTACACCTATAGGAGAGTAGGCGCAGCCTACTAAACGTTGGAAACGTCAGTGCCTAAATAGGACACTACTGCGTAGGATCGCGGTTCTTGCAGAAGAAGCAAACAATTTTGCAAGCAAATTGTCTACCGAGAGGTAGGTCAGGTTCTGCAGTTTGCTTCATAACACATTGAGCACCGCGAAAACATGGTCCATCCTAAGAAATATTCTTGATCCACATAATTCCAAATTCGCAGCAACCGGAACACTGCAGAGAATCGCAAAAACGCTTCCTGGCACGAACGACGACCCCGTAAAAGCCCTCAAGGAGAGATACATTGGCGATAGTTCACCAAGTAATTCAGCAAGTCACATGAGTTACAGTGGAGCAAGAATCGAGAAACTAGACGAGCCGATAACAAAGGAGGAGGTCTTTGTGGCAGCCCAGGCAGCCAAGAGGAACACAGCCCCGGTGAAGACCAAATCATGAATGCGGTGATAAGAAACCTTAGCGACAAAGCCATCGAAGGCCTGACAAAACAATTCAAAAATACTATTGGCTCAAAGGGAAGGTCCCTGCAGAATGGAAAACCACCAAAGTAATAACCATTCCAAAACCCGGAAAAAAACCTTCTCTTCCTGTGCTCAGACATATATCATTTACGTCATGTGTGGGGAAGCTTTTCGAACGGGTCATTTACACCAGGCTTCAGAATTTCATAGAGCACAGGGGGCTGTCTACGGCCACCACGATGGGCTTCCGCAGTGGTCTCTCGACACAGGACGCTTTCCTCCTGACACAAGAAAAGGTCCTCAGAGGCGTTCCCAAGGGTGTAGAGCATTTGCTGCTTGCTGTAGACTTGAGGAGCTTTTGGCAATATCTCTCATGAAGCTATAGTCTTGAAGCTAAATATAATTGGTTGTGGGGGAAAGATATATAACTATATAAAGAATTTTCTCACTGAGCGGGAGGCGACAATCGGTATCTCAAGCGTTAGGTCTGAACCATTCCAAATGCCAAACAAGTGAATGCCTCAAGGAGCCATCATATCTTTTCTGTTGTTGAATATCGCCATGCGTCGACTCGCCGGGGCCTTGGACTGTGAACCACAGTTTGGTTATAGAAATATCCCACCGGACTTACGTCACGAAAATGCGGTGGCGCCGTCTTGGGAGTCAAAAGACGCTTTGCCTACCGCAGTTTCTGCTGGGTTTTCAATGATGCATGTGGTGTTCTCAGTCAAGCAACGAGAAAAAAAAACGATATGCCGGCGAACTGCGTCGTGGTTAGATGTGTGTCACGTCTCACAACTTAGTTTCGTTTGTTGGCGCACATCGCAGCCCTCAGCGCTTGTGGCTTTCAACGCGCTTGTGGCGTCTCACAACGTCGTTTTCTTGGCGCACATCGCAGCCCTCAGTGTCTATGGTGGAAGTTGCGTGCGGACGTCGCTATAATTTTACCCACAATGTCGACATCAGCCTATTACCCTCTACGTGGACGACATTACTCAGTGGGCCACACGGGGGTCCCTGGCCAGGAAAGAGCAGACTCTGCAAGAGGCGGCACTGGCCGTAGAAAACTTTGCCAGAACCAGTGGTCTCCGCTGCGCACCCGGAAACTCGGAGGTGATCAGAATACACAGCAAACGCTACAAAAGGAACGGAAGAATAGATTGATATAGAAAAGCAGAAACTTGAAGAAGTCACTGTCGCCCGGATTCTGGGTTTATGAGTCCAAAGCAATGGTAGGGCAAATCACATTGTCAGTCTTCTTAAATCGGCAACTAAACAAATGGCTAAAATGATTCAGAGAATCACCTTTCACGAAAAAGGCATGAAAGAAAGTGATACTGTCCTTTCAGTGCAGGCGCTCGTAATAAGCAAATTGACATACAGCTTGCCTTTCCACACGCTGAACAGCGAAGAAGAGCAAGTAGAATCTATCATCAGAGAGGCTTACAAGGCAGCATTAAGCTTACCGATAAGCACTCCGACACACAGGCTTCTCGATATCAGTCTGCATAGCACGTACGCTGAACTGAAAGCAGCAACATTGATCTCTCAGCGCAATCGCCTCAGCCAGACGAAGTCAGGAAGAGATATTGATGAGGGCGGGTGTACCACTGCAACCCCAAAACTTCGACGAGGAGCTGGTAGACGTACCAGACCCAGTTCGATGGCATAATTTAATCGCCTCTATCCCCAGGAACATGATCAAGGAGCGGCCTCATGAAAGGCGAGAGGAGCGCGTAAATTGGATCGGAAAACTAGTAACAGGCAATGAGAACGTGCTATACGTTGACGCTTCCAGATATAACTGGAAGCGCTGCGTCGTCACAATGATAAGCAGTGACACGAGAAGCATGATGTTCAGCGCCTTATTGTACACTACATCGATCCCCAAGGCCGAGTGTTTCGCCATTGCATTAGCGGTTAAAGTCGAGAGCGCAACGATGGTCAGACGTACATCACCATACTCTCAGATTCGCAAGAGGCGTGCCGGCTAATCATGAGAAGCCGCCTCCCAATAAACATTTGCAAGCTTTTAGGCGGTGAATGGAGCAACACTTGCTAATTGGTCTGGAGCTCGGGACATGCAGTCCTAGAGGGTAACGAGAGGGCGGACGCTCTAGCTCGAGCGCTCACAAACCGAGCGGAGCAGCAGCCTTTCTCGCTGTTACCACTACCCAGAACTACGCACGACGGCTTTGGCGAGGAGGAGGAAAACGACCCAGCTCGCATGGTTCCACGAGAGCTTCTTGCTCACCAGCGATGCACGCGGCAGAAATATGCCCCCCCCCCCCCCCAAATATCTTAAAGAAGAAGACGCCATAGACCTGAGTAAAATTCAAACGAGAGTCTATCCAAATTTATTACCACTGCACAAAATTCATTCAACATTGTATGGGCGCGATTGTCCGTGGTGGTACGACTCACCACCAACCCTTTACCATATCTCGTGCAGTTTTGTTTAACGGCCACATGAACGCGCTCGCATACAGCGTATGCATAGACTGGAAAAATATTTGGGGCATTGGGAGGCACTCCTCGCTAGCTCGTACCCGGAGGTGCAACTAGCACTCCTGGACCTCGTCCGGCAGGCGGCGCAAGCCAGTCGAGCCTTGGACACGGGGCCCCGTTCATCTATCTCCAAAACCCCTTCTTTTTTCAATTGAATGAAGTGATTTTTCTCTCTCTCTTTTCTGTTGGCTGCTTGTCCCTAGAATACAAGAGCATTTGAGGTTCTACCCCACTCTTTATTATTTGAAAAACTAAAAACGTATCGTGTAATTGATACTGTGGTCCATTGGGTGAAAAAAGTATTTAACTTTGGGGAATCCAAAGGTCGTTATCAATTGTAATACATCCGGAAAAGTTGATATGTCCTTTGGCGTGCTTGGGTTCACTATTTTTCCTTGATGTACATGGACATATATTCTGAATTTACCCAGAAAATTGTCTGAACCATCTTATATCGTGAACTCTTTTAAGATAAGTCAACACCTTCGAGAAAGAAAATTCACAGCCTTAGTCCAAAAATTACAATTATTCAGCATTGATATTCCTCAGTCAACAAAATCTCTCAAATATCCTTGTTCACGATTACCATATTCATTATTTCTTTATCCAACGTCACCTGAAGAAGTGTTCACCGTTATCGATAGTGTTACGAATACGAGTGCTGGTCTCGATAAGTTCTCTTCTGCCGACATAAAGCTGACAGCCAGTTTAAACTGTGATGTCATAAAGGGGTCCCCGAACACTTTTTGAGCAAGTTCAGAAAACGCTGCCGATCGGTAGTGGAGGTTCCCGACAACACGCGAGCCAAATATTATAGCACAGCACGCGGCCTAGAATTCACAATATGACGGTGCGGACTTTTTAAGGATCGGGACAAACACCAGAAGAATTGACAAGGTTTCCAAGGACAGTGAGCTGCCAGCGGTCAAAGGTGGAGCCCTGCTCTGCGGAAAATAGAAAGAATTGTTGACAGACACTCGAGATGAGCTTAGAAAATTGGCAAAAAAAACAATGACGTCATCAAGGTAGCATAGGCAAATTGACCACTTGAAATCATGAAGAAGAGCGTTCATTATTCGTTCGAATGTAGCCGGGGCATTGCATAACCCGAACGACATAACTTCGAACTGATATAGCCCGTTGGGAGTTATAAATTCTGTCTATTCACGCTCTAGATCATCCACTGATAGCTTCCAGTACCCAGAATGAAGGTCGATGGAAGAGAAATAATTTGCTCCACTAAGGCAGGCAAGAGCGTCATCTATCTGTAGCAGAGGATACACTTCTTTTTTTGTAACTTTGTTAAGATTTCTGTAGTCGACACAGAAGCGCCAGCTGTTATCCTTGTTTCTCACGAGCACAACGGGCGAAGCCGAAGGACTTAAGAAGGTTCAACAATGTCTCGGGCAAGCATCTTGTCGACTTCTTGCTGGATCACCTGGCGCTCGGTGGAGGACATTAGATAGGGTCACTGGTGTACTAGATTTGCATCGCCGGTGTTTATCCGATTCTTTACGATGGTCGTTTGACCTAGGGGTCGGTCATAGAAATCAAAGGCGTCTTGATACGACGCCTTTGATTGCATTCGTCACCTAATCGAATTATACCTAGGAATCCCTCTGTCTTCGTAAGCGATACTCACATTCATTCTACCTCTAGTACAATGTTTCTCGGGGTCAAATTAGAGGAACATTTAAAGTTTAATTTACATGTTTTAGAGCTTACGCGGAAAGCCGCATATGCCATTCAAATATTTCTAAAAGTTCGCCCGTTCTTTTGTTTTGAAATATTGTTGTCACTTTACTACGCTTTCTTTCACAGCAACATAATCTATTGCATTTTATCATGGGGAAATACGTATTCCACTCATTTATCAGCCATCCAACATCTTCAAAACCAAGAATTGAGAATAATAACGTTCAGTGGGTTCATGTCCAATGCATCATCCTTACTCTATTCGCATGGAATTTTATCAGTTCAGAAGCTGGCTAAATATTTTATCGGTATTCTTATTTACAAATATGTGAATGGAAAACTTCCGATTCCTTTACTACATTCAAGTCAGTTTCATCAGGCGTCATCGACCTGTTTTGCAAAGCTAATACCTTCCTTTTACCCAAACCTAGGACTAATTATGGCAAGTTTACCACAAAATTTTCATCTGTTCCCCTGTGGAATTCTTTACCTTTGGAGATCAAAAATAGATCCCTCGAAATGTTTAAAAAAGGCTTGCGTTCGCACCTATTAAATTCTTAATGCATAATATTATATAAATTGAATGTTATTGCATTTTTCTGTTAGTTTTTTGTGCTCATCGGTACACATTGTATAACGTATGTTCGCTATTTCTTGTTTATCTGTACATTTTGTATATCTTAATTTTTCTATCCTTACCGTAATAATACTTGATAATATACAGAGTGAATGTTATTGCATTTTCGTATTAGTTTTTGCATGCTTTGCTGTACATTTTTTATAACTTACTTTCGCTATTTCGTGCTTATCTGTACATTTTGTATATTTTAAAGTTTCTTTCCTTACCGCTCTTTGCTATTGCGTTGTATCTCTTATGTATGATATTATAGGAGGTGTCACTCACAGTATCGCGACTTTGAGACCTCCTTCTGTGTTTGTACATAACACATGCACTTGTATCACTTGTATTTCAATTCTGAATAAACTTAAACATTCAAAGAAGGCTGCGAAGCGTAGACACATGCTTGGCCTGGAGACCAGAGGCCATCATTTCGGTTATGCAGTCTAGTGTACTGCCCGACTGAATACTGGCAGATGACGGTGTATCCTCTGTTAAGGCAGGTATGAGGTAATCGCCGGCCAGGGCTAGGGTTGCAATGAATAGCTCTCGTGGCAACACTTCAGAGCTAAGTCCAAAGTTCACGATAGGGAGACATGCCACATTGTCCGTCATTGTTATGATGGTGTGGGGGAACGCAGTATTGAGTGAACACAGGACTGTAGGATTAGGTGAAATGACATTATCGCCGTCAGCCACAGGTGGATCAGAAGAGACGTCGATAGGCGCCACAGCTCGACAGGATAGGCGAACAAAGTCGGCGGAGCATAGCTTTGGCGGCGCAGGATCAGAAAGGCCAACGGCGTGTGGTAGCACGGACGGAATAACACCAGAAGAACAGTCAATTAGGGCGGAATGCTCCGACAGAAAAGAGGGTTGCAAAATGATGTCATTTAGGCAGTGGCCCAGTACATAAAGGAGAACAGTGGTATGACGTCCCACCACAATGACGCGGGCGGCACACATCCCAGTGGCTGCTGGTGTTACACCATCGGCTAGTCGGACAACAGTGATCGGAGCAGGAGTGAGCACTTTCTTGAGTCGAGCACAAAGGCTGGAGTTCATGGCTGATATGTGAGTGCCAGTGTCAATGAGTACTGCCACAGAAGTACTGTCAACATTTACTTTAATCAAGTTGTTTTGTCCGGATATTGTGTGTAGGGGAATTTCGGGTCGGATCGTCGAAGCAGGCTCATCTCTAGGAGCTGCGCCCGTCAGTTTTCTGAGGACTGGCGGTAGGAGGGTGAGGGAGAGCGACGTCGGTTAGTTGAGTGGGACATGCGTCCAGAGGACGACAGGTGGTGGTTCGGTTGGACGGTCCGGATGGTGAAGCATCATCTTGTTCTACGTGGATCGGTATCCGAGAACTAGCAGGTGGGTGTCGTGTGTTGGCATAATGCAACTATGGCTGCCCATGCCAGTAAGTGTGGCAATGACGTGAAATATGGCCGACTCGTCTCAGCTAAAGCAGATTGGTTTGTCATCAAAGGTTCGCCATTCGGTCAAGCTCTGGTAACATGGGCAGTTGTTCGGTCCGAGGAACATATCAGGTGTACTGGGGAGACGGTAGTCAGGTTGTTCAACGGGGCAGGTTGGTCAACGGGGCCAAAGAAATGAATGAGTTTCTGTTTACAGATGTCCCAACTCGTGATATCTTCCTCGTGGTTGGAAAACCAAGTCTTAGCTACCATGAAGGTAGAAAATATAGTTGGCCAACATGAGCGCCAGATCCCAGTTGTACAGAGCGCTCACCCGTTCGTCCAGCTGAAGCCATTCGTCCACGTCAGTACTGTCAATGCCCGAAAAGATGCCTGGGTCACGTGGTTGGGACAGGATGATGGTGTGGTTAGTAAAGGCTGGAAGCGGTGCCCTTGGTTGCTGTGTGATTGGACGAAGCATGGGTGATGTAGTGTCCAAAGAATTTTCGTTCTCGTCTTGATCAGGCATCGCACAGGCAGCCAAGGAATGTCCTCTGCGTAGAATCGTCGTGGATGTTGTCTGTGGGAAGACCCGCACTCTCCACCAAAATGTTACGCGGAGAAGGCGTCTGAAAAAATTGGCAGATCCCATGTACAGTCGGAACCGATGATATGCGAAGCATGAATGATAAATGTTGATATGTCACTTCAAAATTAGCACAGCGTTACGTAGTGGCGGTAAATGATGCCGTACATGACTTCTGTGACATGATTATCATGTTTGCATGTGTCGTTTACCATCGTCCTCTATTCACCTCACGTGATACCAAAATTATTATATGTGGAGCTAGCGAAATGGCCACGAGCACGCCATGAGCGTGGTATGTTGTCATGTTCTTACATGGTACGTGTGTCAGCATCATCATGTTTGCACCAGTCATATATTTCGTCACCCATTGACGTAATCTAGCAGTAAAATTGTGGTGCCAGAAAAATTGGCAGATCCCAAATACAGTGGGAATCGATCACATGCGAAGCACGAATAAGAAAGGTTTATATGTCACTTTCATATCAGCATGACATTACGAGGTTGAGGTAATAAACGATGCCGTTCATAACTTCCGTATCATGATCACCATGTTCAGATGTGTAGTTTGCCATCGTCAATAATTCGCATCACGTGATACCAAATTTAGTATATGTGGAACTAGCGAAACGGCCACGAGCACGCTATTAGCACAGTATGTTCTCATGTTGTTACATGACACTCGAGTCAGATTTATCATGTTTTTACCAGTCATATGTTTTGGCATCCTTTGACGCCACGTAACACCAAATTTTTTATATGTTCAGCTAGCAAAACGGTCACGAGCACATCATGAAGGGCCTAATATACTCCAATGTAGCGGTGATGCGCGCGGACGCTGGGCACAGTGACGCTACGTTAGCAAAACGCTAGCATTTTGAAGTCTGACGCCAGACGTGATTGGCGCAACCAGCGTCCGTCGGCGCGGCCCGACAGGAAGCGGCGTGAAATTTGCGTCGATGCGTTACCCAGACAACAGTGCGTCTCCCTATTTTCATGATAGAGGGGCGCGGGACGCGCTAAACCACGCATGCGTCAAAGCAACGCAGCGCGGCGCACGCCTGCGAGTATACGGAAACTGGCGCCTGACGTCGCAATGCAAGCGTGATGCCACAAAATGAACGCCGGTGAGCACGCGCACCGCCTAACGTCGAAATGTATTGACGCCTCGACTACTGTGGCATGTAGTCATGTTCGAATATGACAGGCATCTCATGATTATTATGTTTGCACAAGTCACATACCTTCGTCATCCATCGGCGTCACGTGATACCAAATTTGGCATATGTGAAGCTATCGTAACGGCCGCGAGCACATCATGAGGGTGGCATATAGTAATGTTGTTACATGACACGCATCTTATGTTTATCATGTTTGCACCAGTGTTATACCTTCGTCATCCATTCATGTCCCGTAATACCAAATTTGGTATAAGTGAAGATAGCAAAACGGCCGCCAGCGCATAATGAGCATCCCAGGTAGTCATGTTGTTACATGAGACGCATCTCACGATTATCATGTTTGCATTAGTCACATGCCTTCGTAATTCATTCACGTACCGTATTACCATATTTGGTATATGTGACGATAGCGATACGGCCGCGAGCGCATCTTAAGCTTGGCATGTAATCATCTTGTTAGATGACACGCATGTCATAATTTTCATGTTAGGGTCTGTCATTTGTGTTCTCCATGCAATCATGTCACACCATACTAGTTTTGCAACACGCCATGCGAACGAAAAAGAGCTGCAGGACCATGAAATGTGAATAATGACTTTTATGACATACATGTCACGATTTTCATGGTATGAGTATTCGAATTTGTTCTTCATACTATCATGTTATGCCACACCAAATTTGGTATTGGTACCATTATCGAAACGGCCAGGAGAGCATAAAATCGTAGATAGATAGATAGATAAATATATAGAGATAGATAGATAGATAGATAGATAGATAGATAGATAGATAGATAGATAGATAGATAGATAGATACGCTCAAAGTCGCCGAAGTTCACTAAGAAATGCTTTGCCTTGAAAATACCTTTACTTTAGACAAACAGGCAGGCACACAATATGGAGCCCAGTCTGCCTCTTTCATCGTCCTCTTTCCTACTTTGTTCATTTGGGGCGCCCCATAGCAATATAATCAAAGCCAGCAAAAATTGCTTTCTCTTCCCTCGACAACTTATGGAAGACGCTCAAAAACCACTCGTAGAAAGCCCGTCTATAGAACATTGGCTGATTTGAACATGGTGCACCCAGTCTTTACAGAGATCGCTGTGGGAGCCCACGTCTTGCCCACGCGTGCACGCGCGATCATACCGAAAAAGTCTAGCATTCGAAGAAAAAAAAACTTGCTCGGGGTCACGAGGCACGGGTGGCGTATTTTATTTGCCCCTGCCATCCTCGCAGGGGCAAATAGTTTGTCTCCTGTCGTAGCAGAAATTACTTCACATGAAGTATTTTCAAGGTTACTGCTGTGTCTCCTGTAGTGTAGTCTCGCGGTTGTGTAAGGATAGAACTGTACTATAAGCCTGCTTTATATTGCTTTTATACCGTGTATCACTTCGTAAGTATACAGAGAGTTTTGTTTTTTGTAATTTTTATGTGTTGTAATCTGTTTTCTGCATTGAAATATTGTATTCTGCTCTCCCTCTACTGCACTAACATTGACACAGCGGGTACTATGATAAGAATAACTAAATATACAGTGTGTGCATAAGGTAGAAACAGCCATCCGTATGTTCATCTGTCTAATCGTCTGCTCACCTGTCTGTCTGTGTGCCCATCCAACTGTCCTTCCTTGCGTCTTTTTGTGTGTATCTTTATGCGTGCATCCATCCGTCCGTGCATATGTTCGTCATTTATACTAGTCGTCAACTTCGATGCACACATCATCAACCTTAGGGCCTAGCTTCACGGACGCGTCATTATTCACTTCGTGGAGATGCACGCATTTTGTTTTTCAGAATACGAAAATAGGTTAAATGTAGTGAAATATGTCATGCTAACAGTGAGGTACTTATTCTGACTTGTAATGACATCATGCTAATGAAGACATGCAAAGCTAGGACCGTGCTAATAAAGCATGCAAACTGACGCGTTGACTATTCAATGCTAAATAAAGAGAATCTAATGTTGAGCACGTGAAGTAAACTAAGCTTACAAATATAACAATAATTAGAATCGTGTAAATAAGGATTACGGTAAATTGCTATATAGAAATCATTACATTGCTTATTGCACCATAAATAATTACGGCCGCTTTCTTCGAAGCCTCACCAAGAAAAAACTGTTCAATGTTATGTTGATTTAGCCCTAGATAATTGGTATAATCTAAAGTAAGACAGAGCTGATGCAGTCTTCACTTCCAAGCAGACTGAATAGGCGACCACTTAAAAGCTACAAGAAGCCTGGTTGTCGCAAGGTCTTCTGTGGCTTCAGCCTTAAACAAGTAGTGCAAGCTGAACAAAATATTTTAAATGTAAAGAAACTTCTGAGCATCTACCGCATCAAACGCTTGACAGTCCCGCCGGCACCATGACAATCGAAAGTGGATATACTCTAAAAAAGGGGGAGGGGAGCAATAATGAAGAAACAGGCTCCGTTTCTCCTTTGGCGCAGCAACTTTCTTCCTTTCAGGCGCCTTATCCGCCGCGCCCTTTTGCGGCAAGAACCAAAGTAGCAAAGTTTCTCCTGCTGTTTTGGAGTTTCTCCTCAAACACGGGGGTTTTTCACACGCGCATGCGCACGCCGAGCCTAGCCGGCCACGGCCAGTCACGTGCAATTACTTTTACCTACTATTGATGCAAAGAATACCGGAGTCACGTTTATTCTTTTCTTTTAATGATGTAGAGTAAAATCTTTCATTTTTTATCACCAGGCAGTCGCACGATGCTCCCCACGCATCCGTGTGTGTCTCGTCTTGTTTCATGTTACCAATGTGTCACAAATACAAGAAACTCTGCTTCCCTAAACAGTGTTTTTTATCTATTAGCTTAGACTTTACACAAAGAATTGATTTTTTTGGTGTCGACATACTTGGTAAGTATACGCGTTTTTAGTTTCGCACGGCACCAATAGCACTCATCAGTTCAACTAGGTGCATGAAAAACTTCACAGTTGATTTGTCAAAATTCTAGGAAACGTAATACCACTGCACAGTTCATGCGTGAAAGCACAATTATTTTCAATAACTGGAGTCATACGTGCCGCTACCGACATATGATAATCAGGAACGCCGTCGTTACGATCTGCGGATGAATTTCGACCCAATGAAGTTTTTTTTTTGCCTCTAATGCAAACATAGGCACATGGGTGCTTTTTCATTTTTTCCCCATCCAAATACAGCTGCCGTGTCCGGGAGTTGAACCAGCGCCCTCCAGCATAGTCACATGAGACCCGATGAGGCTATGCTACCACGGCAGATGAAAGCACAATGCGAAGCGGGCTGCAAACTTTTACCGAGAGTTCATTTGCCAGACTGGGTTATAGTCATCAGAAACTTTTTAAACATCATCATAACTACACTTTTCTGAAAAGTAAACCAGTGGCTTCTTTCAATTAAACCAAATTATGAATCGCATGCTTTTTGAATTCCCGGTACCAGCACTGAGAGTTAGAACGCAATTATGCACGCGAGCAGTATGCCTCTCTGGTTCACATGATTCTCCTTTGTCGTACGAAACCCAAGACAAAGGGCACTTATAGTAAGAGTTGTGCACAGCAGGTACGTACTAACACTCTCAGTCACCTTTGTGAAAAGAGTATTGCAAATCCAGAATCATAGTCACCACCACGGCCACAGCGCTAACAACACAATTGTGACACACACAATGACCACACGTTGACACGCGAGGCGAATCGCGAGACGCATCTGAAGCAGAGAAGTATGTTTGAATAGCATACTAATATGTTATAGTAAATTCGCGCACTGCAGCGCTAGTTCCTCTACTCAAGTAATCGAGCTGCTGCGACGCCAACAGCCACTGCCATCGTTCCCGAAAGAACACCATTGGGTACGAGGTCATCTCTTATTTCTCTTGCACGACCCGCGTTTTAACGTACGTATACACCACTGAGACGGTCATTACCACATCAAAAACATTGTCATTGAAAGGCTAGTTGTGTAGTGTATCCATGGCTAATGGTCACAACCGTGGTAAGCATGTAAATAGAATATCATCATCATCATCATCATCATCATCAGCCTGACTACGTCCACTGCAGGACAAAGGCCTCTCCCATGTTCCACCAGTTAACCCGGTCCTGTGCTTGCTGCGGCCAATTTATACCCGCAAACTTCTTAATCTCATCTGCCCACCTAACCTTCTGTCTCCCCCTAACCCGCTTCCCTTCTCTGGGAATCCAGTGACTTACCCTTAATGACCAGCGGTTATCTTGTCTACGTGCTACATGCCCGGCCCATGCCCATTTCTTCTTCTTTATTTCAACTATGATATCCTTAACCCCCGTTTGTCCCCTAATCCACTCTGCTCTCTTCTTGTCTCTTAAGGTTACACCTACCATTTTTCTTTCCATTGCTCGCTGCGTCGTCCTCAATTTAAGCTGAACCCTCTTTGTAAGTCTCCAGGTTTCTGCTCCGTAGCTAAGTACCGGCAAGATACAGCTGTTATATACCTTCCTCTTGAGGGATAGTGGCAATCTACCTGCCATAATATGAGTGCTTGCCGAATGTGCTCCACCCCATTCTTATTCTTCTAGTCACTTCAATCTCGTGGTTAGGCTCTGCGGTTATTAACTGCCCTAAGTAGACATAGTCTTTTACAACTTGAAGCGCACTATTACCTATCTCGAAGCACTGCTCCTTTCCGAGGTTGTTGTATATTACTTTCGTTTTCTGCAGATTAATTTTAAGACCCACCTTTCTGCTCTCCTTGTCTAACTCCGTAATCATAAGAGCGGCGATGGCGTAGTGGTTAGAGCATCCGCCTCGCATGCAAGAGGTCCGTGGTTCAAATCCCGGTGCCGCGCAGTTCCCAACCGGATTAAAAAAAATCCGCGTGTTGATGGAACTGCATTTAGAAGCCTGAGGTGCGGCTTCACCGGTAAGCACCGCCGGGAACGCACTCCCTCACCAGAGAAGGATTGACCACCCTGGTGCAGCATCTGGCCACTACCTCCCACATGCAAATAGAATATAAGCAAGCATTAACATGAAACTACTAAACAAAGTAGACGAGACGACAGGACAGAGACCAAGTCTGGCCTGCATGCTGCTCCCTCTCTGAGCAACAAGTAGAAAACTAAAAAAAGACCTGACCTCCGAAGTGGCAAGCACGCGGCAAGCGTTTGCCTTCTTGGAGGCTTCACGAAAAAATAATGGCAATGGTCGAGAAATCGTGCAGCCTTCGGAATGCAGTTGGCATTTTATGGATTGCTTGGGGTCAGCGTTTTTGTGAAAACCTGATAAGCTATTGTAATTATTTTGTTCATCATTGTGCAACCGTTGATAATGTCACGGGGTCGTGACCTGGCCGATGACAGGAGATTTCGTGTTGGGATTTAACTGCTTATTTGGGCGAACTTGTGCCCGGTAAACGGAAAGTCCAATTACAGCAGCAGTCTCGCACAGATAGCAGTCTCGGACTGATAGCGGCGAACGGAGCGTCGGCCTTCGATCAACAACTGACAAGCGGCGAAGCGCGTCGGCATTTATACTCCCGCCGTCGAATGTTCTAGCGCTACCGCTGGCGGCGGCGTACGTTCCAGAACAATCTGTACCATTCGCACAGTGGGCGTGATCTTATCGAAATGATCTACTACAGTCCGGAACCTTCTCGAAAACTGCAGGCGCGGTTTGCGCTGAGAATCGTGTGGTGTTTTGGGACGATAACAAAAACTTGGAAAATGGAACGTGGCATTGCCCCCTCTGAAAAAAAGGCATCGTCCCGATGCTTTAACTAAAGATGAATGTACAATAATAATGCAAAAAAGTGCAATGAATAAATTACGATACAACAATAATACAAAAAAACACTGTTTCAGTTTGTTAACGCGCATGAAACGGCTTGAGGCGCGCGACATGGAGGACTTCAGGTCGCGATCGGCGTCGTTGAGAGTTAGTGAT
The DNA here is from genome assembly GCF_043290135.1 of Rhipicephalus microplus. Taxonomy (NCBI): domain Eukaryota; kingdom Metazoa; phylum Arthropoda; class Arachnida; order Ixodida; family Ixodidae; genus Rhipicephalus; species Rhipicephalus microplus. Next base: position 45,430,023 of record NC_134700.1, read on the forward strand.
GTGTCGGGGACAACCTCGTGAACAAGTGGGCCGAGACGTCGAACCACCCTGTACGGTCCGAAGTACCGTCGCAGAAGCTATTCACTTAGTCCACGTCGGCGTATCGGCGTCCACACCCAAACACGTTCACCGGGCTGGTATTCCACGAAGCGTCATCGAAGGTTGTAACGGTGGCTGTCGGTCGTCTGTTGATTCTTGATACGGAGACTTGCAAGTTGTCGGGCTTCTTCAGCGCGTTGAAGGTACTCGCTCACATCGAGGTTTTCTTCGTCGGTGACGTTGGGTAACATGGCATCGAGCGTCGTTGCCGGGCTCCTTCCGTAGACCAATTTGTATGGAGATATCTGCGTCGTCTCCTGCACCGCCGTGTTGTATGCAAAGGTCACATACGGAAGAATGGCGTCCCACGTCTTGTGTTCGACATCGACGTACATTGACAGCATGTCGGCGATCGTCTTGTTAAGCCGCTCGGTGAGGCCGTTGGTCTGTGGGTGGTACGCTGTCGTCCGGCGGTGGTTTGTTTGGCTGTATGCCAAGATCGCTTGAGTTAAGTCGGCAGTGAATGTCGTTCCTCTGTCGGTGATAAGGACCTCCGGGGCGCCGTGACATAGGACGATATTTTCGACGAAGAACTTAGCTACCTTGGATGCACTGCCTTTTGGCAGGGCTTTTGTCTCGGCGTAGCGGGTGAGGTAGTCGGTAGCTACCACGATCCACTTGTTTCCGAAAGCCGACATCGGGAACGGCCCCAGTAGGTCCATACCAATCTGCTGGAAAGGTTGGCAAGGTGGATCAATTGGCTGCAGAAGTCCCGCTGGCCTTGTCGGCGGTGTCTTGCGTCGCTGACAGTCCCGGCATGTCCTCACATAACGAGTGACGTCGCTGGTAAGACGCGGCCAGTAGTACCTTTCTTGTATCCTCGCGAGCGTGCGAGAAACACCGAGGTGCCCTGCCGTCGGATCGTCGTGCAGGGCCTGCAGGAGTTCTGGTCGCAGAGCTGAAGGCACCACAAGGAGGTACTTGGCTCGAAGCGGTGAAAAGTTTTTCTTTTGTAGAAGACCGTTTCGTAGAAAGAACGACGCAAGTGCGCGCTTGAATACCTTCGGGACTTCGGCGGTCCTGCCTTCAAGGTATTCTATTAGGGCCTTAAGTTCCGGGTCGGCTCGCTGTCGTTCAGCGAAGTCTTCGGTAGTTATCGTTCCCAAGAAGTAGTCGTCCTCTGGGTCGTCGGGTAGCGGTGGGTCGACAGGCGCACGAGAGAGACAGTCGGCGTCGGAGTGTTTTTTGCCGGACTTGTAAATGACAGTAATGTCATATTCTTGAAGTCTCAGGCTCCATCGTGCGAGGCGACCTGAAGGGTCCTTCAAGGTCGCTAGCCAACACAAGGCGTGGTGGTCGCTCACAACTTTGAAGGGCCTGCCGTAGAGGTAGGGGCGAAATTTTGACGTAGCCCAGATGATGGCGAGGCACTCCTTTTCTGTTGTGGAATAATTTGCTTCTGCTTTGGATAGCGATCGGCTGGCGTAACTAATAACCCTTTCAAGTCCGTCAGCCCTCTGCACAAGAACGGCGCCAAGACCTACGCTGCTTGCGTCAGTATGTATTTCTGTCTCGGCGAATTCGTCGAAATGGGCAAGTAACGGAGGCGTCTGGAGGCGATGTTTAAGCTCCTGGAAAGCGTGTTCCTGTGGCGTTTCCCCCTTGAACTCCACGTCGGCCTTGGTAAGGTTTGTGAGAGGATCGCCGATGCGTGCGAAGGTTTTTACGAACCGCCTATAATAGGCGCACAGGCCCAGAAATCGGCGCACGGCTTTCTTGTCAGTGGGCGGCGGAAAGTCGGCGATGGCGGCTGTTTTCCGTGGATCGGGACGAACTCCAGACTTGCTGATAACGTGCCCCAGAAACAAGAGCTCCTCATACGCAAATCTGCACTTTTCTGGCTTCAGTGTGAGTCCGGAAGTCTTGATGGCTTGAAGTACAGCTTCAAGGCGCCGAAGATGCTCGTCGAAACTCGACGAAAACACGACGACGTCGTCCAAGTACACAAGGCAAGTCTGCCATTTCAATCCTGCCAGTACTGTATCCATAACGCGTTGAAACGTTGCAGGCGCTGAGCAAAAACCGAAGGGCATCACCTTAAACTCGAAGAGGCCGTCCGGTGTTATAAACGCCGTATTCTCTCAGTCTCTTTTGTCGACTTCGATTTGACAATAGCCAGTCTTGAAGTCCATTGACAAAAAGTACTTGGCGTTATGGAGCCGATCAAGTGCGTCGTCTATTCGTGGGAGAAGATACACGTCCTTTTTTATGATTTTGTTCAGGCGGTGATAATCGACGCAGAAACGTAGGGTCCCATCCTTTTTCTTTACTAACACCACGGGGGATGCCCATGGACTCTTGGACGGCTGGATAATGTCATCCCGCAGCATTTTATCAACTTGTCTCTTCATGGCCTCACATTCTCGCGTCGAAACCCTGTACGGACTCTGATGGAGTGGTCTGGCATTTTCTTCGGTTATGATGCGATGTTTCGTGATTGGGGTCTGCCGAATTTTCGATGACGACGAAAAGCAATCTTCGTATTGCAGGAGCAGGGCCTTGAGCTGTTCTTGCTTATCGTTCAGAAGTCTGGGATTGACGCCGAAAGCTATGGGAGGGGCTTGGTTCCTCTGAGCAGGTTCCGCAGAATCGGTGAGGGCGAAAGCACTGGTGGCTTCGATTATTTCTTCGATGTATGCGACCGTTGTTCCTTTGTTCACATGTTTGTACTCATTGCTGAAATTCGTGAGCATAACCGTTGCTTTGCCTCTCCGTAGCTCTGCAATTCCTCTTGCGACGCAAATATTTCGGGTGACCAACAGCTGCTGACTGCCTTCAACGACGCCTTCGAAGTCAGGTGATTTAGGAGCGCCAACTGAAATAATGACGCTTGAGCGAGGCGGAATGGTGACTTGTTCTTCCAGCACATTCAAGGCATGGTGTCCTGACGGCGTGCGCGGCGGTAGTGCTTCTTCTGTGGATAACGTTATCGACTTTGTTTTTAGATTGATGACAGCACCATGGAGGCATAAGAAGTCCATGCCAAGGATGACATCTATCGAGCAACGCTGTAGGACTACGAAGTCTGTAGGATAAATACGGCCGTTAATGGTGACTCTCGCTGTGCGGATTCCTGCAGGCGTTACGAGATGACCTCCGGCTGTGCGGATTTCAGGGCCTTTCCAAGCTGTCCTAACTTTCTTTAACTTCGCGGCGAACGACCCACTGATGACAGAATAGTCGGCTCCAGTATCGACGAGAGCGGTCACACAGTGGCCGTCGATAAGAACGTCGAGGTCGCTAGTTCGCCGTCTCGCATTACAGTTAGGGCGTGGCGTCGGGTCACGGCTGCGTCGGCTTGTTCCGCTGCTTCCATGTTGCGTCGTCAGGCCACCTTCGGTAAGTGAGCTTTCGCCGTCACGGCTTTGCCTGGTTGGCGTTGTGTTCGGAAAGCTCCGTCGCGGCGTCGTCGTTGTCGGAGGATCTTCGGTAGTTCGTCGCACAGCAACCGCACCTCCACCGGTTGCTGCCCTTAGTTTCCCGGATACGGGCTAGGAGACCGGCCCCGCGTTGGGCCAGAGTACTGCCGGTGGTGCGGTGACGTGCGGCGGCTGGGCGACGGCGAACGCGAAGGGCTTCGTGGTGTCCACCGAGTTCCTGTCAGGTAGTCGGCGATGTCACGTGGTCGTTCTCCTGGCTGTGGACGCGGTGCATTGACGGCGAAGCCACGCAGTCCCATCTGTCGGTACTGGCAACGGCGGTATGTGTGTCCGGCCTCGCCGCAGTGGTAACAGAGCGGGCGATGGTCAGGGGTGCGCCAGACGTCAGTCTGCCTCGGTGCACTGCGCTGGGCCGCTGGCGAACGGTATGACGTCGGTGGGGGTGGTGGCGGCGGTGGCGTCTGTCGACGGAAGTGCGATGGGGTGGCGTTTTGATGTGGACGGGGAGGAGCGTTGTGGCGCAGTGGAGCGGCGTAGCTCATCGCTTCCGGCTCGGGCAGTGGTGCGTGGGGAATTTGAAGCGATTGCCGAACTTCTTCTCGCACAATGTCAGCGATTGAATCCACTTGAGGCTGCGCCGAAGGCAACAGCTTGCGCAGCTCTTCCAGAACGATCGCTTGGATCGTTTCACGCACGTCTCCGGAGTTACTGGCTTGAGCAGCAGCGCCGTCTGCAGTCAGTCGACGATTATACTGTCTGGTGCGCATGTCCAGGGTCTTTTCGATAGTGGTCGCTTCGGCTAGAAATTCTTGGACGGTTTTCGGTGGGTTTCTCATCAGTCCCGCGAAGAGCTCCTGTTTGACCCCTCGCATGAGGAAACGAACTTTTTACTCCTCAGGCATGTCTGGGTCAGCGTGACGAAATAGTCGGGTCATTTCTTCTGTGAAAATGGCGACATTTTCATTTGGTAGCTGAACCCGGGTCTCTAATAAAGCAGCGGCCCTCTCTTTGTGAGCGACGTTCGCGAACGTTTGCAGGAATGCGGCGCAGAAGACATCCCACGTTCGGAGCGTGGACTCTCCATTTTCGAGCCAGGTCCTTGCGGTGTCTTCCAAATAGAAGAACACACGACGCAGCTTTTCGTCATGGTCCCAGTGGTTGAGGGCGGCCACACGGTCGTATGTTTCTAGCCAGGACTCCGGGTCTTCGAACTATGACCCATGGAAAATTGGTGGTTCCCTGGGTTGATGCATGACCATCGTGGGCTGGGACGCTGTGGTTGTCATTGTCGCTGCAGTCGCGGTCATGGCCTTGGTCTTCCGCCCTTTTCTTGTAGAAGCCCGTACTCCGGTGGTAGCCCTTGCTGCCGGTGGCTTGTTCGCTGCTCCTGGTTGGCGTCGGTGGCTTCTCCGCGACGTGGGCTGGGTTCACGGCTTGACGGGGGCGTCCGGTACATGAACGAAGCAGCACCTCCACCAAATGTCACGGAGTCGTGACGTGGCCGAAGACAGGAGACTTCGTGTTGGGATTTAACTGTTTATTTGGGCGAACTTGTGCCTGGTAAATGGAAAGTCCAATTACAGCAGCGGTCTCGCACAGATAGTAGTCTCGGACTGATAGCGGCGAACGGAGCGTCGGCCTTCGATCAAGAACTGACAAGCGGCGAAGTGCGTCGGCATTTATACTCTTGCCGTCGAATGTTCCAGCGTTATCGCTGGCGGTGGCGTAGGTTCCAGAACAATCTGTACCGTTCGCACAGTGGGCGTGATCTTATCGAAATGATCTACTACAGTCCGGAACCTTTTCGAAAACTGCAGGAGCGGTTTGCGCTGAGAATCGTGTGGTGTTTTGGGACGATAACGAAAACTTGGGAAATGGAACGCGGCAATAAACAGATATACTCGCAGCCCCAAGAAAGTGCTGGCAACTTTCTTCAAGGGAGTAGAGGCTTGTTCCATATTTCACTTTCTTTTCAGGAGTGCAGGAAACTCTCTTCTGCACAGAGTAAGCACACTCTCTCGACAGAGCGCTGGTACTCTAGCTGAACGAGAGTGAACAAGCTCCTTCGCCAGAGTACAGTCACACTTCTGAAATGGTGTTCTTACATCCTCTGCAAGAGTTGCGCTACTCTCTCAAAGAAGTTTACAATCTGGTAGGGCTAGAGTGCATTAAATTCCTGCGAGAGTAGAATGCGTCCTGCTGTGCTAGGACTAAGTTCTCAAAACATTTATGTCGAGCATTTTGTAAACTAATTGAACTGCATAGTTTGCTTCAAGATTACGTCAATATGTAGGACGGTAATCGGCAAACACATTAAAATAGTACGCAACGCAGCAGACAATGACACTGAACATATAGCTCTTGCGCTACGAACAATCATTCACACAGCAACGGTATTTATACTCACTATGTCTAGCCCCCTGGCTGTGCGGGTGGTACTACATTTATACTACGCGTTTTGAAGAGCAAATATTTATCTAGCTTGCGTAATTATCTAGTAGTCGTTAGGCACTCTGTAGGCACGTTGACCTTTTTTTTTAAACTACATGACATGCAACGTCAATTTCAATACTAAATTTGAATTATCAGCTGGTATTCTGTCAAATCAGCTCAATGCAGTAAAGCCAATTGTGCCGAAGCCTGAGAGGTGTACTGAGGCGCTTACAAACACATTTGGTACGATCTGTCGGCAGTGCTGGCCGAAAAATAATCTACGAATGTTATGATCGGGCGTCCGATCCGACTTGCGATGCCACGGTGTGTACTAATAGGCTAGAAAAACAATGCTCTTATTACAACTTTATTACAACAATGAGAGGCTTTCGAATTGCTCAAACGTCAACCTTCTCGAGTCACGTGCACCGATATGAGTCCTAGTAAATGTGACCCGTACGAGTACAACTCCTTGCGAATGTAGGTCAAGCTTACTGGCAGAGTCCGTCGTACATGCCATCGGCGCTTCTGGGTTCAATAATGTGCTATGCCGAGGAGTAAAAATGACTGTACTGTATATCCTTGCCATCGGCTAACTTGAATAAACCATTGTTTTTTACGTACGGTTACGTACGGTGTTCGCACAAGAAGCGATAAGCATCGATGCGACGCGCTTTCAGACTGCGGCGCAACGCACACGGGCCGCCGCCAACAGCCGCCGGGCACACTCGTCGGCACTTCGCTGACCCATATGTGGAAAAACAGACTTGTCGTTCAGTGTCCGTTTATGAAATAACACAATGAGACACTTTCACGCAAACGCAATCCGGTTTTTACCTGTCAGCTACAATATATTTATGTATGCGCATGTTGTACCGCCACGACACGTAAAAAAGTTGACCAAAGCTTGGTTGTCACTTTTGTGCCATTCTGGTCAGTCGAAGTTCGTAGCTATATACATTGCATCACCATATATTAAAGGTCTGGTGCCAGTGAGTAATCAACGAATGGGCTGACTCACGAATTGCCCGCTAGGGTGCATGCAGGTGTGTCAACGTAAAGTCCCTCTATCTACGAAAAGTAGCGAAAGGTTTTGATCCAGCCGCCTCGCCGCACGATAGGCCGGTTGGCGACACGTGACGTTTTCTCCTTCGCGCCCCGCCCTAAGGGTCCAGCAGTCGTTCGCTGTGCATGCGGATCGCGTGGTTGTTTGAGTTTCTGAGTGTGGAATTGGACGTTTCGGTAAGTGAAAAAACATTTCTTGCACCTCTGATGCATTGTTTTTGCAACGTAGAAGTGATTATTTACCTTCCCCTTAAGTGAACGCGGGAATTTCGTGTTTTTATTCAACGTTTGCAGCATGACACGCTAGCATGCCGGGCTGCTGTACCTACGGTTGCCGCAACCGTACGACGGATGGAAAGAAGTTCTTTTCTATTCGTCGCGGTGATGATAACATCAGCAGACGAAAGATATGGCTCCACAGAATCGGGCGCAAGGATTTTGTGTCCACTGAAAATACCCGGCTATGCGAGGTAAGTGACTTCGTGGTTTTTATAAAATGTGAACACTGTTATTTTATTATTATGTGGGGTTTATCGTCCCAAAACCACTATATGATTATGAGAGACGCCGTAGTGGAGGGATCCGGAAATTTAGACCACCTGGGGTTCTTTAACGTGCACCCAATTCTGAGCACACGGGCCTACAACATTTCCGCCTCCATCGGAAATGCAGCCGCCGCAGCCGGGATTCGAACCCGCGCCCTGCGGGTCAGCAGCCGAGTACCTTAGCCACTAGACCACCGCGGCGGGGCCATGTGAACACTGTCGTAGATTTCAGCCAGCCATGTGCCTCGCTGGCGTGCCTTTGTTCGTGTATATACTGTTTCATGGCTATTATCTCAACAACGCAGTTATTGTTTTGGCGTTCTTGATGCGGGTGATTTGCGCATTATAGTTATTTACGTTTCACATCCCGTATTTCTCACAGTGATTAGCTCGAGACCCCAACAAAATTGCGTTTGTTTATGTCATCATAATGCGAGCTTTGTCAAGGGTAAACGACTAATGTGTTGGCTGAGCACTGAATAGGAAAGCCTAGAGCAATGCAGAGTGCCCCATGCCATTTAGTTGCTTTGAGCCGTCTGCTTGAAACAGCCTTTCGTTTGTGCATTACGCATCAGGGCGTGTCACATAAAGTTATTTTTCAGGTGTGGGCATCCTTTTATAATGTTTTGATGTGACAGCACGTATAAGTGAACTTATTGCAGTTTTCCGGTTCATGCAAGGTTTCCCAGATCACGTGAGCATAGATGTAAATGTGCCAATGTGCCAGACGCTGCTTTTATTCTGTAGATTCGAGGTATTAATGGAGCTATTACCATGTGCCCGAACCACACAGAGGCGGCTGTTATTCTCAGATCTTTTTCTGGTGGCTTTAAAACTTGAAATTTACAATAAAAGGTCCGTTCTTGGTATTTCTTATTTATTTTGTTTTCCTACGCCTTGCTGTGTTTTGCAGCGGGGCTCTGCGCGAGGTCGATTCAGGCTTGTTTGTCTAAGCACTTTGCATATTTTTTTACAGGACCACTTTGAAGTTGAAGAATTTGAGCCATTATTCCTACAAAGCTCTGGCCAGAAGAAACTAAAGCTGTATGCCACGCCGAGCATCTTTACTCATCGGCCGAAACAAAGCTTCACGCGCCCCGGGATCGTTAGTCGTTGTCCCTACTGCTTGAAGTTTCCTGGGCAGCTTACGCCACAAAGGGCAATAATTAACCGGTTCAAACGCGCACTGAGAGCGGTTTCAGCCGTCCGCAAAATGCACGCGAGCGAATGGAGCGTCGTCTGCTAGCGCTGCTCCTTGGACCCCTCCAGAGGGCGTGCGTGTAGTTGTCGCTACCTTTATATATATAGGGACCTTATGTCAACGTACTTCACCGCAAGCACCTTTTTTTTCGGTATTGTTCAGTACCTCCAGATGGTGCCAGGTACCGCCTACTGCCAGGCTATGACGCTCTTACTTCTGTAGCTGCTTATACAACGTTGAACATCTATCTATCGAAACTGCACTGCTGAGCTGCAATGATTTAGCTGCGATTCAATTTACAGTTTCAAAGCACATCTCATGGCCTGTGGCTCCGTAAACGCGTGGATAACGTTGATGATTGATTGATTTGTGAGGTGTAACGTCCCAAACCACGATGTGATGATGAGAGACGCCGTAGTGGAGGGCTTCCGGAAATTTCTACCACATTGGGTTTTTTAAAGTGCACCCAAATCTGAGCACACGGGCCTACAACCTTTCCGCCTCCAACGGAATTGCAGCCGCCACAGCCGGGATTTGATCGCGTGACCTGCGGTCAGCAGCGTAGATAACGTCGCTACGCTATGTGAATCTGCAAAAAATAAATACAGCAAGCCTAGTATGCACTCTCCGGGTGAGAACTCGACAGAATCCGTGTCTTTCAAAGTGAACATTGCCTCACTGGCCGAACGATACCTACTAGTTCTGTCATTCTGTTTCGCGATGTTTTCATCACCACAGGCTCACCTGCTTGTTTTTACAATCATTTCATTCGGCATCAAGCTCAGTGGGACCATATTTTTGTAATTGTCAGTGCTGTGTACTCCTTGTCGAGAATCAATGCATCTGCTACGCCTACTCACTTCGCTAACCCGGGGTCAGCCATCTTGATTCTGATGGGGAGAAGAGTTTCTCCATGGCAAAAGTAAGCAACGTTTCTCCATTTAGAGACCAACATTGAGGACATCGTTGTTTCTCTCTAAATGGAGAGAACGTGACTACATTTTTAATAGTGTAGTTGAATTGTGGCAAAGTAGCTGGAGTAAAATATCGCGTTTCTGGTCCGTTCTGCAGGGTGCTGTTCTCTTACCAAATGGCTGCTGTGCTGGGAGAGATGCTCAATTTCCGACTTCTATCAGATGGAGCCTTCCGTGTGTTCTCGTTGTCCCGCATCTTCTGCGGCATCGGCTACAGTGTGCCTTACCTGTTCCTCACATCACGGGTGGTTGCCGAGCTGGGTGTCAGCGAGACAGACGTGCGTACCTCATTTTGTTGCGCGGTCAACATTTTATGCACACTGTAATCATGGTAACGTTTATGACAGAAAATATGACTTATTTTACTCATGAAATTAGCCCCACTGATTTTCTTGCTCAACCACATTCACCATTGCTCTCTCCCGCTTTTTAAAAGTGAAACACTTTTACATACACTCTGAGCATCTATCTATATATATATCTATGTTGTAAGGCAATGTTTTGGCTGCAAGACACTTTTATTAGTGGCCGAGCCTCTGCCCCACAACACAGGTAAGACTGATGATGATGAGTATGTACATATGATAAAATGACGCGTATGAATAATGCTCATACTTATTTTTTCACCACGAGTGAGCGGCCAGCCCGGACGCGTCTTAGACGGAAACGAAACGTTGAACGAGTGGCTTCTAACGCGATACGTGGACAATCTCCAAACCCCGACCGCGACGTTCCGAAGAAAGGTTGGTGGGAGTAAAACGATAGTTCACTAGGGACGTTTGTTCATTGATTTTATAGGGTCTAATGAAGCGTGACTGAAACTTGTCACACAATCCTGGAGTTCGAATGGGCGTCCAAAGCAACAAGTAACCCCCCGTACTGAAGGAGACGTCGCGATGAGAGCTGTCGTAGCGTTGCTTGCGATCTTGCTGATTGGCTTCTGCATTAGGGTGAGGCCGTTGCCAACATTTCTTGAGCCTTGTGACGAACTGCTCTGATACGGTTGCCGAGGCGTCAGTTGGCACATTTAGGAAAGAGACGTCGATGGTAAATGTCGGTCAATGGCCGTACACGAGGTAGAAAGGCGAGTAGCTAGTAGTTCTTTGAACAGCGGTGTTATGGGCAAACGTAACAAAAGGCACAATCCTATCCCAGTTGTCGTGGTTTGGTGCGATGTACATCGACAGAATGCCTCTTAGTGTCCGATGAAATCTCTCTGTCAGCCCATTAGTTTGGGGGTGGTAGGCTGACCTCATCTTATGTACTGTGCCAAAGGTTGTGAGCAGGTTTTCGATTATGATGGACAGGAACGTCTTGCCGCGATCACTCAGGAGGACGCATGGTGCACCATGACGCAATACAATGGCGTTGAGGAAAAAGTTTGCGACGTCTGAAGCAGAACTTGTGCGTAGTGCAGTAGTCTCTGCGTACCGTGTCAGGTGATCAACAGCAGTCACAATCCAACGATTACCTGCGGGCGTGATGGGGAGAGGTCCGAGTAGGTCTATGCCAACGATGGCGCAAGGAGTCTCGGGACACGGGATGGGTGGCAGAAGGCCAGCAAGAGACGAAGTTAGTCGCTTCCGCCGTTGACACATATGGCAAGATGCAACGTACTTGGTCACAAAGGTAGAGATGCCCGGCCAGAAGAAACGGTTTCTGATCCGGCTTTGTGTTTTGTGAAATCCCAAGTGGCCTGCGCATGGGTCATCGTGAAAGGCTTCGAGGACTTGATGACGTAGAGAATGCGGAAGTACTGGAACACAGCGGTGTCCATCAGTAGTGTAAACGTGACGATGGATCACATTGTTATCGAGCCTAAATTGCGGTAGTTGTCGGCGCAATGTAGAATTAGGAGTACATGATATGCCATTTAGGCGTTGGATATTGTGATTGAAATATGGATCATCACGCTGGCGTGTGGCGAACTCGGTGTAGCAATTTGAAGCCGGCGTGTCGATAAGCGGAATGTGTGATAATGTGAGGGGTGACGCAGTGCCTTGCCCACTAGGTGAGCAATCAGCTGACGTACTCGATGATTTCAGTGGAAGGGGGCAGCGAGAGAGAGCATCTGCATCTTGATGTCTTTCGCCAGACCTATAGATGACATCAAGATTATACTCTTCTAGGTGGAGAACCCAACGACCGAGGCGACCAGACAAGTTTCTCAGTGACGATAGCCAGCACAAGGCGTGGTGGTCTGTAATGACTGTGAAGTGGCGTCCGTAAAGATATGGTCGAAATTTTTGCATGACCCAAACAGCAGCGAGGCACTCCTGCTCAGCTATGGAGTAGTCCTATTCAGCAGCCGTAAGAGCACGACTAGCATACGCAATAACTCTTTCCCGTGAAGTGACATCCTGCTGCAGAAGAACTGCACCAATGCCATGGCCGTTCGCGTCGTTGTGCAGACATGTAGGTGCGTTCTCGTCGAAATGGGACTGAACAGGGTCGGACGATAAAGCATTTTTGAGGACTTGAAAGGCACGCTCGCAGTCGTCGTTACAAGCGAAAGTTGATACGGACGTCAGCAGCTAGTGCAGTGGTGACGCGACGGCAGCAAAATGACTGATGAAGCGGTGGAAGTAGGACGTCAGGCCCAGTAAACTTCGTAGGTGTTTCTGATTTTTTAGCCCAGGGAAGCTTATCACGGCCGCAAGCTTGTCAGGATCCAGACGAACGCCATCTTTGCTGATAAGGTGGGCCGAAACCTTGATGTTCTTGCTGGCGAAATTGCATTTTTTTGTGTTTAGCTGAAGTCCAGCATTAGAAATACATGCCGGATTTTCAACCAAACGATCAAGATGCTGACGAAAAGAAGATGAGAAAATGACGACGTATTCTAGATAACAGAGACATGTTTTCCGTTTTAGGCTGCGTAGAACTGCGTCGATCATGCGTTCAAACGTGCAGGAGTGTTACATACCGTACTCGGCTGCTGACCCGCAAGTCGCGGGATCGAATTACGGCTGCGGCGGCTGCATTTCCGATGGAGGCGGAAGTGTTGTAGGCCCGTGTGCTCAGATTTGGGTGCATGTTAAAGAACCCCAGGCGGTCAAAATTTCCGGAGCCCTCCACTTCGGCGTCTCTCATAATCATATGGTGGTTTTGGAACGTTAAACCCCACATATCATTTAATCAATCAATCAATCAATCAATCAATCAATCAATCAATCAATCAATCAATCAATCAATCAATCAATAAGTCAATCAATCAATCAATCAATCAATCAATCTGTGTTACATACCGAATGGCATGATCTTGAATTCATAAAGCCCGTGTGATGTTGCAAAGGCAGTTTTTTCTTTGTCCGCTTCGTGAATAGGTATTTGCCAATAACCAGACCGTGAATAGAGGCTGGAGAAAACTTCAGCGCCTTGCAGAGAGTCAAGTGTGTCGTCGACTTGTTGCATCGGGTAGACGTCTTTGCGCGTGATCTTAATAAATGCTCGATAATCGAGGCAGATTCGCACCGAACCATACTTCTTTTGGACTAGCACTACATGTGACGACCACAAGCTCGACGAAGGCCGGATAGCATCTCGTTTGAGCATATCAGCAACGTTGTCCTCGATGATTTTCTGCTCTGCGGCCGACACTCCATATGAGCGGCGGCGTAAAATAGTATTGCCTTCCTTTTCAATTCAATGCACGGCGACAGAAGTGCGACCCAGAAGCTTGGAATTGACATCAAATGAAGCACTGTGTTTTTGAAGCATACCCAAAAGCTCTCGCTTTTGCACTGACGTGAATCGGGATTTATTGTGGCTGTTAAAACAGCCGTTGTAGCATGGTCAACAGCACTCGTAGAGAAAGATGGCAAGTCTGCGTCGAGAGGCACCAGAGAAAGTGGTGCGGTATTTGTGAAGCAAGCCACACTGGTGCCGTGGGGCAGTGCAACAGGCAATGAAGTAGGGTCAACTGCCGTAATTAATGCTCTACCATCACGAAAGCGCACCAGGCTAGGAGTGATGGTAAGTCTATCAGAGATGTAGCGTCCACACTATGCTAGAAACACACCACCAGTACTGATCTTATCTGATATCAGGGTCATAATATGCTCATTACCTGGAGGAATAAAACAGTCAACAGCGGTGATGAAGCGCTGGCTATGAGCATAGTTATCAAACGAAAGCGCAGTACCTAACATGCGAATGACCCTCTGACGGCAAGATATCACGGCTGAAGCTGAGGAGAGAAAGTCCCATCCTAAAAGGAGCGCATTGATACCCGTTGACAGAACGAGGAACTGTATACGGTGAATGATGCCCTCAATAAAAACTCGTGCTGTGCAAACACCAGAAGGCTGAACAAAAACCGCGTTAGCACAGCGAAGGGGAGGGCCATCATATGGTGTCTCCGCATTGCGCAAATGGGAACACAAGTTCACACTAATAGGTGAAAGCGACGCACCTGTGTCCACCAAGGCTTCAGTCCATATACCCTCAAGAAACTGTGAAATTACATTTGAGGGGCGTTCCGGAGGAGTTCGATGCCGTCCGTAAAATGCAGCATTCCCTCCTGAAGCCGCACAGTTTAGTTTTCCGGGCGATGATCAGACGCCGTGGTGTCTGGACGAAGTGGTGACAAGAAACGACGCATAGCAACGGGGAGCGACGGCGCGAGAAGCGGAATGTACTGGCTGCATCAAAGTGCTGTGGAAAGGGTGAGCGGCGTTGGTACAGTTGGTATGGGTGGCGATGTTGTGGAGCAGGGGCGAACTCATTCCTCTCGAAGTCACCATAGCCACGCCTTTCGTCTTGTTGACGTCGACAACAGAACCATGAGATGTGGCCGCGTATCCCGCAATAATAGCAAATTTGTCGAGATGGACGCCAGCCTTGGAAAGAAGGAGGCGTTGCCCTTGGGGCGAGGACTTTCAGTGAAGGCTGCATAGTTGACCCGTACTGCGGTGATTGCTGAGAACGTGACGCTGCAGCCATCTGAGCGTACGTCGGCTTTTGAGTGGTATGCGAGCTCGGGACTTGCTCACATGTCATGGACACTAGTTCCTCCCTCACAATTTTGCGGAGGCTGCCTGCAGATGGCGTCATGCGGAGCTCATGAGACGACGAGGTGGCCTGCAGTTTCAGCTCCTCGCGAATCATGGACCGTATCAACGCACGGAGCTCACCGTCATGGGTTCGCCTGAGATCCGCTGTGTCAGCTTGTAAACAAATAAGTTGAAGGTCATCAAGCCGCTGACACGTACTGATAATATCCGCGACCGTGGTGGGGTCCCTTGCCGGTAGAGCGTTAAATGCGACGGCGCATATGCCCTTGAGAAGTGGCGAACGCGACCATGCTCCGCCATCGAGCTGTCGACGCGACGGCATAGGGCGAGGACATCTTCAATGTGCGAGGTATAGGACTCGCCGGAGTGCTGCATACGTTCAGCAAGCTTCCGTTTGGCTATATCTGCACGCACAGAAGGGTTGGAAAATATCTGAAAAACCAAGTCTTAGCAACCGCCGTCAGATAGAACAGTACGCGAGACAGCTTCACAGAATCAAGCCAATAGTTAACCGCACTCACACGGTTGTACTCATCCAACCAGTCTTCAACGTCTTCACCGCGAAGGCCGGCGAACATCGGGGGACCTTTTTGAGCGGCGGTGACAGTCCAAGATGGCATGCCCAGGGGTGCAGGCGGGGTGGATGGAGCCATGTTGTTGTGCTCGCCTTGCGACATCACCGTAAGCTGACTGCGCAGACGGCGACTCGACCGGAGCTCCGGGAATAGTTTGTAGTCGAAGATAACGAAAAAGCGCTGCAGGGAGAGAACCAGGGGACCAAAAAGCCCTCTCCACCACTTGTAAGGTGATGTTTTGACTGCAAGACACGTCTTTTACTTGCCGAGCCTCTGCCCCACAACACAGGTCATACTGATGATGATGAATTTGGACATATGATAAGATGACGCGTTTAAATAATGTTCATAATATATATATATATATATTATATATATATATATAAATATATAAATATATAAATATATATAAGAGAAACAAGTGTATACTTAAGGACTTGTCTTTCGTGTTTTACACAATTTCAATGAGATCTAACAGACAATAGTGCCAAGGAAGCTATAGGGGAGTTATTAGGCCAATTGTGATGTAAATGAGAAGAAAGAAAAGTGGGTGAAAAGATAACTCGCCGCGGGCAGGATCCAAAGCTGCGACCTTCGAATAACGCGTTCGATGCTCTACCGCTGAGCTACCACGACAGCGGTCCCCCCAGCCACTTTATTGGGTATCTATGTCAATTTAAACGTGGGAGTGTCAGTCAGCGCCACTAGTAGCCATGGCGGCGAGTGTGGCGCACTCTTTATGAGCCTGTTTGGCGTCACGTAGCACGTGAACCTATTACTAACTGGCAGCAGACCAATAGCCCCTCGTATACAACCTAAATGCACCAAGTCTGTCAGTACGAGACCCTCGTTAATGAACAAGAGAAACAAGTGTATACTTAAGGGCTCGTTTTTCGTGTTTCACACAATATTAATGAGATCTAACAGACAATATTGCCAAGGAAGCTATAGGGTAGGTTGTTATTAGGCCAATTGTAAGGTAAATGAGAAGAAAGGAAAGTGGGTGAAAAGATAACTCACCGTGGGCGGGATCCGAATCTGCGACCTTCGAATAACGCGTTCGATGCTCTACCACTGTATATATATATATATATATATATATATATATATATATATATATATATATATATATATATATATATATATATATATATATATATATATTGTGAAGAAGAAAAGGCATCGTTGACAAGCATTATCTCCACCGCTTGGGTACTGGGTCCTGGGCTTCTCTCGCTCGCCTCGTGCTTATCTTCGCCGGCGTCTGCTTGACCGTTGCTCTGTTCCGATCGTGCTTTCATCATAGGGCCACCATCGCAACGCACGCCAATAAACCCCTTTTCACTTGGTGGAGGGTGCTGACATTCCCCGTCGCTTAAACTTGTGTGCTGCCTTTCGCCGTCGCCTAAACCCGGAGCTGCGCAACCGAATGCTACCTCCCATCATGGCCACCAACAACGCGCAACCTGGCTCTTCCACTCCATGCTCCAGCGACCCCGGCGTTCTTTGCTTGCGAGAGCTGAAGGTCTTTAGGGGAGCTGACGAGACCGACGTGGAAGACTGGTTCACTATGAACTGGTGAGCGCAAACAACAAGTGGGATGACGCGGACAAGTTGACAAACGTCATCTTTTATCTTGCTGATGTGGCCGAAATGTGGTATCACAACCACAAAAACGACATTATGACGTGGTCCATCTTCAAAACGTCGTTTGCTGACGTTTTTGGCCGACCCGTGGTCCGCAAGTCCAGAACCGAACAATGCTTGCGGACTGGCGCACAGAATCCCAACGGAATTGTTCACCAGCTACATTGAATACAATATTGGTCTCTGCAACCGTGTGAACACCACCATGCCCGAGTCGGAGAAGACTCAGCACATCCTCGAATGGATAAATGACGGCGCATTTCAGATGCTTCTGGCCCGTAATCCGGCTACCGTTGCGGAACTTGTCACTTTGTGTCAAAGTTTCGACGAGTTAAGAAAGCAGCGCGCCCTGTTTCGGCCATTTTTCTCATATGCCGACTTGCTCTCCAGTCTCACTGCCGTTTCTGATCACTCACCAACTCTGCAAGAGATCAAAGACTTTGTGCGTGAAGAAGTAGCTCGGCAACTGTCGTTGATTTCCCTCAGGCTGCAGCCACCGTCTTCTCGTGTGCCCTCACCACTCTGCGACCTTATTGCCGAAGAGGTAGCTCAGGCTGCTCCCGTCGCTGCTCACCAGCAGCCTGTAGCCATGCCTGTTGCCCATGCGCCGGCTATGGAGCCCGTGGCCTCGCCTCTTGCGTATGCCCAGGTGGTACGCAGCAGACCCCGCCAGCAGAAATTTGCCACCCATGTCTTCAGTTGCTGCCCACTCCGCCCCTTTTTCGACACCTTGGGCCACACCACGAGTCAACAATTCCTGGTGCACCCCAGACAATCGACCGATCTGCTACGCCTGCGGTACTCCAGGACACGTGGCACGATATTGTTGCCGTCGCTTTCAACCACTCCACGACGCTACTCGGACATTGCCACATGACTCACAGCCTATGCACTTACCTGCTCCCTATCCCTCACCGCAGTATGGATACACTAACCTTCCCGAGTCACGGACACCCCAGCCTCTATCTCAGACTCTCTCTCCCCCTCCCCATCTCCCCACAGGCGATCACTGTCCTCATTGCATTCCCGACTTGCTTCCTCCAACCAGGAAGACTGAACGCCGCAGTTCCAGAGGCAAGAACTGCGCCGTCGTGGAAATGCTCAAGTCCTCGCACTTCACTTGCTAACGTCGTCGCCATATCTCTCGATGGTGTTTCTATCTTTGCCCTCATCAAAACAGGTGCTGCCGTTTCTGTTATAGCCGCCCAGCTCTGCCGCTCCCTACGCAAAGTGTCCCCGCCGCTCTCTGGACTATCGCTTCGTACGGCTAGCGCACTACCAGTCCGACCTCCTGGCACCCGTACGGCCTGCATCTTCGTCCATGGTTCTATATACGTTGTCGAGTTCATCGTCCTTTCGGTGTGCTCGCATGACGTTATGCTAGGGTGGGACTTCCAGTCAAATCATCATGCCGTCATCCACTGCGCACGCGCTGAAGTTCAATTTTCGCACCTGTGTGAGGAACCTTTGCACGAAACCCTTGAGCAGTCGCCAAAACTTGTCCTGCGTGAAGACACTGAAATTCCACCAGCCTCTCTTGCCGTTGTCCCTGTTTGCTACGATGACCATAACGATGCTACGGTAACGTTTACTTCTTCCGACGTTTTCATGAGCCACAGAGCCATTTCTTTGCCTTTCGCTACACTTGACGTCACTGCTGGTCGAAGCAATATTTTCGTCCACAACCCCCTTTCTGCACTGCTTACGCTACTTGCCGGCGAATTTCTCAGTTGAGTAGAATACCTTGATTCTTCTTTATCCCTTAACATGCAGACGAATCGTGCAGTAGCGCCTCGACCGAAATTCATGCCCTTTTCCCAGTGGAATGCTCGTCGAGTGACATATCGAGTTCCATCGGCGACACCTTAAGTGCTCAAGAACGCGTGAGCTTTTTAATCTCCTCCAGTATTTCGCAAATTCATTCGACGTTTCTCAGCCCCAGTTCGGTCATACTGCCGCAGTGCACCACTACATTGACACCGGTTCGCACCAGCCATTGAGTCAAAGACAGTACCGTGTCACTGCTGCAGAATGTCACGTCATCAACGACCAGGTCGAAAAGATGCTACGCCGTATCGTTATTCAACCATCGCACAGTCGTTAGGCATCTCCTGTCGTTCTAGTACGAAAGAAGAATGGATCGATTCGATTTTGCGTCGACTACCGGCGATTAAACAAGGTGACGCGGAAAGACGTCTATCCATTACCGCGCATCGACGACGCCCTTGACAGCCTCCAAGGAGCCAAATTCGTCGCCTCCTCAGACTTACGATCTTGATGCTGGCAGGTTCCTAAGGCAGAAGCTGATCGCCAGAAAACTGCATTCATTACACCAGAAGGCCTGTATGAATTTCACGTAATGCCATTTGGGCTTTGTATTGTTCCTGCCACGTTTGAACGACTCATGGACAAAACGCTGCGTGGACTGAAGTGGTCTGTGTGTCTATGCTACCTCGACGGCACTTTCGTTTTCTCTCCTGGTTTTCCTACACATCTGCTTCGGCTCCAACTGGTTCTGACGTGTTTAATCAACGCTGGGCTCAAACTGAACCTTAAAAAGCACCGCTTCGCCGCGCGAGAGCTGCCCATCATAGGGCAAATCTTGTCCAAGCATGGTGTTCTACCCGACCCTGCAAAATTGCGAGCAGTCGCCGAGTTCCCGAAATCTACTACACTGAAAGAATTACTCAGTTTCTTTGGGCTATGCTCGTACTTTCGGCGCTTCGTCCTAAATTTTGCGTTAATCATGTCACAACTGACCAACCTACTACGCGGTGACGCAGACCTTTCATCCTGGTCTCCTGACTTCGACGTCGCGTTCGCCACGCTCCGTAGTCTGCTAACATCTCCTCCTATTCTTCGGCATTTCAACCCAACAGCTGCAACGAAAGTTCATTCAGCCGCTAGCGGAATTGGTCTTGGCGCTATCCTCGCCCAACGCAAGCCGGGCGACTCCGAATACGCTGTCGCTTATGCGAGTAGCACACTCACTAAAGCTGAGGCCTATTACAGCGTCACTGAAAAGGAGTGCTTAGCGCTAGTGTGGGCGCTTTGCAAGTTACGTCCTTATTTGTACGGTCGCCCACTTGACCTGGTAGCAGACCACCATGCACTTTGTTGGCTCGCCACATTGAAAGATGCTTCTGGCCGCCTAGCTCGGTGGGCACTGCAAATCCAGGAGTATGACATTCGCGTAATCTATCGCAGCGGACGCAAGCATTCCAGTGCCGACGCCCTGTCCCGTTCGCCTTCACCTCCCGACTCGGCCTGCGGAACCACTGGTACCAACTCCGTCGAATTTCTCGACCTCGAATACTTTGCCAGTGAACAACACAAGGACCCGTGGATCGCTTCCCTTTTTGACTGTCTCTCTGGATCGTCAACCACTGCAGTATCACGATCTCTCCGACGTCAAGCTGCTCGATTCGCCATTCGTGATTGGCTGATACACCGACGCAATTACGCCCCTGAAGGTCGTAGGTGGTTCTTGGTTGTCCCCCGCAGCTTGCGATCACAAATATGCGCCTCCTTTCACGACAATCCTCAATGTGGCCATGTCGAAGTTTTAAAAACTTACGAACGCATTCTCCATCGCTTCTACTGGCGCGGAATGTATAATTTTGTTCGAAAATTTGTTATGGGCTGCCCTGACTGTCAACGCTGCGAATCACAGCCTTTCCACTCGTACAGTGCGCTTCAACCGCTTCCGTGTTCTGCCAAACCTCTCGATCGGATCGGAATTGATCTCTATGGCTCTCTACCGACAACATCAGATAGAAATCGGTGGATCATAGTCACTGTGGACCATTTAGGACGCTACGCTGAGACCGCCGCTCTTCCCAGTGCCATTGTGCGGGACGTAGCGTCCTTTGGCCTCCATCGAATCATACTACGACATGGTGCACCTCGAGAATTACTAAGGGACCGAGGTCAAGCATTCCTACTAGAAGTCGTCACGGCTCTGCTTTCTGAACGCCATGTTGTTCATCGCAGGACCACGGCATACCATCCGCAGACTAACGGGCTCACGGAGAGATTTAACCGCACCATCGGTGATATGTTCGCGATGTATGTGACATCTGATCATACTAACTGGGATCGCATTCTTCCATTCATCACTTTCGCATACGACTCCGCGGCACAGGCTACTACTGGATTTTCGCCTTTCTTTCTTCTTCATGGACGCGAACCATCCGATACCATTGACACTCTGCTTCTTACCGTCCTGACGCATCCGAACGCCCATCTCTGTGCGAAGCTGCCCGAAAAGCGGAGGAGTGCCGTGAACTCGCGCGCACTTTTACGTCACAAGAACAGCAGCGCCAGAAAGAAAACAACGCCGACTCTTCAAGAAGCCACAGCCATTCCCCGGGATAACTTGTATGGCTGGCTGTTTCTTACCGAACCCCCGGCCTTTCCTCAAAACTCGTCCTGAAGTATGAGGATCCTTACCGCGTTTTGGAGCAAACTTCGCCGGTGAATTTTCTCATTGAGCCATTTTCACCATCTGATGACATGCGCCGGCGTGGACGGGACTTCGTCTACGTCACCCGCCTAAAGCCATATCATAGCCCTCTGCCTCCAGACTCAGGTGCCAGGATGGCTCTTTTTCTGCAGGGGAAAACTGTGAACAAGAAAACCCATCGTTGGAAAGCTTAATCGCCAGCGCTTGAGTACTGGGTCCGGGGCTTCTCTCGCTCGCCTCGTGCTGATCGTCGCCGGCATCTGCTTGACCGTTGCTCTGTCCCGATCGTGTTTTCATTGTAGGGCCACCGTCGCAACGCACACCAATCAACCCCTTTTTAATATATATATATATATATATATATATATATATATATTGGACTGGCCTCCGAGTGCACTTCAGCTCCCTCTCAGTCGATCGACCATCGTCGACCTGCTGTTTCGTATGCGCAAAGCCAAAACTTTTTGGTGCGCCCTCGCAATCCGGCCGAGTGGAGGAGTGCTGACGATCGTTCGATATATTTCAACTGCCACCGTATCGGACACGTGGCCCGCCTTGTAACACTCCGTGGTACTGACATCAGGCATCCTATGGGCACACCCATCGCCCAGAGAGGGATCATGGACGCTTTCAACGTTACCGGGAATCACCTCAGGCCACCAGTGTAGACGTTTCTTCTATGCCACCATATATATCGTCGTTGTTCTCTATCTCTTCATGCTCACTAGTCCTTTTCACCGCTCTCCTGTCGCCGGTCGTCTCGATCGACCCAATTTCAGCGACCAACGTCGCCGACTGACCATCTGCCGCGATAAAACTAGATGATGCAGCTCCCGGAGGTCATGCTGCATTGACCCCTTGCCCGCCAAATTCTCTGACCATGCTACCGCCTCGGCGCAACCTTATTGACGTTGTAGTAAACGACACACCTGTTGTTTCACTTGTGGACACAGAGGCTCACATATCAGTGATAAATTCAGAACTTGATAAATTCAGTTGCCGCCTTAGGAAAGTTTTAACGCCACCCACAGTACCACTCATCCAGGTGCACATTTCCTGTGCACATCTACTGTGCTTGGAATGTGCTCCGTGCGTATAAGTGTTGCCGATAGCTCCATGACCATGCTATTTGGAGTGCTCGGGAAATATTTCCAGGAACTTATCCTCGGCCCGGAATTTTTATCCATGCAATCTGCCCTTATTGATTGTAGAACCGGCATGCTTCAACTTGATTTACCGTGTTATCATGCCGACCCAACACCAGCTCAACCACGTCTGTATTCTGTAGATCACGTTCGCCTAGCACCTCAAGCCGTTACCTACGTGAACCGGAGATCTGTCCCCCCTCTTTCCTACGGTGCCTACAAGTTGACACCTATTGCTGACGTTCTGCTGGCCAGAAATGTTGCCGTGCCTCACACACTTTTGGCAGTCACGGGAAACACAGCATATCTTCCGATCCTAAACTTCAGCTGGTGCACTCAAGTTATCCCAGATGGTATGACTTTGGCAAAAGTTTCTTCTAAAGATGCTGCCATTTCGGCGTTAGTTGCCGAATCTTCTTCGTCATCTGCTTCATTCTCATCTTAGAAGAGCGCAGCGGATGTCACCATGAATAAGATGATTGCTCTTGACCTTCTTCCAGCACAGACAGCTGATAT
Organism: Rhipicephalus microplus; assembly: GCF_043290135.1. NCBI lineage: Eukaryota > Metazoa > Arthropoda > Arachnida > Ixodida > Ixodidae > Rhipicephalus > Rhipicephalus microplus. Next base: position 45,453,083 of record NC_134700.1, read on the forward strand.
CTGACGCCTGCTGAAATCCTACCGTGACATCTTTGATTGTGATGAGCACCCTTTGGGTCAGACCTTCTTTGTAACTCAGAATTAACACTGAAGACGCCAGCCCCATCCGACAACGTCCATATCGCGTGTGTTATGATGAGCGGCATGTTATCCAGCACGAAGTTGAACGAATGCTCACAAATGACGCCATTGAACCTTCTTGAAGTCCATGGGCATCGCCGTTCGTGCTACTCAAGAAAAATGATGGCAGCTGGCACGTATACGTAGACTACCGTCATTTAAACAAAGTAACGCGTAAGGACGTTATCCACTGCCGCAGATTGACGACGCTCCCGACTGCCTACATGGGTCTGCCTACTTTTCATATATCGACTTACGATCAGGATACTGGCAGATTTCTGTCGATCATCGAGACCGTGAGAAAACCGCATTCATTTCACCCGATGGACTTTTCCGGTTCAAGGTTAGGCGATTCGGATTGTGTAATGCCCCAGCTACATTTGAAAGGATGATGGACTCTCTCCTACGTGGATACAAATGGTCCACATTCCTGTGCTATCTCGATGGCGTCATCGTATTTGCACGCACATTTGAAAGAAACCTTAGCAACCTATCGGCTCTTCTTGAGTTTTGCCGTGCAGCAGGACTTCAGCTCAACTCTTCCAAATGTCGCTTTGGCCGTCGGAAAATCGCTGTGCTGGGCCACCTTGTCAGTAATGGAGGTGTGCAACCTGATCCTGATAAAATTAGAGTTGTCAAAGATTTTCTCGTACCACGTTCCGCACAAGATGTACACAGTTTTATCGGTCTGTGTGTTTACGACGTTTTTTGAAGAATTTAGCGGACATTGCTGGACCACTTACGAAACTACTGAAGAAGGAAATGCCTTTTTATTGGGGTACTGACCAAGTGACTGCCTTCAGCACCCTTACAGCATTACTTACTTCCCCACCCATTTCGGCCCATTTCGACCCGTCAGCCCATACTGAAGTTCGTACCGATGCCAGTGGACATGAAATCGGTGCTGATCTCGCCCAGTGGCAACGAGGACAGGATCGCGTCATCACTTATGCAAGTCGCCTCCTTTTCCCTTCCGAGAGGAAGTTTTCCATCACAGAGCATGAGTGCCTCGCACTATTCTGGGCAGTCGGAAAATTTCGACCATACTTGTTTAGCTGCACCTTGTCAGTAATTACGGATCACCATGCTTTGTGCCGGCTGTCGTCCCTTAAAGATCCGACTGGACGACTTGGCCGTTGGGCCTTAAAACTCCGAACATACAGCTTTGACGTGGCTCACAAATGTGGCCTAATGAGCCAGCATGCCAACTGTCTATCCCGTCACCCTGTGGACCCACCCGACCTTTCAGTACATGATTCTGACCCTTGTGTTTTCGCCATGTCTGATTTCACCGATATATGCAAAGAACAGCTCAACGATGTCCACTTGCGGCCTATCATGCAGAGTCTACGTTTGCCCCACGGAGACCCGTCGCCACACTTGTTCGTTCTACGCAATGACATTTACCGTTGCAACACCAGCGCCGAGGGACCAGAGCTACTATTCTTAGTTTTTGCGACACTCCGTTCCGCTGTTCTTGAACAGCTTCATGACGCTCCAAACGCTGGACATCTCGGGGTTACGCGCACGTACGAAAGCGTGCGGCGTAGATTCTTTTGGCAAGGCCTTTACTGTTCTGTGCGCCAATACGTTGCTGCTTGTGAGTCCTACCGGCGCTTCAGACATTCCATCTTGACACCAGCTGGTCCGTTCCAACGAATAGACATACCGACCGTCCCCTTATACCACGTCGGTCTTGACCTCGTTGGACCATTTCTTACTTCTTTCACTGGAAACAAGTGGATAGCTGTTGCCACTGAGTACGCCACAAGGTACGCTATCACACGAGTGCTGCCGACAAGCTGTGCCACTGACGTCGCAGACTTCTTGTTTCATGACGTAATTCTTCACCATGGCGATCCTTGACACCTGGTGACCGAACGGGGTCGCTCATTTCTTTCAAAAGTAGTAAGTCACATCCTTCGCTCGTGTTCGACGCGTCACAAGCTCACTACGGCCTACCACCCGCAAACAAATGGTTTTACCAAGCGCCTAAATCGAACCTTGACAACAATGCTGTCTATGTACGTTTCCAAAGATCACCTTTATTGGGATTGCACTTTGTCTTATGTGGCATTAGCATACAATTCGTCACGCCACGACACCGTTGGCTTCTCCCCTTACTATTTATTAAGTGTGAATACACTTTATAAGCGACCCCAAACCATCCACCGCCGTCGGCGGCGTCCGCAGTCTTCTCTCTATCTTTAAAAGAAAGAGGACTTGGCGGGCCGCAGAGTGACGCTCTACCGAATAAGCCACGGACGCGACGTTGATATTGGTGTCAGTAACGCGCCTTATACCCCCTCCCACTTCGCTCGCTCCTCCGCTCTCCTCGCTCGCTGCAGCTGCGCGCGCATCCCTCTTTCTCGCGTGCCCGCCTTCTCTCTCAGTCTCCCGTCGAGAGCGGGTCGTGCGATGGATGTCCCGGAGGCAACGCTACCATCAACAACGAATGCAGTACAACCGAATGCCAGCACTGCACCCGTCGTTGGAGGTGACGTTACCGCGGTGGTTTCGCCGACGTTGGAAGACAAGGCGGCGCTGCGAAGCGCTCGTGAGACCGAACGTAAGCGGGCGAAGCGTGCAGCGGATGCCGAACTGCGTGCTCGCGAGGCCGAGGATAAGCGGGCGAAGCGTGCAGAGGATGCCGAACTTCGCGCTCACGAGGCCGAGGACAAGCGGGCGAAGCGTGCAGCGGATGGTGAACTGCGCGCTCGCGAGGCCGAGATGAGGCGTCAGCATCGAGCCGCAAACGCGGCCCAAGAAGCGGAACGACAACGCAAGCGTCAGGCGGAGAAGGGCGATGAAAGCCGGCGTCAAGACGCCGCTCGCAATCGTCAACGGCGAGTGGACGTTCCCGAAGCCATTCCAGCCAGTGAACGTGCCGCGCGAGAGAGGGTGTGAGCCCTGGACTTTGCTCGTCCGGACGCGTCGTGAAGTGTAAATAAATAATACTTCGTATATAATGTATCTGTGTACAAATGCTTCACGACAAACAACACTTAAATTCATTATTACACTTGAATCATTATCATCAGTAATAAAACTCCCAAGCATTTCCCCGAGGGTGAACATGTTTAAGTGAGAATGCACGGGGTGATGCTATGAGGGGGAGTAAAGTTAAAATCCGTTGGCATTCGCCAGTGAGTTAACGTAAACTCCCCCGTCTGATCAAATTGCGATTCCCAGGAACCATTAAACCATAAAGGCACCATAGTGTGAATAATAAATATAATAGTGCGAATTAATAAATACCCCTCATAGCATCACCCCGTGCATTCGCACTTAACCATGTTCACCCTCGGGGAAACGCTTGAAAATTTTGTTCGTCCACCATCCAGCGTTATCTTTCGAGACTCTTCTCCTATCGAGTGCGCAAACGGTTACAGTGTATGCCCGGGATACCACTGCTCGGGCTCAAGTGGCCCGCCAAGTCACACGGGAACGTCTTCTTGGCTCGCAGCTCTCTCACAAGGCCCGCTACAATAGCCATCACAGGGTAGTTTCCTACTCTCCAGGTTCATTGGTCCTCCTCTTGACACCATGCCGCCACATTGGCCTCTCGTCGAAGCTCCTATCTCGATACTCGGGGCCTTACAAGGTTTTACGCCTGCTTACTGAGGCCACATATGAGATCGCTCCGTTGGAGAGTCGTCGTCGTCGTCCGCACCCGCCACCGACGTCGTCCACGTGTCCCAACTGAAACCATACATGTTCGCATATGATGCTACTCACCTTTAGGCACTGAGACGGCGCTACCGGTGGCGGGGGGTTATATGTTACACGACATCGGCAACGAGAGAGCATCAGGTAGACGACGAAGACGATGAATGCGATTGCGCTCGTGTTGTTGCTGTTGTTCCTCCATCTTGGCCGCAGCTGCCTTTGACTCTCCCTGTATACTTTGTAAATTTATTTATTGCATTCATTCTCGCACCCTCGTGACAATATATATATATATATATATATATATATATATATATATCTCTCTCTCTCTCTATATATATATATATATATATATATATATATATATATATATATATATATATATATATATATATATATATATATATATATATATATATATATATATGTGTGTGTGTGTGTGTGTGTGTGTGTGTATGTGTGTGTCTGTTCGTCTGTCCATTTCTCCGCCCGTCTGTTTGTCTACGTCTGGATGCCTTCGTAATCACCATCTCAATTTTCAGTAAACTCAACTTAGCATCGGAGGCTACGATGGCTTGGCGAATATGACTCGCTAATATTATGAGGTATATTGTCACAATACTGTCGCATATGGGCCCAATTTTTTCCGCCAGGCATATGGCAAGTACCCGCGGGGTTGTGTATGCCATACGTCTGGCGGTTATGTAAACGCAAAATCTGCCAAATGTATTGGGTTATTTATGAAATCAAACACACAGTCATACCAAGGAAGGAATAGCAGATGACATTAGAAATACTTTAAGTGAGAATGTCAAGAAAAAAATGTAGACGAAATGATAACTTACCGTGGTAAGGAAAAAAACCTGTGTTCTTCGAATAACGCGTCCGATCATCTGCCAACTGAGATACAACCGACCGTTTTAGGGTGTATGTATGTGCAATAATTGTGACAGCCTGAGTCAGCGCCACAAGTAACCTTAAGGGTGATTGTGAAACATCCTTTATTTGCCTCTTTGGCGTCACGTATCTCGCGAAATTATTGCGAGTGGGCATGTGACCAATAATCCGTCGATTACTACCCGAAGGAAAGAAGTCTGCCAGAACGAGACCCTCACTGTGAATTAAGGAAAGAAGAATGTCTTTGAGGGCAACTTTTCTTAGTTATACACAATATTATTGAGATAAACAGAAAATCGTACCATCAAAAGTAGGAGTATAGGCAAACCTGCCACTTTCTAATAACACATGCGATACTCCACCATTTGAGATACCATGGCTGCTGTTCCCCCGTCCATATTATGGGGTAAATATTTGCCGCTCGTCATGCCATGCATTTTGCAGATAGCAGTTCTTCGGCGCCATGCATGACTAGCCGTAACGTTCAGTGAGGAAAGTGCGATAATAGTCTTACATACGAGCCGCGTTTCAACCTTCTCGTGTGTATGTGCGTGTGGACTTTACCCAGACTTGTGCAAATATGCACAAAGAACCACACCACCTGGAACTGATTAAGGAGAACTCCGAGTTTCGTTGTTGGTATCGAGGAAGGTGGAACGCTGACGCGCGTGCTGACATAGCTCGTGCCACTGCGCCATGGCTTCACCGCTTTCACCGACCGAGTCCTTACGGCTTGGTCTTGTAGCTTGTAGCCAAGAAGCTGTGATTGTAGTGGCGCGGTCACACCTCCAACGTTATCTTCGATTGTCGAAGCCTCAAATGCAAATTGCTCGAACGTCTTCGGCGGGCTTCTAAACAGTACAGCAAAATGTTTTGTTTCACACGCAGGACCAGGAACCTTACTTCCTTTTCATTGGCCATGCTTGGGTCGGCCAGTGAAAACAGGCGATTCATCTCCTCCGTGTAGATAGCAATGTTTTCAAATCACTTTTTTCAGGCATGCTGGAGTTGGCTTGGCAGAATGGACGATACATTTCTTCCATGTAAACAGCAGTTTCTCACCTTACTTGTTGTCGGACATGCTTGGGTCGGCATGCCAAAACAGACAATTGATCTCCTTTGTGTGCATAGCAATTTTTTACCCTGATTCCGACATGTTTGGGCCGGCATGTCCAATTGACCGAATAAACTACGCGATGCACAGAGCAATGTTAACCTGATTCATACAGGCTTGGGTTTGTGTGTCAAAACAGCTGATTCACGTCCTTCGTGTAGATAGCAAAGCTTCACGTGATTCGGGCATGCTTGGGTCGGCGTGTCAAAACGAGCGATTCGTCTCCTACGTTGGCGTAGCAGTGTCATCAACTGAACTTTTTCGGGCATGCTACAGTTTGCCAGTCAGAATGGGCAATATATATCCTTCATGTAGTACATGGCAAAGTTTTCACGTGATTCAGACATGCTTAGGTCGGCGTGTCCAAATGGGTAATTCATCTCCTCCATGACCATAGCAATGTTTTTGCTTGATTTGGACATGCTTGGGACGGCGTGTCAAAGCGGGTAATTAATCTTTTCCGTGTGCACATAGCAATGTTTCCATCTGATTTGGATATGCTTGGGTCGGCGTGTCTCAACAAGCAAATAATCTCCTCCGTTTACAGAGCGATGATTTTACCAGATTTGCACATGCTTGAGTCAGCAATTCAAAACGGCTGATTCATCTCCTTCGTGTAAATAGCATTGTTGTCACATGAATCGGACATGCTTGCATCCAAGTGCCAAAACTCGCGGTTGACCTCCTCCGCATACAAAGCGATGTTTTCACCTTATTCGGACGCGCTAGGGTCAGCGTGTCCAAACAGGCCACTCATATCCTCCGCGTACACAGCAATATTCTCACCTGCTCAAGACATGCTTGGATCGGCGTGTCGGAACCAGCGATTCGTCTCCTCTGTGTACGTACAGAAATTTTCACCTCATTTGGACATGCTTGGCTCAGCGTGTCAAAACAGGCACATCATCTCCGCGTACAAAGCAATCATTTTCCCTTATGTTGATTTGCTTGGGTCGGCGTGTCAAAAGAGGCGATTGCTCTTCTCCGTGTACATAGCAATGTTTTCACCAGACTCGGATATGCTTGGGTCAGCGTGTCCAAAGAGGTGACTAATCTTGTCTGTGTATATAGCATAGTTTTCGCCAGACTCAGATATGCTTGCCTCAGTGTGTCAAAACAGTGAATTCGTCTCCTACGTGTACATAGATTGTTTTCCCCTCATTCGGACATTCTTGGGTGGGCATGTCCAGATAGGCGATTCATTCCCTCTATGTATATAACATAGTTTTCATCAGATTCGGACATGCATGCGTCGAAGTGTCAAAACGGGCGATTCATCTTCTCGCCTGATTCATCTTCTCGCCAGCAATCATTTCGCCTGATTCTGACATGCTTGGGTTGGTGTGTCAAAAGAGGCGATTGATCTCCTCCGTGTGCATAGCAATGTTTTCGCCTGACTCGGGCATGCTTGAGTGGGCGTGTCACGATGGGCGATTCATCTCATCGGTGCATATAGCACTGTATTCACCAGATTCGGACGTGCTTGCGTCGGCGTGTCAAGACGGGTGATTCATCTCCGTGTTGATAGCAATGTCTTCAGCAGATTCACACATGCTTCGGTCGGCCTGTCAAAACGGGCGATTCATCTCATCGGCGTATACAGCATTGTTTTCACCAGATTCGGACATGCTTCGGTCGGCTTACCAAAACGGGCGATTCATCTCTTATATGTACATAGCATTGTTCTCACCAGAGTTGAATATGCTTACGTAGGCGTGTCAAAACGGGGGAGTCATTTCCTCAGTTTACATAGCATTGTTTCCTCTGATTCGGACATCGTTCGGTGGGCGTGTCGAGACGGGCGATTCATATCTTCCGTTTGCATAGCATTGTTCTGACCAGACTGCGACATGCTTGCGTCGGCGCGTCAAAACAAGATAGTCATCTCTTCCGCGTACATAGCAATGTTTTCACCTGATTCGAACATGCTTCGGTCGGTGCGTTCATACGGGCGATAAATATCCTCCTTGTATATAACATTGTTCTTACCAGAATTGGATTGGCTTTCATCGGCGTGTGAAGACGGGAATTCGTCTCCTCCGTATACATAGCTTTGTTTTCCCCTGATTGGGACATTTTTTAGTGAGTGTGTCCAGACGGGTCATTTATCTCCTCCGTGCATATTCCGTTGTTTTCACCAGATTTGAACGTGCTTGCGTCGGCGTGTAAAACGGGCGATTCAGCTTTACCATGTACATAGCAATGTTTTCACGTGATTCGTACATGCTTCGGTCAGCGTGTCCGAATGGGCGATTGTCTTCTCCGTTTATATAGTATTGTTTTCACTGGGGTTGAATACGTTTGTGTCGTCGTGTCCAAACTGGGGATTCATCTTCATGTACATAGCAATGTGTTCACCTGATTCGGACATGCTTGCGTCAGTGTGTCGAAACAGGTGAATAATCTCCTCCGTACATTCTGTATTGTTTTCACCAGATTCGGATGTGCTTGCGTGGGCGTGTCAAAACGGGCGATTCATCTTCTCCGTGTACAAAGCCTTGTTTTAACCCGAATCAGACATGCTTTGGTCGGCGTATCTAAACGAACATTAAATTTCCTCGTTGTATATAGCACCACAACTGGACTTTCCTAGTGGGAGAAGACAGCGAACAATTATTACTGCAGTCCTTCGATTGACACGTGGCTTTACGTACGGATTCAGGAAGTCGAAACAAACGATTTTCCAAGCAAGGACATGACACAATCAAAAAAGAATGTGAGGTGGAGACATAACCTTCTTCATTTTTTAACTGCGATGATTCACGCTTGTATACTCTCTATTACGACTTGTCCGGGAAGCGATACTGTTTTGCTGGTAGATCACGTGTCTTGGTACTGTCTGCGCTGTCGTGGTAAACAACAACACATTCGACCTCGCTTCCGCTTTCCTGGGTTGCTTCTACCATCACGGAAATGCCACTTCGCCTAGGAAGCTTCTCGGTTCAGCATTCCAAGCTCACGGCGCAGTGGTGAAGTGCCCCACACTGACCGAGAAACGTCTGCTGCCGCTGTTGGCTGTAGAGGAAACAGGCGGGATCTACCGCGCCATCTGCCGCGCTTATCCCCAGTTTCCCCAGAGCTTGCCGCCAAAGCCACAGTGCGGTATTGTCGTCACCCTGCAAACGTGAGCTTGGCATCTCTTAGTATTTGCGTGTAGACGAGGAAAATCCAGCAAATGGCAGCGGCGGCACGGTCCACACAGTGGCACCTTTGGTTGCAGTTTCTTTCTACCTCAAACTTACCAGGTCACGGTTTTTTCTGCGTAGCGCATGAGTTCCGAAGCTGTTCATGAATTTGCTTAATATTTACGTCCTGGAGGTGCGAGAGCTTTGTGCTGGTTGGGATTTTGCAGTGTTAGCAATAATGATTTGCAAATTCTCCAAGTCAAGTCTTAGCCGTTATTACTAAATAAACACATGTAATATAAATAATAAAAACATTACTCACCTGAAGCTTTGTACCCAGCATTTATTTCTTGTCGTGAAAAGAGTGGGCTAATAGCAAGCGTGAGTTCAAACTCGGGTTGCCGTTGGGTGGAATGCAAAAGGTGCCAGGACTCAAGCCAAATATAGTCAAAGATCCATGTCATTTAAAATATCGCGAAACGTGTTCTCTATAAAACTGGAGTGGTATTATGTAACACAGAGATCCTCCTCTGCATCGTCATCATCCCCATCATCCGCCTTACTACGCCCACTGCAGGACAAAGGTCTCTCTCATTAATCGCCAATCAACCCGGGTTTGTGCTTTCGGCTGCCAATTTATGTCCGCAAGCTTCCTTATCTGATCTGGCCACTTACCTTTCTGTTTCCTTCTCATCAGCTTGTCTTATCCTGGAATCCAGTCAAGTTACCGTTAATGGCCAGCAATTATCTGCCTGCGCACTACGTGCCCCGCTCCTGTCCAATTCCTCTTCCTGATCTCGGCTACGTTTGTTTCCTGGCCCACTCTGCTCTTTTCTGGTCTCTTCAGGTTATACCTATCATTTTGCTTTCCATCGCTCACTGCGTTGTCCTAAATTTAAGCTACACCCTCTATGTAAGCCTCCAGGTTGCTGCTCTGTAAGTAAGTACCGGCAAGATGCAGCTGTTATACACCTTCCTCTAGAAGGTATATAACAGCTGACCATTGTGACCATTCATGACTTGAGAATGCTTGCCGAACGTTGTCCACCCCATTCTTATTCTTCTAGGTATTTCGCTCTCATGTTAATTGCTAAATAAATTAATTTTGAGTCATTGTAAAACCAGAGATTTAAAAGTTTTCATGTCGCACACCGGAAGTTATCGTCGCAAAATGGCTCGAAAAGTAGCCGCCAAGGGCCACCCGGAAACTTCAGGTCAAAACAGCTGGCCATGTCGGTATGGATGCTGCCATGTTTGCTTCTAGCTTGCGTGGTATGGCCGCCCAAGAGGTAATATAACTAAGTCTATGACGACCATGGCTGCTTCGCTGGCCGAATGCGTTGGCAGGGGCAACTGGTGGGGGGGAAGACCACTTACGATCACGTGATGAAGCATGAGAGCGCCGATGCGCTGCTGCGGCTAGTTGTTTATATGTTTGTTTACACGAATTAAGCGCTCAAGTTGTTAGGCAGTGTACAGTACCCTCTTTCTTTCAAGTTCCGTGTGACTGCGTCGTATGTTGTGATGAGCCGACTCTCCGGAGGCTGCACGGTGTGTTTCATAAGTGGAGTCGGTGAAATAGTCTTAAAGCTATAAGCTTCTCGAGTACCGAGTATGACCTGGATGATGGAGAAGTCAATAAACAGCGGAGCTTGTAATTACCTGAAAAAAGCTTCTGTAACAGCATGCGCATATATTTTTAAGTGCAACAGGTCTTGAGACGTACGCCACTTTGTTTTCTGCTCTCCTTCGGTTTATTGCATGTACCCGAACCATTACTGCTTCGTTTTGAAGAACGTTCCTTGCTACATTTTTGCACTTGAGGATTCAGTTGACACCTATGTATCACTTCCCACGAATATTACGAGCGTTCGGTGGGAATGAGTCACTTTCATTTGTGCGCATCTGAATTGTCGAGAATTGGCAAAGAAACAGTTGTGTCGTCCATGCAGGCAAGCTACTTGCTGTCAGTGGTCGGCTTTACGAACGTCGTAGGCCGCGTGGCCATTGGCGCTGCGTCTGACCGGGTGCGAAAGTATCGTGTGTGGATCTTCATCGCCTGTATCATGGTCTGTGGCTTGTCCACCGTGCTTAGTGTGCTATGCCGCACCTACACTGAGCTGCAAGTCTACGCGGCCACTTATGGTGCCGCTGGAGGTAATTAGTTTTTGTGTCCAGCTGGCCCGCTTCAGACATGTTGACGACGATGCAGGAGGCTTTATAACTCTCAGCTCGGTTGTCGTCGTGGACATGGGGGGCCTCGACCGGCTGACCAATGCCTACGGGCTGTGCCTGCTCTGCCTGGGCGTCGCAGCACTCATTGGTCCGCCGCTGAATGGTACGCATCTTTTAGGGGCTCACACGGATATAAATCTGGAAATCGTGACTTTGTTGACAATGAATTCGCCTCTTCACAAACTTACGTATCCGTTCGGCGAAAAAAAGTGGGCTTGACTAGCACTTTGCCAAAACTAGAGTGTAATCCAAATCAAGTTTTTTTAACTTCATCGCCATTATTCGGCGGCATTATTTTATTTATGCGACAAACCTAACGCACACAAAATACATTGCGAACACTCTCTGTCATAGGAATCAGTAAAACAAGAATTTCCGACGTATGTACAGAGAAGTTGTTGCACGTTCATTCTGCATTGTTTCACCACAAGCGTAAATGAAATAAAGCTACAGCAGCAAATTGTACCACCACTCGAACAACAGCAAGCCGCTCGAAACTTGCATCTCGCTCCTTAGGCAGAAAGGTCACATGAAAAGAACACACACAGGACGAGCGTAAATGAGGAATTTCTAAAGATTTAAAGTGTGTTGCTAAAACAAAAAGAATGGATGCAACGAGCACCTAAGTATACGTTCCGCGGAAATCGACACTAATATTTTGTGTTTAGCATCCCAAAATCATCGTAATATTCTGAGAGACGCTGTAGTGAACGGCATCAGAAATTTTGACTGCGTTGGTTTCTTTACCCTGCACCTTAATCTAACTATGCGGGCGAACGCGAACTGACAACTGCTAGAGTTAGTTATTTCTATAGGAGCAGCATGCCTTTTTTTTTTGCAAACGCGGTTGTTGCAGCGAATGAAGTGACCTTCGGGCTCTATGAAACTTCAACGCCAGCACACGACGTACAAACTGCCGCGATCACGAGATAAGTGCGTGCGCATCGCAACGCATTGAACTACGACCATTAAAGTCCTATCGCGCCCGTAGTGCCATCTTGCTTGTCATAAGTGCAAGCTGAAAACGCTGATCTCGGAGCACCACCAAAATTAAAGGTGATACAAAACAATATCACGCCATACGAAGGAAGGAACAGCTAAGGAGAGGCTCTGTCATCACTCTCTGTGAAGCCGTGGTGAAGCCGGCAGTTTGTCATACTGACTGGGCGTATTTTCGATTCTTGTTTACATGTAATTAGCGAAGTAGAACACACGTCTTCTTCTGTTCGGCACGAAAACCACGTGTGCTCACAGCAATCGTGTCTTGGCGTTCCTAAACCAACAGAATTGCGACTAAACACACTGAGTCAGCACGTTACCGTTGCCGAAACGCCAATATCAGAAACAAAAATAATTGAAAAGTGTCGTGACTTATGCCAGAACATTTTCTTTTTTGTTTAAAAGTCCAGCTTTTGTGTGTACACATAATAGTCTTCAAACACGTGCTTCATTCATAAGCACTGAAAACCAGAAGCCCGCCATTCTTATGAAACTGGTGATGTCTTGCAAGTATACTGTATGGTTCCCCGAGGCAGCACGAGGATGCATCCTAGCTATATGTTTTCAAGATCCAACGATTTGGCAGCCAAGCTTGTCTCCTCATAGCTTCCGTTATGTGTGTGTCCCATCTGTGACCATCCTGTATGTATTCGATATGTAAGCGTTCGGCATGTCTTCCAACTTTCTTAATTTTGCCACCTTGTTTACGTCTACTCAAGTGTGTGTATTGTATGTGTCCTATAAGTAGCCTACCTTTATGCAGACCAGAAAGTAGGCCCATTGATAGTCGGTTTGGTGCTGTGTAATGGAGGCTGTTGTAAGCGGAATGTATGTCAACAAGCATGTGAAACTATTTATTATTTTAATTAATTAATTTATTTATTATTTATAATAAATTTAATAATTTTAAATGATTTATTTATTTTCATTAACCCTGCACAGTTTGGAGCATCTTACAGCCATTATTTGAACAAATAATGTACGTCAGCTATTTGTCGAAGAAAAACAAGATTAACAGATCAGCATTAACCCAATGAAGCTTTAACTTATCATTATTATTTTAAGAGTTTTTACGTTTTCAGCATTTTTCTAGGTAATTGAAAGTACATCCATTACTCAAAAACACAAAAACAAATGATTTACGTAAGCTACTCATCACGACATTAATTTCTGACCAGAAGTCTTTTTTCAGGGCACTCAAAACACTATGGAAAGTATACTTAGCTTTCCTAACCCCAATGAACCATCTGGTGTATAATACGTAAAGTATATCACAGTGACTTGTTGGCCTTGATAGGCTAATAACAAATGTATGCAGCCTTATAGAGATAAAAAGACGACACAATCATAACGTCTGAACCAACTTGCGTGGCAATCATTACCCTATTAAAAAACGGCCACAATAGGAATGAGGGATTCCACCATCCACCATTTTGGTGGATTAGGGCGGTGAAAATCTTGGTGGCACATGGTGTATGGTGGAACGAATGGTGGATGGCGTGCTCCAGCCGGCAATGCTGGAGCACGAAACAGCGTCAGAACCACTATGATGAGCTGCCGCTAAAGAAATAATAAAAATAATTGTATAAAAACAGTGTAGAAAGCACCCGTAAAAAAGTTGCGACAGCGCGGAACCGAACCTGCCACATCTGAATTCTGATCCGAGCACACCAACCACTGAGTCACGTCGACAAGTGGCGACATGGGTGTTAAAGAGGTAGTCAACTCACAAAGTCACTGTTGAACTTCAGTTCTGTTTGTTGTTTACTCAGGAGGGACGGGATCTGCACCTGCTACTAAAATTTGCACGTTTGATAAACACAACAAACTGCTGCCTGTAACGATTGCCACGGCGGTAATGGCAACAGCGCTATGTTTTTGTTACAATTTACAACCGCAAGGAAAAAAACAACAACTCAGTGGACTAAGGAGCAGGTCGAGTTTATTGGCGATTGCTGCCAAGCTTATTATCTATTTCTCGCTCCTTCCAAAGGGCGATATCAGTTCAGGCTTTTTGACGCTTCTATGCTCATTCGATAGATACACCCACACAATTGAATATGATGTTTTTCGCGCAACGCACAGCGCAGCCGTGCTAGCGCACCGCTGTTACTCTGTCGTTAGGAGCAACGACATAGCGGCTTGGCCGAAACGAATGCAGTGCGCCAGAAACATTATGCTATCACATTGGTTCAGTAAGCGTACGAATTGACGTGTCTATGTTCTCGCATAAGAGCCAGTGAAGTACCGGCGAGTGCGACCGGCGGCTGTCGGTGAGAGGAGGCGTACCTTTGGTGGAAGCGCTGCAAGCGCGTCGCATCAATGTTTGTCGCTTTTTGCACGGACACCATACAGAAAAAAAGCTTCATTTAAGTTAAATGATGCCACAGCTGTGCTCTATTGTCATTTTTGCTCGTCAAAGTTGTGTAATCTGAAACCCAGAAGCGCTGATAACTCTTGTACGGGCTCGGTCGGTATGACTAACCTTTGGTGGAAATCATGGTGGTAGAACAGAAGGGTGAAAGTCAAATTCGCTGGGGCTCATCTTGACGCATGTCGAAAGTGAAAGTTTATGCATATTCCCATGCACTTTGTTAACTTAAAGGTACGGCTCAAACAATAGCGTGTGCAAGTATTACCAGAGTTGCGTTTCTAGCGTGGCGATATCAAGGGACCGCTGTATTTAGCTTTATTGATTGAAAGAGTAATTGTGAACTGGAGCCCATTTATTTGTCGACAACTGCGCTGATGTAAAACATTTATTGCCATGTTCGCAGTGACAACTCTAGACTTCTAAACATCACAACAAAGAAACATCGTGGATTTAGAACTGATGAAAGTACGTGTGCGAAATGTAAACATATTCCCGGCCACATATTTTATGCTCCACAGAAATTGAAGCGTTGTTGACACCACAGGAATCACAAACAGACGTACTAGAAAGCGCAACGAGAAGCGTTGGTTTATTTTGACTGTAAAAATAGATCTCAGCACATTCAAGAATGAAACACTTCAAATAAGTGATTTCAAACACTGTCATGTGTTTTTCCTCGTGCCACCATCATCCACCAAGCTTCCATCATGCTACCGTCATCCAACTCGCTCACCAAGCCTTCCACCAATCACGTTTTGCCTCGCCAACAAGAGCCGGCATTTTCCACCGTCACCACCATTGGCTCACCACCGCCACAACCACCATCTGCCATCATTTTTTCCACTTTCGCCGTCGTCAGCCATTATGCCCGTTACAGTTTCCACCACATCTACTAATATTTTCACCATATCCACAATTCTTGTTACCATATCCACCAACGATTCAAGCATCCACCAACCCGGGATTTTCAATACGGTAGATATTGCAATAAATTAGAAATGTGATATGATAGTAAATTGCGAATGTGACAAACGCCATCAGCACAGTAGCAGAGATACCTGGTTGGCACCAAACTGTGGTACTTATCATCTTTTATTGAAAGCAACACTACAGCTCACAACCAGCAGTAGACTTAATGTAACCCTTGAATGCTGAACTGAAGGCAGCAGAATCAAACCCGGGCTGGGGTGGCCGCCATTTTCATAAAAAAAGAAAGGCTTGAGACCCGTCTACTTAGACATGGGTACACTTCCCAGGCGGTCAAAATTTCTGAAGTCCTTCACTACGGCATCCCCGAAAATGATGTACTGTGGTTTTGAACACGTGAAACGCCGCAAATAATATTTTTATTACATATCACGCAAAATGAAGCAACCAAACATCACTATGTAGTTTTAAAAAATGTTACCATTATCCTTTAATCCACGGACTTGAGTAACAATATTCCGAAATGCCTGCTGTCAGTTATCATTGATAATGTCAAACGTGGTTAAGCATCATTGTTACGTATGTCACATGGCTAGGCATTCGCAATGTTAGGTATGATTAAGTATGACTGTAGGAAATCACTTGATAGTACTAAGGCAATACATTCCAGAAGACAATGAACGAAAGTTACAAAAACATAATAAAATGAAATATTCAGTGTATATTAGAATGAAAACAAAATCATTGGTCTACTACAACTTTATCACAGTGCAAAAAGCTCAATTGCAAAAGTGACTAATCGCACATGACATAAAAATTAAAACATGACATACAAGTCTTCAGGGCACCTTACTAAGTAGATTTAAAAAAAATATATGCTGTAAAAATTTTAGGAAGCAGCGCTGACACTTTCAGAGATGTGTAATGTGCTTGCAATAAAGTTCAGCCCTAACAATATAACACCACCTTTGAAGATAAGTTATGCGTCCAGGGGGACACGAAGTAAGACAATAATGATGTCAGTTGCCTAATAAACTAAGAACAACAAAATTTTGGCGGCTAAAATAAGTGGGTACTTTTGTCTAAGGAAGTTTGCGGCAGTCGTGTTTTTACACAATCCCACTTGAAAAATTTAGAGCATGTCTACGCTTCGAGATATCCCGCTCCGAAATCTAATTGTGCTTTCCATGATTACACATGCAAGGCAGTGAGGATCAGCAAAATATTACTATCTGGCGGGACGAGCAGTCATTGCTAGCTATCCAGCCGGTTGTAAAAGGGTAACCAATATAATGTTTGCCAATGGCTTCGACCGATGGTCAGATTATATGCGGCCCATCTAGGAGCAGTAAATTTTCGGAGCCCTCCACTACGGCGTCTCTCATAATCAAATGGTGGTTTTGGGACGTCAAACCCCACAAATCATCATCATCAAGGAGCAGTAGCTGTGTGCTAGTGCTCACTGTCCTGCATGCATAATGATGCAAGCCGCAACTAAACCTTCTTGCAGGTAATTTAAGCACAGGCATGCAAGAATTGCACAGGCATGCAAGAACCTCCCACATGCTTACGTCAAATGCAAGAATTCTTTGTACCTATGTAGAATTGTGACTGGCATAAATTTTTATTGTTATAATGGGGGCTTGCTGCAGTCTTTATTAAGTTCAATATTGAATCTTATTCAATGACATGGCTGACACTGATAATTATTCTTGCACAATGCGTCCCCCTAAACACATAGTGCGTCCCCCTAAACACATAGCTATCTGGAAAAGTAGCTGTTACAAAGATGAGGCTAAAGTGTCCAGTATGGTAGTACCATCAGCTTTAAGAAAGTTTATAACAGTTATGATATCAGGTCGTTGTGGAGAACATTCCAGGTTTTAGGGGAAATAAACAGTAATAATGGCACAGAGACTAACTGCATGATCCGGCAATATAGATTAAAGATCAACGTCCACAATCTCGCGCACGCTCGTGCTTCTGGCAGTGCAACTCATGGCCCTCGTGCACGGGCACGAGTCAGTGTGGGTTTGACCTGCGAAAAAAGAGAAGACACGCTAGTTGATGAACAGTTCTGTTTTTGAAGTGCTCTAGGGACTTATTCATTTTTTGCACCTAATTTCCAAGGCACAAGTTCGCCCATAATGAACTAGTTTTTGGTGTTTCTCCTCTTAAATCTGTTACATCTGGTGGAGGTGCGGGGTATGATTGGAAGCCCCATTGGCGCAAGAGAGCTGAGCCCTGATCGTCATTGATTAGAACCTGGCGAACTGACTCCAGTACACCAGTGTTCGAGCCACCGCTTTTGAGGAGAGCCGCCTGAATTCCTCCCCAGTGCTCCAGCAACACAGGCAGCATACACAGATAACAACGAAATGATGGCGTGCCAAGTGACAGCTTCGGAACTTATCTTGTCCCCACCGTGCATGCTGGAGCCCTTCCACGGCTACGCGCTTGAAGATATAGAGGCTTGGTGAGAACACTTCGAGCAGGTTGCGAAGACCAATGGCTAGGGCAAGGGAAGGAAACTGCGTCGCGTGCACTTCGCATTGGAGGATGCAACGAGGACGTGGTATGAAAATCACGAAGCGGTCATACCGACATGGGACGAGTTACGACGACAAATAGAAGCTATGTATGCCAGCATTGATTGTCGAGAGAAAGCAGAGAGTCCTCTACCGTCCAGGAACCAGCGCACAGTGAGAGTGTTGGCATATAAATTGAAGACATGTCCCGTCTTTTCAGGCGTGCCGACTTGAACACGACCAATGAGACAAAGCTGCGTCACTTGAAGCGAGGTGTCAAACGGGAGTTATTTGCCGGTTTGGTACGCAACCCACCTCGTATGGTGGCTGAATTTCGCACCGAAGCCACCACCATAGAGCGGGCATTGCAGCAGTGCTGCCGTCACTACAACAGTGATACCAGTAGTGTTCCTGTGCACATACTTTTAGCAAACCTGGGCAGCAGGAGCAGCAGCGAAGCGTTGAGGGAAATGGTGCGATTCATTGCCAAGGAAGAGCTCCAGGAGCTACTGCACCCACAAGTCGCGCCGCCAGTTTCATCGCTCTATACCTTGATTCGAGATGAAGTTCGGCATGCCATTCTACAAGCGGAACCCGAGACGCTACCTGTTCGACCCGAACAGCAGTGGCAGGAACATCCTGCAACAACTTACGCCGATGCACACTGCTTCGTTTACAGCCCCCAGCTGCTACTGACCGGCTCCGCGTGGCTCACCTTATCCAGCTGATCCAAAACCACAGAAAAGGGACGTTTGGCGAACACCTGACAGGATGCCGCTCTGTTTTCACTGTGGCGAAGCTTGACACCTGTACAGAATGTGCCCATGTCGACGAGTTGGTCTTCGTGGGTTTCCTGTCGAAGCGCCATGCCTTAGAAACGGCAAAAGGCCTGTTGAAATCAAAGATTACTTGTTCAATCGTCCATTTGTAATTGCTAGTTTCCCACATCAGCCTAGATCACCAGCGCCTGCTCGCCATCAATAACCAAGCCTTTGGCAATCAAGTTCACCTTCTCCATCATAAACCTCAACACGCCATCGTTCAAGCAGTCCCCGTCAAGAAAACTGAAACCAGCGACCTGGGGAGGCAAGGCCGCTGATGTCCTACCAAGTGAACATCTTTCGTCAAGGGTCCAGTGCCGCAACGACGAGCGGAATACGATGACTAAGTTAGGTAGGTAAAAACAAAATTTCTTTAGACTTTCGCATGTCTGTAGACGGGTGTGAATTCAACGTCTTAGTCAACACATGTGCTGATTATTCGGTTGTCAGTTATGCCGCCGCTAAGAATTTAAAGAAAGTTTTGACGCCTTGGTGTGGACCCCAAAGACGTACGGCTGGAGGTCATCTTATCACACCTCTGGGAAGATGTACCGCAAGAATCGGAATTCAAGGCGCTGCTTACGTTGCAGATTTTGTCGTACTTCTAGAGTGCTCTAGGGATGCAATACTGGGAATAGAGTTTCTGCTAGCAAACGGAGCTCTAACCAACCTGCAGAATTCTAGTGTCTCATTTTTTATGAAACTGGCCATAGACACAAATGAGCCTGAGTACACTACATTACGTGTTACAGATTGTGACGTTACCATGCCACCACAATGCAGCGTATTGGTCAGTGTAAGAAATGAAGCATTTGTTGGCTCTGAAGGTATAGCGTGAGTGTGTGAGTGAAAATTTATTAGAAGGCAGAGAGGTTGGCCTGAGCTAGTTCGCTCTAGCCTGCTGCTCTACACAGGAGATAAAGGAAAGAGGAAGGAAAGAGGGATGAAGGATGATGACGAGGATAAGAAGAGGTGGTGCGTATGTACAGTACCCAATTAGCATAGTACCCTAGAGTCTAGTATCTAGTCCAGTGCTTTTGATGAAGTTTAAAACAATCTTTGTAGCAGTTTTTGACACTGTTTGGTCGTTCATTGCTCACAAGAAGGTATAGCAGATGCAAACATAGAGCTACTGCAGAAGAAAGGCATTTGTGTAGCTCGAGGCATTATTCAATTAGGGGATGAATGTGCCGAGGTATTGCTAACAAATTTCATAAATTAAATTCAGCATGTTGCAAACGACACTGCTATTTCCTTCCTGCACAGTTTTGCAGCAGTGACAAACCTATGCGGTCTGGTGTCAGGACCACCTGTTTCGGCACCTGCGCACGATGTTGCGGCAACTGCTGCAATCAGCAAAAATCTATCAGCAGTCGAGAATGAAATCATGCAAGACCTCATAAGAGACTTCGCCGGATGTTTTTCTACCTTGTCGAAAGTAGGGTGGACCCAGGCTGTTAAACACTGAATGATAAAATAGGAAGCTACAAGGCCTGTATACCGACATCCGTACAGAGTATCACTGAAGGAACGAGAGATCATAAAGAGCCAAGTGAAAGAGATGCTGGAGGATGATGTCATACAGCCATCGAACAGCCTGTGGGCATTACCTGTAGTTCTTATAAGGAAAAACGACAACACGCTGAAATTCTGTGTTGATTACCGAAAACTCAACCGCTTGACCAAGCGAGATGTCTACTCTTTGCCATGTATGGATGATACACTGGATT
The DNA here is from genome assembly GCF_043290135.1 of Rhipicephalus microplus. Classification (NCBI taxonomy): domain Eukaryota; kingdom Metazoa; phylum Arthropoda; class Arachnida; order Ixodida; family Ixodidae; genus Rhipicephalus; species Rhipicephalus microplus. The sequence continues at coordinate 45,473,622 of NC_134700.1, forward strand.
GGCTACGTCACGCAAGGGATTTCTCTTCATTGTATTTAAAAAGCGGTTATTGGCAAATTGAAGTGGACGAAAAGGACCGTGAAAATACTGCTTTCATAACCCCAGATGGTCTGTATGAGTTTAAAGCACTCTCATTCGGCCTATTTTTTGCGCCTGCAACATTCTAGCGCAGCATGACAGACAGCTTCCTCTCAGGCCTGAAATGGCAGTCATGCTTAGTCAACCTGGGCGATGTTGTGTTTTCAGCAACGTTTGAACAGCATGTAGAGCGACTACGTTTGGTACTTCATGCTATCCAGTGAGCCGGCTTGATAATTAAACCAGAGAAGTGCCAGTTTGTATTAGAGAAGGTTTGTTTTCTCGGTCATGTAATCAGCGCTGAAGGTGTTGGCGCGGATCCCGACAAGACTGTGGCCGTGGGGTTGTTTCGCAAGCCAAAAGACAAGAAGGAGGTACGCCGATTTTAGGGTTTATGTGCTTATTACAGGCGGTTCGTGAAAAATTTCGCGAAAATGGCCGAACCTCTAACAAGACTCACGAAAGACGATGTGCCATTTATTTGTTGCACCGAACAAGACAGTGCTTTCAACGAACTAAAGAAACGTTTGCAAACCCCACCTATCCTGGCCAACTTAGACGAAACCGCGGATACGGAAGTTCATACAGATGGCAGCAATCTTGGCCCATGTGCGGTCCTGGTGCAATGGCGAAATAGAGAAGAGAAAGTGATAGCATATGCCAGCCGCACCCTTTCAAAAGTGGAAAGAAACTACTCTGCAACCGAAAAAAAGTGCTTGGAAGTCATATGGGAGATCAGCAAATTCAGCCCATACCTCTACAGCAGGCCGTTCCATGCCGTCAGAGACCACCACTCACTTTGTTGGCTCGCGAGCTTAAAAGACTCATCGGGACGACTTGCGAGATGCAGTCTGAGGTTCCAAGAATATGACATTATGGTCGTATATAGGTCTGGTCGAAAGAATGATGATGCTGACTGCTTATGACGTTCACCAGTCGACTCAACTGTTTCAGAAGAAGAGGACTTCCCACTCCTTTGTGTGATAAAAACCTCAGAAATCGCCGAGCATCAATGGGCTGACATGGAACTGCTCCCATTAATAAACTATTTCGAAGGGCACGACGAACAAGTTCCTCGTGTATTTAAGAGAGGATTATCCTCATTCTGCCTCCGAGACAATGCACTTTACAAAAGGAATTTCCAACACAACAAGGAGAAGTTCTAACTGTACTAGTTGTACTATCAGCCATGAGGCATGAAGTCTTAGAAGCATGTTGTTGTGTCGTGGCGTCACTAGGGTGGCTAGAAGGAGGGAGGTGTGCTCAGCGCGGCAGCCAGCCATTGGAGAGGGTGGTCCTCTTTCGCGTGATTGCCGCTAGGGCACAACATAGCGCTACCGTCTGAGGCGCCGCCAGCGTGCCAGCGTTTCCGCGGAGATAGGCCTGGGCGGCGGTTTGTCGTTGTGTATTTCGCTGCGAACTGTTGGCGTGTGCTGTTGATTCACGAGTGCTGTGTGCTGGCAAAGATGCCGTCTACCTCAAAGAAAAAAACTCAGCGTTGGTGCTTCGTGCCAGGGTGCGATTCCGGCTACAGATCTTGTTCGGAAAAAGTGTCCCTTTTTCGTGCTCCGACTTGCCAAGAACTGTTCTTGAAGTGGGCACGCGCCATTCCTAGGGCTGACAAACCGCTTCAAGAGAATTCCGCTGTTTGCGCAAAGCATTTTGACGAAAGGTAAGTGTAATAGATAGCATGCTGGCGTACGTTATACCGCTTTCAAAACAAGTAGTACAACTACAAGCAATGTTTTACAACAGAAGTAGCATCGCTGCTTACTGCACGTGTTGCATTCTGACGGTGGCAGTCCTTCGAAGCGCTCATTCATACCACCTTTTATGTTTCTCGGCAGGTTCATCCAAAGGGAGTTCCGGCACATTGTAAACGGCGTTGAAGTCTCAATACCGCGCGACGTTCCGCTACTAAGAGACGATGCAGTACCGACGCTGTTTCCAAACTTGCCCAAGTACATTTCTAAAACGTTACCAAAGGAAAGAAAGAGGCGAGGAAGCAATTCCATGGTGGCTAGCAGTTCACAGAATTATGTACCTTCGAAGAAAGCGTGCACGGACTCGGAAGCTTCTTTGCGGGAAGATGCAACAACAGCGGATGTGGAGGAAACTACTACAGATGGACTTGCCAAGTACTTTATTTTTAACTTGAGACACCCATCAGAACACTGGTGTACGCAAACATTCAGGAACAAACGTGCAGTTTCCTATCAAACAGCCGAATATGTGACCAGCGATATTCCACCTGTTTTTCGCAAAATTGCTTTGTTCGAATTGCAGAAAGAGAACATGTCTGTGAAGTGCAGCATCTTCCTCTCGAGCTTCTTGCATTGTCAACGCGACATTCGGTCGGAGGAAGAGGCCCAGGAAGCTCTTTTCTACACAGCAAATCTTGCAGTTTGTTGTGGTGTTGGCAGGATGCAAGAGTTCCATCAGGTGTACCTGTCTAATGGGACGAAATCGAGAGGGGGAAGTCTGTACGCCAATCCCTGCAATGAATATGTTTCACTGGGTATGCTATTAATTATATTGGGTTAAAGAATCATTTTATGGGCACTATAGGGTAGCGAGTAATTGTAATGGTGTGTAATGTTTTTTTTTTCAGAGCTATCCACCCATTCTTTCCAAGAATGCTCTGCTTGCAAAACAGTCAGGAGAATCGCATTGATGCGCCGTCTACGACTAAAGAATAAAGCACGACGGCCGGTACTGAACACTTTAAAAAAAGAGACTCCAACATGCTGTGCGTACTTTGAGATGCAGAAGCAAGAAGGTACAGGTCCTGTGCAGCAACCTCGAAAGGCTCAAAGAAAAAATTCCACAATAGAGGCATCTGTCCTTGAAAAAAAAGGTACTGCCTGTTCTTTCTGCTTGCTTATCTATACGCGACACTCTGCCAAATGGAATTTCTTCCTTTTCTAGATCTGTGAGCTTCCCAAGAAACAGCATAATGCTGTGTGAACCTGCTTTCAAGCCGCCAAACGACGGTCCCTCCGTGGGTTAAAATACTGTAAGGAATGGCTTCTTGAGTGCATTATTCTTCGAATGAAGAGTCCTCGTTTATACGAGCACTTAAGGTGCCACCAAATCCTAACACTGCCTGGCCGGGCTTGCCTGCAGAAATGTATAAAAGTTCGTGTCATTTCGGTCCTAATTTAATGCATAAGCTACTAAAGTTCTCTTTTACACTTTCAGGCATTCAAACCATCATATGGTTTCAACCGCAAGCTCCTTGACTGCATAAAGGAAAAGGTGAAAGAACTTGACAACATGCAACGACATGGTGGCTTGGTGGTGGACGAGATGAAGCTTTCCACGCATCTTGACCTGAAGTCATCGATGGACATCGAAGGCTTTGTCGATTTAGGGCAGTTTACTGAGAAGAAGGACAAGCACACAAAGGCCGACCATGGCCTTGTAGTAATGTTTCAACCATTTGTTGGAAAATGAACCCAGATTATAGGTAACTAGCACTCATCAATTTTGTCATTCTCTTTATTAATTGTTACTTTCGTCATGCTTTCTACAGGTGTTTGCATCGAAAGGGAATGTGAAGGCTGCAGTGCTGACCAAGATCATTTTGGAGGCCACAATTCTTTGCGAGCAAGCTGGACTTTACACCGATTACATCTGCTGTGATGGAGCAGCTTGGAATCGTGCAATGTGGCACAACATGGGCATTTACGGAAGCTGTAAAGGCGTGCGGTGTAAGGTGGTGCACCCGTGTGACAAGGACAGATTTCTGCACTTTCTATCGGATTTTACACATCTCGCAAAGTGCGTGCGGAACGCCATGATGAAATGTGGCTTCAATACGCATATAGGCCGGGTATGAATGAAAATAATCTTTTTACACTGGTGGCGTCAAGTTCACGTAAAAATTATCCACTATGTTGCAGGTCCACTGGGATCATGTAGCAACTACCTGGAAGATTGACAGCAGCACAGTTGCCCTGAGAGTCGCACCAAAACTGACGCGGTCCCATATATACCCGAATGGGTTTGAGAAGATGAGGGTGAATTTGACATTTTACGTCTTCAGTGTTTATGTATTGCATGCCATGGACTTCTACAAGGAGAAGATTGAATATCTGTATCCCAACTTGGAGCCTACGAGGATCTTTGTTTGTATGATGATGAAGCTCATTGAAACAATGACGTCAAGGTTTCCAGCTGTGGCACTAAGGTATGTATGATGCTGTCCCCTGGGTTCTTTATCACAGGCACATGAATTTACGTACGCTACCTTCTACTGTTATAGGCCAAACAGTGCGAAAGAAGCTGCACTAGATGCAATGATGGACTTCCTGAACAAATGGGAGGCCTTTGCAAAGGGTGTTGGCTTCCTCAGCAGAAGTACATCGGAAGGTCTACGTGTTACGATTCATTCCACAAAGGCCCTTCTGAAGTACTTGACCGAAACCGTCGGCTACAAGTACCTGATGACGTCGCATCTGAGCCAGGACTGCCTTGAACGCTCATTTGGGATAGTGCGGCAGGCAAGCGGTGCAAATGATCACCCGACCCCTGCTCAATTCATCGTTATCATCAGGTATACTTTTGTATATTTGATTGTAAATTTAACTGTTTTGACTGAATTTCTTCCTATAATTTCGACACTTACAGGTGCTTGAGCTTTTACAGCCTTGCGAAGAGCCCTAGAGGTGGAAGCCTGTCTCCGGGACTTCTGGATTCCCTTCTTTCTGCGGAAGAGGCACTGGTGGAAAATGAAAAGCACGATGATGTAGTCACCATGGATGCTGTTAAAGTTGCTGTGGACCATGTAGACTATGTGGAAAAAAGAAGCGACCCTCGCTTGGTGTACTACATTGCTGGATACGTGGCCAGGAAGCGCATCCTGTCGACTAATTGTACAGCATGCAGGGATGCCTGCCTTGTGCCGAAGGACAGTGTTTCAGGAGAAGTACCAGCAGATGCCTCCAAGGAATGGGACTTGGGTGGGCTTCTGTACCCGGCGGTGTCACTCTATCATTTGATCGAATGTCTTGAAAGCAGGCTAACACGCGAGTTTAGCAGAACGAACCTACATTCCAAAGCTGCTTTGAGCATACTTGGCAAAGTGAGCACAAATGTGCCACAAATTGGTTGCGTCGATCACTGTCAGGAGCTCACAAGGTTAGTGGTCAGGTTTTTCAGCCTTACCAGGATCCATTTTCTCTTGAGGGGCCTCAACCAAGAAATGAATGACAAAAAAGTAAAAAGAATAAAGCCTTGCGTGATGTGAGACAAGCCGTGGAAATGATTAACTGCATTCTGTTGTACACAGTAAAGTTTATCTAGTAACATGTAGCATTTATTTGGTTTATGAATTGAGCCTGAAAAGACTACCGAACGTTGTATTACCATACATGCCATGGCTTAATCCTGATTTGGTTGGCCTAAATCAAGTTATCTGCTTTCGCACGTAATGAGGCGCACGAATGAAATGATCAGAGCGCACTGGAGCATAACTAAGCCCCGCTCTCCCAGTAGTAGTGCTTCAATATCGCTTTCCAAGAGGCCTGCTTGCTTTCGGCCGGAACAAAACTGCTCTGTACCCGTATTTCAAAACCGCATGATAACGATAGCGCAATACAAGCTGTGCGCTGAATAAGGAACTGCATTGTCAGCTAAAGTTTTATATAGTTTGGTGACGCATTTCCACTGAACCGTTCTCCCTGCCGAGAACGGAGAACGGCTACGTTCGCTGACGGCGCCCCCGACGACAGCGCCGCTCTACGGCATTCACGCGAAGAACAGCCAACTTTTGCCGCCCGGTCATCACACCTCCCCTTCAAGCCACCCTAACATTAGTATGCTGAAAGCATCGTCAACAATGCCTTTCAACACGTTGCTGGTCTTGGCCGCCTTGGACGTGTCTTTGCCAGTATGTCTTGGACGTACGTGACATACGACTCTGTCGATGATTGAACACGTGACACGAGTTCCTGCCTGGCTGCCATCTGACCAGCAACTGACCGACGGAACATGTCGCCAAGCTTTTGCTTGCATGTGTCCTAGGGGGTTAATTCTTATTCATGCGTCTCATACCAGGCCATGCCGTGCCCCATAGGTAGAATAAAATATTTGCCAGCATAAGCATCTCGTCCTACCTGAAGTGCTTTCTGACGCGCTCAAATAATGCGAGCCATTTTTCAACGTCCGTGATGTCCGTCCCAGAAAACGTGCCAGGGTTAAGAAGAGGGGGGGGGGGAATTACAGGTGATGGAGCCAATGCGGATGGCGAGGCCTGAGTGCCTAGTTTCAGGCATCGTGGCTGGACAAAGCTGGCGTCTACTGCGGAGTTCCAGAGCTCACCTAGAAAAGGCCGCGCAAAAACTCGGGAAAAAAGAAGGACAGTAGAGACAGAGCGCTGACTAACAACTGAAATTTTATTGCCATCACCTGTGCATATATATGTGTCAAAAAAAAGTGATGAGATGAGGTTTAGAAGCAAGAAAAGGAGGCTGGTTTTAGCCAGCAATAAAAACTGCAAACGATAAAATCTTCAAAGGAACGCGGGCAAGCGTGATGAGTGAAATGCATCAGGTCATGAAAAGCAAATGACACGGAAAATCAAAGAAAGTCTTTAAGATAACTAATTTCAGCGTCAGACAAGGATATGGAAGGCCTGCTCACGCACTTGTCACCTGCTTCATGAATGAAGAAAGCCTCAACAATCTCGCGCTCTATCTTATCCCTCCCCATTCCTTCTTTTTTCCCGAGTTTTTGCGCTGCCCTTTCTATGTGAGCACTATGAACCAACTAGCCCAAACCAAAGTACTTCTGGAGTTCCAGAGCCGGGTTGTGTGAAGACTCCACACCTTCCACCAAAAGATGTTACGGGGAAGATTTATTCACCGACAGCGGGTCTTGCTAACACCTTAAAGAGTGCACAGTCATGCAGGCCAACGAGGAAAGCTCGAGGGTCCAACCCACAACAACCACGTTTACGTCTTTCTCCTTTTGGGTGCCATATCAGGTGTGTCAGAGCGACAGTTTCATGCACGTCTCAACTCATATACAATTATTTTTCCATGCTCTTGAATGGCGACAAAACTAAAGAAACTAAAATAACTGCTGTGTAGACACGAGGCATCTTGCCCTAATGTTAGTAGCAGTAGTCTAAAAATGTTAATTCTTTATCAAGGAAAGCGATTGATGGTTCACTGTCGCAGTTTTTGTCGGCCTTTTAAATTCTGTAGGTTTCAAAATTTCTTTTGCCAGCTGCTCGCGCTGGCGGAAAAGAAGCTTCATTCTCGAAAAATCTAGAGTGCATCCAGAGTCCCGGCAGTGCATAGCCAAGTGTGTCAGAAATGCAATACCACGAAGGGAATTTCGGTGCTCCCTCAGTCTAGACTTGACACACCGCCCCACCTGGCCAATATGACAAGGGAAATTTTTGAAGCCTACAGAATTCAGACGCCACGCTCGGTATGCCGAGTGTGGTGTGAGAAACGAAAAAGGAGACCCCGACACGATCGTCTGGTTACGTCGAAGGTCAAGGAACAAATGAGCGAGCCAGCGCACCTGGCTCGTGCTCGTGCTCGCCGCCTCTTTTTCCTCCTTTATTTGCAACACACTCCCGCAGCCGGCAAATTGCAGCGAAGTTCAGGTGCACAGCGGCAGAAGTTGAGGCGGACATTGGCAAGCAAGATGCGAACAATAGAAAGGGTGAGTGGGCTAGACAACGACGATGGAGGGCTTTGGGGACGCGGTCACGCCTGGGGAGGCGGTGGTTTGTCTTGCAGGATAAGTCATTCAATCTTGCTATGATGTCCAGAATACTTAGGGGTCACGTTATTAGCCATTTTTGGGTCATAGTGGTGGCTTTTGTTCTTCTTGCGCCGCTTGTAGTATGAGCAGTCTGATCTAAGCCTGCTTTCATAAACTCTGGAGGTTTTCTGATACTTTGTGTGCCCTTGCGAGGGATGTTCATGATCTGCTCCTGGTGTTGCATCTGTAGCTTCTGTCTCTGTCGCGCAATTATGTGCTGCTTGTTCACCTCAGGTGTCAGGTGGTCCTGAGCATGTGCCTGGCTCACAGGTGCTTCTGAGCTGCATGAAGACTGCAAGATCGACGATGACTTTCTTCCTCGCTTGAAGAGGACAACGATGATGCTGAAGCATTTTAGTTCTTTCGGGCAGTGACGTTGCCAACCGCGTGAATCTTGACCGTGTTCAGAGGCAGTTGGGGTTCGTCTACGCGCTCTGTGGCCGGTAGCAGATTGTAGGCGTCCATTACGGCGTCATGACGTTTTCGGGCGCATGAGTCTGATGATGGGCGGCGTTTTCGGAGTCATCTCCATAGACATCGCTGCAGGAGTTTCTAGAGAAATGGTTCATCACGGTGTGCCGCACTCCGCGAAAATCTTTGTTTCCGCCGGTTTCCTGCATGAGGCGCGTGGCGTAGTACTGGAGCAGTGCGGTGTGGCACTCGTACATCCAGCGCAGGTCTCTGGTGTTGGGTGCCATCTTCTTGTGATGTTCGGTGGCGTCGTAGACGGTCATGGGGTCCATGAAGGTTGAGTGTGGCTCGTAGCAGCACTTCTACTCGCACTCCCGATAGTCGACTTTCTTGGGCTTAAGGGGAGACGAACTGGAGACCCCACCGCCAGGATCAGGTTTTAAGTGCATGTAGGACGAAAAGTAGGGCTCCGCGTGTTGTTCACGAGCCATGTCTTGGAAGTTCATGGTGCTGTGTGACGGATAGTTTATGCGTTCGCTCTCTTGACCTGGGAAGTGGGACTGCTTTTGCAAGCTGTGGTTCAGGTCGTGAGAAGCCGGGTCCTTGTAGTCTATGTGCACGGTGCATTCGAGGTTTGCCTTGACGATCGAACTCTTTACGGCATACCTTGGTGGTAAGTCCTTGCACTGAAGCTCCATGTATCGCGTGGAAAGCGATAGATTTTCGGCATGTACCCAAAACTTGTTGGAGTTGTAGTTGTCGTTGAAGTCGGGAGGCCAGTGGAATGCGAAGTCGTCGCTTCCTTCGACGTAGAAGCGGGAGAAGTTCTGAGACCGGTGGAAGGCAAAGTCGTGGTCTGCTCTGACGTTGAGGCGAGAGGGTTAAGGAGGCCGGTCGAAGGCGAAATCACGGCCAGCGATGTGGATGCGACAGCGGTTCAGAAGCCGGTCGAAGGCGAAGTTGTGGCCCGTTGCGACGTCGATGCGAGAGGAGTCGAGATGCCTGCCCAAGGCGAAGTTGCGGCCTGCTCCGACATCGAAGCGAGTGGAGTCGATAGGCCGGACGAAAATGAAGTTGCTGCCTGTTGCGACGTCAAGGCGAGAGGAGTTGAAAGGCTGATCGAAGACGAAATTGCTGCCTGCTTCAATGTCGAGACAAGAGGGGTCAAAAGGCTCATCGGTGATGAAGTTGCTGCCTGCTTTGACGTTGAGGCGAGATGGGTTGAAATGTTGATTGAAGACGACGTCACAGCGGGTGGCGAAGTGTAGGCGAGAGGCTTACAGAGTTGGGTGGATGTGACTGCAACAAATACGGGTGCGGTTCATGGGCACGGTTTGACTGCGTGACGAACTCTTGCTTTAGCACAGATGACTCTATCTTCGAACTCGCTGGCTGTAGTCAGGTCCGCTACCAACTCCTCATAATGAAGCACAGCCTGGATTTCCTTGTTCACGTCTATGAGTTTGGCATCCTTTGTGACGATGAGGGCGAGTACATCTTCGAGCTTATTAACAGGGGTTGACGAGTCTTCCAGCAGGGCATTGAGCGATAAGAGGTGTTGCGTGATGACTTTTGGGACGAAGTAGCGCGTGGTGATGATTTGAGGTCCATGGGCGAGAGTTGAGGTCCAGACGACCAGGTGGATTTCAGCACCAGAGCAAAGTGTGGAAAATGAAGGGGGCTCGGACCCGATCGTCCGGCTACATCGAAGGTCAATGGAACAACTGAGCGAGCCAGGGCCCCTGGCTCGGGCTTGTGCCTGCCGCCCCTTCTTCCTCCTTTATTTGCAACACGTGGGTTCGCTTGGCATCTCAAAAAGCTCGGCGACCGCAACTCCTGTTTTTGTGCGAAAAAGTGCTATTTGCGTTCACTAGTGATAACATCGCTTTTAGAATGCAGCAGGGATCAAACTGTCTTCACACACTTGTAAGTCTTTTTTTTTCTCAAGCGCTTCAGCTTTTAAGGTGTCATGCACGTTACTGCGTGACTTAGTGCAAGCCCAGCAGAGCTGCTCTTGGCCACTGGTGCTGCCCTCATGTGTGGCCCTGGGACAGCTTGGCGCAGCCCTGGCACTGCTATTGCCCCCTGGCCAAGTGGAAGGTGGGCCACCAGCGACGCAAGGAGCACTGGTGTACGCACTGACCTCCCTGCTACACAATGCGAAGGCACCTTCCAAGGTGAGATTTACCATGTCTGCATCTAGCTAGACTGCGCCACTATCATCGAAGAGAACCTCAAGGGGCTGGGAACGTGCACTCTGTTTGACAGGAGTTTTGTTTACTTAGAGATAAACAATGGTGCATAGCCAGTTTTATTAGAGACAGCCATTTCATCTAAGAGATTTTTTGTTTACTGAGAGTCTACTATGCTTGCTAACAGGATTGTGAATTATTGCTCAGAAAGTGGTGATGAGTGTGATGTTAACAAATGCGAGGTACTGTTTTGTTATAGAAACAAATACACTAATTATTAACGTTGCCATAGGTTGCCTGTAAGCTTGCACTTGCTGTGTGTTATGGAAGTGAGTTTTGAAATTCTAATTGCTTTATTCAAACAGATAAATGCAGCATTAGGTTTAAACATTACACAGAGTAAATTGAGTTCATGTACATTGATCGTGCACATTGACTCGCACTTATAGAGGCAGTTCCTACTATAAGAAATTGCAATTATGCGTGCTGGCAAGTGTTTATGTGCCTCTGTGGCAAACATAACATCGGGAAGACTAATGTGATGCTCAGATGCTAGAGCATTAAAACCAGGCCAACAGTTTGATATGCATTCCTTGATGTATTTGCACATGAGGCCCATTCAGTTTTGCTGTTTTTCTAAACTGCAGGAGATTTATATAAAGCTTTTGTTCTAGTCTCTGATGAAGTGTTCAATGTGGTTTTGACACTAGCACCTTGAATTTGTTTGCCTTTATTGGGAGTAATTTTCCCCCTCCCGGCTGCGGCTGCTGCATTTCCGATGGAGGCGGAAATGTTGTAGGCCCGTGTGCTCAGATTTGGGTGCACACCAGGTGGTCGAAATTTCCGGAGCCCTCCACTACGGCGTCTCTCATAATCATATGGTGGTTTTGGGACGTTAAACCCCACAAATCAATCGAGTAATTTTCTCCCCCTGATTTAAGGATTCAGCACTGTATGTTTTGTCTAACCGTCAGAACCTTCAGAACACTGCTGCAGTCCCATTGCTATCTGCATTTATTATTAGGCTACCAAAAATGGATAAGTTCATCCCTGTACAGTTTACATCTTTTCTTACCTTGAGGAAATGGGCTTATGTACAGAATGTCAGGGTGCTTTGTACAACAGCTGATGTGGTAGGCTGCTGTGCCATGCTATCATTGATGGAGAAAGAACAGGCGACCTTAAATGAAAACGACCATCTGAAGCTGTCGAGTGCTGAGTGGCGCGCGCACTGAGTGCGCCCTAGTGTGTACTCTGTTCAACAGATGTCGTCTGTAACGGCAAACACGTGATTGCATGCAGCCAATCGCGTGCGTCCGCGTGTCCGTTGTGTGTCGTTCAATAAACGGCCGTTGGCCGGCTCAGTCTTTGTTGGGTTCCCGCGGGCTCCGGTCAACTCCCTTCTACTGCGCGTGTCAGGATGCGTGCCGGCGCACGTTGCGTCGGGCCCTCGCCGTCGGACGCCGCTGGCCGTCACAACAAAATGGTGACGAGGATGTTCTTCGCCTCGGTTCCTACCACGGCAAAAAGAACCTGTGTCTGACGCGTCTGGCGTCCGTGAGGCCTAGCGCTCTTTCCGTGAGGCCTAGCGCTCTTTTCGTCCGTGAGGCCTAGACTCTGGCAAGCTCTCGCCTAGGCCTTCGCCCTTGCTCCGCTCCACACCTCTCTGTACCACCTCTTGTGTCGGCATGAGTCTCTTCGAGCACCTTCCTGTCTTCCTCCAGCTGCCGGGGCCGCCCCCGGTTCCGTGGACTCATTGGAAAAAAAATGTTTCAGGCCCACCTCGAGGCGGCCGGTGGCAGCGACTGGAATGACGCGGACCGTGCGTCGGCGCTCGTCAGCCTGCTGGGACGGGAAGGACAGCGGAGGTATTTCGCGGCAGCCGAACAGGAAGAAGCCCGACACGAGACGAGCAATGCGGCATCTACTCCGAGCAACGCGGCGCTAAATACGCCAGCGTCTGACCCAGATTTTTCGGCTCCGGCCGTTACAAAGTATGACAGTCTCGTCAAGCAGCTCGACCGGCTTTTCGCCGTTTTCACTAATCCGCTAGTTGAGCGTCACGAGTTCACTAGTCGTCGTCGACTCCCCGGCGAGAGTTTCCTTGACTACGTGACAGTTTTGAAGGAGAAAGCCGTACGACGCAAGTTTGGGCTCACGTATGCGGAACGCGTCCGCGATCAGATTATTCACGGCTCGTCCAACTTGCGGGTCGGTCAGATGCTCGAAGCATTGTCCTTGGCGAACCAAGCGTTTGCTCCCAGTCAACCGGAACATGACGAAGCCGTTGGGCAAGGCGCCCAATATGGCGGCGCGAAGAGAAAGAATGGCCGCGCCAGTCGGGGAGGCCGGGACGTCACGTCACCAGGTCCGGGAGGCCAAGATGGCGACTTTCAGCCGCAGTCATCGTCGGGGTACCGTGCTCCAGTCCCAAATGAGAAGTCTCAAGGCGACTTCCAACCTCAGTTGTGCGACCGCTGCGGAAGCAGACGGCACAACTGATGTTTTCGAAATTGTCCAGCCCGAAGTCGACGTTGCAATACGTGCAACGCTTGGGGACATTTCGCGTCGATGGGCCGCAAGACTGCCCCTGTAGAGCGCGTCTCTTCGAGGGGAGCTGTCGACGTCATACCGGAGCAGCAGGCCTCCTCAGTTGAACTCAACTTCAAGCTCATCAGTGTTATCTTCGGATCGTCCTTTGTTGTCCGTGCTCACAGTTAGCACCTCATCAAGAAAAGACTTAGTCGTCCACGCTGTGGTCGATGGTGTTACCCTGTGACTACTGGTGGATACAGGAGCGTCTGTATCCTTGATGACGGCAGAAGACTTTCAGCGTCATTTCAGCAAACAGCACAGCCTTTCCAAAGATGTAGTCGACTTGCGAAACTTCTCCAAGCAGCGCATCAGGATCCTTGGCTCCTTCCAAGCTCCAGTCAAAGTGTTGCAGTGGTCTTACTCCGTGGGATTTTACGTCACCGATAAGGGCACATCGCTTTTGGGCCTTGACGCCATTCAGCGACTGGGCATCCAGATTGACGGCGCGTCGCTGACGTGTCGACTCACATCATGTGAAGTGCAGTGTCCCTGCAACGTGCCTTCGGGCTTCGAGCAGCTCTTCAGCGACGAGTTGGGTCTCGTCAAGGGTTTAATTCATCGCATTCAACGGCGGCCAGGTGTGACTCCGGTTGCATCCAAGCTGAGACGTCTCCCTCTGGCTCTTCGCGATCAGGTGGCGACCGAGATGCGACGACTCGAGGACTAGGATGTCATCGAACGCGTCGACGCTTCCGAGTGGGTCTCTCCGCTCGTCATCGTCCGCAAGAAAAATGGAAGCATCCGGCTGTGTGTAGATCTCAGGGAACCGAATAAGGCAGTTATCATCGATGGGTATCTTTTGCCGCACGTTGAAGAGTTGTTGCAGATGTTTCATGGAGCCACTTGGTTTTCTAAGCTAGACTTAGCGTCAGCTTATCACCAGCCGTTGTTAGAGGAGAGCAGTAGGGACTTAACGACATTCATCACACACGATGGCTTGTTCAGGTTTAAGCGTTTCTGTTTCGGTCTGGCGTCCGCGCCTGCAGTTTTTTTAAAAAAATGATGTACCACATTTTAAAAGATTGTAGGAATGTAATTTGCTATATGGATGATGTCCTTGTGTAGGGTAAGACTCAGTCTGAGCATGACGCGAGCCCAATTGAAGTCTTGACTTGCATAGCCAACAGTGGCATGAAGTTGAATGATAAATGTCTTTTTCCCATGAAAGAACTTAGCTTCTTGGGACACCAGATTTCAGCTGATTGCATATCGCCGCTAGAAAGTAAAGTAAATGCCCGAGCTCCTACAGACATTAAGTCTTTACAGTCATTTTTAGGTCTGGCAGGATACTATGCCAAGTTCATTGATCACTATGCAGACCTAGTTGAACCGCTTCGTCTCATGCTCAGGCAGGGCCAAAAGTTTTGCTGGTCGGAGGATGCCCAACGCAGTTTTAACCAGTTGAAAACGCGCCTGACTTGTTCGCCTGTCATTAAGGCGTTTAATCCTGAGCTACCTGTGGTGGTTACAACAGATGCATCTGACGTGGGCATCGGGGCTGTGTTAAAGCAGCGGTATGGTCCTAACCTTGAAACAATAGCCTTTGCGTCGAGAACCTTGTCAGATACTGAAAGAAAGTACTCTGTGGGTGAACGCGAAGCGCTTGCCTGTCTATTCGCTTGTGAAAGGTGGCATACTTACCCCTGGGGTAGGCGTTTCACCCTTAGAACCGGTCATCAGGCTGTAGTTGCTTTGTTAGCCGCAGGTGATGCAGGCCGACGGCTTTTAGGGATTTCGTGGTGGTCAGCTAGGCTTTTGTATTACAACTTTGACATAAAATATTGCAAGGGCTCAGAAAATGTGGTCGCTGATGCCCTGTCTAGGCTGCCAATTCAGACCTGCCCAGAACTTAGCAAGGATGAAGAAATAGTGTCTTTAGTGACATCTGTAGTTGACCGAAGAACCGTGCAACTTGCAACGAATGCAGATGTGACGTTGCAAAAAGTCTGTGAATGTGTATCCGAGGGCGGCCATCTCCCTGTCCACTTAATGGGGTATATGTAAATTAAATGTGGGAGCGTGGCCAGTAGCATTGACGGTGAGTGTGGAACGCTTTTTTATGTCTGTTTGGAGTTCCGAAGTCTGTGAGCCTATTATGAGTTGGGCAGCTGACCAATAATTTCTCGTATACTATTTAAAGGCGCCAAGTCTGTCAGAACGCGTCCCTTACTATGAATGAAGAAAGGAAGCACATTTCAGGGCTTGCTTTATTTGTTAGACACAGTAGTAGTGAGATTTAACAGACCATCATGCCATTTGGCATTATTGTCCATTAGATCTCATTAATATTGTGTCTAACAAGTAAAACAAGCCCTTACGTGTACTTTTTTGTTTGGCATGATTACCTGTTTATTCTCATTTTTATTGTGTCTAAAAAAGAAAACAAGCCTTTAAATGTACTTTTCCTTTTTTTGGTTGCGACACTACCCTCCTAATGGGCAATCTCTTGATGTTACTACTTGTTTATGCATGCCTCATTCACTGTGACGGATGCATTGCACGCGGACATGTACGGTGTTTTTTAACATGCTCAAGTCATAGCACCGGTTAACATTCGATTAGTTCACATAAAAGGCTGGGAGATGAGTGGTCTCTGCCTTTTGCAAAACAATGTACACTTACCATAAGAACTTAGAATTTTATATTGACGCTATTCCCCAAACATACTTTTTCTTTTTACATTTCTCTAGCATCAAGTTGAATTGGAATGGCATCGAGCCTAGTTTTGACAAATGAGCAAGTATTCACAAATCGCCTCACGTGTTTTTTTTACTCCATAGTTGAATAAGCTTGCACTCATACGCTAGCAAAATCAAGTGCTAGGGTTTCTTGCCTCATGGGAAGCACACGATCTCATGATAAATATCGCTCAAAAGGGGCTTGCGAATGCTCCCGAATTTACGTTGTGCACCAATTCGCCCATCGTGACACAATCCGCGCATACACAACGTCGTCAACTGTAAAACGATCCGCATATACATTGCAAACTGCCGCGATAACATTTGGCAACAAAAAGCCCGAACATTTCGGCGTCCGTCATGCCTGCGGCACACGGACAGCGGGACTTCAGCGCGGCAGTGCAAACAAAGTTTCTTGCGTCGGGTCAAACACATGGTCGCACGCCAAAGAGGCATGCACTACACACTCCCGGATTAGGCGCGAGACAGACGTGCGATTTACTGCGCGATGCGGCATGCGGCGTCGCATGGTGCGGCGTGCCGCATGCGACGTTTTGGGACACACGGGGGCGAAGCTATCAGCGGCAGGCTCCACCCACCTGCGGCGCCTCGGCATGCAGGGTCGAACGACTTAGTATCCTCGTAATGAGGCCCAAAACAAACAGCATTACACAGCCACGTGTTGTTCCCCCCAAAATAATTAATAAATTGCATTCGTGAACGACAAGCACGTCATAACTACGGCAACAGCTGATTATTGATGACTCCGACAGGTAGGCCTAGCATCGCAGGCGCCGGCCGTCACCTACGCCGTTCACACGCGAGCTCATCGTCGAGCGCTTGTTTTTGACAACACTATCAAGCATTGCGCTCGTATGTAATGCGTTAGCATACATTATTACTTTATCGATGTGAAGAGCAAAGGTGGAAGCGAAGCGAGGCAGCGCAGAGACGCCGGTAGCTGTGTTTACCTGCGAAATGACCTTGCATCGCTGCTCACGATCTCCGATCTCCCTAGCGGTTTCAAAACGGGCGTTGTCGTGCAGAAAAGGCACACTTCAAGTATCACTTTATTCAATGCGGAATAATATCACGTCACCAGGGAAACAAACGTACTCGATGTTTGTCACGCCGCCGCAGTGGGCGATGTCAGCAATCCACGCTCGCCCCGCTCCATCTACTCGCCTGGAGCCTTGGAACACGGGTGATGGAAGCGGCGACAGGGAGATGGCGCCACTAGCATCGTGACGCCACTCGTATGCTCGCGCTGTGATTGGCTGCTGCAATGCGGCGGTGCGACGCTGCGACAAAAATATCTGGCCGGTTTGATGCTCGCCGCACCGGATATGCGGTGGTGCGACGCGATGATACGTCACGAAACGTCACCACTCTGGCAGTCGCATCGTCGCACCGCACGCCGAATCGCAGAGAAAATCGCACGTCTGTCTCGCGCTTTAATGTTAAACACCACTGCGTCCATTGTAAAACGACCTGCACAGCCGCAGGTAACATATGTAAGCGAAAAACCCGAATTTCTATGGCGTACGGCTTCAACCTGCTTCGCAAAATCCACTCTGTGGACGCCGCCATCTTACATAAAAGGAAACAAAAATAAACACAACGAGCCGGAAGCGCGTTCAGATCACCTGACCTGTTTCAGCCAATAGCGGCGCCGCATTTTTCATACATCTCTTTGGATATGATACGGAAACACGCAGCACGGCAGGGGTTAACTCCGAGGTGCCCATCGTGAATCAGGGAGAGGACATGCTTTCACAGAAAAGTGGGCACCAGTAGGCTACCACCACAGAGAAGAAGGCCGTCGTTTGTACTTATCTCAGCACCATGAGCCCAAAAGTGGCCTACTTTAAGGGTCAGATACTGCTTTCGAGGCCATAATTGCTGGCAGTAAGTCCTGAGCTGAGCGCACTTCCAATCAGCAGCCTGGCGAGCTCGAAAGTCGTCGAGTAGGACCGCAAAAGTGGGAGAGCTAGCGCGGAGTAAAAGGGATAGGTTGGTGAAAAGGGCTGGAGGGGCGTCTCGAGACTTCGTTTCTGGCTGGGCTGGCGTGACAGTGCCGACAAACTTGACGACGCCAAGGGCAACGATGGCAGGATAGCCGAGGAGAGGTTTCTGTAGACCTTCGACGACGTATAGTCGTTCGTTAATTTGCGTGCCCTGCGAAGACAGAGCTGCGCAGAAGGTACCAAGAAGCTTCAGAGCTTGTTTTCCGGGCTTTCACAACGTTCACGAAGTTCTTCACCACGTGGCTTGTAGAGTATGGCTGGCCAGTGAGAAAACGAACGTGGCACTGAGACCATTGAGACGTCGGCGTCGGAGTCTACATTGAGGACAAAAGGGTGCCCGTCGGCGTGCACTTCAACGTAGCGTCCGTTCCGAGACACCGCCGCCACGGCGTGTAGCTCCACAGATCCGAGACGCTTTTTCGAGCGACATACCAACGCGAAGTAGCCTCACTTCTTGCAGGAATTACAAATCGCTTTGGCAGCTGGGCAGTTCGACCGTCGGTGAAACTCGTGACCGCAAAAGTGGTACTGCCGGGTGTGGCTGCTTCTCGAAGCTTCCGAGGCACTTCTTGCCAGAGTCCCGTTTGTCATGTCCGCTTGGACGCTGCTCTGGTTTATCGAAGCCGCGTCATAGCCGCGTCGACGTGAGACGCCAATGGCGTTTGCTCAGCGGCGAAGGTTAGGCGTTGCTTTTTGCGCGCAGCGTCTTTGTGTTGACGGGCTTGCACGAGTGCACAGTGAGGCTCGGGGTTCAGTTTAGTTTTTCTGAGAGACGAGAGTCCAGCTAACCCACGACGAAATGGTCGCGAACAAGACGCTCTTCGACATCTAGCGACGGATAATTGCACTTGCATACCATGTTTCGCAGGGCCGTGAAGAAACTGTCGACTGTCTCGCCGGGCTGTTGCGTCCGCCTGCGGAAGCAAGAACACTCGTACACCTCGTTTACTGGGTGCAAGATGTAGCTTGTGAGCCGCCTGGTGATTTTCGCTGATGACTTGTAAGCGTCCTCGTCGGACATGAGTGAGCTGAGGACGACGCGTGCCTTGGTAGCCAAGCAGTAGAGGAGCGTCCTAACTCGCGTCTCGTCTGGCGCTGCGCGCATGGTAGTAGCGAAGGCGTAGTCCTTGAAGTGCTGCAGCCAGGGAAGCCACTCGCCTGCATCGCCGAAGGAAAACCGAGGCGGGCTCCGGAGACTGGCTGGAGCGAAGGCAGGAACATGAACACCAGTGACCATAGGGATGAGACCATGAAGGTGACCTTACTGGTGGGAAGGGGAGCGTCATTGTTAGCCATGACGGAAGGCAGGAACCAGAGATCCCACTTGTAGTGGGTGCCATGTTGTCAGTGCGTTCGAGCAGAGGGGGCCAGGGACGCAAGCTGAAGCCTGCAACCCAATACCTTAGAGGTCGCCTCAGACCACGGTGTAAGAAAAATAATTTAGGTGTGGACACTCTCCGCCCGCCGTGACAGAGAGCGCTTCCAGATAATGTTCGCCTTCATATACATGCGCCAGCCGCAGTTTCGTGGGGGGCGCTGCGACATGGAGGCTTAAGAAACCTAAAGCGACGAGGAGACCGCGCGTTTTTCTTCATTTTTTCCCACTTCATTGCATTTTTTAACCGTGCACGCTAGCAACTAGCGCAAAGAACGCATACCACGTTTCTCGTGACCGTGCTAGTGAGCGAAAAATGCGACGTGCAGCAAACGCCGGAATTGGCTGCACGGCGTTAGAAAAAAAAATGATTACACTTCTCACTTGCGCAACGCCGTTAAGGACGCTACGCACGCAGTTCGTATTTTATAGTACATGCGCCGGCCGCAGTTGCGTGGGAGGCGCTGCGACATGGGGGCCGAGAGAAAAAAAGAGGCGAACATTATGTGGACGCGACATCGGGTGGAGTGTATACGCCTAATTATTTTTCTTACACCGTGCCCTAGACGGAACAACACTGGAGAGATTATTGTCACGTGCCCTCTACATCCCCGTTCTCGTACGTCTCATTTGCTGGGTGCAAGAAGTAGTGGACGCTTGTCACTTGGGCATCCGCACCACTACAAAGGAGGGGACCCAAATACCGGTTGTGTCCAAAATACGATGCTCGGCCTGAGGCTAGAGAATAACGGTGCCATCCATGAGCTGGTTGCGCGACTGCAGAAGAAAGTGGCTGCCGCAACGCACCTCGTGCGCCAAGTAGCAAAAAAATGCGCGAATTTCGTTACGAATACAATGCTACCTCTCACTAATTAAAGAAAGGAAGAAAAAAAATCACAGCATATCCATGGAGTGAATAAAAATTGGCAGATCCCACGTACAGTGGGAATAGATGATATGCGAAGCACGAATGAGAAATATTGGTATGTAACTTTAAAATCAGCAAGTTACAAAATGGAGGTAAATCAATCAATCAATCAATGAATCAATCAATCAATCAGAGAACTTTATTTTCACCAAAAACAAAACATTTATGGTGAAAAAAGGTGGCCGGGAAAAAAGCTGTCCAATGACAGCTTGAAAAAGCCCCAGCCACCCATCGGCGGTGAAACGACAGGGTACAGCACCTGATAAACGTGGGGAAAATTTTTATTTCACAATACTGCAGGCCAATGTGCTGGCCCAAGCAGGAGTGGATACATCAAAACGTAATTGTAGAAAACAACAGACAACAATACAAAAGAAACAAAAGGTTAAAAAAGAAGGTGACGCTCAAGGTCACCAAGAAACTTATTAGAATGAAAGATGTCACACGGCAAGCAATTCCAGTTAAATGCATATTAATAGTCGCTAAACAGTTACAAATCGATATCATGGTGCATTCACTACGGGCGCAGGTGCACTACAAGGCCAAATGTACCTAATTATACACTTGCTAAAGATGAATTCCGAGGTAAAAAGAAAGAAAACAAAAAGAAAAACAAGGACAAAAAACAAAACAAAAAGTAAAACAAAGCCAGAGAAGAAGGAAAAACAAAAAATGGAAAGAAATATATTAGGCACTTCAAGGACATTAAAATGAACAATGCGCAGTTATGTACTGATATGCATGCGCATATGATTCACACACACACACACACACACACACACACACACACACACACACACACACACACACACACACACACACACACACACACACACACACACACACACACACATATATATATATATATATATATATATATATATATATATATATATATATATATATATATATATATATATATATATATATATATATATATATATATATATATCATATGAGTATTGAAGGAAAAAGGAAAACACAAATAACTTGCGAAACATGTGTATACTCCAATATTGGAAAAGGCAAGCTTGTTATGTGAACATACTTGTAATTTCTTTTTTTGTGTAGAATAAAACATCTGTTCCTTGCGTTTCGAAATAGTTTAATGTTGTTGGGACGATGTGTCGGGTACGTTGTGTTCCATAGTGTGTGCGTGAGAATGGAACGTGCCAAGGCGGTTGATAACGGACATGATAAGAATTTGCGTTTTGTGTAAGGTTCGCGAGATTAAGAAGTGGTCCGATTTCCCGAGTGCTGCCTTTTTGTAGCAGTACAGCAATTTGTAAGTATATAGATCTGATATTTTCACAATTTGATGCTGTTTGAAAAGAGGGACGGGGTGTTCTAGAAGGGAGCATTTGAAGTAAATCGAACCATTTTCTTTTGTAACACGCTCAGTTTTGACATACAAAGGGCTGTAGTTTTACCCCATACCAGGAAGCAGTAACATAGGTATGAATTAAAAAGCGCATCGTAAAGTAATCTCTTTATTTTAGCTGGTAGTATGTGCCGATGACGGCTAATTAGTCCTACAGACTTAGCCAGTTTCAGCGTAACCGCGTTTACCTGATTATTCCATGACATGTGCTCGTTGAAGATGATGCCAAGTATTTTAACGCATTTTTCAATGCGAACAGTGAACGGACTTAGGACAAGCTCTTCAGGTACTACAGCTAGCGCGCCGCGAGCACGATATATAACACACTTAGTTTTGGGTTCATTCAATACAAGGCTGTTTGCCTTGCACCAGTCATTCAGCTTCAAACAGAACGTACTTGCTTCAGCTTGAATAATACATGATTCCTGGCCTTTAAAAAAGACAGTGCAATCATCGGCGTAAATGATGAACTGACAGGTGGTGTTTAATTGTATTACATCAGTAATGTAAAACAGGAAAAGCATTGGCCCTAAAATACTGCCTTGTGGTACTCCACAAGATATACCCCTGAGACGTGATCTGTGAGTGCCTATTTCGGTAAATTGAAACCTTTCGTCTAGGTAGGAGCGAAGACGTTGTGATGCAACTCCCCGAAATACATAGCATTCCATTTTCTGTAAGAGAATATCATGATTGACACGATTGAAGGCTTTGCTATAATGGAGGTATAGTCCTACTGTGAATGTTTTGTTTTTTATGTTTTCTAATATGAGCTCTTTTTGAAGCAAGAGTGCGTCCTCTGAGGAACAATTTTTTCTAAATCCAAGTTGATAGGTAGTTAAGAGATTAAATCTTCTACTAAAGCTCTCGATGCGGGTATTAATAACTTTCTCATGACCTTTCAAAAAAACTGGCAATATCAAGACTGGATGGTAGTTGTAGAAGCTATTTTTGTCGCCTCCTTTATAAATTACTGTCACTCTAGCAACTCGCATGCTACTTGGAAAAACGCCACATGAGACAACTTTGTCTCAATGATGCCGTACATGACTTCCGTGTCACAATTATCATGCTTCGTTTACATGTCGTTTACTTTTGTCATCTATTCACGTCACGTGATAACAAATTTAGAATATGTGGAGCTAGCGAAATGGCCATGAGCACGGTAAGAGCATGGAATGTTGTCATGTTCTTACACGACACGCGTGTCAGGACTATCATGTTTGCAACAGACATATATTTTGCCATCCATTGACGCCACGTAACACCAAATTTGGTATATGTGGAGCTAACAAAACGGCCGCGAGCACATCATGAACAGCCCAATATACTCCAATGTAGCGTTGACGCGCGTGCACGCTGGGCACAGCGACGCTGCATTAGCAAAACACGAGCACTCTAAGGCCGCGTTCACACTGAGCATTCCGGCCGCCGAAAGTGCTCCGAATCTGGTTCGGCGGCGGCGAGATCCGCTGAAAGGGCCCTCTCCGCGCCGATCGCTCTCGGACCGATTTTTGCGGCGTCTGCCGCCGAATCGGTCACCGCGGACCCATAGGAGCGCTAGTCAAGGAATTTTGAAAAATGGCAGCCAAGCCCAACTCACTTGTTATGCCGCAGTGCACGTAACTGAATGTTGAAACCAACGGGAGTTTAACCTACTCTGTGCCTACTTCGCCTCCGTATTTCGTGAAAGAGGTGACCGAGCTTGTTGCGGTCTTGCAGAGCAAAACGAACCCACCAATGCCACTGGCGTCGGTGGTTTTTCTGCTCTTTGTGCATTACAAAAGAGCCATTTGCCAGCAAAGTAAGCAGTACTGTCTTTTCTTGCTTCTTGCGTACGAGAATCAACGAAGTATACACCACCGGATAGCGTAGTGGCGTTTGCGAGCCGCGACAACAACCGGGTGACAGCGCATCCATCCCGCGTTCGCCCCGTAGTAGATGGCATATTCGGCGGTGCGGGGCGCGTCCAGTGCGAACGACGCTGCGTTTCGGCGGCAGGGGAATTTCGGTCGCTGTAGAAAGCGGATGTTTCAGTGTGAACTAGGCATAAAGCCTGACGCCAGGCGCGACCAGCGTCCGTCGGCGCGGCCCGATGGCAACCGGCGCGAAATGCGACATGTTGTATTTCGCGCTGATGCGTTACCTAGACAACACTGCGTCTCCCTCTTTTCTTGACGGAGGGACGCCGTACGCGCTGAAACGCGCATGCGTCAAAGTAACGCAGCGAAGCACGTGCCTGTGAGTATATGGCAGGACTGGTGGCAGGCGTGGCAAGACCGGCGTGACGCGACGAAATGAACGCCGGCGAGCACACGCACCACGTCACGTCGAAGTGTATTGGCGTCTGGACTGTGGCATATAGTCATGTTCTCACATGATACGCATCTCATGATTATCACGTTTGCACCAGTCACATATCTTCGTCATTCATTGAGGTCACGTAATACCAAATTTGGCATATGTGAAGCTATAACGATACGGTCGTGAGCGCATCATCAGTGTGGTATGTATTCATGTTGTTACATGACACGCGTATCGTGATTATCATGTTTGAATGTGTCATTCACCCATGTCGTCCGTTCACGTAGCGTAATACCGAGTTTGGGACTTGTGAAGCTAGCAAAACGGCCGCGAGCTCATCATGAGTGTAGTATGTAGTCATATTGTTACATGACACGTATCTCATGATTATCATGTTTTCACCACCCACATATCTTCGTCATCCATTCACGTACTGTAATACCGAATTTGGTATATGTGACGCTGGTGAAACGGTCGTAAGCGCATCATGAGTGCGGCATGTAGTCACGTTGTTACATGACACGCATGTCATGATTTTGATCTGAGAGTCTGTCGCTTTTGTTCGCCATGCAATCATGCCATACGATACCAATTTTGCAACATTCCGTGTGAACGAAACAACCGCAAAAGCTACAGGACCATGAAATGTACATGATGGCATTCATGACATACAAGTCGCGATTTTCATGTTATGACTAGTCTAATATATTCTTCATACAGTCAAGATAAGCCATACCAAGTTTGGTATCGATACCATTATCGAAACGGCCAGGAGAGCTGATTGTCGTAGGCGGCTAGATGAATAGATAGATAGATAGATTGATTGATAGATAGATATATAGATAGATAGATACACTGAAATTCGCCGAAGTTTGCTAAGAGATATTTCGCATTTATTAATGAGTGGGGCAAAGCGGCCTTCAGCCTGTCCGTCCGTTCGTTCTTGCTTCTGCCGTTTGTGTGACCATCCTTGTCTCCGTCCATGCGTTCGTTCGTCTGTCTGTGCGTCCGTCTGTTTGTGCGTACGTCCATCCGCCTGTCTGTCCATTCGTGCGTTCATCCGTTCATGCGTCCATGCATCCGTCCGTCTGTCTGCTAGTCTGTCTGTGCATCCGTCCATGCGTCCGTCTGTGCGTCCTTCTAGTGAACACTCCAAGTACCTCCATCTAGCATATCCCGTGGCACGTACATAGCCGCTCTAGAGTGGGTATGCGCCAAGCTTGTCACGCTGACAGACAGGGGACATTGCTCGATCATAAGGAGCTTCGCCCCTAAAGAAAGGGAAATGCCCGAAAGAACACAACGTGACGATGTCATTACATTTGCACGTGCTGAGCCACATAGCGTACGTCGCTGAGTACGCCGACTGGAAAAGAACCATAACCGAGAAGCTGAATGTGGTGATTTGTCAGGCGTTCAAGGCAGCCTTGGGTTTGCCCCAGTACACCGGAACCGATAGGCTTCACGAGCTGGTTGTGGACAACACTCTCGACGAGATAGCAGAAGCGCAGAGGATTGCGCTGCTCGAGAGGTTGTCGGGCACCTGAACGGGAAGACGCACTCTCGATCTGCTTGGTGTTCGATATCATGAGGCGTGGGCACTCAATAAAGCATTGCTACTGGAAGTCAGGTACGCCGTATTGACAAAAAACATGCCCAGGGACGACTTGCGGTGACGCAAACGCAGAGCTGCAGCGTTCCTGAAGACACACGGAAGCAAAGAGGGTGTCATTTTCGTCGATGTGGCCAGGTATCCACTGTCAGCTGTGGACGGCGACGGGGGACGGTCGGAACCACCAACGCTACCCGTGAATGAGTGAGACAATGTGAAGGCGCCACCAACACCACCACTGCTATATGACCGATATGACACATATACTTCGGCAATGCGCAAGAAACGAAGATAAGCCATAAGAAAGAACAACGCCAACTGAGAGACTCCTCTTGCTGTGCCTTGCTGAGTGACGGCCAGCTGTCCTTCCCAGCGAGGCCCTCGAAGACCGGGTGTGCGCCATCCAGAGGGCCAGGGCCATTACCGATGGCCTCGAAAGATGTTCTTCGAATAATGTGTTCCTGTCAGCCTAGCCCCGGGCACAGCAACAACCATTGCACAAATAAAGTTAATTGAACTCAACTCATCTGCGACTTCTTCGCGTCAGCGCCTTGAGGCGAAGTGGCCACATTGGCTTAAATACATTGTGATTTAAGGGTGGGCGTACAAATTTCGATAATGCCATGGCTAGTGGACCCAGCTGCAACATCATGGAAATTGAGTGTGGTGTTGTGTGTGTTGTCTACGCAAGATCGAGGAGTGATCTCGTGTTTTGTGGTGTGACTCATGAATGTGCGGACCGATCACTAATCCTGTTGTTGATGTGCAAATATTTTTGGATGGGTGGACAATCAATGGGACTGTGATGAGTGTATATCGATGGGGGGGGGGAGGTGATGTGCTGTATGTGGCGCTATCCTTGAGAGGTATGCGCACTGTGTGCCTTGTAGTTGTGTGGATTCTCGAGAGATGTCATTGCTTATCAGTACACGTGATTGTCTTCAGTCAATCCCATGTGTACGTGTCGCTCCGTTGTTTGGTGTAAATACACGGCAGCTAGCCGGTCTAGTCGCTGTTAGGCTTCTGCAGGAGTTGGGTGACTCAGTAGTCGGGCCCTTTGCCGTCGTTAGGACGCCACCCGCCACGACAAACATAATCTCCTCTTCTAAGGAAACTTTATTTGTGTAAAATTTCACAAAAACGAAGGAGTTTTGTAAGAGTCATTCGCCGTTGACGCTTTTTAAAACATTCTGCTGTGAACTTCGACGTAGGCAAAACAGGCATGACGATGATAATGTACATATTGTGATGAGTATACTGAATGCATTTATATATATATATATATATATATATATATATATATATATATATATATATATATATATATATATATATATATATATATATATATATATATATATATACGGGATATGGCACAACGGGAGGGTTGTCAACAAGGATAAAGATATTTATTTCCCAACAGTTGTGGGAGGGGTCCTTCCTTCATCAGGGGATGAGTTATACTGACATCAACTTCCAAACTTCGTTGCTGCCGCGTCCCTCTCGCCTTGAAAGATGTTTGCGAGAGTGAGAGGGAACTAAAAAAAGGAAAGAAAAAAGGGGGAAGAAAAAAGACGAAAAAGAAAGAAAAGAAAGAAAGTAAAAAAGAGGAAGAACCACTGAGAACGAAACCAACTGTCCGTGTACGTTTACATACGGTTCTTATCACGTGCTGTTCAGTTCTCGACGTGTGCCGGGCCACCCAAGATTGTCGCCGCGGTGGCGGGAGGGTCCGTGACGGCGTGCGTAAAGAAAGGATTTCCCCTTAATGGGTCGGTCGGCGTGCGGCGTGCATAAAGAAAGGGTTTCCCCTTAATCGGTCGGTCGGCTCTTTACCTTTAATCTTCGTCCGTTTCCCTTCAATGGTCATGAAGTGGTAGGCAAACGTAAACACTTTGTATGCGCATGTGGAAAAAAGAAAAAAGCAAGAAAAAAGAAGAAAAACAAAAAACAAGAAAGGACAGTGTACACGTACGAGTCAGTCAGAAAAAAGCATGGTCTCCAGCTATCAATCTTTGTCACCAATTTTTTCCTGGCTTACTTCTCGGAGGCAGTTGAGTTTTCCGGGGTCCTCGTTGATACCGCCTACTAATGTTCGAAGTTTGAAAATAAAGTATGCCTCACGCTGTTCGCGCTCATGCCTGTTTGAGAAACCGGACTGCAAAAGAGTTACGCTGATATTTTCAAAACTGTAGTTTGGCAGGCGCAGATGTCTAGATAAAGGTAGCTTCGGCAGTGAAGTGGCGTGGTACCGGTAATTATTAAACCGCAGCCGAAATGGCGTGTCTGTTTGGCCGATATATTTTTGTCCGCAGATGTTGCAATGCAGCATGTATATTACGTTACTGCAGTCACAATTAAGGCTTTCAGTTATGCAGAATTCGAAATCCGAGAAGTTCGCTTTGGATTCACGTGTTGTGACCATCTGTGGGCATACCTTGCGTCGAGCTTTTCCGCAGGGATGGCACCCTGATTGAAATTTGGTGGTGTTTGTTTTTGCTCTGACAAAAATGTCCTTCAGATTTTTATCCCCGCGGTACACCACGTCAGGTGGCTTCACGAAAATAGAAGTTAGTCGTTTGCTTTGCCTGATTACGTTGAAATGGCGGGAAAGTATGTTGTTGATTCGTGGCGCTGATGAGGAGTAAGTTAGTACAAGGTTCGTTTGGGAAGTCGTTTTAAATACTCTGTTTAGTCCCTTAATTATATCATTCCTGTTCACGTTGCGAGCACGTAGTACGGCATCGTCAATAATGTCTTCCGGATAATGTTGTTTCAATAAGGAATGCTTGAAGTGTTCCGCGTGTCTGTCAAATTCCCGCATATCGGTGCATATTCCTCGGTACCGGTAGGCCTGAGAATATGGAATATTTTCATATATTTTGCAATGCTTTGGGTGGCTGCTGTTGAAATGTAGGTACATTGATGGTCTGTAGGCTTTTTCAAAAGTTTGTTGACAAGCGGTCATTTTTGACCGTGACAGTGACGTCCGAAAAGTTAATGCTAGTTTTGGAAATTTTGTGCGTCAGCTTTATTGACGGGTGGCACTTGTTAAAATCCTCTATGAAGCGGAAAAGACTTCCCTCATCATGGTTCCATATCATAAAAATATCGTCCAAGTATCTTCTGTAGTAGAAAGGTTTCAAGGTGCGTCCCTCAATGAATGGGATTTCAAGTGAAGGTGCTCGCGAAGTTTGGGGCCATTTTCATGCCCATTGCAGCGCCACTGACCTGAAGGAAATGCTTGCCATTGAACTCAAAATGGTTATAATTTAGTACAAGTTCAAGAATTGTGAACAGTACCTCGCCGCTTACACTAGTTGATGAGCCAGATTTTACATATTTAGAAACCATAGCCGCTATTCCGTCATGGTGGGGTATGTTGGTGTACAGTGAGCAGACGTCCATGGTCACCAGAAAACTGCCGCCTGGGATGTCGAGACTTGAAGTTTCGCAGATGAAGTGGTTTGTGTCCTTTAGGTAATAGGAAAAATTTGGGGGGATGTTTTTTATTAAGGAACTGATGAATTCTGATATAATTTCTGTTGATGTGCTGTTACTGGATACTATCAGACGTCCCGGATTGCCTGCCTTGTGTATTTTGGGGAGCAAATAGAATCTACCGGGAACAGAATTGGCCGGTAACATTGCTTTTAAAATTTTGCCGGTAATTTTCTCGTCTCGGTGGAGATTGTTTAGGGTTACTTTTATCTCCCTTTCAAATTCGGGAGTCGGGTCCGTTAGAAGTTCTTTGTAAAATTCTGTGTCTGATAGTTGTCGTTCCCCTTCCTTTAAGTAGTCCGACGTGTTCAGAATTACTATGCAGCCCCCTTTATCAGCCGGTTTATAGTAATTCGAGTGTTTTTTCGTAGTTCATCGAGTGCCCTTCGTTCTGACTTTGATATGTTGTTTCGAAATGGCCGATTTTTTTCTTACGCTCTGATGATATCTTTTTGAACTGCGGATATATACATATCGAGGTGTTTGTCCCTCTGCTCACCCGGACACCATGATTTGTCACCACCCGTCAATATATTCTCGTCCGTACAGTCCTTGTGATCATGAAAGTATTCACGGAGGCGGAGATTACGCGCAAAGTTATCGAGGTCTTGGTACAGTTCAAATTCATTGAATCTACCGGATGATGGACAAAAGGTTAAGCCTCTCGATAAAAGTTGAAGCTGAGCGGGTGTGAGTGTTGTGTCTGACAGATTGCGGACATTTTTCTCATAAGTTTTCGGCTGCTCTTGGCTATCACGTGTCACAGGAGTGTCAGGGTCATATTCGAGAGCAAGGGTGTTTTGATTAGGATTGCACTGTAGTTTCGAGTTCCCATTTTTCTCCTCAAAGTTAGGTTGTGGTACGGGTAGTCCCTGGCGTTCTTGTACGGCCTCATTCCTATTTTCCTGTTGCAGAGCAGTGGAGCTTCTGCAGTCCCGCTTGAATTTTCTATCTTTTAATACTGAAATTTTGCCTCTCTTTTTTAGTTCATATCTTTCCAGTTCTCTTGCTTCATGCTCTCCGAGATTAGATACCAATTTCTGCGTGGCCTCCGTGACACTGTGTTCGGCGGCCTTACGCTCACTATGGTCCCCAATCACCCGAGTCAGTTGCAAGGACGCTTTTAGTAATATTTTTTCCCACTTCTCCCTTTCTGCTTCACTTAGTGTAGACATTGAGGGGTTGCAGGCTAGGCGGAGGCCCTTACGTGCAATTTCGTGAGATAGATATTTGACTAGTTTTTCCGCGTATTTTTCGTATTGCACCCGCTTTTCAATAATTTTCTTAATCGATAGAAATGAGTGGGACCACGCCTGTTTAAGACTGCTCGTACCTTTTGTTTCCCCGTGTCATTTGGAAGCCGCCGCCTTGGTCTTCGCCGCATTCGTCCACCTGGTGTTGTAAGGCCTCGCTGGTGGGAGTGGTGACGTCGTCACTGCTGGGACCCTGAATGGCTCTTTGTGTCCCTCGGCTCCTGGTGGGACTCGCTCGCTCGCTGGCCTCGCTGGTGGTATTGGCGACATCGCTGGCCTCGCTGGTGGTAGTGGCGACATCGTCACTGCTGGTGCCCTGGATGGCTCTGTGTGTCGCTCGGCTCCTTGTTGTTGAGGGGGCTTGGCACTGGAGTTGTCCGTGCAAGCGATTGCCGCCGATCTCCATGCCGCCGACGTCCATCGCAGCTGCACCATCGTGTGCTGTGCCAGCAGCGCAACTCCCTCAAAGCTTGCATGTAAGCCATCAGCAGCCAGGAAGATGCGCAGCGGGAGTGTTGAGAAACCATGTTCGACGTAATAGACGCCTGCTCCCAACAACCCGTAGTGGCAGAGACGGCGGGCCTCTCTGCTGAATCGTTGTACCTCCATAATTAACCGATTCATTGATCGCCAGTTCGAGTCCCGCCGTCGGCGATTGGGTGCGCGAGGTAGGGGCAGACTAAGATGCCGTGTCTTGATGTTCGGGCGCATCTGCCTCATTCGCTTCAATGCCTCCCTCAACGAATCCAGTGATCTTGAAGAGCTGGTATTCAGGATGTCCGTGGTGCCCACATGCAGAAACAACATGTCCCCCCGGCAAGGTAGGTACTCAAGTAGCACTGGAATGTCCGAAAACATAGCACCACCATAGGAGGTGAAGCACGACGTCGATGAGTCGTTCGGGCTGAAGTGCGTGTGGACGTACCGCATGATTGAGTCCCCGATGACGGCACACATCGTAGGGTAATTTGGATATCTCCGCGACAAACGCTCCATTGATGATGTACTGGCAGCCATGGTTGAGGTCAGTGGGAGTAATGATTGTTACTGAGAATAATTGAAACTGTTGGGAAATAAATATATTTATCCTTGTTGACAACGCTCCCGCTCTGCCATATCCCATACCTTCACGAAGGCTAACTGACCCACTGACCCATTGAATTATTACTCCCACTATATATATATATATATATATATATATATATATATATATATATATATATATATATATATATATATATATATATATATATATATATATATATATATATTGTCACGGGGTCGTGACGTGGCCGAAGACAGGAGACTTCGTGTTGGGATTTAACTGTTTATTTGGGCGAACCTGTGCCCGGTAAACGGAAAGTCCAATTACAGCAGCAGTCTCGCACAGATAGCAGTCTCGGACTGATAGCGGCGAATGGAGCGTCGGCCTTCGATCAACAACTGACAAGCGGCGAAGCGCGTCGGCATTTATACTCCCGCCGTCGAATGTTCTAGCGCTACCGCTGGCGGCGGCGTACGTTCCAGAACAATCTGTACCATTCGCACAGTGGGCGTGATCTTATCGAAATGATCTACTACAGTCCGGAACCCTCTCGAAAACTACTGGCGCGGTTTGCGCTGAGAATCGTGTGGTGTTTTGGGACGATAACAAAAGCTTGGGAAATGGAACATGGCATTGCCCCCCTCTGAAAAAGGCAGCGTCTCGATGCTTTAACTAAAGATGAAGGTACAATAATAATGCAAGAAAGTACAATGAATAAATTACAATACAACAATAATACAAAAAACACTGTTTCAGTTTGTTAACGCGCATGAAACGGCTTTAGGCGTGCGACATGGACGACTTCAGGTCGCGATCGGCGTCGTTGAGAGTTCGTGATGCCGTCGGGGACAACCTCGTAATCAAGTAGGCCGAGACGTCGAACCACCCTGTACGGTCCGAAGTACCGTCGCAGAAGCTTTTCACTTAGTGCACGTCGGCGTATCGGCGTCCACACCCAAACACGTTCACCTGGCTGGTATTCCACGAAGCGTCGTCGAAGGTTGTAACGGTGGCTGTCGGTCGTCTGTTGATTCTTGATACGGAGCCGCGCAAGTTGTCGGGCTTCTTCGGCACGATGAAGGTACTCGCTCACATCGAGGTTTTCTTCGTTGGTGACGTTGGGTAACATGGCATCGAGCGTCGTTGTCGGGCTCCTTCCGTAGACCAATTTGTATGGAGATATCTGCGTCGTCTCCTGCACCGCCGTGTTGTATGCGAAGGTCACATACGGAAGAATGGCGTCCCACGTCTTGTGTTCGACATCGACGTACATTGACAGCATGTCGGCGATCGTCTTGTTAAGCCGCTCGGTGAGGCCGTTGGTCTGTGGGTGGTACGCTGTCGTCCGGCGGTGGTTTGTTTGGCTGTATGCCAAGATCGCTTGAGTTAAGTCGGCAGTGAATGCCGTTCCTCTGTCGGTGATAAGGACCTCCGGGGCGCCGTGACGTAGGACGATATTTTCGACGAAGAACTTAGCTACCTCGGATGCACTGCCTTTTGGCAGGGCTTTTGTCTCGGCGTAGCGGGTGAGGTAGTCGGTAGCTACCACGATCCACTTGTTTCCGAAAGCCGACGTCGGGAACGGCCCCAGTAGGTCCATACCAATCTGCTGGAAAGGTCGGCAAGGTGGATCTTTCGGCTGCAGAAGTCCCGCTGGCCTTGTCGGCGGTGTCTTGCGTCGCTGACAGTCCCGGCATGTCCTCACATAACGAGTGACGTCGCTGGTAAGACGCGGCCAGTAGTACCTTTCTTGTATCCTCGCGAGCGTGCGAGAAACACCGAGGTGCCCTGCCGTCGGATCGTCGTGCAGGGCCTGCAGGAGTTCTGGTCGCAGAGCTGAAGGCACCACAAGGAGGTACCTAGCCCGAAGCGGTGAAAAGTTTTTCTTTTGTAGAAGACCGTTTCGTAGAAAAAACGACGCAAGTGCGCGCTTGAATACCTTCGGGACTTCGGCGGTCCTGCCTTCGAGGTATTCTATTAGAGCCTTAAGTTCCGGGTCGGCCCGCTGTCGTTCAGCGAAGTCGTCGGTAGTGATCGTTCCCAAGA
Source organism: Rhipicephalus microplus (assembly GCF_043290135.1). Taxonomy (NCBI): domain Eukaryota; kingdom Metazoa; phylum Arthropoda; class Arachnida; order Ixodida; family Ixodidae; genus Rhipicephalus; species Rhipicephalus microplus. The sequence goes on from NC_134700.1 coordinate 45,506,830, forward strand.
AGTAGTCGTCATCCGGGTCGTCGGGTAGCGGTTGGTCGACAGGTGCACGAGAGAGACAGTCGGCGTCGGAGTGTTTTTTGCCGGACTTGTAAATGACAGTAATGTCATAATCTTGAAGTCTCAGGCTCCATCGTGCGAGGCGACCTGAAGGGTCCTTCAAAGTGGCTAGCCAACACAAGGCGTGGTGGTCACTCACAACTTTGAAGGGCCTGCCGTAGAGGTATGGGCGAAATTTCGACGTAGCCCAGATGATGGCGAGGCACTCCTTTTCTGTTGTGGAGTAATTTGCCTCTGCTTTGGATAGCGATCGGCTGGCGTAACTAATAACCCTTTCAAGTCCGTCAGCCCTCTGCACAAGAACGGCGCCGCCAAGACCTACGCTGCTTGCGTCAGTATGTATTTCTGTCTCGGCGAATTCGTCGAAATGGGCAAGTAACGGAGGCGTCTGGAGGCGATGTTTAAGCTCCTGGAAAGCGTGTTCCTGTGGCGTTTCCCACTTGAACTCCACGTCGGCCTTGGTAAGGTTAGTGAGAGGATCGGCGATGCAGGCGAAGTTTTTCACGAACCGCCTATAATAGGCGCACAGGCCCAGAAATCGGCGCACGGCTTTCTTGTCAGTGGGCGGCGGGAAGTCGGCGATGGCGGCAGTTTTTCGTGGATCAGGATGAACTCCAGACTTGCTGATAACGTGCCCCAGAAACAAGAGCTCTTCATACGCAAATCTGCACTTTTCTGGCTTCAGTGTGAGTCCGGAAGTCTTGATGGCTTGAAGTACAGCTTCAAGGCGCCGAAGATGCTCGTCGAAACTCGAGGAAAACACGACGACGTAGTCCAAGTACACAAGGCAAGTCTGCCACTTCAATCCTGCCAGTACTGTATCCATAACGCGTTGAAAAGTTGCAGGCGCTGAGCAAAGGCCGAAGGGCATCACCTTAAACTCGAAGAGGCCGTCCAGTGTTATAAACGCCGTCTTCTCTCGGTCTCTTTCGTCGAATTCGATTTGCCAATAGCCAGTCTTGAGGTCCATTGACGAAAAGTACTTGGCGTTATGGAGCCGATCAAGTGCGTCGTCTATTCGTGGGAGAGGATACACGCCTTTCCTTGTGATTTTGTTCAGGCGGCGATAATCGACGCAGAAACGTAGGGTCCCATCCTTTTTCTTCACTAACACCACGGGGGAATCCCATGGGCTCTTGGATGGCTGGATAATGTCATCCCGCAGCATTTCATCAACTTGTCTCTTCATGGCCTCACGTTCTCGCGTCGAAACCCTGTACGGACTCTGACGGAGTGGTGTGGCATTTTCCTCGGTTATGATGCGATGTTTCGTGATTGGGGTCTGCCGAATTTTCGATGACGATGAAAAGGAATCTTCATATTGCAAGAGCAGGGCCTTGAGCTGTTCTTGCTTATCGTTCGGAAGTCTGGGATTGACGTCGAAAACTATGGGAGGGGCTTGGTTCCTCTGAGCAGGTTCCGCAGAATCGGCGAGGGCGAAAGCACTGGTGGCTTCGACAATTTCTTCGATGTATGCGACCGTTGATCCTTTGTTCACATGTTTGTACTCATTGCTGAAATTCGTGAGCATAACCGTTGCTTTGCCTCCCCGCAGCTCTGCAATTCCTCTTGCGACGCAAATATTTCGGGTGACCAACAGATGCTGACTGCCTTCAACGACGCCTTTGAAGTCAGGTGATTCAGGAGCGCCGACTGAAATAATGACGCTTGAGCGAGGCGGAATGGTGACTTGTTCTTCCAGCACATTCAAGGCATGGTGTCCAGATGGCGTGCGCGGCGGTAGTGCTTCTTCTGTGGATAACGTTATCGACTTTGTTTTTAGGTTGATGACAGCACCATGGAGGCATAAGAAGTCCATGCCAAGGATGACATCTCTCGAGCAACGCTGTAGGACTATGAAGTCTGTAGGATAAATACGGCCGTTAATGGTGACTCTCGCTGTGCAGATTCCTGCAGGCGTTACGAGATGACCTCCGGCTGTGCGGATTTTAGGGCCTTTCCAAGCTGTCCTAACTTTCTTTAACTTCGCAGCGAACGACCCACTGATTACAGAATAGTCGGCTCCAGTATTGATGAGAGCGGTCACACTGTGGCCGTCGATAAGAACGTCGAGGTCGCTAGTTCGCCGTCTCGCATTAGAGTTAGGGCGTGGCGTCGGGTCACGGCTGCGTCGGCTTGTTCCGCTGCTTCCATGTTGCGTCGTCAGGTCACCTTCAGTAAGTGAGCGTTCGTCGTCAGGGCTTTGCCTGGTTGGCGTTGTGTTCGGAAAGCTCCGTCGCGGCGTCGTCGTCGTCGGAGGATCTTCGGTAGTTCGTCGCACAGCAACCGCACCTCCACCGGATGCTGCCCTTAGTTTCCCGGATACGGGCTAGGAGACCGGCCCCGCGTTGGGCCAGAGTACTGTCGGTGGTGCGGTGACGTGCGGCGGCTGGGCGACGGCGAACGCGAAGGGCTTCGTGGTGTCCACCGAGTTCCTGTCAGGTAGTCGGCGATGTCACGTGGTCGTTCTCCTGGCTGCGGACGTGGTGCATCGACGGCGAAGCCACGCAGTCCCATCTGTCGGTACTGGCAACGGCGGTAAGTGTGCCCGGCCTCGCCGCAGTGGTAGCACAGTGGGCGGTAGTCAGGGGTGCGCCAAACGTCGGTTTTCCTCGGCGCACTGCGCTGGCCCGCTGGTGAACGGTAGGTCGTCGGTGGGGGTGGTGGCGGCGGTGGTGTCTGGCGACGGAAGTGCGACGGGGCGGCGTTTTGGCGTGGACGGGGAGGAGCGTTGTGGCGCACTGCAGCGGCGTAGCTTATAGTTTCTGGCTCGGGCAGCGGTGTATGGGGAATTCGAAGTGATTGCCGAACTTCTTCTCGCACAATGTCGGCGATCGAATCCACTTGAGGTTGCGCCGAAGGCAACAGTTTGCGCAGCTCTTCCCGCACGATCGCTCGGATCGTTTCACGCAGGTTTTCGAAGTCACTGGTTTGAGGAGCAGCGCATTCTGGAGTCAGGCGACGATTATACTGTCTGGTGCGCATGTCAAGGGTTTTTTCGATGGTGGTCGCCTCGGATACAAATTCTTGGACGGTGTTCTGTGGATTCCTCATTAGTCCCGCGAAGAGCTCTTGTTTGACCCCTCGCATGAGAAAACGAACTTTCTTCTCCTCAGGCATGTCTGGGTCAGCGTGACGAAATAGGCGGGTCATCTCCTCTGTGAAAATTCCAACCTTCTCATTCGGTAGCTGAACCCGGGTCTCTAGTTGAGCAGCGGCCCTTTCTTTGCGAGCGACGCTCGCGAACGTTTGCAGAAATGCGCCGCAGAAGACATCCCACGTTCGGAGCGTGGACTCACGATTCTCTAGCCAGGTCCTTGCGGTGTCTTCCAGGTAGAAGTACACACGCCGGAGCTTTTCTTCGTTGTCCCAGTGGTTGAGGGCGGCCACACGGTCGTATGTTTCTAACCAGGACTCCGGGTCTTCGAACGATGACCCATGAAAAATTGGTGGTTCCCTGGGTTGATGCATGACCATCGTGGGCAGGGATGCGGCGGTTGTCATTGTCGCTGCAGTCGCGGTCATGGCCTTGGTCTTCCGCGCCTTGTCTTCTAGAATCCCGTACTCCGGTGGTTGCCCTTGCTGTCGGCGGCTTGTTCGCTGCTCCTGGTTGGCGTCGGCGTCTTCTCCGCGACGAGGGCTGGGTTCACGGCTTGACGGGGGCGTGCGGTACATGAACGAAGCAGCACCTCCACCAGATGTCACGGGGTCATGACGTGGCCGAAGACAGGAGACTTCGTGTTGGGATTTAACTGTTTATTTGGGCGAACCTCTGCCCGGTAAACGGAAAGTCCAATTACAGCAGCAGTCTCGCACAGATAGCAGTCTCGGACTGATAGCGGCGAACGGAGCGTCGGCCTTCGATCAACAACTGACAAGCGGCGAAGCGCGTCGGCATTTATACTCCCGCCGTCGAATGTTCTAGCGCTACCGCTGGCGGCGGCGTACGTTCCAGAACAATCTGTACCATTCGCACAGTGGGCGTGATCTTATCGAAATGATCTACTACAGTCCGGAACCCTCTCGAAAACTACTGGCGCGGTTTGCGCTGAGAATCGTGTGGTGTTTTGGCACGATAACAAAAGCTTGGGAAATAGAACGTGGCAATATATATATATATATATATATATATATATATATATATATATATATATATATATATATATATATATATATATATATATATATATATATATATATATATATATATATATATATATATATATATATATATATATATATATATATATATAAATAAAATAAGGGAAAGAAGTGTATACCTAAGGGCTCGTTTTTCCGTGTTTTAACACAATATTAATGAGATCTAACAGACAGTAATGCCAAGGAATGTACAGGGGAAGTTATTAGAACTAATGGAATGTAAATAAGAAGAAAGAAAAGTGGATGAAAAAATAACCAACCGTGGGCAGGAATTGAACCTACGACCTTCGAATAACGCGTTCGATATACATACATATATATATATATATATATATATATATATATATATATATATATATATATATATATATATATATATATATATATATATATATATAGGCAGGCATGGTGGCGAAAATGGCCGTAGCGTTGCAATAAGTCAAGTAGATCCTCCAAGAGAACGGTAACAACGGAAGTGTTTAATTCGACAGTTTCGGCCAGAGTCTGGCCTTCATCAGGAGTCATGGTACATTCTGTTTGCGCTCACATTTATAGTATTTTGGGTAAAAAATGAGAGGGAAGGAACGAAAAAAAAAAAAAAAAAAAAAAACAGAAAGAAAGAAAGAGTTTGAAAAACGAGAGAGGAAAGGATATCCAGAAAGTTCCAGGTTCCACTGTGCTTCGCGAGTGGCGTCGTCAGTGTGTATTTTCTTAGTATTGCGTTCAGTGCAGTTTGGTGGCGGTCCCTTTATTGTAGACGGGGCCTGGCTAAGGTAAGGGCTTGCGTGTCGCGAAAAATGCTTTTTTTATTATTATTTTTTATTTTTTATTTATTTTTTAAAGACCGTCACTAATTCGGCGTCGGGGACAGCGTTCCGAGGCTCCAGGAAGTCGGCGCGGGAGAAAATGTTTCTTAAGGCGCTGTCTGTCGTTTTGAATGCTATTTTGCTCTGCGAATCCGCGTTTGGGGGTTTTAATTGTGTATGGGGTGGCCCTTCTATATGTCGGGCTTTGTTGTCGAAATGCGGGAAGGGTTTCCAAACTGCGAGAAAGGACGTTTGAAGTGATTGCTATTTTGTACTGGGAAACCGCGTTCGGGGCGTTTAGTTGTGTATGTGGATGTCGGGCTTTGTTGCCAAAATCGGGGAAGGGTTGCCAAAAGGCGAGAAGGGGCGTTTGAAGTGATTGCATTTTGTTCTGGGAATCCACGTTCGGGGCTTTTAGTTGTGCATGCGGTGACCCTTCGACAAGTCGGGCCGACTTGTCGAAGGGTCACCGCATGCACAACTAAAAGCCCCGAACGTGGATTCCCAGAACAAAATGCAATCACTTCAAACGCCCCTTCTCGCCTTTTGGCAACCCTTCCCCGATTTTGGCAACAAAGCCCGACATCCACATACACAACTAAACGCCCCGAACGCGGTTTCCCAGTACAAAATAGCAATCACTTCAAACGTCCTTTCTCGCAGTTTGGAAACCCTTCCCGCATTTCGACAACAAAGCCCGACATATAGAAGGGCCACCCCATACACAATTAAAACCCCCAAACGCGGATTCGCAGAGCAAAATAGCATTCAAAACGACAGACAGCGCCTTAAGAAACATTTTCTCCCGCGCCGACTTCCTGGAGCCTCGGAACGCTGTCCCCGACGCCGAATTAGTGACGGTCTTTAAAAAATAAATAAAAAATAAAAAATAATAATAAAAAAAGCATTTTTCGCGACACGCAAGCCCTTACCTTAGCCAGGCCCCGTCTACAATAAAGGGACCGCCACCAAACTGCACTGAACGCAATACTAAGAAAATACACACTGACGACGCCACTCGCGAAGCACAGTGGAACCTGGAACTTTCTGGATATCCTTTCCTCTCTCGTTTTTCAAACTCTTTCTTTCTTTCTGTTTTTTTTTTTTTTTTTTTTTTCGTTCCTTCCCTCTCATTTTTTACCCAAAATACTATAAATGTGAGCGCAAACAGAATGTACCATGACTCCTGATGAAGGCCAGACTCTGGCCGAAACTGTCGAATTAAACACTTCCGTTGTTACCGTTCTCTTGGAGGATCTACTTGACTTATATATATATATATATATATATATATATATATATATATATATGTGTGTCTGTGTGTGTGTGTTAAAAAGAAGGTGTTCTTGGATCCTGTGGAAAAATACCAAATGTGGAGGATGGGCCAAACAAAAACTTTTAATTTTCCTACGTTTCAACCGGGGACCGGCCTTCATCAGAGAAAAAACTCACGCACATACTCCTCATACTCAAGCACAGCAATAATCATACTCATACAATGAGATATAATCATACAATCACATATAATCATACAATCGCTGCAATAATCGTACTCAAGCACAGCAATAAATTTTCTTGACGTCACGATGACTATACGTGCTAATAAAGGGACGACTAAACTTTCGAAAATCTACGGAAAAGCAGCCATACGTACATTTCAATTGTTCACATCGAAAGCACTGCAAAACGGCAATCCTATATGGTCAAGCGCTGCGTTTCAAGAAAATATGTTCGAAGAATTCAGATTTTACAGACAACTGCACCAAATCTTGGGAGGCCCTACAGAAACAAAAATATCCACCACAAATGATTAACGGTGCTATTAAACGGGCTTAGGGCTTTGACCATAAGGAAATTTTTATTCGGAAGAAGAATGCTGCACCCTCAAGCGCGAGCGTCGTTATAACACACTCCGCACCAGCACCAAACATCAACAGCATTATTCAGAATCATCACAACATACTAATACAGAGTGATCACCTTAAAAAACATCTTTCCTGAATCCCCGCTTGTAGTATATCGCAGATCGAAGAACTTACGCGGCATACTAACCTTATCAAGGATTACCGTCACCACTTTTTATGGTTGTCATCCATGCAACAAACCCCGTTGCAAAGTTTGTAACCATATGACGAAGACCACTTTGGTTAAGAGTACAGCATCAAACTTTCATCTTAAAAAAAGGGGATTTTGACTGTGACACAAGCAACACTGTGTACATGCCTGGATGCTCTGTGTGCAAACTCCCATACATCGGACATACTGAAACACCTTTTAGACTGCACTTTATTAACCATAAGTCACACGCCACAAGCCTACCCAATCTACCTTTATCTGAGCTCATTACATTCCTCGTCACTCATTCAATAAACCAAGAGCTACTATACTGGAATCAGGTTTCCTTTCACACTATGATAAGGAACTGTGCGAGTCATTTCTGATACACAACTTCAACGCGATCTTACCTGGTATAAATGAAAATCCAGGCAAACTGACGTTTCTTTCGGCGCAGAACTAAGTTATAGTTTCATCACAGTCTGTTCATAATCACCGTACACGCAGATTTTCACTACACCTTTTCGGTGCATTGAATTTCTTGACTTTGTGTTATCGATTCTGTTTGTGCCCCATAAATTTCTTAGTAACGCATCTTGTTCCATTCGAACATTTTCTGCTATACTTTTTTGTCTTTTTTGTGCGTGTGATTTGCTGTATGGGGCTGATAGCTTTATTTTTTTAGATAACGCTGTACTTTTGAAACTTCTATTCATGTGATCTACTTAATGTGAACACCGTTCATGCATTCTCATAATCTTTCTTTGACATTGCTTTGATATTCTCTGCTCACCGTTCATTACTCGCTACGTCACAGTAGATAGTGTATGATAGTGATGGTTCATGTGTCATGGGCCCTCGATATACCATGCCTACTTAAGAGAAGCGCATTTTCGTATTGTGTTTTCTCTGATTAAGGCTGGTCCCCGGCTTAAACGTAGGAAAAATGAAAATTTTTCGTATTGCCCGTCCTCCACTTTTTGGTATTTTTCCACTGAATCCAAAGACACCTTCTTTGTAACCGCTTGAAACCGCTTTGTAAGGTCACACTCTTACAAAGCGGTTTCCTTAACACAAGGGAACGTGAACAGCGCGAATCATACATGATTCATAAATTTAATGCATTTAAAGCTGGCCTAAACAACACTCCAGGCATACTTTCTTCAATTCACGCTCTGGAAAATTCAGGATAATATTTATTCCAACCAAACCTTTCAGTTTTCTTTTTTCTTTCCATCTTCTTCTTCTCTCTTTTTTGGTTTCCTTAATTATCATTTTTCTTCTCTTCTGATTTCGCCCGGAGCACGTGTTCGGGCGTGCGGCATGGGCACGCGCATTCCGAGAAAGGTGGACCAATAAACGAAGTAAAATGACACATCCAAGCCCCGAGGTAAAAACTTGAAAAACAACCGTCAGTATATATTTAATATTCTTGAGCCACAGACCGGAGATTCTAGCTACCTGGCATGCGCCTATTCTGCACATGAGGAGCTTTGACACGCGTAGCCCTTGTTTGCTGTTCTTCTCTCCTTTTTTTTATTTTCCTTTTTTTACTTTTTTTCTTTTCTTAAATTTATCACATCGTTCTGACGTTGCCCTCCTCACCAGGCTTCAAGAGCACTTAAGGAGGGGGAGAACAGGTGGAATGCGACAGCGACAATGATCGCAAGGAATGTACTGTGGCATTCTTTACAAGCTACCGGGAAAGCTGATGAGAGGTGAACCTGAGGAATCAAACTTTTCATCACTGGAATTAGCTTAATTTAGCCCCCTGAACCAAAAAACTTGCCATGATTGTATGTTGTTTACCACTCGTTTTTTTTTACAAAATGCACCTGCCATTTTGTAAAATGTACGCAAACGTGGTAGTTTGACTACTTATCAATGTATAATGAGTGGTATTGCCACTGGCCCAAGTGCGTTTGTTTTGTTTGTTTTTTTCTCTTTTCCTTTTTTTTAATGCACGTGCTATGCGTAGTACGCACGCGTGGCCGTTCGGCTGCTTATCAGTGCATGACGGGTAGTTGGGCCACTAGTATATGTAAAATTTTTTTCTTTTTCTCTTGGTTCCTTTTTTCTTTTTCTTTTTCTCTCGCTCTCTCTCGGCTAGAAGATGGCATCAAAACGCGTCGGAGCCTACTAAATTCGTCTGGTGAAGATCGGTCTCCGATCGAAATGTCACAAATAAACAGTTCTTTAGAGGCGTATATCTATTCTCTCTCTCTCTCTCTCTCCTCTCTCTCTCTCTCTCTCTCTCTCTCTCTATATATATATATATATATATATATATATATATATATATATATATATATATATATATATATATATATATATATATATATATATACATGAGGAAAAATAGAGTACGACGCAAGTTGGTTTTGCTCGGTATATTCTGACTGACGTTTCGGCTGGTGGACCAGGCTTTGTGAAGACAAAGGCTGGTCCACCAGCCGAAACGTCAGTCAGAATATACCGTGCAAAACCAACTTGCGTCGTACTCTATTTTTCCTTATTCTACCGGGGCCAGCGTTACTTCCTTGCTGCAAGTATATATATATATATATATATATATATATATATATATATATATATATATATATATATATATATATATATATATATATATATATATATATATATATTGTAACGCGGACTGAAAGAGCGAGGAAGAAGAGATCCGGCGCTCTCGAGCGATGGTGATTCGGCAGTGACGGTAGAGTGCTGCCATTTTTCAGTGTAAATAAACCCATCACATCCGTAACAGCTTTGGTGGAGCGGTGCTGGGTAACTTGCCATCCTGGACCCCGCAGCAGAAGTTCTTCGAAGAAGCAGACGCTTAGCTGGCCTACCCCCGGACAACATAAGCATGAACGACGACACAGCAATCCCATCGACGTCCTACGCTGCTGCATCCACCAGTGCCACGGACACGGCACAAGGTGGCCGTCGACCTCGACAACCAGACTACTGGGCACCTGAGCCACGAATTTTCTCGGATAAAACTGACGAAGACGTGGACACTTGGCTAAAACACTTCGACAGAGTGAGCCGCTACTACGAATTGGGCACACCGGCGAAGCTCATGAACGGAGTATTCTTCCTTGCCGGGACAGCCTTGCTTTGGTTTGAGAACCATGAACATGTCCTCCCCACTTGGGATATATTTGCTAAGAAACTGAAGGCCTGCTTTGGGGACACGAGTTCCATGAAAAAGAAAGCTGAGCAAACGCTGTCACGTAGGGCTCAGTTGCCCGGCGAGACGTGCACAACCTACATTGAAGAAGTATTGACGCTTTGCGGGGTTGTCAACGCAAATATGTCTGACAAAGTCAGTCATTTGTTAAAAGGAATCGCCGAGGACGTGTACAATTTTTTGATAACAAAAAAAAAACTTGAACACTCCTTCGATTTTCAGGCAGCAGTGTCGCGCATTCGAGGCGTTGAAGACCCGAAGAATTCTACCCAAGTTCGGGCGCTTGGACAATGTTCCCACTGTCGCAAGTATGGACGTCGCCACCTGCGAAGACATTCCCTTCCTCGTACGTCAGGTAGTTCGAGAAGAGCTCGTACGACTTCAAGCAGGTGACGTTCACCACCGATGCTCGTTCGCCGCGTGCCCCGAACCACCTCCCTACTGGATGCGAGAGCGCCACGTCGTAAACCGACCACGCACAGAAATTGCAGATTTTACCCCACGGCTTCCGTTTTTCCCGACGGGTCGCGGCCACCACCGGATGTCATCATCTTGACGTGCCGCTGCGGACCTCCGACCGTCGTCAACCAGGCCTCTACCAGAAGATTACTATGCGTCATCACAAAATGTTCCTGCGGAGCACGACCCGTTTCCGCGTACTTCTGCCACCTCTGCACCTGCTAGTGTAAGCCGACAAGTCCCCGTTTGCTACACATGTGGTCTCCCAGGGCATATTTCGCGCTTCGGTCCCAGGCGGCCGCCTGCACCGCCACGTTTTTCAACGTATCCGGCTCGTATGTACGAAACGCCTGTGCCACCACGTTTTTCGACGCACCCGCCTCGTATGCACGAAACCTGGACCTTTCACCTGGCCTACCACCGTCCCCGACAGCAATGACCTAACGAATTTGGCAGCGAGTCCCCCGTTTCCGAGCGAAGCCTGACGCCGCCTCCGACACGGTCCCGCCGGTCGCCGTCTCCGCGTCGTCGGTCACCTTCCCCGCATCAGCTGGGAAACTAACTGGTGCGACCGATGGAGGTGCGGTCGCGGGACGGTCAGTTTCGCCGATTCCTCCTTCTGCTGTGATGTTGATGAACAAAGTGCGTGTGTGTATAGACGGTGTATATACTCTTGCTCTTGTAGACACTGGTGCTGCTGTTTCGGTTATGAGCCTTCGTTTCAAACATCGTTTCTTGGGTCACAAAGTTATGTTCGCGTGGAATCGTAAAGAAAGTTTTCGTGGAGCTGGAGGCGAAGCGTTATGCCCTGTCGGTATTTGTTCAGTTGTACTCACGATTGGTGGACAAAATTTCCGAGTTGAATTCACTGTACTGGCTCGCGCAACTCACGACATCATTTTAGGGATAGACCTCCTTCATGAATGCGGTGCTACGCTTGACTGTGGAACTGGAGAGATTCTTCTACAAAGTACGCTGCCCGCTGCGATAGTTGACGATTTTCAGACCCTGCCCATCGATGCTCTTTCGTTGTCTGAAGATGTGACGATCCCTAATCGGACAGCAGTGTTTGTACCCGTATGCCCTTCTCATGTCCGCTCTGGACCCTGCACTGGACTTGTGGAGCCTGATCATGCAAACGCCATCAAGAAGAATGTGCTGGTCCCACGGTCTGTCCTTACAGCCATCGACGGACATGCTTGCTTGTGGGCGCTCAACGCAGCCTCAGAGCCTGTTGTTCTACCAGCCGGATTCAAACTGGGAACGTTCGAGGAGCAGGCCACAATTGACGTCAGAATGGTCTCGGAGTCTCCAGCCATCAGTCAGACTGCGCCCAACTACTCAGCTGAGATTAAACGTATGAGCAATAAGTCGTTGCCTTCCTCCGAGCAGAATGTCCTTGAGGAGGTACTTACACGCTACGCAGGAGTCTTTGATTTTGCTCAAAACAAGCGTTGTTCCATGTTGCCCGAATCCCGTATGCACCACCGCATCAACACGGGAGATGCTACACAGATACGCCAGAAACCCTATCGCGTATCCCCGTCAGGGAGGCAAGTGATCGCCGATCAGGTCAACGAAATGCTGCAGAAAGGCGTTATTCAAGAGTCAAGCAGTCCCTGGGCAGCTCCGGTTATATTGGTAAAAAAGAAAGACAATTCTTGGCAATTTTGTGTAGACTACCGCCGTCTCAACGCCGTCACAAAGAAAGACGTGTATCCGTTACCATGCATCGACGATGCTGTTGATTGTCTGCACTCGGCCGCATACTTTTAGTTCGTCTACCTAAGGTCTGGATACTGGCAAATACCAATGCATCCGTCTGACAAAAAGAAGACTGCTTTTGTCACGCCGGATGGGTTATTTGAATTCAACGTTATGCTGTTTGGCTTATGCAGTGCCCCAGCTACCTTCGAGTGATTCATGGACTCCATTCTTCGCGATCTCAAATGGGAGATATGTATGTGTTATCTCGATGGTGTAAATAATTTTGGCAAGAAATTCCACGAGCACAACCATCGGCTTAGCGTTGTTCTAGATTGCGTCAAACAAGCTGGTCTCGTTTTAAAAGCAAAGAAGTGTCATTTTGGTGAGCGCAAAGCCTTTGTGCTTGGATATCTAGTCGACAGGGACGGTATACGACCAGACCCGCACAAAATCAGTGCTGTCCGAGACTTCAAGCAACCGACGTCTGTGAAAGATCTCCGTAGCTTTGTGGGCCTGTGTTCTTATTGTCGTCGGTTTATCAAAGACTTCGCCCAGCTTGCTCATCACCTGACAGAGTTGCTCCGCAAAAACGCCCCATTCCGATGGCCCGTTAGTGTGAGGCTGCTTTCGTGCAGTTGAAATATTTGCTTACTTCCGGGCCCCTCTTGCACCATTTCAATCCGGAGGCACTCACGGAACTGCATACAGATGCTAGTGGTGTCGGTGTTA